>NC_091454.1:177771756-178420863 GCF_027789765.1 Dendropsophus ebraccatus | reverse complement strand
CCTTTCAAAGTATAATCTTTTATACGTACATACTGCAGGTGATCTGCAGAAAGCTAGACAAAAAACACCCAACACAAACTGGTTAGCCAACTAGTGGAAAATTGTCCTCTCACTGCAACTAACAATCCAAGGATTCTACATTCAACATTACAACTAGTAGGTGTGGATGTGATGCCAATGGAGCCCTCAGTGTGACTATAACTGTTGCTTATGGATACATTTTTGGTGTGCCTCAATGAGAAATCATATAATAGGCTCTTCTGTAACCAAAGATAATTATAATTTTAGTATTCCAAGTGGAGTAAAGGAGACCCAGTATGACACTAGGAGGATAGTTCTACAGACACACACAATTTTGTATATTTCTTGACTCTGAGATCTTTGGTATGAGAGTCTATAGAAATATTTATGATCATAGAGAAAGCGTCCAACACTAATGGCAAAGCCATATTTATGCTCTTTCCTGGAGTTTCTCTTTAATCCAAATGATCTATGGCTAGTTATAGAATTAGCTTTATATTGGCAGATGCCTCTTGATGTTGGCAGAACTCTCTGGCCATTTATTCCATTGAGAGTAAAAGACTGGCCATATTGTTTTGATTCCCTTGACTCTCTATTGAGGGCTCCCGAGATAAGAAGCTTCAGATATGTTGGCCGGTCATTCATCCCTCCATATGAATAACATGGTTGAGCCAAATGAGTATGTTAATGGGGGGATTGTGAGTATAACTAGCGCCAAACATCTTCAGCCTGGTTTGTCTATGGCTAGCTTTTGCCAAACACACACAGAACAAATTAACTAAAAAACTCTTTAGGACTATTGCTTTGTTCTAATTTTATTTGCATACTAAAATAAGTGGAAACAAACATTGATAGTACCTGGCATACATACGTTATGTGTACGAAGCATCTGACAAGCTGCAGAAGAATATGGAAATAGTATGCAAAGCAACTTTTCACTCTGAATAATTAGTCATTTGTTTCTCCAAAAATATTAACTTTATTTTTATCTGCCTAATTAATATCTATCTAATATCTATCGGTCAACATAATTCTATGGTGTATGGGGACCTTTACCGAGCCAAAAATTACTTAGCACCCACCACAGCAGTCAGACAAGTGAGCGCATGTCATAAGCCAATGTCCATTTATAAAAAAAAAAATAATAATGACATTGTTTTAGGGTTCGTAAAATTGGGTTCCAATATCAATATTCAAACCCAATTGCATAAAAATACACAAAATTTCTGCTCCACATTTATTAAAAAAATTGCTAGCATGCTTTTCACCTATTGCAACATATTTAATATTATGTATTTATCAGCATTGTACACCACAAATGTCTGTTAGAGATTTTACCTTTTAAACTTTAACCCCTTCAAGACCAAGCCTATTTGCACCTAAAAGACCAGGCTCAATTTTCAAAATCTGACCTGTCTCACTTTATGCTCTTATAGCTCAGTGATGCTTTAACGTATGCTAGCGATTCTGAGATTGTTTTTTCGTCACATATGGCACTTTATATTAGTGGCAAAATTTGGTCACTACTTTGTGTGTTTTTTGTGAAAAACATCAAAATATCATGAAAAATTTAAAAAATTAGCATTTTATGAACTTTGAAATTCTCTGCTTCTAAAAAAGAAAGTCATATCACATAAATTAGTTACTAAGTCACATTACCGATATGTCGTCTTTATTCTGGCTTCATTTCATAAACATATTTTACTTTTTTAGGGTGTTACGGGGCTTAGAAATTTATCAGCAAATTACCACATTTTCGTAAAAGTTTCCAAAACTGATTTTTTTAGGGACCAGTTCTTTTCTTAAGTTGATTAAGGAGGCTTGTATACTGGAAACCCCCATAAGTGACCCCATTTTGGAAACTAGACACCTTAAAGAATTAATCTAGGGGTATAATGAGCATTTTAACCCTACAGGGGCTGGAGGAAAGTATTCACCATTAGGCCGTAAAAAAATGAAAAATTATAATTTTCCAATAATATATACGTTTAGATTAAAGTTTCTCATTTTCAAAAGGAACATGAGAGAAAACGCAACCCAAAATTTGTAACGCAGGTTCTCTTGAGTACTACGGTACCCCATATGTGGGCGTAAACCACTGTATGGGCACACAGCGGGGCTCAGAAGGAAGGGAGCGTCATCTAGCTTTTCCATTGCAGATTTTGCTGAAGAACTTTCCGAGCGCCAGATGCATTTGCAGTGCCCCTGTAGTGTCAGCAGAGAGAAAACCCCCATAAGTCACCCCATTTTGGAAAGTACACCCCTCAAAGAATTCATCTTGGGGTAGGATGAGCATTTTGACCCCACAGGTGTTAGAGGAAAGTATTCAAAATTAGACAGTAAAAATGAAAAACTCGAATTTTTCCAATAATATGTTACTTTAGTTTGAATTTTCTCCATTTCACAAAGAACAGGAGAGAAAATTCACCCCAAAATCTGTAACGCAGGTTCTCCTGAGTAAAAAGGTACCTCATATGTGGGCATAAACCACTGTATGGGCACACAGCAGGGCTCAGAACGGAAGGAGTGCCAATTAGCTTTTTCAATGCAGATTTTGCTGAAGAAGTTTCTGAGCGCCAGGTGCGTTTGCAGTGCCCCTGTAGTGCCAGCGGAGTAAAATCTCGCCCATAGTCACCCCATTTTGGAAAGTACACCCCTCAAATAATTCATTTTGGGGTGTGGTGAGCATTTTGACCCCACAGGTATTAGAGGAAAGTATTCAAAAGTAGACAGTAAAAATGAAAAACTCAAATTTATCCAATAATATGTTCCTTTAGTTTAAAATTTCTCAATTTCACAAGGAACAAGAGAAAAAAAGTACCCCAAAATTTGTAACACAGGTTCTCCTGAGTAAAAAGGTACCTCATATGTCGGTATAAACCACTGTATGGGCACACAGCAGGGCTCAGAAGGGAAGGAGTGCCAATTAGCTTTTTCAATGCAGATTTTGCTGCAGAAGTTTCTGAGTGCCAGGTGCGTTTGCAGAGCCCCTGTAGTGCCAGCGGAGTAAAATCTCGCCATAAGTCACCCCATTTTGGAAAGTGCACCCCTCAAAGAATTCATTTTGGGGTGTGGTGAGCATTTTGACCCCACCAGTATAAGAGGAAAGTATTCAAAAGTAGACAGTAAAAATGAAAAACTCGAATTTTTCCAATAATTTGTTCCTTTAGTTTGAAATTTCTCAATTTCACAAGGAACAGAAGAGAAAATTCACCCCAAAATCTGTAACGCAGGTTCTCCTGAGTAGAACGGTACCGCATATGTGGGTATAAACCACTGTATGGGCACACAGCCGGGCTCAGAAGGGAAGGAGCGCCAATTAGCATTTTCCGTGCAGATTTTTCTGAAGAAGTTTCTGAGCGCCAGGTGCATTTGCAGCGCCCCTGTAATGTCTACAGAATAGACCCCCCCCAAAAGTCACCCCATTTTGGAAAGTACACCCCTCAAAGAATTCATCTTGGGGTAGGATGAGCATTTTGGCCCCACAGGTATTAGAGGAAAGTATTCAAAATTGGCCAGTAAAAATGAAAAACTTGAATTTTTCCAATAATATGTTGGTTTAGTTTGAAATTTCTAAATTTCACAAGGAACATGAGAGAAAACGTACCCCAAAATCTGTAACGCAGATTCTCCCGAGTACAACGGTACCCAATATGTGGGCATAAACCACTGTATGGGCACACAGCAGGGCTCAGAAGGGAAGGAGTGCCAATTTGCTGGAGCAAAACAGTAGCTAGTAATAGTTATTAGAATAGCGCAGTTACTAAAATAAAATAAAAAAAATTAGATTACAGGTAATGTGGGGTGATTTCGGGTAATTTGGAGGTGGTTACGGGCAGTCTGGGGTGGTTACGGGCAGTCTGAGGTGGTTACGGGTAATCTGGGGTGGTTACGGGTAATCTGGTGTGGATACCGTCAACATGGGGAGGTCACGGGCAACCTGCTGTGGTTACGGCAACCTGGGGTGGTTACAGGCAACCTGGGGTGGTTACAGGCAACCTGGGGTGAATACGGACAACCTGCTGTGGTTACGGACAACCTGCTGTGGTTACAGACAATCTAGGGTGGTTACAGGCAACCTGCTGTGGTTACGGGCAACGTGGGGTGGTTACAGACAGTCTGGGGTGGTTACAGACAATCTGGGGTGGTTACAGACAATCTGGGGTGGTTACAGGCAACCTGCTGTGGTTACGGATAAACTGAAGTGCTAATAGGTAATCTGAGGTGGGTACCTGTAATCTGGCGTGGTTGCGGGCAATCTGGAGGGGGTCACTGGCAATTTGGGGTGGTTAGAGGCAAGGTGCGGTGGTCAGAGGCAAGGTGCGGTGGTCAGAGGCAAGGTGCGGTGGTCAGAGGTGACGTGCGGTGGTCAGTGGCGACGTGCGGTGGTCAGTGGCGACGTGCGGTGGTCAGTGGCGACGTGCGGTGGTCAGAGGCAACGTGCGGTGGTCAAAGGCGACATGCGGTGGTCAGAGGCGACGTGCGGTGGTCAGAGGTGACTTGCGGTGATCAGAGGCAAGGTGCGGTGGTCAGATTGCGACGTGCGGTGGTCAGACGCGACCTGCGGTGGTTGCGTGCAATCTGGGGGGTTACATGTAATCTGGCATGATTACGGGCGACCTGGGGTGGTTATGCGCAACCTGCGGTGGTTACGGGCAACCTGGAGGGGTTACAGACAATCTAGAATTGTTACGGATAGACTGAAGTGCTTATAGGTAATCTGGGGTGGGTACATGTAATTTGGGGTGGTTACAGGCAATCTGGAGGGGGTCACTGGCAACGTGCGGTGGTTACGGGCAACGTGCGGTGGTTACGGTCAACGTGCGGTGGTTACGGGCTAGCTGCGGTAGTTACGGGTAATCTGGGGGGGTTAGGGGTAATTTGGGAGTAAACTGCAATTATTACTATAATAGAAAGTGTGTGTTTTATTTTTTTGTATGTTTGTCACTTTTTGTACTTTTCACATTCTTTTTCACTGTATTACTATGATTACTGTGATATTTTCTATCTCAGTAATCATAGTTTAGTGACAGAGACCAAATTGGTCTCTGTCACTTTAAATTTTCAGAGCTGGCTGGTTGTGGAGCGCATGCGCACTTCATAACCAGCCAGGACACCGAGGAGGAAGGAGCTCCAGGATCAGGTAGGGTATAGGGTAGAGTATATGGGGTAGGGGAGGGTGACTCGGGGACGGGGGTGACTGGGGGGGTGGGGGGCGACTGGGGGAGTGGGGGGACATCACTTTTTATCCCCTTTCACCAATCATTCATGGGGGCTGGTCTGGGGTCTGGGGTCTGATTTTAACTATTTCATCTCCCCCCACCGTGGATTCACGGTGGGGGGAGATGAAATATAGCGGCGGCACTGGCCCATTAGTGACCGCCGTTTCGGCGGTCACTAAGGGGTTAATGGGGGTCAGCTGCGGGATCGCAGCTGATTCTCATTATCTCCGGTGCCTCACTCAGATGAGAGCGGGATCGCTGTCCCTGCAGCGATCCCGTTCTCATCACAAACCCCCGTCAAAGCAGGAACGTATATGTACATTCCTACTGCACGGGGCATGTGCAATAGGAACGTATATATACAGATGGCTGACGGGAAGGGGTTAAACTTGAAGTAAGAGCTGCTATGGAGCTTGTCATAGACTTAGAAGACAATCTACCTTGGTAATATATTTCGAGTTTAGACTTACACAATATGCGAGTTGCTGATGGTAGATCATAGCTGAGGTCTTCAGATCACTAAAAAAGAAACACATTTCTACTTGATGGAATTTTACTTCATAATAGGGCTCCACTGGAAAAATTTAGATGATGAGATGAAGACCACAATGATGTTTCTTAGTTTCTTAAAATTTTCACTAACTTATCAGCTTCTTATGGGGACCAAGGCTTTTGAATCAGTGGTTGAAACTAACTTAATGCTTATAGACATTTTTTCAGGACAATACATCTTCGAGGATTAGCCAGATGCTATAGCCATTTCATGTATTGAAGAGGCAACTTCAACTATGTATACTGATTTCCCCTTCTCAGATGATAAAGAAGAACCCAAGAGACTTGAAGCCAACAAGGAGAAATAAACTAAAATATGACTTTTGACTTTAAGCTTATTAAAAGGGAGACTATCTGCTAGAGATGGGATGTCTCTAAAGAGGTGAAGACCTCAGAACACACAGTAGTAGAACAGATTGTTAACTTTTTAGCATAGGACTCCAGGTCAGCAGCTTTTGAAAATTACTTCAAAGGGGGGACTGTTGAGGATGTCATGACATTTTGTGAAGTCATTACAATATGGTGCTACTCAAGTAGTGCTACTCAAGTAACTATTTTTGTACCTTAGTCAATGAAATAATGACATAAGCTTTAGTGGAACAATGCACACCCATATGATATAAATACTGTTTGACCAAGGTCTACCTTGACCATGTGACCACCAGTGTTAGCTATGACTGTATCCATGTTTTCCAGGCAGTCCCTGGGCAGTATCCTCCCTCTGCATGGAACTGGCAACCTGAGGGCGATGAGGGCAGATCGTGCATAGCAAAGCAAATTTGATTCGTTCATCTCTAATCCTAACCAAAGAACAAAGTACATAGCTACTTTCTTGCAAAAACTTTCTAAGACTGAATAACCCTTTCAATGGAGTTGTCCATGTTAGACCATTTTGTCAGAAGGATGCTCTGGCAATGTTCATTTCTCCTGCAGTTTCCCTACATGGGACATTAAAGGGGTACTCCAGCAGGGGGGCACTTTTCGCTGGGACCAGGGAGGAGGTGGCCGAGGGAAAAGACGTCCACTCAACTCCCCGGTTCCAGCGACGGGTCCCGCATCGCAGCGCTCCGGTGCCCGGTTCCCAGCCGCTTCCGGGTGTCTGATGCGGGCCCGAGACATGACGTCTCAGGTCCGCTCAGCCACTCAGTGAAGGAGGGGGGATCTGAGCAGACTTGAAACTGATCCCGCCTCCTTCACTGAGTGGCTGAGCGGACTTGAGATGTCACGTCTCGGGCCCGCATCAGACACCCGGAAGCGGCCGGCACCGGACTGCCGCGATGCAGGACCTGGAATCAGGGAGGTGAATGGACGTCTTTTCCCTCGGCCACCTTCTCCCAGGTCCCAGCAAAAAAGTGCCTCCCCGCTGGAGTACCCCTTTAAACATTACTCTGCATCCATTAAAATTCATCCAAATAAATTTGTTGCAAGTCTAATGCACAGATATGCTGGATCCTCAATAGCAGAAGGTACTCTTTGTATATGTTACTATGTTATATTATCTCAGCTATGGCTATTAGAAAAGGGATAATAGTGATCTGAAATTGAAACCACTTTTTTAGAACCCAGAATTCCATAATAAGGTATGTGGAATTGGGTTTGCTAAGCCATAGAATAAAGTAACAAAAGATGTTGTTCATCAACTGATTTATTCATATTGGGAGAGGGGATTTATCATCCCTGCGCCTGGTGTTCATTGGTAAAAAGTCACAAATTTGTGCGTAACCCAGCTGGTTTGGTCAAAAAATTTTGACTTTTAGCCAATGTATCAGATGGGCAGGCTGGGGGGGGGGCACAGCAAGGCGCTGAGGAAGCATGACCTCCTCCTGCCCCTAAAGTACCATCTGGTCTATGCCTCCAAGTAAGTAAGGTCATGATGAAAATCTACACCAGCTCAGAGCTGTTGTAGATTTCTAAGGCTTCTGCATAACATGCACCCCTCAATACATCTGGTGTGGGACATCCTTCCATGTAGCTAGTGCTTTTCACTAAAAGTGCTCATTCCGCATTCCAGCAATGAAAATTCTATGTATTATCATTAGGGTTCAGATAGGATTCTGAAAATTAAAAATTGTGAAATATGAATTGTGAAATTAACGAAGATTTGATGAATCAAATTGATACAATCTGCAAGCAAACACGAGTTCAAAGAAGAAGGTAACAGATCAATAGGCTGCTTTTATTGCTAGACATCAATTGTTACCAGGGATTTCAGAAGTCATCAAGACTAGACGGAATTGGTTTAGCCTCTCATGGTATTTAGATGACTGAGTGAGATATTTCAGGAGTATCATACTATAGTATTGTATACAAGTATGTGCTGGGTAATTCCATTAATATAATAGCCACTGGGGCTTAACTTGTCATCCAGGTTGATTTTATTGATTAGAAGTGCTGATCTCTCCCTCAGGATGGGATGTTCTTAAATCAATGAAATTATAAAGAGAACATTTTCTCTTATCTGTTTACCCAATTGGTAAAACAGAATCAAAGAATCAAGCCGAGATACCTTGGAAAATAACGACAACTTTGCGGTGCGCACTTAGCTAGAGACCTCACTTTCACCTGTAACATGGATTAAACAATATGTTTAGTTGTAATGACGGGGACAATAAGATGTTTGGTGTGACGGTACTCATACAGAGTAAATGGAGATTCAACAAATGTTACCAATAACCATCCACTTTAAATGGTAATGACAACTAGAGGTGAGCGAATCGGCCATTTAAACAAAGCGAAGCACTTCGTTTGATCGGCAACCAGCTTATCAGCCACCTGTCATTTAACTCTGTTCCACTCCCTGCCTCTCCTACCAGGGTGTCGGGAAAAGCTGGATCCAGTCCTGGGATACTGGGAGAAGGTTCCCAGGATTGGATGCAGCTTTTCACGGCACCCAGGGAGGAGCGGTAGGGAACGGAACAGAGTTAAAAGGCAGGTGGCTGATAAGCTGCTCTCTGATCAAACGAAGCGCTTCGCTCATCTCTAATGACAACCATGGTCAATGGATAAAAGTAACAAAAGGTTGTTAAGTGTTGGAAAATTGTGTGAATAGACATTTTAGATAGATGTTATCTACAGTATGTGCATGATCAACTTTCTGTCGAAATATACAATAAACAACTTATATTATATAGGTTGGACCAGAAAAAGATTTGCCATTATTAAAACATATTTCCAAATTTCTTGTTATAATGTTTACAGTTTGTGATGATTATGATGATGAGGTGATAATGTAAGATTCATATGGCTGTGATGTGCACCCAAATGGCCTAGTACTAAGTTACAAAACAGAGTAAACAGTGACAGGTCATAGGACCTGCTGAGATGTATGGCAAAACATGTTATACATGTCATACTGTTAAACCATGGGCACATGACAAAGTCCCTCAAAGTCCTTGAGGTTCAAAGCTGTTGGTCTTTGAGAAGACAACCTCCATATCCAGACCAGATCATCTGGATATTTCAATATATAGTAATGTGTAGTTTGTATGGCAAGCTTTATAGGGGTATTCCACTCAAACATTTTGATATATTGCTGCCCATGGTTAGACTAATAATTACTTTCATACTTGTTATCTCTTCAGTCTCCTTCCCCCAGTTCTCAACTGCTATTCTCTGCTGAAAACACAAAAATCTGTGTGTGAGCTTTTCTTTCTGTCTCCCCCTCCTTCCTAAACCCTTCTGAGACTGCTGATGTAAACAAGAGTCTAAGTGTCTTTATCTGCAACATTGTAGCTTCTTTGTAATGCTGGGAGGGAAAATCACAGTAAGTTCATTAGCAACTTGACCTCAGATGAACCCTCCCAGCATTACAGAGAAGCTACAAAGTTACAGATAAAGCCAATCAGGGACTTGTTTACATCATCTGTCTCAGGAGGGGTGGGGGGAGGAGGAGGAGGAGGAGACAGAAAGAAAGGCTCACACACAGATTTTTTGTGTTTTCAGCAGAAAGCAGCAGCTCAGAACTGGGGGAAGGAAACTGAATATATAATTAAAAGGATGGAATAAATTGTTAGTCTCACTATGGGCAGCAACATATCAAAAGTTATGTCTGAGTGGAATACTCCCTTCAAGCCATAAATGTTCCATGTTGACATAGTGATCTCTCAGATGGTTCTTCCACTAACTTTAGTGTTTGGTTTCAACACCTATACCTATTGATGCTGTACAGATAGGACTAGTTGAGTAGCTGCCAGACTCCCTGGTCTTTCTACATTCCATGTCCTTTTAGCAGTGGAGAGTTACCAGCCATAACCACAAGCTTGGTGGATCGTAACAGAAAATCTCTATGCCAATCTTCAGATGAGCCAAGGCAAAGACCAAGCCCTCCATAGAAGCTAGAAGAACCCACAGTACATGCTATCCACCACACTCAGCATTAATTTTATTATTATTATTATTATTATTATTATTATTATTATTATTATTATTATTTCTTATTTTGTAGCATCTACCAGTCAACAATCTCCCATACTCCCATACTCTTTCATCTCCTCTTTTGGGTTAAAAGGGGGAGATTTCTACAATTTCTTGAAGTTTCACAGGGTCACAAGTTAAAATTCAAGGAAATTCTAAAATAGCGAGGGCTACAGGACTAAATAATATAGCAATCAGGCTCACTACAAAGCGGCTCACCTTGTCAGGAAGGCAAATGCAGTTTCTCCCAACATGGGAAGATATGACTTCTAATCAATAGTTCATAGAGATGACCTGGCCTTTCTCAGATAATATTCACAGAAGGCTGCCAGGCAATGCATCTTGAATTAATACCTTTGAAAATGATAAATGTTCGAATTCCCCAGTCATTTTATGGACTTGAATTTTAAGAAGCGCTCGCTGTATGTGAGATTTGCATAGAAATCAAAGGCAGACTCTTTACCTTGGGGGCCATTTATCAAGTTTCTCTTGATAATTTGATTAAAGAAAGAAAAAACACCTGATTTATCTGTAAACCGGTGGTAGCAACGGCAATTATTATTGTATGAAATATGAGAAAAAGTCATTTATACCAGGCTGTCATACCTCCGCATGTTATAGAAGTTATGCATGTACAGATATAGCAAAGTTTGTGTTATAAGGTTAGAGATTTATGCTCCAAAATGTATAAAATTGTGGGGAAAAATAAACATGATTATTTAGCTCCGCTATCTGTTAATCATCCCTGAGAGTTTAGGTTATTGCTATTTTTACGTGTACATTGTATTTCTTTGTCACATAGAAGACTAGACAGAAGAAGACCACCTGAAGCGGTATCATAGCAGTTTTTTTCGGGACACATTTCGGTGACAATTTAGGACTATGTTCCCACTGCGTATAAAGAAAGGCCGTTATTTGGCACTCAAAACAACAGCCATTGTTTGCATTGACTTCAATGTACAACCAAAGCGAGAAGTGGAACTGACAGAGCAAAATTATAATGAAAAGGTTTGTACAACTTGGCTATGTTCACACAACGTTTTTTTCTGCTCCGTTTAAAATGACGTCTGTCATTTTGAGTCTAAAATAACGGACGTCATTTAGCTGTCTGGCCTCCCTTTAGTGCAATGACGGCTGTTGGTACATTATGCTAGTTTGGGGTTACTAATTGCCCTTTGGCTGTGGCTTCATTAAAAAGTCCATTAAATTTAATAGTAAAAACGGAGAAAGAACGGTGATAAAAGAAAAACTGTGTGTGAACAACTAATAAAAAA
Source organism: Dendropsophus ebraccatus (assembly GCF_027789765.1). Classification (NCBI taxonomy): domain Eukaryota; kingdom Metazoa; phylum Chordata; class Amphibia; order Anura; family Hylidae; genus Dendropsophus; species Dendropsophus ebraccatus. The sequence goes on along the minus strand of NC_091454.1, from coordinate 178,409,381 downwards.
CGTCCGCTGCTTGCAAAAGACATCCGAAAATAATGATCATGATTATTATTTTGACGTCTGCGGTATAAACGTTCGTTATTCAATACATTGTGTGCATTGGACTTCCGTCTTTCTATTGACTTCAATGCATTGCCATTGCAGTCAGTTAAATCACAGTAATAATTTTTGACGTTGTGTGAACATAGCTCTTCTGTGTTTTTAATCGACTCCTGGTTTCGTTGAAAAAAGACTGAACAAAAGACTGATTGAAATACTGTGTGTGAACATAGCTTTGTAGTCCATCGGTGGACCCATTCTAGCATTGTCTTTTTGTAGGTAAGGTCTCCAGAATTAACCCTCGGCCATAAGTAAAAGTTTTATCATGTGCCCTATGTCCCTTTTCTCCTGCAGACTATACAAACTCAAATTTAAATGGGTTGTCTAGGCAGGGAACTTTTTTGATACATGCCAAGGGAGGGGGTGATTGAAAATGATAAACTGCACTTCCCTCCTTGACTCCTGGACCACTGTCAGCATCTTACTATACACTTCTGGGGCTGTGACGTTGCAGACTCGCCCAGCCAATCAACAGCTGCAGTGGCGCCCGACAAAAAAAAAGTACAACAAGTGCAATCTACAGGTGCAATTGCTTACCATACATACTCCCCCCAGCATACACACAATAAAAACCTGCTCTACAGAGTGTACCATGTCACCACGTTAAGGTGTCCCCAGAGACATGTTACTACTCTAGCATTTCCACACTAGCAATAAGCTGGGGGGAGTATGTACGGTAAGCACTTGCACCTGTAGGTTGCTGTTGCACTGTTTGTTTTTTGTCTGTACTTCAGCCACATTCAGCGTGGAACCTACAGTGTGAACAGAGGCATAGGAATGCTGCCAATTTTTACTTTTTTCTGCAGTAGTGTCCCGTCTCGGACACTAAGATACCCGCAGTGGTATGGGAGCCAGGGGGGTAAGTGTAGTCTATTATTTCCAATAATTAAGTAATATATCCCTTGCTGGTACAATCCCTTTAAAGGGAAACTATTACAGGTTAGAAGCATTTAACCTGCTGATATGTCCCTATAGCGCACCCGACTAACATTAGATTGGGTATCTTGAGTAATACTAGATAGCAGGCTCAAGTATAGTACATTTAACAAACTCAGCTCTGCTTTATCTATATATAGGTACATTGCAGCATGCAAATAGCATATCTAATACAATTATAGTGTAAGCTATAAAAGAGGAGACCCTGCACACATTAGCTTGCAATCTATAGCCAAGAAAATATGATACAATTAGTAAGAAGAAGAAAAAGAAGAAGAAGAAGAAGAAGAAGAAGAAGGGGTTTCACTTAAGGATAGACAAAATACCCAAAACACAATAGAAAGAAAGGATGTACAGATTGCCACTAACAATCGATCGCTATTGGCGACTATTTAGTGCCAAACCTGTTGCAGCCAAAAGTGAGGAAAATTTTAAGTGAAACTGAACATTAACTTTTAGGAATCTTCCGTCTTATTAGGTGGAATGTGCATTAAAAAAAATAAATAAATAATAAATTATTAACCCTTACAGATTCACATGAGGGATGAGTGTTAAACAGCTTCGAGATTCTCACAGAAGGTAAATGGCTGAATGTAAAGTGATGTCTCAGCAGATCTTTTATAATGATGACCTATGTGGTAAATGTTGGGCACATCTCATTGTTAGACTGAACAGCCTTGTCTTTTATATTCTCCTATGAAAGGCAGTTGTCTGCTGGTAAGCATGTATTGTGGCAGTAACATTTTGAGTCACCACATGTTTGAGACTGTGATCACCAATGTGTGTCCTGCTGCTTACTGCAGAGCAAGCCTTGTCATCCAATCTCTAAAGTAAGTGCTAAGACAGAATAAGTGTACACCATATAGACAGATGTCATAGCAAATAGATAAACAAGTGCATAGATATAGAGGATGGGATGGATAGATAGATAGATAGATAGATAGATAGATAGATAGATAGATAGATAGATAGATAGATAGATAGATAGATAGATAGATAGATAGATTATAGGAAAATAAGTACATATATTAAGAGGATGGGTTGATAGGTAGAATAGATAGATAGATAGATAGATAGATAGATAGATAGATAGATAGATAGAGAGGAGATAGATAGATAGATAGATAGATAGATAGATATGAGATAGATAGATAGATAGATAGAGAGATAGATGATAGTAGATAGATGGATAGATAGATAGATAGATAGATAGATAGATAGATAGATAGATAGATAGATAGATAGATAGATAAAATGTGTGAGGATGGGTTACATGGACAGATAGGATTGGTAGATAGATAGATAGATAGATAGATAGATAGATAGATAGATAGATAGATAGGAGATAGATAGATAGGAGATAGATAATAGACAGATAGATAGATAGATAGATAGATAGATAGATAGATAGATAGTGTGAGGATGGGTTACATGGACAGATAGGATTGGTAGGTAGATAGATAGATAGATAGATAGATAGATAGGAGATAGACAGATAGATAGATAGATAGGGCATAGATAGATAGATAGATAGATAGATAGATAGATAGATAGATAGATAGATAGGTAGGAGATAGATAGATAGGAGATAGATAGATAGATAGATAGATAGATAGATAGATAGATAGATAGATAGGGCATAGATAGATAGATAGATAGATAGATAGGAGACAGATAGATAGGAGATAGATAGATAGATAGATAGATAGATAGATAGATAGATAGATAGATAGATAGGGCATAGATAGATAGGGCATAGATAGATAGATAGATAGATAGATAGATAGATAGATAGGAGACAGATAGATAGGAGATAGATAGATAGATAGATAGATAGATAGATAGATGATAGATAGATAGATAGATAGATACATACATACATACATACATAGATATAATAGATGCAGCAGTTCTCAGTATTTGTATTTTGTTTCCTATATTTCTATTTGTTCTTCTTTAGTTTTTCCTCTGTTTCCTATGAAGCTTCTCCATATTGATGAATCATTTCTCTGCTTTATATTGTTCCTTTTCCCCATGTACTATCTCCTCTCCTTCTGCCGTGTACACATTGTTCCCGTTACCTGCACATGAGCATCTCCTGCAATTAATTAATATTACACAGAATTAATGACTGGATTGAAATGACTATTTGGTGGTTTGTAGATTGTGTAGTAATAGATGGAAGGAGTGAGCGCCCAGCAGATACTCGGCGGAGTTGAGTGTGTAATTACGGTAAAATATAGTTAATCGGGCTCCCTAAACCTTTGACCTTGAGCTAATTAAGAAATAATATCTCCATCTCGATGGCGGCCCCCATCACCTCACACTGTTTCTGTTGGGGAAAAACGCTCTTAATTTTCACAAAACTAAAGATGAACTCATTAAAGTGATTAAGTAGCGGAATCGTGCGGCGGAATCTTCTCATCTGTTCCCTGCAGCAGGTATATATGTATATATATATATATATATATATATATATATATATATATATATATATATATATATATATGGCACATAATAACGGCCACCATCTTTATCAATTCAAGTTCTGACTTGTTTAATTACTCTGCGGACTTGGGACTCTTGCGACACTTCGTCAGTGTTGCGACGTTTCTATTTCCGTTATTTCAGTTGATAAACTGGATACATAAAACGGCAGCTTAACGTGTGGCATCACATTTTCTGTAGAAACCACAAAGATCCCATACAAGCGACACTGCCGCATTCTGTACTGTGTACATTTGCAAGATGTTAATTTGGGGGGGGATTAACCCATTCCTTTCCTAGTCCAACCAATGTCCGTGATAAAAGTGTCTTTTTTTTTTTTTTTTTTTTTTATAATCAATTTGATATTTTAAAGGGAGAAGAGGAGGAGAAGAAAAAGAAAAAGAAGAAGAAGAAGAAGAGGAGGAGGAGGAGGAAGAGGAGGAGAGCCAAGCAGCAGCAGGGGGAAGTAAATTCTGTGTGTGAGGGGAACCCAGTGTGTACAAATGGGAAAAGATTCGGGTGGGGATGTTTAATTATGAAACACAAAACTCATTTAGTATTTTGTGCCTTTCTCCCTGACAGACAAGGATAAAGCCCCCTTTGATTGGGAAGTAGCTACAATGCGAGATGCAATTTTCTCTGTCTCTCCTCACAAGTCTTGTCATCTCAGGGATCAGAATTGTGTCACCAGGAAGAAAAAAAAGAGAGGAATGGTTGGAGCCTGTGAGCAAGTTAGCATGGAAATTCCGCAGACCTCTATTTGTGAATGTGATCCTAGTACTGGGGCTTCAGAACAAGTAATACCACTAAGCTTTCAGTCGTGTGAATTGTTCAAAAGATCTCTAGAAGCAATCTGAGGCATCGTGACCCCTGACAAGAGCAGATCTGTCTATCTGTGCCACTGGCAGCACTTCATTTCTCCATATAGCTGCTGCACCTCTATGTGATGATAAGGGGGGATCTAAGCACAAGAGGAGGGGGGGACTGCATTAAAATGCAAATATGGACTTTTAATTTTCAATCCGCCTTAGACAAGCCTCTAATGCTGGACACTAAAGTTGTCTACCCTGTCTCTCCAAATGGTATAGCCTTAGATATAATAGAGTGTGTGTGTGTGTGTGTGTGTGTGTGTCGGTCGTATACTAATAAATAAATATATATATATATATATATATATATATATATATATATATCATAATAACATATATAAAGCCCATAATAACATATATGTATATATATATATATATATATATATATATATATATATATATATATATATATATGTATATAGCAGCAAACCTATATTATATAGGGAGGGACCCTTGGTCCAATCTTTCTGGTAGTAACATGTGCTTTCTATTACACCGCCCTAAGATCATACCTTGACCTCACATCCAACGTGCTATAAATAAGCAGAAGTTTCTTTATGAAAAAGCATAATTCACGTTTAAATATGATTAATGGGAGTGCTGATACACTGGGCAGTGTGTGTGTGTGTGTGTGTGTGTGTGTGTGTGTGTGTGTGTGTGTGTGTGTGTGTGTGTGTGTGTGTGTAGGACAGGGGGGGAGCTATAGACCCCCTTGATTTAGTGAAGTTTTACTGTAATTAGTCGAGCAGTGTTCAGACTTTGCACCTGTTGTTACAGCTAATAATGACTATGGGGTAATTGGAAGGTACCTGCCTGCTGTTTATCACTGTTTATGCTCCTCATTTGGGGCTGAGATGGTATTAAGACAATGGGCAGTTTTTAGTGAGTGCTTGTTTCTGTTGTATGTGGGCCCTCCCCTTGTGAAAGAGACCTTGGGGACTGTCATTAGATCAGATGGCAGGGCTGTATAGAAAGTGTTTTGCATAATTACATACCATAGCCGGAATAGTCACCTCCACATTTTATGGGTCACATACCAGCTACAATTGGCCCATTATAGTCCCAGGAACCTCATCCCCTTTACTGATAGAGAAACCAGACCGCCTAATCTAAGAATGAACATTTCATTCCCCTTTTTTTCTCATAAAAAAGGACAAAAAGGGAAATAAAATGATTTGAGAAATATGAAGTTCATGGTAATGGAGGGAAGTGAGGGAGCAATGGTCATAGGAGCTGGGATCAGGACTGAAATAGTTAATGAAGAAGAAATAGATGACTAGATTGACTACACAATGATCACCCCCTCCCCAGACCTCCTTTCTCCTTTTTTCTCCTTCCTACCTTTGTCATGTAGTAATTGAGATATTCTCATATAGGAGGCAACTTGTGACAGCCAGAGCGTCACTGCCAGAGGATGGGACTGCAAGGGTTAAAGAACATATATTGCCTCCATTAGGATAGAATCTAGAAGACGCTTTAAATTGCTCTGAGTATCAGCGATATGTTATGGGGAGATGTAGGAGAAGTGAGTTATGGATGGCGCACATCCGAGCATTTGGCGCAGCCCATTGTCTTGTCATATTCAGCGAGTTTTCCTATAGAATACAAAGTTTTTAAAAAGGCAAATACAGCTTCACTGCTACTGATACTACTATGGATCTAATAGATAGATGATTGATAGATAGATAGATAGATAGATAGATAGATAGATAGGAGATAGATAGATAGATAGATAGATAGATAGATAGATAGATAGGAGATAGATAGATAGATAGATAGATAGATAATAGATAAATAGATAAATAGATAGATAGATAGATAGATAGGAGATAGATAGATAGATAGATAGATAGATAGATAGATAGGAGATAGATAGATAGATAGATAGGAGATAGATAGATAGATAGATAGATAGATAGATAGATAATAGATAAATAGATAGATAGATAGATAGATAGATAGATAGATAGATAGGAGATAGATAGATAGATAGATAGATAGATAGATAGGAGATAGATAGATAGATAGATAGGAGATAGATAATAGATAGATAGATAAATAGATAGAGAGATAGATAGATAATAGATAGATAGATAAATAGATAGATAGATAGATAGATAGATAGATAGATAGGAGATAGATAGATAGATAGATAGATAGATAGGAGATAGATAGACAGACAGATAGATAGATAGATAGATAGATAGATAGATAGATAGATAGATAGGAGATAGATAGATAGATAGATAGATAGATAGATAGATAGATAGATAGCCTTTTGCAATAGTTCTAAGAACTAGATCAATAATATACAGGATAGAAAATAGTCTGAAGAAAATCAATGGCATTCATTGTTATTTTACTAAAGATTGTCAGCTGTTAAAGCATTTCCATCTATTGTCGTACAAATATTATTAGTCCAAGTGGCAACTGCTATATTCCTGCGGCTATTCTATTCAAGGTACTGCCATTTGGAATACTTACAAATGACACAATAAAAATCCAGGAATGGGTTAAACAATCTCAAAAGACATTAATAGTTAGAAGACTCGGAAACAATTAACGCCTTCTAGTATCAAAGCTGTGGGCTGCAGGCTGCCGGCAGGGATGGGGTTAATGGGCGCCTGTGATCCAGTAAGTAAGAGATCACACTGGTTATTATTGGCACTGGATATAGGAGGATTGCCTGGAAGCCATTCTCACTGATTATAATGCTGATGTCTGGATTTCTGTCTATCTCATGGAAATGGAATACGGAGGGAAAATGCCACTGTACATTGCTTGTTACTGTTGTGTCTTCCACGTAGTGTACACTGTAGTGTCTGAAGATTACAGATATATACTATAGAATAGTATTATTTACGGCTCAAATACAGGGACAAGGACACGTAGACAATGGATTCACTTGTTTATTACTAAGATAGAATATGTGCTAGAATAAATATATATATATATATATATATATATATATATATATATATATATATATAAATGATAAAAAGATGGAGAAAGAGGAGGAAGAAATCAAGGAATAGATAGATAGATAGATAGATAGATAGATAGATAGATAGGAGATAGATAGATAGATAGATAGATAGATAGATAGATAGTAAAACTTCTTGCAACAGTTTGTCCCTGTGCTACCACATAGATACAGAGTTGGGGGCACAGAGGCAGGATAGGGTTAATTACCACAGAATATATTTTGAAGGAAAAAAAACAATATGTTTATTTCATATAGGTGTGTAGGAGTGTGTGACTGATATACATACCTCTACTTTTAATTTTCTTATAAAGCTACATACAATGTTGTTTTAATATAATAATATAACTATATATTTTGTAAATAATAACAACACACATTTTTTTATTATTATTATGATTATTATTATTATTATTATTATTATTATTATTATTATTATTATTATTATTATTATTATTATTATTACAAATTCTGATATAATTAATTAAAAGGCGAGTTTGCTTGGTATCAGAATCTGGAAATTATAGTAACTCTCTCTCTCTCTCCCCCCAGTATATACATACACTGGTTGCTGGGCTATGGTATAGGTTGGCATCAGCTTTCTGCATGTTTATGTGTTTTATCATTGTCGGTAATGGAATAAGGATTGGCAGAGGAGGATGCTGGCGCTGCCTGGGATGGCTCCAGGACTGGGGGCTGTCACGTCGGAGGGGTCTCTGCTCCCATCCCAGGCTGCCAGGGAGATTGAGATGTCCTGTTAGACAGGCGCTGTAATGACTGCTGACAGCTCCTTCACACTTCCCTCAGCCACAGTACAGCTATGTACAGGCAGCAGCAGCAGCATCCACCTGTATCCACAGCCCGGCAAGGGTTAACAGCCCCGAATAATGCAGCAGTATAAGGACAGTAATAATGCGCCGTCTTCTTTATTAACAAGTGGAGGGAGCAGTCACGTGTCCGGGGTTATTGATCGCTGCGAATAAAGGAATTATTTCACTTGCAGAAGACGAGGGCGAAAACTAATTATATGGCCGGAATATCAGGAGGATGCGGGGATGGCGCACAGAGAGCGGGGATGGCGCACGGAGAGCGGGGATGGCGCACGGAGAGCGGGGATGGCGCACAGAGAGCGGGGATGGCGCACGGAGAGCGGGGATGGCGCACGGAGAGCGGGGATGGCGCACGGAGAGCGGGGATGGCGCACGGAGAGCGGGGATGGCGCACGGAGAGCGGGGATGGCGCACGGAGAGCGGGGATGGCGCACGGAGAGCGGGGATGGCGCACGGAGAGCGGGGATGGCGCACGGAGAGCGGGGATGGCGCACGGAGAGCGGGGATGGCGCACTCCCTCCACTGTGCCGGCGGGGAAAGGGAGAGAGGGAGAGAGAAGGAGAGAGAAGGAGAGAGAGAGGGGGGGAGAGAGAAAGAGAGAGAAAAGGAGAGAGGGAGAGAGAAGGAGAGAGAGAGGGGGGGGGAGAGAAAGAGAGAGAGAAGGAGAGAGAGGGAAAAAGAGAGAGGGAAAGAGAGAGGGAAAGAGAGAGATAGAGGAAGAAAGGGAAAGAGAGAGAGAGAGAGCGAGGGAGAGAGAGACAGAGGGAGAGAGGGAAAGAGAGAGGAAGAGAGAGAGAGGGAGAGGCAGAGGGAGAGAGAGAGGGAAAGAGAGAGAGTGGGAGAGAGATTGAGAAAGATAGAGAGAGAGAGAGAAAGAGAGAGAGGGGGAGAGAGGCCGAAGAGGAGGAAGAAGAGAGGGAAAGAGAGAGAGACAGAGGGAGAGATAGAAGGAGAGAGAGATAAAGTGTAGAGAAAGAGAGGGAGAACACAAGGAAGATTAGAGGAAAAGAGAGAGAGAGAAGGAGAGAGAAAGAGAGGGAGGAGAGAAGGAAGAATAGAGGGAAAGACAAGGAGAGAGATAAAGTGTAGAGAAAGAGAGGAAGGAGAGAAGGAAGAAAGAATAGAGGGAAAGAGAGACAGAAAAGAAGAGAGAGATGAAGTGTCGAGAAATCAGGAGAGAAGAAAGGAAAGAATAGAGGGAAAGAAGTAGAGACAGAAGTGAGGGATCCCCTTTATCATGGCTGTACATTAGGGTATGGTTCACACGCCCTTTCAGCCTTAGCTTCAAATGTTGTTGTTCATTTGTTTTGGTTTTATTTCTGTTATTTTTTTTTTTTCTTGCTTTTTGACCGTTTTTCCAACTTCTCCAAAATACCGAATCTTTTCCCCAGACCAGGACTTGTGTGGCTGTCGTTCAGTCCATCATACAGAATAATACAGGCTGTATCCTTGGAGAAAACTGCACCCAGAGAAGACCACGAAACATTCTGGCTTAAAATGGGACAATAGAACATGTACTCATATTATTTCATATCAGATCATTTAGGCCGGGTTTACATATGTCCGGCGGTGCGGCGGCGTTTCCATCCGGCGCAGGAGAAAAGCGCCGGAGGGAAACGCATCTTTGAACTGATCCCATTGTTTTCAATGGGATCGTTCAAAATGTGCGGCGTGAACTAGTGGCCGCCGCATCGCCGGACCGTCGGTGCGTTAGGACGCATCTTGCAGCGTCCTGGCGGACCGCCGCTCCGGTGATGCGGCGCCGCACCAATACAATCGAATAGAGCGCCGGATGCCTCGCCGGGCAGGACGCATGTCGTTCGGCTTGGCATCCGGCGTTCAGTCAAATAGTACACAAAATAAACATATCTCTCCCCCTGTGTGCTCTCCCCCTCCCCTATAGTCCCCCCTTGGTCCCCCAGTAGTATATCACCCCCCCTGTTTCTCCTCCAGTAGTATATAGCCCCCCTGTTGCCCCCCCAGTAATATTTAGCTTCCCTGTGTGCTCTCCCCCAATTAGTATACAGCATTGCTGTGCGCTCTCCCCCAATAGTATATAGCCCCCCATGTGCGCTATCCCCCTCCCATATAGCCCCCCTGTGCGCTCTCCCCCTCCCATATAGCCCCCTGTGCGCTCTCCCCCTCCCATATAGCCCCCCTGTGCGCTCTCCCCTTGTAGTATATAGCCCCCCTGTGAGCTCCCCCAATTAGTATATAGCCCCCGTGCGCTCCCCCGCAAATCCCATTGAAAATGACAGGAAAACATACTGGGGAAAAAAATGTCAACTGATGAGCGCAACTTGTGACAACTGATGACAACTGATGGAAACTGATGGCAACTGATGGTTTTTAATGAAAAGACGGATAGAAAAACTGATGACAACTGATGCATTTTTGGCATCAGTTGTGACATCAGTTGTGGTCAGTTTTTAGGCAAAAAACGCAACTGATGCCAACTGATATATGTAAACCCAGCCTTATTATTAAAAGAAAAAAAAAAGATAATAAAATCTGACATTTTGCAGAGGAAAAAGGGATCAGGTCCTAAAAAATATACTTGGCTGTTTGTTTCCATACAGTATGTAAGGGGGTTCAGAGCCCACCAGATCCTGTGGTCACTAGGCTGAATGGTGCTGGAGCTACAGACACCTGTGCACCTGTGGAATAGAAGCGGTAATCATCCGGCAATCCGGCAGCGTTTCCCTCCCGCGCTGTCGAGAAGCGCTGGAGGAAAACGCATCGTTGAACTGATCCCATTGATTTCAATGTCACAGGTTAAAGCATCCGGTGTAGCAATAGTGGCGCCGGATCGCCGGACAGGCCGTACGCCAGAACGTATTTTGCAGCGTTCTGCCGTACGTCCTGTCCGATGATCCGGCGACTTATCCATAGGCCTGATCACCAGACATCCATACTGTATTATATTCATATCTAGTGCACAGAAATTTACACAGAAGAAAAGACACTAAATACCAAAAACCTAAAAAGCTGGACGGATTTAATGCCCAATATATATATGTATATATATATATATATATATATATATATATATATTAGTTCCATCAGTTGTCCAGTCTATTGTCCACTGAAGCGTCAGGACCGACAGCTATACCCTATGGTGCCAATCCATTGTCTGCAGAAATTCTGAGGAAACTGATGACTAAATGCCTCCCATTGTCTTTAATGGGAGAACAAAAATAGCCATGTCTATTCATTCATATAAGGGAAGGTGGTATTTATTTGTACAACGGTTAGATATGAAAATAGCTGATCATTCATGATGGATCAGTGAAAGATGTCTTTCCATTCCTATGGAGTATAGTGTGATAGGCTCTGTTCAGATTAGGGTGAAGCTGCAGGTTTTTTTTTATAGCTGTTTATTGCTTGTTTTTGTGTTGTTTCTTGTTGGTGATGGGACATACATTCTGATGGATCCCAAAAATGACTGGGTTCCTATATATACCTTTTTTTTTGGGGGGGGGGGGGGAGCACAATTGACGCAAACAGTGTAGCCTTTCTATTTTTTTATTTATTTTTTTGCAATGAAAAGTTCAAGGCAGGATAGAAAAACGCTGTAGATGCGATGTCCCATCCGGCGTGTGGACCAGAAGAGTACAAACATGTTGTGTGGGTTTCCACTGGGTTCTCCACTTTCCTCCGAGAACATACTAAGGGGGTAAAGTGACTTCTAATAAATGTGGCACGTGTGTATATATATATATATATATATATATATATATATATATAGTAGTTTTATCCCCCTATGGAGTAGCCTATGAAACAACACCTGGACAATACTTCAGCATGCAGTAAAAAGGGACCAATAGTGATAGGAAAAAAATGCACTGTATGTGGTGTGTTTTGTGATGTGTTTCTTATTTCCCTTTCGTATAGCTAACGTCTCATTCTTTCTTTTTCCCTAAAAACCGCTATGTGTGAATCCACTCTAGGCTCCATTGGGGCAGAGGCTGGTGTAAGTTTTGACTGTTGCCTGTACAGTGCTACTATGTTGAGGCTATATAAGCAATGGGGTCATAAACCAAAATATAGTGCATATAACGAGCCCCAATCTGTATCTGTCTGGTTTTAGGGTTCTTGTATTTGAAGACAAGTACTGTATAGCACTATATTGTACTGTATAGCACTATATTGTACTGTATAGCACTGTATTGTACTGTATTGTACTGTATAGCACTGTATTGTACTGTATAGCACTATATTGCACTATATTGTACTGTATAACACTATATTGTACTGTATAGCACTGTATTGTACTGCATTGTACTGTATAGCACTGTATTGTAATGTATAGCACTATATTGCACTGTATAGCACTGTATTGTACTGTATAGCACTGTATTGTACTGCATTGTACTGTATAGCACTGTATTGTAATGTATAGCACTATATTGTACTGTATAGCACTGTATTGTAATGTATAGCACTATATTGTACTGTATAGCACTGTATTGTGCTGTATAGCACTATATTGCACTGTATAGCACTGTATTGTACTGTATAGCACTATATTGTTCTGTATAGCACTATATTGTACTGTATTGTACTGTATAGCACTGTATTGTACTGTATAGCACTATATTGTACTGTATTGTACTGTATAGCACTGTATTGTACTGTATAGCACTGTATTGTACTGTATAGCACTATATTGTACTGTATTGTACTGTATAGCACTATATTCCACTGCATTGTACTGTATAGCACTATATTATACTGTATAGTACTGTATAGTACTGTATAGCACTATATTGTACTGTATTGTACTGTATAGCACTATATTGTACTGTATAGCACTGTATTGTACTGTATAGCACTATATTGTACTGTATAGCACTGTATTGTACTTTATAGCACTGTATTGCACTGTATTGTTCTGTATAGCACTGTATAGTACTGTATAGCACTATATTGTACTGTATAACACTATATTGTACTGTATAGCACTATATTGCACTGTATTGTACTGTATTGTACTGTATAGCACTATATTGTACTGTATAGCACTATATTGCACTGTATAGCACTGTATTGTACTGTATAGCACTATATTGTACTATATTGCACTGTATAGCACTGTATTGTACTGTATAGCACTATGTTGTACTGTATAACACTATATTGTACTGTATAGCACTATATTGCACTGTATTGTACTGTATAGCACTGTATTGTACTGTATAGCACTATATTGCACTGTATAGCACTATATTGCACTGTATTGTACTGTCTAGCACTATATTATACTGTATAGCACTATATTGCACTGTATTGTACTGTATAGCACTATATTGCACTGTATAGCACTGTATTGTACTGTATAGCACTGTATTGTACTGTATAGCACTATATTGTACTATATTGTACTGTATAGCACTATATTGTACTGTATAGCATTGTATTGTACTGTATAGCACTGTATAGCACTGTATTGTACTGTATAGCACTATATTATACTATATTGCACTGTATAGCACTATATTGCACTGTATAGCACTGTATTGTACTGTATAGCACTATATTATACTATATTGCACTGTATAGCACTATATTGCACTGTATAGCACTATATTGTACTGTATAGCACTGTATTGTACTGTATAGCACTATATTATACTATATTGCACTGTATAGCACTATATTGCACTGTATAGCACTATATTGTACTGTATAGCACTGTATTGTACTGTATAGCACTATATTGTACTATATTGCACTGTATAGCACTGTATTGTACTGTATAGCACTGTATTGTACTGTATAGCACTATATTATACTATATTGCACTGTATAGCACTATATTGCACTGTATAGCACTATATTGTACTGTATAGCACTGTATTGTACTGTATAGCACTGTATAGCACTGCACACTGCATATATTCCTGTTAATAGAAAAAAAAAATCGGACACCTCGACTTCAAAGACACCAATGTGAACAAAACTGGAAATATACACTGCGTTTTTGTGCTGTATGATTATTTTTTTTTTATACTGTGGTTGTTTTAACATGAGTGCGGAGAAGAGAGAGAAAAAGAAAGAAGAAAAAGAAGGAAAGACAGGAAGAAAGAAAGTACCAGAAGCAAAATAATAGGAGGATATAACTAGAAATGTAGCGTATATAATATAGGATAAAAAATATTATAGATTTTTTTTATTAAAATAGTTTTATTGGATTGTCTTTTAATACATTGCACACAGTTTTCTCTCATATATATATATATATATATATATATATATATATATATATATATATACATATATATATATATATATATATATATATATATATATATATATATATATACATATCTCGCATATGTGTGTATACATTACATGTGAATCTTTCTATCTGTGTGTGTTTCATCTTGCAGTTGCTTCAGACTATCTCCTAGCTGTCCAGAACAGCCGGGTGTTATTATAGTGAATAGCGCTGCATTATGTCTGTATCTGAGGAATCTGAAGCTTGGTGATGATAAGAACAGCAGGACAGTGTGAATAGTGTCTATATGTATGAGTGCGACCATTGCCGCTGTATTCCCTCCGTCTCGTCCTCCTCCATGTGTCGCAGGCTTCTCTTGCTGAGCCTATTGACTGATATATTAACATCAGGTTACTAATTCTATTTATCAACAATTCTGCTGTGTCAATAGGAATAATCTTGTCACCTGCTCACATACATCTACAGGGGGCTCCATACAACTCCAGGGAAATGTCTCCCCTCCCCAAACACTCATTCCAAGTACAGGTGTTCAGCATATGTGGATACTGGGTGGACAGGTTCTCCTTTTTATTACAGCCATTGCGTTCTCTATATATGAAACACCATGAAATACTCTGTATTGGTATAATAAGCAAAGGTTGTTCAAAACGTTAATAAAATAGAATAAAAAAAATACTAAAAAAGAGCAATAAATGAACAAAAAATAATTTAATATATTTTAAATAGGAATTGCTGCATTTGCATCTGTGATGATGATGATGATGATTATTATTATTTTTATTGTTAATATTAATATTCATTTCTATATACAATTTATATATTATTGTAGTGTTGTTGTTGTTATCATTGATAATATTAATAATTATTATTATTATTAATAATAATATTATTGCTCATTAAAACATGTATGTGCAATAAATACATTCATTTTCACATACATACTCCAATTCTAAATATATAGAATACAAGTTCATATAACATAACACGATGGGTTAAAAATGCTAAATTTTATTAAATATGTCTATATATGTGTTCCATGAATATATACACTTAGCTTCATTCAGATATTAAATAAAACAATGTTTGTATGTGCTTTAAAACACTAATTTATGAGAAAAAATAATAACAATCATGACCCCTTCTATGTTCAGTTTGTACGAGATTGGTAGATAGATAGATAGATAGATAGATAGATAGATAGATAGATAGATAGATAGATAGGGAGATAGATAGATAGATAGATAGATAGATAGATAGATAGATAGATAGATAGATAGGAGATAGATAGATAGATAGATAGGAGATAGATAGATAGATAGATAGATAGATAGATAGGAGATAGATAGATAGATAGATAGATAGATAGATAGATAGATAGATAGATAGGAGATGGATAGATAGGAGATAGATAGATAGATAGATAGATAGGAAATGGATAGATAGATAGATAGATAGATAGATAGATAGATAGATAGATAGGAGATAGATAGATAGATAGATAGATAGATAGATAGATAGATAGGAGATGGATAGATAGGAGATAGATAGATAGATAGATAGATAGATAGATAGATAGATAGATAGATAGAAGATAGATAGATAGATAGATAGATAGATAGATAGAAGATAGATAGATAGATAGATAGATAGATAGGAGATAGATAGATAGATAGATAGATAGATAGGAGATAGATAGATAGGATATAGATAGATAGATAGATAGATAGATAGATAGATAGATAGATAGGAGATAGATAGATAGATAGATAGATAGATAGATAGGAGATAGATAGATAGATAGATAGATAGATAGGAGATAGATAGATAGGAGATAGATAGATAGGAGATAGATAGATAGGAGATAGATAGATAGATAGATAGATAGATAGATAGATAGATAGGAGATAGATAGATAGATAGATAGATAGATAGATAGATAGGAGATTGATTGATAGATAGATAGATAGATAGATAGATAGGAGATTGATTGATAGATAGATATATAGATAGATAGGAGATTGATTGATAGATAGATAGATAGATAGATAGATAGATAGGAGATAGATAGATAGATAGATAGACAGATGTGTATCGATACCGATGGAATATTTACTGCTTTATATTTTGATTGCCCATTATTATTATTATTATTATTATTATTATTTAGTAATATATTTATATTATAGCATTTTATGTTATCACTTTCTTCCATACATATAGATACCCGTGCAGTGGAGACTAGAGAAGTCTGTTCTAATTAAGAATCTTGCAGGAATAGCTGAACTTTTTGCAGAAAAGGCGACACTGCAGGATGATGATGCAGACGTCACAGCGCCACCTTGCTGCCGAATGAATAATAGCAACAGAGAAAAGAAAAAAAGATCAAGAAAAAGATCAATCCATAGAAGACTTGCGAGGTGTGAGTACGTTTCCCAATGAAGCAGCTGAGCCGGACAGTGAGAAGTAGTCCTCTGCATAACATTCTCCTGCAGACAGCAGCAGGGACAGAACAGATCTCACCTGGTGTGAGATACAGCCTAAAATTGGTCTGGGTGAGCTGATCACATACAGAGGATCAGCTGCCAATATCTATATACAATATTAGTGACTGTATTAACTATATTATATCCAGGGTGAAATGGATGCAGATCTACCATGTCCTGTGTGGAGAGTGGGATAGAATAATCATACTGTCATCCTCACTTTCTATAAGTCCCAGTCAATGTCAGGTGACAGCTAATGGAGGTAATGAGATAGCATGACGAGTTTAGGGGTTTAAATGATGAAATAATTAAAAATAAATAAAATATTTTGGAATTAATCTGTTTATCACTTTATTTATATATCGATCTATCTCTCTATGTATTGAAACTCACTTTAATTTATAAATTTAAAATACAGAATGTGCAGTGTATGTTGTGTATTCCATGTAGTGCAGTATATGTTGTGTATTAACCTGTAGTGCAGTGTATGTTGTGTATTAACATGTAGTGCAGTGTATTCCATGTAGTGCAGTGTTTGTTGTGTATAAACCTGTAGGGCAGTGTATGTTATGTATAACATGTAGTGTACTGTATGTTGTGTATTCCATGTAGTGCAGTGTATGTTGTTTATTACATGTAGTGCAGTGTAGTGTATGTTGTGTATAACATGTAGTGCAGTATATGTTGTGTATTACATGTAGTGTAGTGCAGTGTATGTTGTGTACTCCATGTATGTTGTAGTGCAGTATATGATGTTTATTACATGTAGTGCAGTGTATTGTGTGTATAACATTTAGTGCAGTATGTTGTGTATTCCATGTAGTGAAGTGTATGTTGTTTATTACATGTAGTGCAGTGCAGGGTATGTTGTGTATAACATGTAGTGCAGTATATGTTGTGTATTACATGTAGTGTAGTGCAGTGTATGTTGTGTACTCCATGTAGTGCAGTGTATGCTGTGTATTCCATGTAGTGCAGTGTATGTTGTGTACTCCATGTAGTGCAGTGTATGTTGTGTATTCCATGTAGTGCAGTGTATGCTGTGTATTCCATGTAGTGCAGTGTATGTTGTGTACTCCATGTAGTGCAGTGTATGTTGTGTACTCCATGTAGTGCAGGGTATGTTGTGTATTCCATGTAGGGCAGTGTATGTTGTGTATTCCATGTAGTGCAGTGTATGTTGTGTATTCCATGTAGTGCAGGGTATGTTATGTATTCCATGTAGTGCAGTGTATGTTGTGTATTTCATGTAGTGCAGGGTATGTTGTGTATTCCATGTAGTGCAGTGTATGCTGTGTATTCCATGTAGTGCAGTGTATGTTGTGTATTCCATGTAGTGCAGTGTATGTTGTGTATTCCATGTAGTGCTGTGTATGTTGTGTATTCCATGTAGTGCAGTGTATGTTGTGTATTCCATGTAGTGCAGTGTATGTTGTGTATTCCATGTAGTTCAGTGTATGCTGTGTATTCCATGTAGTGCAATGTACGTTGTGTACTCCATGTAGTGCTGTGTATGTTGTGTTTTCCTTGTAGTGCAGTGTATGTTGTGTATTCCATGTAGTGCAGGGTATGTTGTGTATTCCATGTAGTGCTGTGTATGTTGTGTATTCCATGTAGTGCAGTGTATGTTGTGTACTCCATGTAGTGCAGGGTATGTTGTGTATTCCATGTAGTGCTGTGTATGTTGTGTATTCCATGTAGTGCAGTGTATGTTGTGTATTCCATGTAGTGCTGTGTATGTTGTGTATTCCATGTAGTGCAGTGTATTCCATGTAGTTTAGCCTCTGCCTCATTCCTTTCCCAATTTCCATAGAAATCCCAGTCGTGCACAAACTCCACTCCAGTCTATACTTCTTTGCACTTTTCAGACTTTTTCAGTGTATCCAGTGCATTTCGGAGATTTGGCAGGTTCTTTTTCTATTCCTGCGTAGGAAGCAGAATATTGGGATCCCCACTACATTCGGAGGGAGAGATGCAGAGCAAATAGGTTGGGTTTGTATTACAACTATGTCATAATGTTTCTCTCATGCAAAACATGTAGCCAGAGGGGATTGCTAATGACTCAAGGTTTGAAGAAGAAACACAAGACAGACCCTTCCAACACATTAACACACCACAGAGCCTATAGATATTATATCATTATAGTAAAATGCACACAATACAGCAACCACACTCACATCACACCAATAAAAAAAACACCAAGATGGTTTCTTAAAAATAAAAAGTTTATTAAAAGAAGCTGAAATGAGATGTCAATTATTCTCTGATCGAAATAATAAATAATAAGCATAGAAAACAGGAAACAAGGTAAAATGTCCAACGCTGGAATTATAGTCTTCGAATATGAGATCTGTAGGTATAGACATATTTTATTTATTGATTGATTATTTGATTGATTTTCCTTTTTTTTCGTCTTGATATAAAGTATCCTGTCTGTGCAACTGGTTTAGGGAACACGAAGTGGAATTGTTTATATACTGAAAAGCCGGTTATGCTATATCACATTGCAGGTGGCAATGTAAAAAAAGGGAATTTTAGTTCTTCCTTGTCCCTCTTTTCCGATTTTAATTGCACACCCATATAATAACGCAAACATGTCCAAATCACTTCAGTTCAAAATTACCACCTTAAATACTTTTAAGGTGTCCCCAACACATAAAGTGTCACCCTGCATACCAACTCTAGAGTCACATGTGCATTATACGGGTATTATTTTTTTTTTTTTTTTTTAAATAAACTTTTTAATTTTTATTGATAGTTTTGAAACCTAGGCTTTCAGGGCTGGAAGGCGTATCCCACCTTAATAGTCACAATATTATAGATCGATATGTATAGCTCTTCATTGTTCCCTATGCTAGTGTAATATTTACAAATAATAATATTAATAATAAAGGGAGAAATGGGTGTTGGATGCTAGTGTAATATTTACAAATAATAATAAAGGGAGAAATGGGTGTTGGATGCTAGTGTAATATTTACAAATAATAATAAAGGGAGAAATGGGTGTTGGATGCTAGTGTAATATTTACAAATAATAATAAAGGGAGAAATGGGTGTTGGATGCTAGTGTAATATTTACAAATAATAATAAAGGGAGAAATGGGTGTTGGATGTCAAGTATAAATTATCAGGAAATATTCATTTTCTAAACAACTGAGAAATGTCGCACAATGCGTATTGTGCAGTACAAGGCCAGACATATAGAGGCACCACAAAAATGTCCCAGCCATTATAGAGATTAATAATGAGCAACCATGTCCCTAATAAACCGGGAGACCTTGTATGTAAAATAAATAACAGAGAAATAAAGATGCATTAGATTGTATTTATAGGAATCGACATTAGATGGAGACCATGGTAGGTTGTGTGCAGAGCCCAGGCAGGGATAGAAGAACACTGTGCTTCCCTATACCCCGTGTAATACTGGGATATTAGCTATCATTCTGAGTGGAAGACACAGCCATATGTACAATCCCCTTAATAAACTGGCATTCATTTGCTAGATTTGCAGATCCCAAGCAGCTTCCAGAAATTCAATTGAAGTCACAGCTCAATATACATTTTTATTTTCAGCAGCCATAAAATATTCAGAGGTTGAGAAATATTTCGCTATTAACCGTGTAGATGCTAATGAACAAGTCCACCTTGTACAATTAAATTTCTACATTTCACACTGTACTTAAAAGACTCATTCATCATCATCATCATCATCATCGGAAACTCCAAATATCTATTGTACTGCTTCAAGTATCGATATATACTATGATCAGTTCTGCAATAGCATCAAATGACTGCGACCATTGCTGACACCTGATTAAATAATTGATACAGGTAAAGGTGTGAGTGAATGTAATATGTATTATTCAAGGGGAATAAAACCAGACACTATTGGGGTGAATACATCTTTTTGTCAATGGCAGACAATCTTAAGTCTAGAAATAAATAGCAAATAAATAGTTAATGAGTACATCAATTGAGATAAAAGTGGACCAGAGCTCATATACTGGAAATATAATGAATGTAATTGTAGTTAATAAAAGGGCCTTAAGGTATATGGGGTGCATCATGTTATCCCCTTTAATAACAGACAGGATATTTCCCCTCATCTAGAGGCAAGGATCAGCTCTTATATCAATATCTGAAGTCACCTTATAACACCATTATATGTAATAATACAGATTATATATATATATATATATATATATATATATATATATATATGTATATGTATATATATATATATATATATATATATATATATATATACATATATATAAAATACTTTTTTAAATATATAATACATATGTATATATGTATACAGAATAGCAAGTGGGCAATCACTACTCACTACTAGCCTCCTGGTCTTGGCCACTTCGGGGCAATATGGGAGTAGCAATCCCTAAACATAATGCAGCTTATATCTCACACTATAGAAATTCTATTTATCATGTGATCATTGCAGGCACTGACACACCTGCTAACATGCTTAACCTGCTGACACATCTCTCCCTGTGTGCAGCCATATTAATGTGACTGCCTCTGATAAGGCACAATATTTCCCATATTGATGAAGTAGGTATTAAGCATGTCAGAATAGACGATTTATCAGAGTCTTTTACATGAGCACTGTTCACTCTAGAAAAAGCGTGTGTCCGTGCAAAGCGTTTTTTTCATGAATCGATCATAAATTTATCAATGTTCAAACACATTGCGACAAATGAAATAAATTGCGCCAAAATGAACATACACTCGCAGCATAGAAATCGCAAAAGAAGAATCTTCCACCCCAGTCCACAAAAAGTTAAATGTTATAATGCATTTAAAAAAATGGCAAAAAAATATTTGCATGTAATTGATTTCTGCGCCATTTGCATATAGCCAGCTGTCTGTGTGTTCGGTATTATGGACACAGAAGCGAACATAGTGTGTGTGTGTGTGTGTGTGTGTGTGTATGTATATATATATATATATATATATATATATATATATATATATATACATATCTCCAGACATATATGGAGGGGCCACATTCCAGGCTATAGGAGGGAGATCACTGACCACTCAATGCATCCAAGGAAAGAGACATTCATCACATCAGCGCTGACAGACGAGAAATGTCGCAGATAGGCTAGCCATTTTACAACTTTGTTATTACTTAAGAATAATCAGCGTTTATAATAGTCGCTAATAATTGCTGGAGAGGCTTCATTTACTCCAGAAGGAAGGGAGAGAAGAGAGGGGGAGAGAGAAAAAAAAATCAACATTGTAAAAAGGGTCTTTAATGGAAATAGATGGGATCTTTTTAGAAATTATGCAAGATCTGGAATGATTTCAATCAATTACGTCCTTTATAACATGGAAGCTGTGTATTTGTTTAACTGAGAGGGAAAGGAAACGAAATAACAGGAGACTGAGAACATAGTAACCGCTTGAATATAATGACCTGACATTAATTATAGCAATGGGAACATTAGAGGTGAATGGGGACCGAGGTCTATACTATAATATCATGGCATGGTGTATACAAGCAGCTAGGGCAATATCCAATACTGGCTCTATCTATCATCTATCTATCTATCTATCTATCTATCAATCAATCATCTATCAATTTATCTGTCATCTATCTATTCATTTATCAATCTATCTATCAATCAATCAATCAATCAATCAATCATCTATCTCTTATATTATCTACGTATGTATGTATATCTATCTATCTATCTATCTATTATCTATTTATCTCTTATCTATCTATTCATCTCTCTATCTATCTATTATCTATTTATTTCTTATCTATCTATCTATCTATCTATCTATCTATCTATCTATCTATCTATCTATCTATCTATCTCTCTATCTATCTATCATCTATCTCTTATATTATCTATCTACGTATGTCTGTCTATCTATCTATCTTTCAGTCTTCAGAACTTTCCATATTCAGCTACAGCTTGGACCCAGCCTGGCAATGGTAGCAGGCAGCAAGCTGACTGTAGTACAAAAGTGCTCAGAGTTTTAGATTTATTGGTTTGCAAATGAAAAGGTTTCTCCTGGTGTAAGAGGTTAGCCCAGAGTCCCCCACATCGTGACTGGCATGGCCAATAAGCCCTGGACAAAGCCTGCTGCTTGCCATCCTTAGGATATACACACATATACATCCACACATCCCAGCCTGGCCTGCTGCTGCTGCTGCTGCTGCAATTCTCTTTTCATTTCTGTTTCTTTCTGCCTGTACAAAGCCCCAGGTCCCTTTGTAGGTAGTTGGAGGATTTCTCCCTCTATTTTCTCCCTAGCTGAACCATCCTTGTTCTATAGCATCCAGCTGAATAAGACACCAAAACACAGAAAAGATTAAGGGGGGAAGAAGAGAATGAAAGAAAGAAAGCCCAGCGAGCAGGGTTTACCCCCCCCCCCCCCCCAATAATCTAAAAGTGCTGCAATGGGGGAAGACATTGGAAATAATCCTGCTGGACACTTGTAATGGAGTCTGGGGGAACAGAGCAAACACTTTGTACGTTAGTGATTGGAATAGGTGGTGATAGAAGGACAGACAGAAGGATAGAAGGCTACAGACATTGGAGGGTGAAGAGGACAGAGGGGCACACTGTAGTGTTGTATCCATACTGATAACCCATCCATTCTATAGAGATCAATGGCTGACCTAGAGGGGGCTACTCACATAGCTCCTCACTGCTGCTGCACACATAGAAGATCATCGCTCCTGACCAAGCACTCCTCTATCATACATTAAAGACAAGCCATAGACGCAAGGGTTAACCTTTCCCTTAGCAATAGCAGCAATAGCACCGATGCCTTCTGGCAGGGAACGAGTTAACGGTCAGGAGCGTACATTTGGGGGGTTTAAAATATTATATTAATATAATAGTATTTATTATTATTATTATTATTATTATTGCAATTTACATCGTAATCATAATAATTTCAAATTGTGAAAAATGTAAATGCCTTCTATGTCTCATGGAGGAGACTATATACATTCATCTATTAAGTAGCTAGGCATTCTAGGCTCATAAGCTCGTAAGAAAACGAAAGGCAAATATATATATATATATATATATATATATATATATATATATACATATTCTTACAGTTATTAATAATTATAATACACAAGGTAAGGTATGGTCCTCATCCATGAACTGCTCTTTGTTTGGAAAGCCAGGTGACATGTCTGCAATGACCTCCAAGCGTTCAGTGCCTATACACTCTATACACTCTATATACTCAGGTCACCCTCCAGCCTTATCTGCTGCTGCAGCCAATATTACACCATTTACCTGCATTTTGCCAGAAATCTTCCCTTATTATGGCACTAATAAAATATTGATCATTGTACATGGAATAATATTCTATTCATGTATGACACAGAAGCAATAGGCAACCTGTATGTAACCCCCTGGGTGTGAGCACAGGGATTATTCTGCTAATAACTGCTTCATTTTAATTTTAAATAATAATATTTAAAATTAATCAAATAAATATTAAAAAAAAGCTAGCTAGACTGAGGGATCGCTCCTGTCCTGGCCCTATACATACGCCTGATACTTGCTACATTCGGAAGTTTCTGTATTGATTCTTAGTAATAATAGTAGATTATAAGGCGCAGTATTATAGTATATGCAGTGGGCAGCCAGCGGCTTCTCTGCCCCCTTTATATGACTAGTTGGGGTGCAGCCTGGGTGACTGGCTGTAAGAAGCCCCTCTTTCAGGCTTGACTGTGACATGGATGCATTGAAGTCAGGCTGAGGTCTTTGGAGGTCTCACAATGTGTCAGTACTTGGTATAACTGGTAGATGGCACAATTTTCTAACATTTAAAGAGAGGGCTGCATGCTGAGAGCAATAGGTCCATTTTATAGCCCTTCATTTACAGGGGACAAAGATAACTGACAGCCAAAGTAAGGAGACATCTCAATGAAATCTGGAAATGTAATTAAAGCACCGCACAAAAGGACAGTGGGGGGACTAGCTGTCTGTCTGTCTATTATCTATCTATCTATCTATCTATCTATCTATCTATCTATCTATCTATCTATCTATCTATCCATCCATCCATCCATCCTTGCGTCCACCCATATAGAAATACAATGCATGTCTAAAGACTTTGGAAAAGTTCGCTATGAAGTTGCAAGTAATTAGACACAAATAATAATTTAAAAAAAAATCCTAAAATATGAGACAATTAAAAAAATCTAGGAAATAGAAGCTTTAGAATTTTCATCGGTAAATTTATATATGCTAGGATATATATATATATATATATATATATATATATATATATATATATATATATATATATATATATATATACATATATAGTAAGGCGAAAAGGAACCCGTTAATACCCCCCTTATTCCTCGTCACTCGTTATTTACCTTGCAGATCTATTATCCATCTATAAAATAATATAATATCTGTCCTCTTCTTTACACATAGAACACTTCATTTGTACATTTCACTCATCAACATTTCCACTGTTATTAAAAATATAACTGTTCTATCCAGATCCAGCAGAGAAGTCTGACAGCAGTATATTAGTACTTGCCTAATAAACAGTAAAAAAAAAAAAAGGCCATTAAAATAAAATAGTAATGAAATCCTAGCCACGTGATGCCTAGCCTCCATAATACTAAGCATAGAAGGGGAGAGGTAATTGTAACTCTATAAAGAGACTTTATGGGGATGGGATTAAACCTATCTTGGAGCAGCTTGTGGAAAATAACACTGTCCCCCAGTAGAGCAGTATAAGCAGCACTTTTATTAGGATCCATCCATAGAAGATGATGGAGCAATGTACAGAGAGGAGTATACTACAGGATAGGCTGCAGTGTAAATAATTGTATTTGGGTGGATAGAGTGTAGAGTAAACCCCTGGCTGTGCTGGAAGAGAATCCCTGTAGGTAAATCCATCATTACTGTTCGGATACAGGGAGGAAGCAAGGCTACTAAATTTATCTTACATTGCTAGCGCTTTAATAGACATTTATTAAATGCTTTTAGAGAGAGACATGTGGCGCCTGATTACATCCTAGTTATAGGCAGAACATAAAGGCGCACGTTAGCGACCAATTTACTGGAAGGAGAAGAGGGAGAAGGGAGGAAGGAGAAAGCCATAGAGGGAGAGCAGACAGTGTGCTGGATACACAAGGCCTGGGCCAGGGGTCCTGTCCCCTCCACCCCACTGCCCACAGCAGTTCTTATTACCCCCCTCTCATACTCCTCCTGCTCTCCGTCCCCATAACATAAAGGGGACTGGGAAAATAGAAGAAAGACGCACAAATAGAAGGAAGACGCACAAACAGAAGGAAGACGCACAAATAGAAGGAAGACGCACAAATAGAAGGAAGACGCAAAAAGGCCTGAAATGACATCATGTAGAATACACTGCTCTCTGGATATAGCCTGGATACAGTCTTTATTCAGCATAATCATATTAGTAGGATATCAAAGGGTTAAACAAAAAAAGCTAAATGTAGAAAAATTGTAGATAAACACCATTGTTTATGGTCCACCTTAAATATATGTAAATTGAATGCAAATTAGGGATAGGATAAGTGAATTAGGTCTGGTATTGGTATTTAGTAAAGGTGGATGGATGGATTAGATAGATAGATAGACAGACAGACAGATACATACATAGATAAATGAATAGCCAGGAGATAGATAAATAGATAGATAGATAGATAGATAGATAGACAAATAGATACATTGGAGATAGATAGATGATAGTCAGATACTGTATATAGATACTGTATATAGATAGATGATAGATAGATAGATAGATAGATAGATAGATAGATAGGAGATAGATAGATAGATAGACAAATAGATACATTGGAGATAGATAGATGATAGTCAGATACTGTATATAGATACTGTATATAGATAGATGATAGATAGATAGATAGATAGGAGATAGATAGATAGATAGATAGATAGATAGATAGATAGATACTGTATATAGATAGATGATAGATAGATAGATAGATAGAACATATAGCTCGATCGATACGTGAAATATATAAAACAATAAATCCATCACCCAGCACAGCCACATATAGGAGGTTGTATACTGTCACCCCACAGTCTGTCTATATAATATAATATTCTCTTGTCACCCAGAGCACAATGAGCAGTAACATCCATGCGGACTGTTCAGTGGCTGATACAAATACTCTAATCGATGGGTAGCTGATCAGTGATGTAATAATCAATGTCCCAGGGATGAGGGATGCTGTGCAGTCTTCCTCTATGGAGCACAGGGCAGGTTAGGAGCAGGGGGCAGGCGCTGACCCGGGGCTGGGGGGGCTCATTAGTTCGCTGTCCCTCTCTAATAAAGGAGCAGGGTCCCACATTATCCCGGCCTGCCGGAACACACGCTCTGTCAGGAGAGATCAGCGCAGCGCCAGCCTGATCCCCGATCCCTGCTGCTGCCTGTCTGCTATGCAGGCTGGGGAAGAGTCTGCTACAGGGGCTACAGGACCAGCAAGCTTCCCATCACAACCAGTGCTATCACTCCAATAATATGTGCAAGAGGCAAAGAGAAGAGGCCCAGGACTGGAATCTGCTATAATAACCAGCCAGAGCTAAACAATATGTTTAATGAATATCCATGTATCCCCCTGACATCCCCTTCCATACAGCATGTGTGTTTCCCTTTAAATTAAAATTCACAGTGAAACCCCCAACAGTGTATCCTCTGGGTTTCTCGTTACTAAATAGCTGCATTACATTTTATCATGACAATATCATTTTCCAGATAACTCAGTAGTATTTTACAATGTAATAATGTCACATCCCTCTGTTTTAATGGAACTGTAAAAAGAAGGGACTACCTGGTCTCTTATCATTGTGTTATCTCAGACATGATAGGATTTATAACTCTTCCAACAGGTGTGGGCTTTGCATAATGTCTACAGGTAGTAGTAGTAGTAAAGTCTACTGACAATCACTTCAAACCTTTAGCATCATTTTTTTCCCTTCGATTAACCCTTTGCATATTCCCACTGCACTGCATTTATATTGGATTATATTTCAGTTTGTAATACACAAAATAAAAAGCTATAAACACACCCAAATATTTCGTTCCATGTATAACCCTATGAGCCAGCGTTACTGATAGAGATGTGGAATTAAATGGGATTAGGCATCTAATGGGTTAAAAGTTTCTACTGCAACATAGAGTTATCTGTGTGCAAAATGCACTGGTACACTACACTCACATGGTTCACTGAGTCTGTCACTGGAGTCTCTACAACATTTATGGTTGGGGGCTGCAATGCACAGAGCTCAGAGCTCAGAGCTACACACAGCATCGGAGGGGTTAATTTCCCTAAACTAATCTCTCTCCTTATTGTCCTGGGGGTCTCTGTGCTGTCTATAGTAAAGTGATGGAGGGAGAGCAGTTATATAGGGACTGCCTGCTGCTTATGGATGGATGGGTGGAAGGAAGGAAAGTCCTATTTGCTTGTCTTGTCTCAATGTATTAGGCAGAGCCTATGCTGTGTACAGCAAGGCTTGTATTGCATTGCATTGAAAGACGCCATGTTGCCTCAGCTAACAGGACACACAAGTCACCAACAGGCTT
Organism: Dendropsophus ebraccatus; assembly: GCF_027789765.1. Taxonomy (NCBI): domain Eukaryota; kingdom Metazoa; phylum Chordata; class Amphibia; order Anura; family Hylidae; genus Dendropsophus; species Dendropsophus ebraccatus. The sequence continues at coordinate 178,380,849 of NC_091454.1, read as the reverse complement.
AAGACATACTTTCACACGTTAAGACACCCCCTAAAATTCCACTTTAAGTAAACAGAGCAGCAGTGAGGAGGCTCCACTGTGTGTGATCTGAGATCCTCTGCCACCTTACAGATCCTCATGGAGGGGAGGGGGGGGGGCACTCTTTTTAGCAGCAGATCGCAGAGCCACTATTCTTTCTAGAACACTGTGGATCTGTCCTAATGGCCTGTGCACCCCCTCCCTTACCCCTCCCTCTATTGCATGTTTCAGATGTGCCATAAGATGGTGTTGATCAAAGATCTTCACTGTGGGTTTTATTGTCTGAGATGGTGTTTGGCTAACACACACACCAGCATTGGGAAGAAATAAAGCAGAGCAGCCAGGAGAAAAGAAAGCCACTTATAGTGTTGCCATCTTAAAAAAAAAAAAAAGAAGAAGAAAGCCACAGTTAACCCTTTACATGGTTTCCAACATCATTTTAAACAGCAATGCAGCATTTCAGCAAACAGTGGGTTAACGTCTCCCAGACCCCCTTCTCTTTTGTCCAAGCAAGATCTTTTGTTCCAACTCAGCACAAGAAAAGAAAACTTAGAATAAAAAATAAACCTGAAGCTTCATCCACACATACGACGTCTTTCTACGTCATCACCACCACAGCATCATCATCATCACCATCATCATCACCACCACTATCATCATCAGCATACAATATAATAAGGAGAGGGACTAAACTTGTTTTCAGTTTGAAATTCATAAATTATAATTTAATACCAATGAGACAATTTACAACACATGGTTTACAACAAGCTAAACACAAAAAAACGACTTCCTGTGATTTTTTTTTTCTGTAATACGAAAACTTCATACGCTCACAAATGCAATGACTTGCAATAGAGGAACCTAAAAGTAGAGGTCAGTAATACTCTGCAAATGTGCTCTGCGCTCACTCCTCTCCCTGTGTGTTATGTATACAGCTCTATGCATCCATCCAGCCTAGTGTGTCCTCCTATTCATATGTGCAGGTTATTAGAATCAATCCCAATCAGACAGCATATCATGGTCCAGGCGTGCATTGACAATAAATAAAAAATGACATTGGAATAATGTTAAAATATGGCCATTTTTTTTTGTACAAAATATACCCCCCATATTAACAAATGACATTATTTTTGGATGCCTAAATAAATGTTTAACCCTTTCTGGTTCTATTATAAAGGTCTAAAGTCCCTTCCATTTTACTTTTTTTCCCCAGAATACAAGAGATTTAGAATAATAATAATACTAAAATTGTACATTTACTCTGTACAGGGACCCTCCTAAGCTAAAAGTCACCCCAGTGATGATTTTCTCTCCACAACGCATATCACAAAATATTATTGAGCAACCAAAAAAAAAAATCAGAAATCCCAATAAAAAAGCAACTGACCTGTATATACAAATGTGCCACTGGCTTGTCCCAAATATCCTGTGTGTGTATAACAGATATTTACAAAATAGTCCTCTTATTTCTCATGTTCATAAAATAGATGCAGAAGATTTTTTTTTTTTTTTTTGATAAGTTTAACAATATAATAAGTTCGCTAAAATACAGGCACTTAGAAGTATGGGCCTAGGAAATCCATTTTTAATGAAATTGTGGATTAGGTTACTAGCAAAGGGTTGCAATAATAGTGTCCAGTACCTCTTAAACCATAGATAAACCATTGGTTTAAGCGTTTCCTGCCGAATTAGGCATGCAAATACACTGCAAACATAATAAGGGGGGGAAATAGGGAGGAAAAGCAAATTAAATTAACCCCTTCTACAGCCAGACCCCCCCCCCACACACCTTCCATGACATAAAGGGGGCTTCATTAAAAGATACACATGGGTTATGGATCAGATCATTATTTGATATTTTGATATAAGACACTTGTCAGAGCCAAAGAGTTTTCAGATATCAAATAATATTTTAATTTCTGAATACTTTCAATTTTTTGTCTTGAAATATAACACACAAAGACTCGACCAAACAGTTCAGTTATGATAACTTTTACAGGATATAGAAAAAAAAAAGTTGCACTTAAAAAAAAAAGAGCAAAAAAATAAAAATAAACAAAAAAATAAAAAAAACTTCAGTTTTTTTTCTTTGCAACACAAAACTGTAAAATCTAGTTTACCGAATCAATCACATTATGTATAAGTGCCAACAGTGTTATTTGTCATGCTGATTTCAATTGTAGTTTGTCTCTTTAAAAAAAAAAAAATGGAAATATCAACAATTATAATACAAAGGGATTTGCAAATATACAAACAGTTATATAGGAGCTTCAGAACAGAATGAAGAATACTGTATGGAACATTTATTGTCCTTATCTAAAGCGCTGCTGCTGCTGTGTCTTATAGACACAGGATCCCCCTACACTTCAACCCCCACAGTTTGCCTTATTTATGAAAATAAAATAATAATAATAATTATAATAATATTAAAAAAATCTGTCTTGTGTAATGAAAAAAACAAAACGTGGTTCAACTGCGTCAATAATTACAGGTCTGAATAATAATTAAATTAGGCTCATCACTTATAAGTGCGCTTCCAGCTGAAGTCAATTCTTTAGCTTCCATTTTTTTCCTATGATATTTTGTGGACTCTTGTTTTAATTCTTACAGAACATATATTTTTTAAGTTTTTTTTTAATCTCTAAGTCAAGAATATATTTATTAAAAAAAAAATAATATTATAGAACCACAGAATTAACTGGTTTGGAACCAGAAAAATACAAAAATGGGAAGAAAAAAAAAGAAATAAAACAGCTAATAGATACATAGACACAGAGGACAATTTAGAATTTGGGGACCAAAAAAAAAAAAAAAAAAGTACTTTCTTTCCGCTAATTTTCTCCACATTTCCATAAATGCACTTTTTAGCGATATTTTTTTTAAAAGGTTACAAAAAAAGACTAAAATTCCCTGTTCATTTTTCTGATTTTTTTTTCCTTTTTTTATACAAAAAAAAAAAAAAGATACGTAGCAAGTTGTTCTGAACGAGACAGGTTTAAATGCATTCTGATAAAAGTTCATCAATAGTCTTTTTTTATGTTTAGTTTTTTTTTTTAATTCACAGTCCAATAAATTCTTCCCTCTTCTTTAAGTAAACTTGTAACAGCCTTAGCAGAAGGAATCTTAAGCCAACATACCCCCAAAGTCTTTTTTTTTTAAGTTTGCCCTCCATCTCCCCCCATCAATACTTTGTATTTTATTGAATGGACATATAGGGCCAATTGAAACTGCTTCCAGAGAGTAACATATCCCTAATGAGCGTTTCTATAGGGGTTTTACCTACCAAACGGACGAAAAACAATTGCTCTATGACAGAGGAGGACACAGTGCGGAGGGAGGGTAGACGGAGTAAGAGTTTGCCAAATCTTGTAGGCTGGTTGGGGTACTGGCTTCTAACATATTCTTCCAATGCACATTGGGACTTCTCCTGCAAACTTTCCACATGAGCTACATCAGACAGACCACAGGCATCTGCAACAAAAAAAAGTGGGAGAAACAATGTCATTATATCATTACAGAAGGCTGGTGGTGGTTAGCTCCAAGGCCTGTCACCATTTTTGTGGAGACCCCCCACCCCCAATCAATAAAAACACATAGACAAGTCTGCACTAACACATAGGGGCTGCAATCTCCATGCATGGCTTGGATAAGTGTGAGAGTAATTCAGCAGAGGCCTACTAATGACTCCATTGCATCTGATGTTCACTCATCAACAATACAAGTCCTGGACTCTTAATATATTCTCCCTTGGAGGACTATATGTTTTTCTTTAGTCTCAGCAAATGTCTTAAGTGGCTCTTTTAAAGATCATCTTGTCAGTATTGGTTGTTCAGAATCAGCCAAGCAAACTCTTATCCTCCTCTTCTCTCTCTCTTCTAGTCTACTAGAGCTGGGCTTAAGAAGAGAAGGCCCAGGGAGACTACCGAGGGGGACTCTGACCATTAAATACAATGCAGAAGGGGGGTTTAAATCACCAATGCCTCTGTCTAGAGATTGGGTTACGACCTAACCTGCCATTGGCTTCTTGGGATGGAGAGGAGCACATGCATGTTGTTATCCACCCCATTAAAAAGGCATGCAAATGATTTGAATCATGTGGAGGGAAAAGAGCTGGAGTGTGTAACTTATCTATGTTATATGTTAGTGAAGGTTACCACCTACTGACAACTCTCACACTGCCATCTGACAACTTTTAATCGAGCCCACATTCCATATATGAGATAATACCATTGATACACACGTGTGTTTATATGGCTCCACTATGACCTAGGGGGGATATAATATATATAGGGGGAGGTGGGTAGTTTGAGTGACAGGGTGGCCATTCACCATCATCATCATCATTATAAAATGTACCAGCCCAATCACCGTGTACAGTGTCTTCAATGACTATAGTAATTATAGATCAACATTGCTATTTATTTTTTAAAAGACCAGATAACTAAAGGAGAAAGGAGAAAGGAGAAAGGAGATCCCCAGAACTTGTGATCTAATAATTGTACAGTGAAAGCCTCAGGCGATGCATGTCTGTGAATTCTTATTTAATCAACAGGAAAAGATGGGCAAGATGTGGGACTGTTTTTACTGTGTGAGATAGAGAAAAGCACACAGTATATGCATATATATATATATATATATATATATATATATATATATGATCAGATCGTCCTACTGAGGTCACAAAGCCGCCTGTGCGATATTTTACACTGTACATAAGAGTTAATTCTTGTCAGATATAACTAGCACAGATTACCCTGCAACACATCCTAATTACATTGCATAATGTATCCAGTGCTGCTTTCTAGCTGCAACTTAATATTATTATTATTATTGCTACTATTATTATACTTTTTGTCCAGGACTAGGTACTTTCCTTTCTGTGTGTGTCTTTCCTCTCCCTGCCCCCACTACTTGCTGTGGGTAAATAATGTGGCTGCTTGCCTCTCATTTCTGCACTTAAAAAAGTTGTATTCTGTCTAAAGTTACAGCAGCCGAGCAGTGAAATCCGACTGCCTGTCTATACTCGTCCGATTCACAAATACATTAGGAATCCCAATGATTTGGGCCCATGCAGCTAAACAAACAAGAGATCATGCTGCAAGCTACACTCCATGGAGGAGGACTGAGCCCTGTAGGGTTATACCTAGCAAGGGGAAAGGCTCTGTGGCATCTACTTATCACTGATTTGTTTCATCAGCTTAGTTTCAGATTTGTCACAAAAGATTTAGGTAATATAAAAAAATAAAAATAAAAATCTTGGTCCTTATTTATCAATATTGGTTATAGCGTGTCGGAGTCGGGGCTAATAATAATAATAATAATAATAATAATAATACAGAATCAACATAGCTCATTTATCTCGTAAAATTAAATAATAGATTGAAAGTGGATGGATGCATGGATTGATAGATATAGATAGATGATAGTAGATAGATAGATAGATAGATAGATAGATAGATAGATAGATATAGATAGATAGAGAAAGTAAGTAGATAAATAGATGACAGATAGATACATAGATATTATATAGATAGAATATAGATAGGAGACAGACAGATAGATAGATAGATAGATAGATAGATAGATAGATAGATAGATAAAAGATAGATAGATAGATAGATAGATAGATAGATAGATGATAGATAGATAGATAGATAGATATAGTATATAGATACATAAATACATAGATAGTGTATAGATAAAAGATAGATGATAGAGATAGTAGATCGATAGATAGATAATAGATAGAAGAGATGATAGATAGATAGATAGATAGATAGATAGACAGATAATAGATAGATAGATGATAGATAGATAGATAGATAGATAGATAGATAGATAGATAGATAGATAGAGCATAGATAGATAGATAGATAGGAGATAGATAGATAGAATATAGATATAGTATATAGATACATAGATAGTGTATAAATAGATAGGAGATAGATGATAGAGATAGATAGAGAGGATATAGATAGATAGGATATAGATATAGTATATAGATAGATAGATAGTATATAGATAAAATATAGATATAGTATATAGATAGATAGATAGAAGATAGTAGATAGACAGATAGATAGGATATGGATAGATAGATAATAGATAGATAGATACATTAGATGGGATAATTTTTCTTACCTGAAGTAAAGAGAACTATAGCTTTTAAACAACTATATTCTGCCGAGTCCACGTGTAATGCCTTGAGTTTTTCTACTTGCTCTTGGAAGATTCGTATGTGGTCCATAAAGGCCACCACTCTGTCCGCAGACATGGGGGAGGCGTGCAGACCAGCAGCTGCCAGGAGAGGGGCAACATGGAGTGGCATGGAGCACTGGGCAGCGTTCAGCACAAATAACTCACTCCAGGTCAGCCTTAGAAGTGCCACTTGGTCTGTGATCTGCAGGTCTGGGAAGAAGGGGATATTCCGTGCCCACTCCACCGCACTGAAGAGCATCCTGGCTGCCAGTTCACAAATGTTTTCGATGCCCATAATGTTGTTGGGTTGCATGCATTGACTGCCAAATCTGGAGGTGGGGTAGGGTTCTGCTCTCAGAAGAAGGGAGATATATCCGGATAGGTAGGAATGGCAGTTGAGGGGGTCTCCATTTGTCAAGGCGAACTGGCCATGGGTAGGCTGTGTGGGTGGCATTCTGCCCCTCTGTACGGCTGCAGTGAATAAAGAAGAAACTACAGCAATTAATATCAGTGGGTGACTCTGTTCCTCATACAAGTCCTCTTCTCCCTAATAAAACTCTACATTGTATTCTCCCCCCAGATCTGTGCTGCTGCTGTTATGGTGTTTTATGATTAAATTACAACATAATCTACACCAGCCATCCTCACAATGGCTTAAACATCTCTCCTTTGCTTGCTTAATAATAAAAAAAAATCTGCTGACTTCCCAAACGCGAAGACATTCAATTTATTCTTCCATATGGGCTCATAATGTCCTTCTGTTTCCTTCTGCCATCTACACATAGAATATTGCCGATTCATTTTAATTATATATATAGATAGAGATACACATGTACATAGAGCTAGGTATTTTATAAAATACAGAAAGGCTTCATAGAAAAGACACAATAATATCATGCTATAGGAGAAGCGAGCTGTAACGTGGCTGATGGATGGGCTTGCAGCTTGCAGGCCTCTGTGTTTTTATTGCATTACATTTGCATGCAGAAAGCCATGGAACAATGAGGGGGTGATGTTTCTAAAGTCTTGGGGGGAGATTGGGAAAAAGTATTTGTGTCGAGTTTGCAACATGAAGCGAGATGTGCGTGAGATTGTGAGCAGGACAGGGTTAGCTAAAGCAGCTGGAACACAAAGGAAGAGGCAGGCTGTAACCCCTAGCCTAGATAGCAGGCAGCCTGCTGAGGCTACAGCCCTGCACACTGGCAGCTCCCTGTCCTTCCCTCATTGCACAGCACAAAAGGCTGGGACTTTCACAAGAGAACACACACACACACACACACACACACCACACCACACAAGCTACAACAACACAAGCCTTCTGCTCGACCCCTGCACTGTTTACATTTCTTTATGGAAGCAGGAACTTCAATTGTAATTTTTAATGGAGGGTAAAGAGGGGGAACATGTGCGTGTGTGTGTGTGTGTGTGTGTGTGTGTGTGTATATCTGTGAGAATGTGCATGTATGTATATCTATGAGTGTGTGTGAGTTGTATGCATATCTGTGAGAGTGTGTATATCTGTGTGTGAATGTATATCTGTGAATATCTGTGAGTGTGTGAGTGTGTATGTATATTTGTGAGAGTGTGTGTGTATATATATGTGAGTGTGTATGTATATTTGTGAGTGTGTGTATATATGTGAGTGTGTATGTATATTTGTGAGTGTGTGTGTATATATGTGAGTGTGTATGTGTATATATGTGAGTGTGTGTGTATATATGTGAGTGTGTATGTATATATGTGAGAGTGTGTATGTATATGTGTGTGTGTGTCTATGTATATATGTGAGTGTGCATGTATATCTGTGAGTGTTACACGACCCAGCTCCAAACTGTCCTTCTGATCTTAATCAGTTTTAACTCCTGTGCAGAATGACATTCTTGGTCACAGGGGCCAGGGAGATTATTACATGGAGATGGGAAGAATATATATATATATATATATATATATATATATATAGATAGATATTAGTGAAACCCTAAATAAAGCAAATGCAATAACTATCTGTATATTTTAAAAAAGTAGAAATATTGATAATAACAATACTAACAAGAATAATAATAAAACCAACAATAATAATAATAATTCTAATGACAATTGCAACAATGACTAGAACTGGTAATAATGGCACAAGGGTGGCAATGAAGGGTACTGAAAAAATAATAATAAAAAAAAAGGAAAAAAAACAACAACAAGCAAACTCACAGACCTGGCCATGCATGAGAAAGTTACAAGAGTGACTAATAGTGGCGGTGGTGATGGTGTTGGGGCATAATACAGAACAATAGACTGGAAAACAAATGAAATCCCAATACCTTCCCGTCTCATGCCAACTTTGAGACATTTTTTGAGGCGACAGTACTGACACTGATTGCGGTGGTGCTGGTCTATAGGGCAGTTCCTGTTGGCACGACATGTATAAGTCAGATTCCTCCTTACACTTCTTTTGAAGAAGCTCTTGCAGCCTTCACAGGTGAACTGGCCGTAGTGTTTGCCACTAGACTTGTCCCCACACACCACACACTCAATGTGCTGCTGCTGTTGTTGCTGCTTGTCCCCCTGGTTCTGGCTGGACTGGCTGGAGGGGTTGGATTGAGCAGGGTTAGTAGAGGGCACTCCTTGCCCTGGGGTCTGTGGGGTGTGGGGTGCCCCTGCTGGCCCCTGCCCTGGAGGTGGCTGTGAAGGTTGACTTCCTGGCACATCGTCCTGAGGGTCTCTCCATGCACCCACTACCATTGCCATATCTATGGGAAACCTCTTCCAAACTGCTTCTTCCCCTATTCTTCTTATGGTGCTTGTGGGGATCAGACCAGGCAGCTTTAATATATGAATAAAAGGGGGGTGGGGGGGGGTCTCGGGGAAATAAAGAAGAAGAAGAAGAAGGAGCAGCAGCAGCAGCAAACAATCAGATGAGCAGCAGTAGAAGAAGGAGGGTGGGTGCACTAGTGGTCTGGAGAAGACTTGGAGGTGTCTCTGTGAGCTGCAGACTTAGTGCTGGGGGCCAGGTCCTGGGAAGATCACAGTCAGCCATTCAGGAAAGCCATAAAGGGTTAAGGATTATTACAGAGGGGGGAGACCTGCTCTTCTGCCTCTTCTTCTCCTTCTTCTTCTTCTCCTCCAGCAGCTCTGGCAGCAGCAGCCAGTAGGGGAGCCTCTCCAGCAGGACTTGCTCAGATCCCTTCTTCTTCTTCCTTCTGTGAGCATGAACGAGAAGAGTCCACTCTATCCAGCAGCACAGGCGGCAGCAGCAAGAAGAATAATGGTGATGAGGAGGAGGAGGATAGTAGTAGTAGTAGTAGCAGCAGCAGTAGTAGTGGAGAGAGGATCGGATCACAGGCGGCAGGACCTCATCCTTCATGCACCAGAATAAGCCCTCAAATAGGAGCCTGCAATCAAAGTGATCAAATATGCTAAAGAGAGCGCGAGAGGGGGGGTAGGAAGTGACTGCGATTTGTAGGAAAGGGCTGGCAGAGTGCTGTCTCTCCGATCAGCTCACTGAGCTCTCTATATAGTGAACTTTGACACCACTGCTGCAACTTAGCACACGTTACCATGGAGACGCCGCTCCTTATAAGGCGAGAGATTGTGTTTAACTGGTCAGGGCTCGCAGACCCTCCCCTTGCACCCCATTGGTCAGGGCCAGCCTAGTGGTACAGGGTGCCTGCTTATCCCGCACTGCCCGGTCCTAAAGACCGTCCGCTCTTGTCAGTCACTCACTGCTCTGCACTCAGTACAGACACAATGAGATTGGAGAGCAGGGTGACAAGAAGAAGCTGCTAAAGAGGACAATAAATTAAATAGGGGGGGGGGGGGGGTCTCGCCGAGGTATTGAATGGATTGGGATTGGGATGACATTCTGTTTTTTTTTTTTTTTTTTTTGCATTTTTGGAATATGTAGTATATTTAGGTTATAGATGCATATTATAGTATATATAATAGTTATTGTAGATACTGAGAGAGGAGGCTCAGGTGGCAACATTTCTGTTGCTTTAATAAAGTATATCTAGTGGTTAGGATATTCCCTTTTATAAGGGCTTAAGTTATAGTAATAGCTAAAAGATATAGATGAGCTGCAAGGGACTACCATAGCAATGGCTAACACTCACACACCCTATATACACTACATATATATATATACACACTATATACATACACACACACACACACTACATATATGTACACACTACACACACACACACACACACTACATATATGTACACACTATATACACACACTACATATATGTACACACTATATACACACACTACATATATGTACAGACATACATGTACACATATACATCTAAACACACACAAAGACCACATGCACACTCATATCCTGACACACAGATTTACTCACACCACATCATACATATACATACATGTAAGCACAAACACACACATACATATACATGAAAACACACGCTTCAAGGATTTGTCCATGTCCATGAATACCACATTTCCATCCACATTGCATCCAGTGACTGAAGGGGGGCACCAGCAGCATCTTGCTAGGCTCCAAGTATGAAGAGGAGCAGGATGGAGGAGCACACAGGGCTTTCACATGGGAGGTGATAGAGGTTCAGATGGACAATACTCCTGTGTTATAGAATGAGGCTTGCTGTTTGATCACTTGACCATCAGAATCTCAATAGCTGGGACTATTATTTCCTCCATTCGGTGTCAGCCAGGGCTGCAGAGGCTTGTTGGTTTAAGCCTAATTGCACATCCAAGGCAAAGTGTCATTATCATGGGGGAATATCTGTTATATTACTGCTGGTGAATGCTATATACCCTGCTCCTGGGGACCAGGTACACTATGGAAATAAAGGATTCCCTTATAGTATTTTTTAGTCAGTTTAATAAAAGTGAGGTTACAATGATCTTTGTGCTAACTTCATGCAAAGAGAACATAGTAAATTATGGGAATATTGAATGTAAACACCAATGCATAATAGGTCAAGCACACTGCAGCAAACACCCCATGGAGTGTGCCCTATCTATCTATCTATCTATCTATCTATCTATCTATCTATCTATCTATCTATCTATCTATCTATCTCCTATCTATCTATCTATCTCCTATCTATCTATCTATCTATCTATCTATCTATCTATCTATCTATCTATCTACATACAGTCGCTTGTATAGCAGTTTACATCTCCTATAGGCGAATAAAATTTTCCATTTGCCCATATTATTATAATATTGTATAGGGACACCATGGTGTGTATATGATACACTATGCTAGGCACAGGATATGCTTTAATGCTCACCATATACTTGTGCAGTACAACAATCATACATCATCTACATCGTAGAAGAAAGCCCAATTTACTATATGGTGCATATGGGGAGACTGCAATCGCTTGCTATAAGGCTGACAGATGATGTGAGGACCTAATGCTGGAATCTTTCCACTTCTACATTTCTTCTAGAAAAATACAATCTGGAACTTCCATTGAAATCACCCTTTCACCCCACTCCCCATAAGTATCTGCTAAAAGAGGTATTAAAATCCTCATGTAACACAAGAAAAAGAAATATATGACTTGAAAAAATTAGTTCGTACAGCTTGTGGGATATGATATAGAATAAAAAGAAATCCTGGCGATGATAGGGTGTACATGGGGAAAATCATGTTCAGCTTATACTGTACTTACAATGACATCTACCTCACAATATAAATAATATCATAGTTAAGATACAGTCATACCTTATTATTGGAGTAGGGTAAGGGTTAATGTGGCCAATGCAATGTCTAGTTGTAAGTCATTAGTAGATTCAGAATAGACATAGGCCATACAATGGATAGCAGTATTGTGTGCCATGTACTTGCTTGGGCCACTGGAGATATGAAGCCATGTGTCATATGTCACACCATGTCACACTTCAGTTTTGACATTAGAAAATAAAGTTATATATAACCCATAGAGTGAAAGTATACAGAGGTGATCACCATATGACAATGCCACTTAAGGGTTAAGGCAGGATATGCTGCTTTTAATTTAGCAGACTCCTCTGACCTTAGTAAATGATGAAACACAAGACTAGTAACCCGTAACGAGTGGGGGAAAGCAGCATTATTTCAGTCCCCCTGGCTTGTGCTGGAGTCTAGTGTGTTGTGTTTCACAAGCATCACACTGAAGTCTTGTGAATGGGGGGTGAGGGAGTCTCATTGTGTTGCTCTGAACTTAGAAGTCAATGCAATTTTTAACCACTGGCTTGTGGTACTTTGAGAATCACCAGGGGCTGTCAGAGTTAGGTCCTCTGAAAAATTTACAGTGCTAAATTAGAGCATATGCTGTGAGGTGAAGAAGAAGAAGAAGAAGAAAAAAAATGCTTAAGATTGGAGCAAGTACAGTATCTGTCTGCCCCCTAGTGTAAGGCTTTCATGTGCCTGAAACTCAGAGTACACTGCAAAAAAAAGATGGGATCTTAAAGGGAAACGACTTTTGGCTCCTTGCAAGAAAGAAAACTTCTGTACATATTAATCTGATTAGCATCTAAGGATTTAATATTAATTGGCTTGGACATAGCTGGAGAGCTGGGTAAAGTTTGTGCCTGTGCATGATGCAAAGCAGTGGTGAGTGGATGGCTATAGGGGGCTGATGCAGTGTGCTGTCTCTTTGATGGACCGTGTGTGCCTGATCAGACCATTCTATTCAGCCTGCACTGAGGAAAACTAGCCCTGCTGCCTTCTGCAGTCTCCCTACGAGGACCCATCGGTGAGTACACTGCCTTTTCCTTGCAATCTGCAGCTACCTTGTATGCTGAGCATAGACCGAGGCTTCCCTCCTTGCTATAGCCGAACAAAACAAGGGCAAAATCCCCCCATCTAGCCCTATGCTCTGCTCTAGATTGGACACAATTGCAATGCCTGGGACCACTTCATGCCTTATAGCTGCATACAGGCATGCTAGGATTTTCCACAATCCTACAGTAAATGCAAAGACAGAGCATATTTACCAGTCAGCACAGAGCCAAATAAGCACAGTCAGCACAAGAAGCAGCAGACATAGTTAAAGAGATAGAGCAGCTCAAGCCCAGAAGAGAAGGTAAAGCAAATGTAATAAAAGAGACCTACCAAACACGTATTTTCCTTGCTCTGCGTCCCAAATGGCTTGCATCTTCTTCCTATAACTGCAAATCCCCTGTATACTGTGGCAGGTGATCTCAGTCCCCTTTTAGCACGTTATAAGTATTCCTTGCAAAAGAGAAAATACAAGGTCTCCCTTAGTGTGTTTATTTTAGGCGATTGAACAAACTGATTGGAAAGTAGGCAAAAGCCTAGAGGGTGCAGGGAGAAAGGTGAATGGGATATCCTCTGCTTGGAGGGAAGTACTATTTGGCTTGCAGGCTTTGGGAGAAGAAAAAAAAAACTTGACACTATAACTTTAAATGTAGTGAGTTTGAGAGAGCTAGCACACAGCTTGTCAGGAATGTGAGCCTCGCCTTTAAGAAAATCCCCATACCCAAGGTATAGCAGCCCACAGTGATCTCTCCTCTCATCTCATTCCTTAGAAGGAATAGAGAGCATTGCTACACCTTCCAGTTTGGGGCAGGGATAGAGGAGACTTAAAACAAGCACCCAATTGGAAAAACATCTTTAACTTAATGATTTCTTTTCAAATCTTTTGTAGCCAATATGAATATATATCTATATCTATATCTATATATATATATATATATATATATATATATATATATATGGGCTTACATGACAGTTTCACAACTTTAAGTGTGATTAGTTCCACTCTTTCAATATTTGACTACTCCTTCCCCATCAGCATACATCACTGCTAAAACAATCCCCCCATTTCACTTTAATAACTGCACTGTCATCTGATGGATTGGATTTAAAGGACAGTATATTCTAGCCTGGCACATGTAATATTCATTATATACTCACCAAACTAATGAATGGATCATTAATATATTACAGATGTAATAAATAGACACTGGCAGCCTGGCACCATTTAATCTAATGGATTTTTTTTTTTTTACTGTTCCAAAGACTGATGCTAAAAAGGAAGAGCTTTTATTTTAGGAATAAGACGTATGTCATATCTGACGAATGAAACAAATGCTCTCTCATTGTCACTTGTCCTTGGCTTTAATAGAAATTAACTTAAGCACAGCTCTGAATGCTAATGACATATTTACAGCCTAATGGAAATTTCCACCCCCCAATAATCCTAAAAAAAACCTATAAAGACGCTGTAATTATAGACTTTAAGGTGGGGAAAATAACAAGTGACTATCAGATCCCTTTACCTTGGCATTAGTACTATGAAGCATCACCCTATTGCTAGGAATCAATTGCTGCCAGCATAATCAGCTCATGCTGAATGGAGGAGACAGCCCTTTAGAGGTGAGAGGTTTTTTTTTGCCACCTAGAGCCTGGCATGTCTAGTGACAACAATTAAAGGGTGGCACTGATGACAGGCAGGCATTGTCCTTTCAAATCTATAGGTTATTGGTGGAGCAAAGTTTATCAGACCAAGCCATGGGAATATATAAGGTTTCTATGTGTGATGTAAGTGATTAGTTGCAGCCATTCAGCCTATGACGAGGCTGTGGTGCATGTTGGGTAGTTATGTTGTAAAATGTGATGATTGATGATCACTTAAAGTTTTTTTTTTATAATCCCTTTTAAACTGTGCCAAGAACTTTTATTTATACCACAGGGAGTTCATTGGCAGAGGTTTTTTAAACTTTGGCCCACATTATATAGATAGCTGCCTTGGTGATCTGTAAGGTCAAGGGTGAGTATCCTTACCCCTAAGTCCCAGCAGATTATTAGAATGAAGCCAGGCTGTCACCTAAGAGTCATAATTACCAGTTCTCTTTCTAGTACAACTCGTGCTAAGCGTGGTCCCTTTTTTGTTGAGTGATAAAACCAGTTTTTTTTTTTTAGATCTAGATTAAGGCAGTGGTGTTTGCTTGAGCCTGGATCCCCTCCTTGGCATTCCCAAGGCATTGCCTTTGTCTTATAAGGAATAGGGCTCTCTGAATGGTGTGAAAAAAGGAGAGAGGGTCGCTTCAAATCGATTTTACTTGTTCTCTGTGTCTTTTCGGATCAATGACTCTCAATAGTCTTATATGTGCTCTTTCAACCAAAAAACTTGTGCAACATTTTCTGTCTGTATTCTTGCTAAATACAATAAATTCTGTGTTTTATCAATCACTGAGCACTCATCTTGAAGGCAGCCAGGGAAGGCAATTAAGCAGAGACACCTAAAAACCAGATCCTCCACATTCATGGAGCCAGGGATTGACAATTAGCCAGTTCTATTATATTTCACCCTGGACCCAAGAATAAAGCTACAGATATACAGGTGCCAATCTATATGTATAGGCAGAAAGGTCATGCCAATACAATGCTGGGAGCACTTATGTTGGAGAATGCAACTCCTAGGAGCTGTGGAGTGCAGCATGCAGCACTGCTATTAGCTGTCATTACTATTAGGGCGAACAAAGTTTCCTGGTTACAATGTTTTGTGGAACTTTGTGGAAGATAACGCTGATTTGGCAGAGATAAGGTAAGAGATGGAACTACTTTATAGTATTTGGGCAGATAATGACTAATGATGATGACTGGGGGAATAGCATGGATGCTGCTTAAAGAATAAAAACCTAGGGAAAGGGGAAGGATGGAGAAAAAGCATATAAGGAACAAGGAGCAGAGAGAATGACATAAAAACAGAAGAGGAAAAGCAAAGAACTAGGAGTCAGAGAAGAAAGGAGGAATGAGAGAAAAGGACACTTATGAGAATGAGAAAAGAGAGACCATCAAATAGATAGAGAAAGAGAAATGAATGCATGAAAGAGAGAGAAAGAAAAGGAGATATGTATAAAGAAAGATAGTGATAGAGAATAAAATGGGGGGGAGAGAAATATATGCTGAGACAGACAGGTAGAAAAAGAGAGACATAAAGAGAGAGAAAGAAGAGAGAAAGAAAGAGAGAGAGAGAGAGAGAGAGAGAGAGAGAGAGAGAGAGAGACTGAATGAGAGAGACAAAAGGAGATATGTATAAAGAAAGATAGTGATAGAGAATAAAATGGGGGGGAGAGAAATATATGCTGAGACAGACAGAGGTAGAAAAAGAGAGACATAAAGAGAGAGAAAGAAGAGAGAAAAGAAAGAGAGAGAGAGAGAGAGAGAGAGAGAGAGAATGAATGAGAGAGACAAAAGGAGATATGTATAAAGAAAGATAGTGATAGAGAATAAAAGAGGGGGGAGAAATATAAGCTAAAACAGAAAGAGGTAGAAAAAGAGAGAGAAAGAAGAAGAGAAAAGAGAGAGAGAGACACATACACACACACACAGAGAGAAAGAGAATGAATGAATGAATGAATGAATGATGAATGAAAGATACAGAAGGATATGTATAAAGAAAGATAGTGATAAAAAATAATAGGAGAATAAGAGAAATATAAGCTGAGACAGAAAGGTAGAAAAAGACGTAAAGAGAAAGAAAGAAGTAGAGAAAGAGAAGGAGAGGGAGAAGGGAGGGGGGTGAGAAATCCAGCTAGAGATGAAGCAGCTGATGAAGCCCTGAGCCCTGTCCCGGACAATACAAGTCTCCTGTAGGGATGGGTATTGATCAGGGGAGAAGCTGAGATGTCATCACACTAAATATTTACTGATCACACACAAATAGCTGGGGCTTGAACGATCTTCCCATGTGTGGAAGTGAGAGGAGAAAGGTAAATCATTTTATTAGTGTGTATAAAGCAGAGAGCACACTCTGGGCTGCAGTGTTTTAAGATGTGTCTTTAGCTGGATGAAGAGAGTTAGGGAAATCGATAGTCAGTGATTAGGAGCCCCAGCAGTGCCAGGACTCCAACCACACACAGCAGATTCAAGGATTCTCTCCCAAGTCAGGGAAAAGACCCCCAAACAATACAAGTGCAATGAAATTAGTAGGGGGAGAGGTCCCTGTCTGTATCAATAAGTCCATAAAGGTTACAATTCATAGATAGATAGATAGATAAATAGATAAATAGATAGATAGATAGATAGATAGAGGGGAGATAGATAGATAGATAGAGGGGAGATAGATAGATAGATAGATAGATAGATAGATAGATAGATAGATAGATAGGAGATAGATAGATAGATAGAATTGGGAGATGGCTTTACCTTCACACTTCAAATGTTTTTAAAACCTAGACACATCCCTATACAATATAATCCATGCAAGGGCCATTCTCTAAATATATATTATTTGGGAAATTGATAAAACATCCAGCCGACTTTGTAGTCCTTAACTTTAAGCTGACAAATCGATATATTACCATATTGTCATTCCCTCTACCTTAGACTGCAATATAGGTATACAAGGCTGCAATCATGTTTTTGCATTGATGACCACGAGGCCAGAAATCAGTACAATGTGGTCACTAAAATACTTAACCCTTTCAGTCCTGGGCACGATAATCATGAGAAACTGAGCGCCCAAAGTATGTCTTAAAAAAGACAACAGCTGCATGCCTGTTGGGGATAAATCTGCTAGGTATACCCCTAGCTTTTTTTTTTTTTTCAAGCTACACTGAAGTCCACGTATGTGATGTATAAATGTGTCAGAGAGAAGACATAAAAAAATAAAATAAAAAAAATAAAGATATTGTGAGACACCTGCCAATCCATCCCCTGGTTATAGAAGAGAGAGGGAGTAGCTGGTCAGGAGCCCTCATCTTTCTCTCTCACCCCATACATGTATTTTAAAGTCACTTGCAGGACTTGAGACACACAGGTATTATTAATACCATTGCTGCAACAGGACACAGAAGTCAGACCAATTGGATTAATAGGATTTAATCTATGTGAGAGCTACTGTATGTTCATCAGCTTAATACTGTCATCTCAGGTGTGCAGAAAGGAGACTGTATTAATTCTCCAAAGAAGTGGGCTGAAACTCTACACTATATTCTGTATACACTATTCTGTGTAATATATCTTATGTCAGGCTATATCTATAACTGAGCTCCCCTGGACAGGAGGTTTATGAATCGATAGGTTGTTTAGTTTCCAATGTTATATGGCAACATGTAAAGCCCACATAACACTAGGGGCTTTTAATATAATATATAATAGATATATAGTATAGACTGACGAGTGGTTAAAAAAATTATATATGTTCTATAATAGATGAAGACATATACAAGATAGGTAGAAGGAAGGCAAACACATATAATAGTTAAATAGCAGGAAGAAAAATCAAACTATAGGTAATAGAAAGATAAATGAAAAGGCAGAAAAGCAGAATACATGATATATAAATGACAGTAAGCTAGAGGAAAAGAATATACATTTGCATGGTGAATATATATATATATATATATATATATATATATATATATATATATATTTATTTATTTAGATGTGTCAGTATCCAACATGTATTCCATATAGAATAAATATTTCCATAAATAAACAATAAAAGAACTTTCCTTTTAATAGTAAAGTATCAAGGTGCAATTCAAACAAACTACTAAAATCTTCTTCTCTGTCATAAATAAAGTCATTAGATAGCATCTGCAATAACCCAGGATTATAGCTAAGAAACCTTACATTGTATTATACCTAATATCACAAAGGATTTATCATCTTTAATAGAAGACAAACATTTGACTCCTGTCAATTCCTTGTATTGTCTCAGCGATCCTGGCACACAGGGGGTCAAGTCCTATCCTGGGCTCTGCTCATCCCTATAGAAATGTAAAGAAAATGTAGAGAGAAAAGAGAGCAGGCAGATGCCACTATAGACAGCTATATCGCAGCGTTACCGCAGGAGTTCTGGCTGGGTGCAAATATTTCAATCGATTTCGTTCCGCCTGCGTCTATAGAAACCTGACTGAGGCTATAGGATGTCACTGACCCTGCTGTATACTCTGTATACCCTGCTCTGATGCTATTCATTACAAACCTATAGAAATTATAGCAGGGTAAAATATGAGCTTAACCGGTTCCTTGCTGGGACAAGAACATTACACAGGAGATGACTTGCATTGGAGCTTTACTTGCAGCTGTCACATGTATGTAATATGTTTGTAAACACAGGCACATGTCAGTAAAAAAAAGAAATACCAAGGATATCTCTACCTCTTTCTAGTCACGTGTCTGGGGCCCCCAGGGCCACACTAAGGACACCTGACTGCCAGCACCAGGATGGCTCCCAGGGTCTGCAGAGCTGCTGCTGCTGCTGGGGATGATGGATCACCATGTCAATGTAAACGGCACAGGATTAATTTGTTTCAATGATTTCTCCTTAGCAGGAATGCCACTTCTTTCTAACTCCCTCTACTTTCTCTCATTTACATAGAAAACCTTTCCATAGATGCAGCAGTCACATGACAAACACAGGGACAAGCCATGGACAATGGAAATACTTGATGGTATTTCTGAAAAAAAACAATAAAATAAAAAAAAATTCAGAGTCAGAACCTGGACCTTATTTAGCCCAAGACAGACCAAAACATTAGTTTTGCTGTATGTTAGGTTGTCTATAAGTATTTCATGTGAGTGTAGGTTATATATATATATATACTTTGCATTACTGTATTTTCTAACTGTTTATAGATACAAACTCGTGTGCAGATATACAGATTGACAGTCACACATTGGCAACAACATATATACAAAGACATAAATGAATAAATAAATACATAAAACACCTACTATACATATCCATAACTATGCTCATATATATATATATATATATATATATATATATATATATATATATATATACACACATACACTATAATGAGAGTTTCTATTTTCTACTGTATATTTATTAGCTGCTGAACTTTTCTTACTTTATACCTTCATGTAATAGGTGCTTTTAGATTCCTTATGCAGTGATGCTCATCCTGTCTCCAGACTTTATTTGTACCTGTACACATTTGCCTTTCTAAGCCATGGCATGAAGGTGTCAGAGGAGAGGCTGTGCCAGTGTCAGGGTATTCACACTCTGGACTCAGATGGAGATACCTATTGAAAAGTGTCTGTGGAAGATTAATAGGTGTCAGGGATGGGAAAGCTCAGATTTGCTCTACATTCCTAACAGCTCCAGATGAATTACTGATGATCCTCCCCATCCCTATCATTAGACACTACATCAACCCCAGCACTTATCTGCAATCTAGAATTCCACATTGCTTAAGAAAACAATATTAGATTGGAGAAGTATTTAGTAGGGATGTAATTGGAGAAGTGTAAGTGAATTACAGTTACTGTGTTAAAACTGCAGCCACTAACTCAATTGCCATATGACAAGTAACCATCAGATGCAGCAGCTCTCTGTAGCTTCAGTCCACAGAACATATAATCACACTTTTGAATTTTTTTTTTAGACATTGAAATTGCACATAGTGTATACTGCTGCTGAACACTGCAGTGGATCTGAGCATAACCATCCTGATGAAATGTTAGGCTTACCTCCACTGTATGTTCAGGAAAGGAAACTTATGCTATGCAAAAAAGACAACATGAGCCTATTATATTCATTATGGATAATGGTAATCTACAATTCTAGAATCTAATCTAAGTGCTGCCAGCTACTGTACACATGTATGGTGTCTTACTTGTAGCATACTGTAGTGCACAGTGCTGCTGTAACCCAATATATTATTAGATAGATCTATGGCGCAGACATATACTACAGTGCTTTCCTGAAAAGGTACTAACATTGGTCTATGTGATCTGCGGGGCAACCAATCTCATTTCTTTATTGCAAGGATTCACACAACTTCTGGTGCCAAGTTCTCATGAAGTTAATTAAACTAGGCATGTTTTTTTTTTTTTTTTTAAATGGAGTAAGAAACCAGAGAATCTGGAGAAAGCCCATGGAAAACTCAATGCAGATGTTGTCTTGGCCAAATTCAAACCCTGGGCCCCAGTGGTGAGAGGATATCATGGATTACTGGATTGTCAGTGGTTACACAGCACACTAGTGTTATCCTTATTATTGGGAGCAGGAAAGGAATTGAGTGCGGTAGCAATAGAAATAAAAGTGGTAGTAGCAGCAGTATTGTTATTTAAACTATAGTTAAATAACTTTTTTTTCATGTATGCCATTGAAAACTCATTTACAGGTGTTCCATCTGAGAACAAAATTTGTGGTGGGACTCTAAGTGGGCTCACACTTTACAGCTTTCAGTTGACTGCAGCAACAAGCAGTTTGATTGTTAAAGGGGTACTTCAGCAAAGCAAATAAAATAAAAAAAATAAAATATAATCTATCTATCTATCTATCTATCTATCTATCTATCTATCTATCTATCTATCATCAGTCTTCCAGTACTTATTAGCTGCTGTATGTCCTGCAGAAATTAGTATATTCTTTCAAGTCTGGAGAGCAGGAAAGGTTTTCAATTGGGGATTGCTACTGCTCTGGACAGTTCCTGGCATGGACAGAGGTGGCAGCAGAGAGCACTGTGTCAGTCTGGAAAGAATACACCACTTTCTGCAGGACATACAGCAGCTGATAAGTACTGGAAGACTGGAGATTTTTAATCTACACATTTCTGGCACTTTCTGACACCAGTTGATTTCATTAATTTTTTTAGCTGGAGTCCCCCTTTAATGGCTACACTGAACAGTACTGCACACTGCACAGCCTAATGTAACACACAGTAATTTTCCCATTTCCACTCCTCTTTTTCAGCCGACAATCTCCTATGTATCTCCACAGAATGATTGGTGGATTAATTGTCCAACTAAGACATAACTGTAAACTTTTCCTGAAGGTGACAGCTTGGAAAGTGTTATTCAATGGCTAATGCGTAGTCATAAACATTTCTGGCATCTCAAGGCCTAGCGTGAGTTGATATTTACTATCATTATTAATATTATTGCTTTTATACATAGAATTACAGAACAATTAGAAATGTCACCCAGTCCACCGCTTACTGCTGTGTCCTATCTGTCCTGTTTTCTATCCCTTTCTCCTTGATCCATGCTCTGCTATATTCAGGATCATTTTATTAATTTTCATCACATTTTCTGTCCCTTTCTTCCCTTCTTTCAGCCTTAAATACCTCCTTTTTACCTCACTTTCTGTCATTTTATAAAGGAATGTGATACAAAGCGGCCAGGATGGAATGCCCGATGCAGCACAATGGTGACTTCCTGTGATGGTGGACCCAAAGGTCGGCTATTCTGCTACTGTGCCAGCATTACATATTCTCACTACTACAACAGTATGATACCAATAGAATTAAGACCTTGGGGGAGATTTATCAAACTGGTGTAAACTAGAATTGTCTTAGTTGCCCCTAGCGACCAATCAGATTCCACCTTTCATTTTTCAAAGAATCTGTGAGGACTGAAAAGTGGAATCTGATTGGTTACTAGGGGTAACTGAGCCAGTTTCACTTTACACCATGTTTAATAAATCTCCCCCATTGTCTCTTTAGGTCAACCACTCTCCATATGTTCTGCTAGAAGGGAACCCCTCTTCTGGACAGAGCTATTAAAATAAGCATCTCTTGTAGACTTGGGCCGTTCATGTGTTACATGGACGGCCATCAATTTGAATGACCGTATGTAATGTTATAATTATCATATAATGACTGCTACATGAAAATGTATAGTCAGCTTTAGCCGTACCTAGTGATAAAACATGATCCTTGAGGTTTTCTAAAGCTGGACCCACATTAATTATCTGATCATTGGGTCATATTAAAGATTTATGGTTTAAAGACAAATACTAAAAGAGAAATTGTCACAGCACAACCTGTGGGCTCCATCATTTTGCATCTTTCATGGATAGCAGCAAGAAAATGATCACAAAGTCTACAGGACCAATGCTAAGGAATGGTCATACATAGTCACACATGGCAACCCTGGGTCATGTATGGGAAGCCACATGGCACTATAGAGGATCCGAGCACATAAAGTGCCACTGTCGTTATAACTTTCAAAATCTAATGAAGTGAAATGAAGCAAGTTTGCAATATACATTCATTATTTTTGTTGTTCTTATCATACTGTAATACAAAGCTGAACTTACCAGAAATCCAGGTCCAGTCTCCTGTTCTGGTTAAAAAAAAAAGATTAACCACAGGAATTCCGGCCAGTACAGAGAGTCACGGCTCAATGTGTCCGTCAATCACATGACTGCCTTCTCTGTGAGCGCTCATATGATCTGGGATACACAGGACTTCCTGATTTCTGACTGTTTCCTGTTTTTTGATAAAAAAAAAAGTCAAAAAGTCAGAAAACAGGAAGTGCCGTGTTTCCCATGATAACTAAAAAAAGTAATGAATGTAAATTGCAAACTTGCTTTATATCACGTCTACTGTTGATTTAGATTTTGAAAGTTATGACGACAGTGACACTTTAAAGCGATACTGTCACCCCCTTACTCTATGTGCGGTTCTCTGGACCATCCACAAGCTTGACCATCCACATATCTTTGTATAAAATGTGTCTGTATGTTCTTTCTGTTCTAAAATTGCTTCATCAGTTGACAGTGTCACCTAGGCGGGGCTTCATGACAGTTGGGCCCTCTCCCTAGCTAAGAGATGGGGCCAAAATGCTGTGAGACTCCGCCTAGTTGACAGTGTCCACTGATGAAATGAAGTGAGAGTAAAGGAGGTGACAGTATCACTTTAATATTATGTAGATATAACTTAGAAAATGTACTTATACTGATCATCAGACTCATTCTATGCTGTGGTTCCAAACAGTGTGGGACTGAAAGCTCAGTTATTGTATGGCAAGCCCATTTTGCAGCATTGTGGCTACAGTTTTTCTCTATGTTACAGAAGAGCAGCGAGACAATATCCCCAAGAACATTAATATTCGTCAGGGTCACCTCAGATTGTCGAACCTTTTGCTAGACAGCAACATTAAGCTTTTTTCCAACCTTGAGTAAAACAACACACTAGTCACTGAAAGACTAATATATATATATATATATATATATATATATATATATATATATATATGGAAATGCTAACACAATGAAATAGTGAACATGTGACTCTAGAACACAACTGTTTCTAATCAATCAAAACAAATTGTGTTTCGGACTGCACTACCTTTTACAGCCTATTTTTGTGGTGGCGCTGTATCTTTAATTTGCTCATAATAACAGCATCATGCAGAAATTACAGTTGTATACATATTTATTCATTGAGCTAATACCCACTGATACATCTCTGCTAAACTTTCAAACTAATAATGTCTTGTTAATCTTTAACCTAACCTAATATATATTACATTTTCAAGCTCTATGACTGATAATAAGGGCTGCGTTATCTCTGTGGTACATCACCTGAACTAAATATGTTATAGGTGTTACAGGTTGGATCCTTGTCCAGTGTATGGCTATGTTCACACAAAGTCTTTTGAGCTCTGTTTAAAATTAAGTCTGTTATTTTGAGTCTAAAATAACGGACGCCATTTAGCTTTGTGGCCTCCCCTTAGTGCAATGACGGCTGTTGGTACATTATTCTAGTTTGGTTACTAATTGGCCTTTGGATGCGGCTTAATTGAAAAGTCAATTGAATTTAATAGTAAAAATGGAGAAAGAACGGTGACAAAAGAAAAAACTGTGTGTGAACAACCAATAAAAAACCTCCGCTGTTTGCAAAAGACGTCCGAAAATAATGATCATTATTTTGACGTTTGTGGTTATTCAATACATTGTGTGCATTGGACTTCCGTCTTCCCATTGACTTCAATGCATTGCCATTGCAGTCAGTTAAATCGCGGCAAAAACGGACGTTTTTGAAATAGCGAAACTGGCCGCCTTTTCTCTATTTTTGACGTTGTATGAACATAGCCTATATGTGTATGATTAAAAGGGTATTAAAGGGGCTATCCAGGCTTACAGCGCCACTTTTATCCGCAGTTTGTGTATTGGGGCTCAGTTGTAATACCACACACAGCCTGAGCACAGGTGTGGTGCTGTTTTTGGAACAGAGCATCTGTTTTTTTTTTTTTTTTTTTTTTTTAAGAGGATCCAGTATTAGTAAAATATATCTGCTTTCTTTTAAAAACACCACACACACTTGAGAACAGGTGTCATGCGTAATAGAAGAGAGCTCCAGTCACTTTAATAGAATCAAACTGCAGTACCATAGACAAACTGAGGACAAGATTGGAGCTATTTCTGGAAGAAAACAGCTTTGTTTTTTTTCAATCGTGGATAACCCCTTTAAATAATGGATAACCCCTCTAATTTTGTAGCCCATCACACTGGTTTACCAGCAGGAGAGAAGAGCTTCCTTTTCAAGTGATGTAGCATATGAAAATACATTCTATAAGTTGGGATTGATGGCAACTTATACATTGTTTTGCTCTGACCCCATCGATCTGAGGCCCTGCCGATATAATGCCTATAAGGCCTTGTACACATGACTGCAATATGCTCTTACAGATACTACTGGCCCCATGTTATTTGTATTCTGTGCAAAATATTTAACCACATTTGACACTGCAACTGCAGGAGTAGCGCTGGTAGGGGATGATATGGTCTTATGTACGACATGCTACAATTCTTTATGTGGGCTCTGCTTAACAAACGCCATATTATGCATGCCTCCATAGGAATGTGTTACCACTGTGTTCACGATCCATATCGCCACAATATGTGACGTTATATAATCTCTCTTGTTTACACTATTTCACGCTTCAAGTCACAAATATTAAATATTTATTATGATTCATGTTTAAAAAACAAACAAACAAAAAAAAAACATAAAAAAAACAAACTACAATGTAAACTTTGCTTCCTAGAAGTACAAAAGATTTCTGTGGGCTGTGGCTGTATACCATTGTATGTAATGATTGATTGTGTGTCTTTAGGCCGGGTGACACTGACTATACATCAATGTATCATTTCTTATCGCAACAGATAATATTGTGACCCAGCTGATAATGAAGGAGGGGCTTAGAAAATTGGACGCCTGGGCTTCCTTAACCCTTTCACTGACATGCCTGTCCCCAGTCCAGCCACTCTGTTAGGTAGCAGGATGAAAAATGTTCTGAAGCCGGTTACAAAGCAAAGCACAGATATTGCAGCCCAACTTCATTTGTCTCGGGGTTATCTCGGTGTGACGGATTAAACTGGAGCTCTGGTTTGAAGTGAGAAGTGATTGCTCTCCAGGCAGAGCAAACATGAAGGGTTAAGATCTGAGTGTGGACAGATGCTTTAAGTCAAACCAACAGCTCAGGCCCAGGCAAGATTAATGTTACCTTTAATTTGTTTATAGTGACCTTGCAAACAAATTCCCACTTTGCAATGGTGTATACATTGTGAAATGATAGTGCTATATGAGTATCAGGGTGGAAAGTTCTATTTGTGAACAATATATAGACTATAGTTAGAGTCTATTTTTTTTGTTCTTATCTGAAGTTTTTTTGTACCACTTTATTCTTAGGCATAAAGTACATGGCCAAGCTGCATAGAGAGGCAGTATAGCCCCCAAAAGGCCGTATCATACCTCTGTATGACTCGGATTTCATAGTTTGCCTTAGGTAGTGACCTGTGTTCACACTGCTGTCATTTTTAGACTTGTTTTTACCTGCACAATGCACCAGACAACCGATACACCATTTACCCAATCCATGCCCCACTGAGTTCAATTAAAAAATATAGAGGAAAAAATATCTTTTGTTAACCATTGCTTTTACCTGTGTTATTTTTTTCCCCCACAGTAAGGTCAAGGTGGATAAGAGGTCTTTGGGAAAGGTTTTCCAGATCTCACAATTCAAATTGTTAGCTCTTAATAGCCATAAAGAACCATATATATATATATATATATATATTTATATTTTTTTTATATAGATTTGGGGAAGTTTAAAAGGGTACGCCAGCAAAAATATTTTCTTTTTTGCTTAAATCAGCTGGTTTCATAAAGTTGTATAAATTTGTAATTTACTTGTATTAAAAAAATCCCCAGTCTTAGCTGCTGTATGCCCTACAGGAAGTGGTGTTTTCTTTCCAGTCTGACATGGTGCTCACTGCTGCCACCTCTGTCCGTGTCAGGAACTGCCCAGCAAATCCATAGAAAACCTCTCCTGCTCTGGACAGTTCATTTCACAGGCAGAGGTGGCAGCAGAGAGCACTGTGTCAAACTAGAGATAATACACCACTTCCTGCAGGACATACAGCAGCCAATAAAAACTGTAAATAATATATTAAATATATTAAAAATAAAAATTACAAATCTATGTAACTTTCTGACACCAGTTGATTTGAAGGAAAAAAATATATAAAAAAAATAAAAATTTGCTGGAATACCACTTTAAAGAAAGTTAAAATGTACAGGCATTTTTTTAACTTCACACTAATGGTAACTGAAACAAGCTATTAGCTATTGGGAATTACACTTGTAAGTATAAAAAGTAGTCATTGAACTTTTAAGTATAGAAAAATTTCCCCTGCACTTGGCGACCCTTTAAGATGGTACCCAGCACTGTGAATGCTACCATATGGTGCCTCTGCCAATGACATAACATGGCTCTTGATAAAAAAAAATAAAAATGTGATTCCTGGATTTCTATTGAAGAACTGGAAGAAATAAAAAGATTGTCGAAAAAAAAACGCCAATATCTATATAGATATGACATTTTTACCAACCTATAGAAGTATATGGGGGCACACATTTCTAGTCTGATTCTATCACATTATGGGCTTATTTATAAGGGGTGCAAAGATATCAGTCTGGGCTTTTGAGTTAGACTAGGCTCAAATACCCCCCCCCCCTTAGATGTCACAGTATAATATAAATAACACATGGTAGATGGTCCTGCTATAAAGTTTGCATCGGGGGGAAGTAGGTGGTACAGTATATATTATATAAACTCCTACAATTTATTTTCAATGGCTAAATATTCAAAAACATGTCATAGTGTTAGTGAGCAATGTATCATTCATAGAAAATCTCCATTTGTTTTACACAGGTCACTGCCGGTGCAGACGCCTCCTTCTCTCATCATCATGAACAATGAAAGGATCCGACAGAGCACAAGAGACTTGTACAACAGAACTAGTAAAGACTGTGCACAAGGTAAGCATGTCCATGGTTTTCACAAGAACTCCTGCACTGCCTCCATAAACTACCTAGTAGACATACTGAGATGACAGTGTATGACAGTATAAGTACAGAATAACTAGTGCCGCCTGTGCGCCTGCTATGAGGCTCATTGCCACAAGATTCTATGGACAAAGAAGAGAACTTGTGCCTCGGAGGGCCTCCTTTTACTGACTGCATTTGATTTATACAGGCAGCAATTGGATTCGGCAGCTACTAAGCTAAAAAGGAATGTCCTGTACACAGAGTTCAGACAGCTGTGTCAGATTGATAAAGATGTAATTAGTGCGGGGCTGTATCTGGTATTATTATGGAATAAAGAAACTATGAAGGTGGGGCGCGAGAGAGCAGGAATAGCCATAGTCGCCAGCGCAGCTGCTGCCGCCGGGCCCTAAAAAACAGAGGGCCCAAAGAAAACCAAACTTATATAGAGTTGGATGGAGACAAAATGCAACACATAGAAATCTGTGTGGCCTTTGTGTCTCCCTGTACTCTTCTTTCCGCATGCAGATTCAGATTCATACAGAATTGCATGATCCATATTGTAGAGGGGTTTTCTTCTAAAGCATTGCTTCTAGTGGAGAATATGCCTATGGCTTCATGCACAAGGCTCTGCTACATACAAGAAGGTTTTAGCTATGGTGTGCCCCATACAGTTATTTATAAGGCCTAGTTTACACATATCCGGCGATCCTGCAGCATTTCCCTCCGGTGCAGGAGAGAAGCACCGGAGGAAGACGCATCTCTGAACTGATCCCATTGTTTTCAATGGGGCAGTTTGGATGATCTGTTCTACAACTGATGCCACCGGACCACCGGACAGACCGCACATCAGAACGCTACATGCAGTGTTCTGACGTACGGCCAGCTCAGCTATCCGGCACCGCATCCACTAAAGTCTATATAGCATAGAGAAGTCCCCCCCAGCTTCTCTGTATAGGTGCAGCACTATAGAAACAGGGGGTAGGGAACCTTGCCTTTCCAGCAGTTGTAAAACTACAACTCTCATCATGTCTGGGATATCCAGGCATGATGGGAGTTGTAGTTTTGCAACAGCTGGAGAGCCAAGGTTCCCTACTCCTGCTATAGGGGATATCCCCCAAGTCCTGCTGCCCAAGGTAGAGGTCTCTGGTGTGCTGCTGCCCCCCTACATCGATGGCCCCCTGTAATGCCGTAAAGGAAAAAAACTGATGACAACTGATTAATAAACGTATGGCAACTGATGGAAACTCATAGTTTAAAAAAACAAAAACAAAACAAAAACGGATAGAAAACCTGATGACAACTGATGTCTTTTTGGCATCAGTTGTGACATCAGTTGTGGTCATTTTTTTTTTTACAAAAAAACGGAAACGGATGCAACTTATATATGTAAACTAGGCCTAAGAGTAGTAAGATAGCTCTCTTTTATCTACATAGATGCTATATCAAAAGCACCAGTATTACACACACACACACACACATATATATATATATATATATATATATATATAAAAGCCCTACTCCAAAAATAAGCCCTAGTTGCAGTCAGCTGACCAGATCCCTGACATTGGGTGGCTGTGCATCAGCCAATCAGTGCCAGACTTGTTATGCTCTGCCCCACCTGCTCAACACCAGCTACAGGGGAGGCAGGAGGGGACGGAAGATGCTCAATATGTGATGCTAAGTATGTGACCCCCCAACTATGGTGGGTATAAAGTATGGGGAATACCTGCAAAGGGGGGTGTATACAGATGGGGGAGGGAGGTGTTCAGTATAAAGGGTCTTACTGCAGGGAGGGGGGGTGTATATACAGTACGGAGGCCTAACTACAGGGGAGCTTACAGTATAGGAGCCTAACAACAGTGGAACACACAGTATGGTAGCTAACTACTATACAAAGTGGGGCTACAGTGTAGGTGCATATTGTGTTTCTCAGAAAAAAGACCTACCCTGAAAATAAGCCCTTTTTGAGAAATAATATAAGACCCTGTCTAATTTTTGGAGAAAGACAGTATATATATATATATATATATATATATATATATATATATATATATATACATATATATATATATATATATATATATATATATATAGCTATAGAGCATTTGTAGAATTGCTTTGAGTAGTTTTCCCTAATTTAGTTCACCTGCAAAAAAAGGGGCACTAGCTTATAGCTATGACATATGCCACTTAGGCCGGGTTTACATATGTCCGGCGGTGCGGCGGCGTTTCCCTCCGGCGCAGGAGAAAAGCGCCGGAGGGAAACGCATCTTTGAACTGATCCCATTGTTTTCAATGGGATCGTTCAAAATGTGCGGCGTGAACTAGTGGCCGCCGCATCGCCGGACCGTCGGTGCGTTAGGACGCATCTTGCAGCGTCCTGGCGGACCGCCGCTCCGGTGATGCGGCACCGCACCAATACAATGGAATAGAGCGCCGGATGCCTCGCCGGGCAGGACGCATCCCGTTCGGCTCTGGCATCCGGCGTTCAGGCAAATAGTACACAAAATAAACACATCTCTCCCCCTGTGTGCTCTCCCCCTCCCCTATAGTCCCCCCTTGGTCCCCCAGTAGTATATCACCCCCCCTGTTTCTCCTCCAGTAGTATATAGCCCCCCTGTTGCCCCCCCAGTAATATTTAGCTTCCCTGTGTGCTCTCCCCCAATTAGTATACAGCATTGCTGTGCGCTCTCCCCCAATAGTATATAGCCCCCCATGTGCGCTCTCCCCCTCCCATATAGCCCCCTGTGCGCTCTCCCCCTCCCATATAGCCCCCCGGTGAGCTCCCCCAATTAGTATATAGCCCCCGTGCGCTCCCCCGCAAATCCCATTGAAAATGACAGGAAAACATACTGGGGAAAAAAATGTCAACTGATGAGCGCAACTTGTGACAACTGATGACAACTGATGGAAACTGATGGCAACTGATGGTTTTTAATGAAAAGACGGATAGAAAAACTGATGACAACTAATGCATTTTTGGCATCAGTTGTGACATCAGTTGTGGTCAGTTTTTAGGCAAAAAACGCAACTGATGCCAACTTATATATGTAAACCCAGCCTTAGTGATATCAATCACACATAGACTTTCATGGTAAAAAAAATATATACATAATGAAGTAGAGTTTTTTTTTTTTTGCAGAATCCTGATCTATGAAACAGAGTGAAGCTCTGTGCTGTTCCATATAGATATTGTACGGAAACCCGAACAACAAACCACATGAATGGAGTCCAGATTTAGGCTTTTTTTGGCCTCTGTTGACAGACTGTGGTTTAAGGATTTTGGCAAATAAATACCACAAACGTGGTATGAAAAGAGCCTAATTTGCTCCCAGCAACAGTAGTTTATAGAAACAGGTTCCACTCCATTAGCCAATACTTTTAGTCAGGGATGGGGATGTCGTGGCCCTCCAGCGTGGTGAAACTGCAATTTCCATCATGGCTGGACAGAGGAAGCTATAGCTTTGGCCATCCAGGTATGGTGGGATTGGTAGTTTTGCCATAGCTGGCGAGCCGAAGGTTCCCCATCCCTGATTTAAGTGCTGGCCAATAAAAGGAGATTTGTCTTATATCTAACCACTGCCCCTATATTATTTATCACCAGGATTTCGGTTGTTCAATTGTCGCACATTGCAATATATCCTCATAGAGAAAACCATTCTGTCGTTCATATGCATTTGAAAGGCTTCTGTACTTTTACTGACGGCATATCCCTAGGATATGTGTGATCTGTAGGAGTCTGACTGCAGGAACTTCAAGAACAAAGAATATGTATCATTGGCCTCCTATGTTCTTGTAATTGGTGGGAGACCTAGAGAGTGGGCCTGAACCTAGGGATGTGCTGCCAACTGTTATTATAGAGAACGGAAATAAAAATATTATGCTTTTTCACTACAACAACTTTTTCTCTGTACTGCAGCAGTAACACGTCCTGTGTCAAGGGGGCCCAGGGAGAAAAGACCCATAGAAACCCCATGACCTGTAAGATTTGGAGCAGAGGGAGAGTGGTAAGGTACATATATATATATATATTTCTTTTTTTTTTTACAATGTTCTGAAATAAAAAAACAATAATTAAATATGACGCTGACTATCTTGTATTAGTGAACAATGAAAAAGTAACACATTGATATTAGATATTGCAAGCATTTGTTTTAAAGAATATTTTTGATTAGAGTTGAGTGAACTTTGCGCATGCTCGAGTCAGTCAAAACTTGAGTGTGCGGCATTTGATTAGCGGTGGCTGCTGAAGTTTGATGCAGGTCTAGGGGGTCCTGGAAAACATGAATACAGCCTATGACCTATGGCTTTATCCATGTTTTCCAATCAGCCTTAGGGTTGCATCCAACTTCAGCAGCCACCGCCAATCAAATGCTGCATACTCGGGTTCAAATGGACTTTGCTCAACTTCAAAGTTTGCTCAACTCTATTCTTGATCCATTAAAACAGAATACCTCTAACACACTTATTGGGCACGTGTCATCAGAAATGACTAATGGTTTAAATCAAGTTTTTATGTTAAATATATTATTTGTTGTAATTTGTAATTTTTTCTCCCCAAATTTTTGATTTTACGATCCATATTCTATATATCTATAATCCTGATATTTTACCACTAGGATTAAAACTAAGCTGAAACTTTCTGTTCTGTCTGCGGTGATGAGAAGAAGGCTACTGGGAAGTGATCTGCACAGCATTACAGTAAAAGGTAACACCAGTAGATAGTAAAAGCTCACAGCTCAGCCTCCCCCTTTCTGTGAAATGACCTTTTCAAAGGTCACAGAGTATGCTCAGTACCATTTCCCAATCACATCAAGGCGACAAGTCCTCTCTATTGTTGTCTATATCCTTAGGGCTAGCTGCAAAACTTATCACTAAAAACATCTCAAGCTAGATGGCAGCCCCCATAATGACGTGAAATAAAAAAAAATAAAAAAAATAGAAAGCTTACATTAGTTTTGATATCTGACTTTAGTCAGAAAAAAACATCTAGGTGATATTTGCCCTTCATTTAGTTAAAAGTTATTTAAATATAAAATTATATAAAATTCATGCTCATGGCCATATAACAGCACTGTACAACCTCCAAGGGCCCTATTCCACCGGACGATTATCGTTCAGATTATCGTTAAATCGTTCGAATCTAAACGATAATTGTTCGGTTGAAATGCAGTTAACGATTAACGACCGAACGAGAAATCGTTGATCGCTTTATAAGACCTGGACCTATTTTTATCGTTGCTCGTTCGCAAAACGTTCGCAAATCGTTCGCATTGAATAAGACATCGTTCAGTCGTTCGCAATAGATACGAACGCAATAGCGAATAAATAGAGAAGAACAAAACGATCGCAATTACGATCATAAGTAACGATTATAGTTCCATGGAAATGAGTGAACGTTTTCAGGTCTTTCGCAATAGCGGTCGTTTGAGATCGTTAATCGTTAACGATTATGCAAACGATAATCGTCCGGTGGAATAGGGCCCCAAGTTGTACAGAACATTGATACAGCACCAATAGCAGTGTATGAGGCCTTGTTTTACCTCCGTATCCCTTCAATTTTATACGGAGGCTTATGGAGGATTTTTCTGTTGGACTCTGTTCAGAAAAAAAAAAAATCATGCAGTTAAATGGTATTTTACCAAAGAATTGTCCCCTAGAGCTTTGTTTTCAGGAGGGAAATAACTCTAAAACACAGCACAGTACAGATCTCTTATGGCACAAACAGGGTGGTGACTCCTTCTCCCATCATACAACCCTCTGTACATGGTTCTGCTGTGTGCATGAGGCCTTATGCTACGTTTACACGGAACGATTATCGGGCGAATTTTCGCAAAAACGATCACATTGAGCGATAATCGTTCCATGTAAACACAGCAAACGATCAAGCGATGAGTGAAAAATTGTTCATTTTGATCTTTTAACGTTCTTAAATCATCGTTCGTCGTTCGCTAAAAATTTGCAGATCGCTTCGTATAAACAGTCTACCAAAGATTAACCCTATATAAAAGATTGCCTTAAACAATCTTAAAAACGATCGCAATAAAGATTTTTCTTACGAATTTTCTTACGAATTTTCTAACGATTTATTCGTCTAAACGCTGATCGTTATCAAAACCAAATCGTTGCTACAAAATCGTTAAACGATTGGGCGAATTATCGCTCCGTTTAAACGTAGCATTAGGGTCCGTTTACACAGAAAGATTATCTGATAGATTATGTGCAAAAGATTTGAAGCCAAAGCCAGGAACGGACTATAAACAGAGATCAGGTCATAGTGGAAAGCCTGAGAATTCTCCTCTTTTCAAATCCATTTCTGGCTTTGGCTTTAAATCTTTGGCAGATAATCTGTCAGATAATCTTTCTGTGTAAACGGACCCTAATGCTACGGAACGATTATCGAATTCGAACGATAATCGTACGTGTAAACGTGGCGAACGATCGATAAATCGTTCATTTTGATCTTCTAACATGTTCTTAAATCGTCGTTCGCAAAAAATTCGCCGATCGTTCCGTGTAAACAGTCAATTACTGATTTTACCTATGTGTGAGATAGGCTTAAGCAATCGCAAAACGATCGCAAAACGATCCATCTAAATGCTGATCGTTATAAAAAACAAAAATCGTTACTTCGAAATCGTTAATCGTACGATTGGGCGAATTATCGCTCCATGTAAACTTAGCATAAGGATGCGTTTACACAGACAGATTTATCTGACAGATTTTGGAAGCCAAAGCCAGGAATGGATTTGAAAAGAGGATAGATCCCAGTCTTTCCTTTATGACCTGATCCCTGTTTATAGTCTGTTCCTGGTTTGGGCTTCAAAGATCTGTCAGATAAATCTGTCTGTGTAAACGCACCATGATGCTGGGTTTACACGGAACAATTATCGTGCGAATTTACACGATAACGATCGAATTTGAACGATAATCGTACGTGTAAATGCAGCGAACGATCGACCGATGAGCGAGAAATCGTTCCCTTTGATCTTTTATCTTGTTCTTAAATCGTTGTTCGTCGTTCGCAAAAAATTCGCCGATCCTTCCATGTAAACAGTCGTAAACAAGCATACGTTACCTGCTCCGCGTAGCAGGTCTTCCAAATCCCCGACTCCCCTCTTCAGTGCATTGATTGGCTGAAGAGGTGAGCCGGGAATTTCAAACGGCTCCTCTTCAGTCAATCAGTGCTCCTCTTCAGCACTGATTGGCTGAAGAGGAGCCGTTTGAAATTCCCGACTCCCCTCTTAAGCCAATCAATGCACGGCAACACTGATTGGCTGAAGAGGAGCCGTTTGAAATTCCTGGCTCACCTCTTCAGCCAATCAATGCACTGAAGAGGGGATCCGGGGATTTCGAAGACCTGCTACGCGGAGCAGGTAACGTATGCTCGTGGCCGGGGTGGCGGGGGCGATCGGAGCGATCGGAGCGGCGGGGGTGACGATCAGAGCGGTGGCGTTGGGGGTGGCGATTGGAGCAGTGGCGGGGCTGGCGATCGGAGCAGCGGGGATGGCGATCGGGGCGGCGCAGGGGGCTGCGGTTGACCACGGGGCCAGGCTGCGGATGAGTGGGGGGCCGGGCTTCGAACAGGGGGCCGGGCTGTGGGCGCGCGATCACAAAACGATCGCAAAGCGATTTTTCCGTATGATATATCGTACCGTCTAAACGCTGATCGTTATGAAAAAAAAAAAATCGTTACTCCGACATCGTTAATCGTACGATCGGACCAATTATCGTTTCGTGTAAACCCAGCATAAGGCCGTATTTTGATCAGTATTTGCAATCAGAAGTATTTGCAATTTTCAGGAGAGTAGGACAATTTTTTTTTCTTGCTTAGTTCTTGTACACAATGTCTAAAAAAAAAGAAGTCCCCAAAACAGCATCATTTTATTTAGTGTTATTATGTGTTATCATGATGTAGCTGTGTTTGCAGCATTTTCCCAAAAGGATCAGACCCTAATGGAGTGCACTTCCAGGAGCTGCTAATATTGACCTTTTTCCTATATGTGGTTGTTCTCAGTTCTTTCATGCATACTTGAGGATACAAGGTTAAAATAAGAAGGTATCATCTGTCATTCCTTAGATAACATCTTGGAATATGATGCCTACACTTGGGTATCACCTGTAAACTTCTACAACAGCACGCAGAGGAGGAATGACATTTTAGCTTAGGATTTCCTACATATAATTCATTAGAGGGCATTTCTAAAATCTTGTGCAAAGGTAATTATGCAGGAAAAACATCTGGTTTCTTTTTTAAAACCGTGTTAAAAATTTTAATCGCTATTTTTAAGGGTATATTTATGTTCTATGGGGTAGAAATACAGTCGCCAAAGGTATCAGTGAAGCTATTTCTGCTGACTCCACCATAAAGATGCACACTCAGCTTAAACGAGAGTGCATGTTTATTTAGAGAGGAGGAAATATTTAACTCCCAGACCCCTCTGACAGAGGCATATGTGCTGCAGGAACAAATGATTGGGCATCTAACATGCCTTACCCCTCTTTGTTCTTACTGAGATAAGCCGTTGCCAGAGGTACTTCCCAACAGTGTATTCCCTTTATTGCAGTCATGTGCACTCTCCATTGAGCTGACTGTACATGTGTTTTTAAAGTTTTGAGAGATTAAGCTTTTGGCTGAATAAGCAATAATAAGTAATTTGTGGCCGTCATTATCAATAGACGGCCGCCTTTTCCTGATATATTTTGGCCCAATCCCGTAGTGGGTACATAGCCTAGAGCTCCTTTAGTTTATGCTTGCCTCATGGTCATGTTATTTCTGTATACTGTATGTGTACAATGTTTAACATTTTTTTATGTCTTTGTTTAGGATATTTTGAAAACAGAAAAAAAAAGAATCAACATAGAGAAATCCTCAGCAATATCAACTGTTCCTCCACCATGTCATACAGTAGCACTCTCTTGTCTACCACCAAACAAACATGAGATAAATGAAGGAAAATATCTATGAACATGTATGTGGAACCCCGACATCTGCTATAGAAGAGGTTGAGTTGTTTTCGTCAGGTAAAAGTTGGTCCACAGTAAATACATTCTCTGATGGTATCTATATAAGTTTAAAAGGGGATTTTTAATTAGGTACTTTTATGGTATATCAAATAGACAGACCACAAGAGGTGGGTCTGGCGGTGGGACCTCTACCAATCCTGAGAATCATTTGATTCCAAGCAGGGTTTGTTTTTTAAAAAAAGTTCATGCATAATCATTGACTAGAATATTCTGACATCTACAGCCACCAACTGGGGACATTAGGAACTTAGTAGATACTGAACTCAATAGTAATATAGTATGCCATAAGTTCCCTTAAATGTCGGCCCATAGCAGTAAGAAATATTTATTTAACTTTTATGTTAACCTATAGGGGTGATTTATCATGTGGGAAACACATATGGCAAAAACTTTTTGTTGTGTGTACTTCTCACGCCAGGGAGTGGGCACAGAAGGGGTGGAATGGTGGATGTGGCTGTGCATCGAGGGGGTGTTACCTACTTGCACAGCCTTAATTCTTGCCTGCTCTGGGGAGGGGGGGGGGGGTAGATGGCAATCTCGATAAAGACTGGGTGTATAACATGCCAATCTCGATAAAGACCCGGCCCGGACTGACAGACTGGGCAAATGTCTGGTGGGCTGCCCAGATTGCCAATCCAGGAGGGCTTCAAGGCTGCAAAACTAAATGGTGAGGTACTACTTTATGGGACGCTATGGGTTGATTGGCTACTATATGGGTCACTATTGGGGGCCTTACTATTACATGGAGGTACTGTTGGGGGGAGTAACTAGTATAAGGGTCAGTACTGGGAGGAGTTATCTACTATATTGGGTGCTAATAAGGGGATTAAAAACGATATATGTTATGGGTCTGATCACTGCTGTATTCTCTATAGTCTGCAGGGCCATAATACTTTTCAGCACCTGTGTACACCTGCTATTTGATTGTATCTGAAAATTTTCTGTGTGGCACAGTTGGTACAATGGGTGCGGGAAGATTTGTATGTGGGCTGGTGGGGTTTGTGTGTCAGGGCTGCTTTTCATTGCCAGTCCAGTTCTGATAAAGACTGGTATATAAGATGCCAATCTTGATAAAGACTGGTGTATGATCATAAATTCAGAGTGATGACAACTAGAAGATACATGTACAGTGCTCTGGTAGCAAATAAAAAAATAAAATAAATAATAATAAAGATATATGCAAAGGCTCAACCGTCGCTCCATTCAAAATTCCTCCTAGCTATGGTATTGGTGAACCATCACTTATCTAGCCTTTATGACCAATCTGATGGATATGCAATAAATGCTTCTAACTGGTCAGGGTGCTTTAAAAATAAAGCATGTACTGTATAATCTGTTTCCTACCACAGTAAATCTGATCCTCCCCTTTATTGTGATGATATTCAGTCCTCATTTTTTACAGCTTTTGAGTGTCATGTTGACC
Source organism: Dendropsophus ebraccatus (assembly GCF_027789765.1). NCBI lineage: Eukaryota > Metazoa > Chordata > Amphibia > Anura > Hylidae > Dendropsophus > Dendropsophus ebraccatus. Next base: position 178,342,139 of record NC_091454.1, on the reverse strand, counting down.
CAGTCGCCAGTCACTGGTGGAGGTGGGTCATCACTGTGGCTAGTTAGAATATCCTGCAGATTGGCAGGTCAAAAGAAAACAGACACAGGCACCATTGGATTTAAACAGCTAGGGGGTCAGGCAAATGAGTATGAATGATTTTAAATTTTTTTGTTTTTGTTTTAGTGCACTTTTTTTTTTTTTTGCATATTTTGCTTTTTTATCTGTATTCACTATAATTGCAGGTGTACAGTATATAGATTTCATATATGTCAGACTTTGAGGACAAACCTCAAAAAGGTTCCTGTATACTTGATCCGCAATGCTTTTTTCTATTGATGTCAATGGAATCAAACATTTTATAATGAATGTAACCATTCTGTATACCTTATTATACTTCATGCTGATATAAGTGTCTTCTTTTCCATCATAGATTTCCTGAACTGATCCAGCAGAGTCCACAGTGGCACAAAAATCCAAAGAACATAGTTTAGGAGCTATAACTGCAAGGTAAAAAGTTGTGAAACATTGTGCAATACTTTTATTTCCTGGCCCAATTTAAAGTTAGGGATGACTTTTACAATACTATAGAGACATACTTGTCCATAGAGCTTGCAGTCTAGACGCACGTCAGAAAGCATGATGAAACAATATGGGATGCTTGGGATGGATGGGGGCAGGTTTATAAGGCAGAGAACACTTTTATGGGGCACTATTAAATGTTCCCAGTAACTGCTGTAAATTACACACTAATGGTGACCATATGAATGACAACTGTGTTTAAGGAGGAAAGTTGATTTATTCATTTATAGCACTTTAAATATCTTTATCACACATTATTCAGTAATTTGGGTAAATTACTAGAAGAAAAACAAGCACAGCTATCAGCTATAACACTAGAAGGGGTTTCTTATCATTAGAAGTTGTCACTTATCCCTAGCACATTGGCCTAAATTTGCTAAAACTAAGAGTAAGGTTAGACTGGACAGTCTAAGGCTTTGTTCACACAACGTCAAAAATAGAGAAAAGGCGGGCGATTTTAAAATTTAAAATAACGTCCCTTTTTTCTGCAATTTAACTGATTGCAATGGCAATGCATTGAAGTCATTGGAAAGACGGATGTCCAATGCACCCAATGTATTAAATAACGGATGTTTTTACGGCAGACGTCCAAATAATGAACATGACCATTATTTTCAGATGTCCGCGGACGTTTTTTTATTAGTTGTTCACACACATTTTTTTCTTGTCACCATTCTTCTTCCATTTTTACTATTAAATTCAATGGACTTTTCAATTAAAGGAGAAGTCTGGCGAAATTTTTTATTAAAGTAATGTATTGCCCCCCCAAAAGTTATACAAATCACCAATATACACTTATTACAGGAAATGCTTATAAAGTTCTTTTGCCCTGCACTTACTACTGCATCAAGGCTTCACTTCCTGGATAAAATGATGATGTCACGACCCGACTCCAGAGCTGTGCGGCTGTGGCTGCTGGAGAGGATGATGGCAGGGGGACACTGAGGGACACAGGGCACTGGAGGGACACTGAGCATCCCTCTGCCATCATCCTTCCCAGAAGCCACAGCCCGCACAGCTCTGGAAGTCGGGTCGTGACATCACCAGGTTATCCAGGAAGTGAAGCCTTGATGCAGTAGTAAGTGCAGGGAAAAAAGACACTTTATAAGCATTTCCCATCATAAGTGTATATTGGTAATTTGTATAACTTTTGAGGGACAATACAATACTTTAATAAAAATTTTCGCCGGACTTCTCCTTTAAGACACACCCAAAGGCCAATCAGTAACCAAAACTAGAATAATGTACAAACACCAGTCATTGCACTAAGGGGAGGCCAGGCTGCTAAATGACATCCATTATTTTAGACTCAAAATGAAGTCCGTCATTTTAAACGGAGCTGAAAAAAACATTGTGTGAACATAGCCTAAGAGTATGCAGATGTATCCAGTGTCTTTTCATTCGAAGTCTATGGGATCGCTGACGATAGCTGATCAACCTATGTCAAGGAGATAAGTTGCAGTCAGAGCAGTCTCGCTGTGGCTTACCCCTTCGCAGAGAGAATAGAGAAACATTTGGCCGTGCTGAACGTTCCTGTGTTTGGGGAGGACAAGGTGAGGATGGGAGAGATAACTGACAGCTGAATGGTTGCTTGGCCAACAGATGTTGAAGGTGTATGGCCACCTATCTCAGCATTGTCTATATCAACAATCTGTGATAAAGTCGTGGGATCAGATCAAACATGTCTATTAATCCATAAGTCCATTAGTCCATAATAGCTGTCCTCCTCAGACCATCTTTGGTAGGTACTTTTGGTTGACTAGCAGAGATGAACAAACTTCACCAAAGTTCATGTTTGTGTGAACCTGAACTTTCGGCAAGTTCGCTCATCTCTATTGACTAGCCATAACAATTTAGCGGTTGTCAGTCGTGTCTTTTAACTTGTCCATCGATTTTTACACTTGTCCATTTTTCCTACTTCCAAAGCACCGACGTCAAGAACTGACTGTTCACTAGCTGAGTAATATATCCTGCTCCTGGACAGCTGCCATTGTCACAAGATAAACTATGTGGGCTGAATATGTTGTCCTATGTAAGGGCAAAATATTACAGTCACAGGTCCATACATCTTGTAGGCATGCCATGCTGCTAATAGGAGTGCTGAAAGAATACAGTACGAGAACTTATAACTAACATATAGCTCCTTAGTGTATGGGACCTATTGCATGCACCAATGTGCAATGTAAACAAGTGCAGATCTTGTAGATTGGTGCTCGTCTACTGAGCCTATTACAAGGATCGACCATCGTGCAAGGCCAATCTGTTAGTTGCAGTATTTGTATTTGTCACTATACCTAGGAGGGGATCCTATAGCAAATAAAAATATACTGAAAAAACTTATACTTCTCTTTTTGTCTCTACCCCTCCCCCCTTAAAAAAAACTAAATAATGTAAACTCGGCCACACACTTTAGCCATACATTTTTAATCCACTGTTGCAATAAAAAAAAAAATTAAAAGGTTAAAAAAAAATGCTAGTGTAAATTCACCAAATAATTTGAGCAAAAGTTATTAAAAAAAGTATACAATTAGTAATATGAAGTTGTTTTTCCATCAGTATTATGCACAAAAGAACTTGCAGGCATAATACTGATGAAAAAACAAGTCGGTATTGTAAAACTGTCCTCGATGGGCTTGCTGCCATGTATATAATAATAATAATAATAATAATAATAAATGTAATAATAATACTGATTTTCTTAGGCCTAGTTTACATATATAAGATGCATCCGTTTCCGTTTTTTGTAAAAAACTGACTGCAACTGATATCACAACTGATGGCAAAAAGGTCATCAGCTGTCATCAGGTTTTGTATCATTTTTTAATGAAAAACCATCAGTTGCCATCAGTTAATATCAGTTAATATCAGTTTTTTCCTTTAGTTGTCATCCATTTTTTCCAACACAGTATAAAGGGGGGTCATCTATATAGGGGGAAGCACCAGAACAGGTGATAAAATATCGTGCACAACCTTTACAAGAAAGTCTTCTAGAGCAGGGGTAAGGAACCTTGTCTCTCCAGCTGTTGCAAAACCACAACTCCCATCATGCCTGGATATCCCAGACATGATGAGAGTTGTAGTTGTGCAACAGCTGAAAAGACAAGGCTCCTACCCCTGTCCTATATGGTGCTGCACTGTATAGAGGAGCTGGGGGGGGCCAGGGGTCACAAGAGTTTAATGTCGGGGCAGGGACAGGGACTTCTCTATGGAGCGCCAGAAGCAAAAGACGGAGGATGCATAATGCATGCGTCTGCACACGGCATGCCTCCAGCGCCCCATAGACTTTAGTGGATGCGGTGCCGGATAGCTGACCTGGCCGCACGTCAGAACGCTGCATGCTGCGTTCTGCCGTACGGCCAGTCCGGCGGTCCGGCGGCATCAGTTGCAGAACGGATGATCTGAACTGTCCCATTGAAAACAATGGGATCAGTTCAGAGATGCGTTTCCCTCCGGTGCTTCTCTACTGCAACGGAGGGAAACGCCGCCAGATCAACGGATTTATGTAAACTAGGCCTAACAGAGCTAAAATATTGAACAATTCAAAACAAATAAACAAAAGGAGGGAAATCCCTGTAAGGCTCCTTCTACACTGCATTATATAGTGTCCTTAGACATACACATTGGGGCAAGAACCTACCCTGCACATCAAGTGTATGCCTATGGCAGATGCCATTTGGTGGTCCTATATCCTATTGCTTCATCCATAAATAGGAATAGTGAGGAGGACTGCATTAATTCATTCAGCAAACCCCATTGAATAAGTCCCAAATGAAGGCCAAAATGACACAAGTTTGACCTCTGCTGGCATATGGAGGGGTCTATGGATCCTTTTAACAAATGCTCTGAGACATGTCTAATTTAAGTTCTTAAGCTAGTGACTTGCTACAGTGCTGTCTCACACAGTAGAGGAGATTCTGCTCCCCAATACCTCTATATCACACCCTTAGAAGCAACAGCAGCACAGGAGACATTATAAGGTAGTAGTGAGTAGTAAAAGCTGTAAAGCACCAGCGTGAGATATAACCGTACAGTAGCTTTTCCAGTAGTACCTGTGTCATTCTTTATGTCTGTCTCATTCTGCAGCTAACTCCTCCTTCCCCCTCCCCTCACCATAGAGGTTTTGGGGTAACTGATGAGTGAGTGAAAGGACACTGATAACAGTGAAAGCAGTGAACAGATTACAGAGTTTTTCATATTTGCTTATACTGTCGATTCTTGCAAAGTTTGCCAAAAAGTTAGCTAAATTATATTTTATCAACACAATAATAAATAAATAAATAAAGCCAACGTCATATTTATTTTTACAACTTTTCAGCCAGGCTCCAGCTGGCAGGCATGGAAAGGGTTACATTTTTGCAGCAGAAAACCCAGTGCTTGTAGAAGAATGCTGCCGTTAGTAAATAGGCCAATACTTGGTTAAAACCTCTTCTCTTCTCTTGGCACAAAGAATGATTTATCAAACTCACCGCTGACACTTTCTCTGAATCGCTGGATTAGCCAGCACTACACTTACCCACCTACTGGGTTTTCACTTACAAGCCGAAAAACCGCTTGTCTGGCCAACATACTTTAGTTTGCCAAACATAATGTACAATTACAGCATGAACGTAATAGATGAATTTTAATGTACCACACAAAAGTAACCCAACACCCCTCTTGGCTCGAATTCTTGTGTTACAGCTGAAGCCCAAGCTGCTACCTCAGACTTTCGTTTCATAAAATGTATTTTTGACTTTTTATAATTGGATAAAAGCATAAACCGGGATTAAAAAATATGTTCCGCCATTTCTGGTCCCAAAAGCTTCTTAAACAAATTAAGAGGAAAATGGATCAGCAATGCTGGGCTCCGCATTTCACTATTCTACTCCATACAGAGATCATTGCATTAGACAGCTACAGTATATGTTGGGCCATGATCTGCTTACAGTATATTCATACTTATTGCAGAAATCTTTTCCATTCCTATGAATGGGAGTGTTTTGGTGGACGGTGCATGGATTTCCATGGAGTCCAATTCAGATTAATGCAACAGTTGCAGAAATTTCTACACCAAATTTGTCATGTGTAAATGCATGCTAAGGGTCCCTGCACCCGGAACAGTTAAATCTACAGAAGCAAATCTGCACTGAATCCTGCATTTTAATTTTTTTTTTTCAAATAAATCCATAGTTATTCTGCAGCATAAGTTGACATTATGTAGATTTAAAGGGTTACTCTGAAAAAAAAAGTTTTTAAATCAATACAGATTTGTAAATTACTTCTATTTAAAGCCTTCCAGTACTTATTAGCTGCTGTATGTCCTGCAGGAAGGGATGTATTCTTTCTGGTCTGACTTGGTGCTCTCTTCTGCCACCTATGTCTGTAACAGGAACTGTCCGCGGCAGAAGTTTCCTATGGGCATTTGCAACTTCTCTGGAAGGAAGGCTTGAAATGTTTAAAGTAATTTTTAAATCTGTCTAACTTTCTGTATAACTGGAAGGCTTGAGATTTTTAAATAGAAGTAATTTTTAAATCTGTATAACTTTCTGATACTAGTTGATTTGAAATCTATTTTATTCTTCGGAGTAGCCCTTTATATTCCCCACTGCAGGTCCATTTCTGTACAGTTTCCGCATTAATTTTTCTGCAGAATTTGGATAGGATTTCCTTAAATCTCATCCATTTAGGTGCTTCTGTAATACACTGTAAATTTTTCTCATGCAGCCCGCTTTGTATCTATCCCATGTGCAGGGACATTTATGAGGTGCAGCTGTAAGATGGCTAAGGGAATTGTCTCTCCAGGCGGCACAGCTTCTAGAACAGTTCCTCATGCTTCCAGATTACTGACTGAATTTGATAGCAGTTATAAACCTTCATAACGGCCCTGTACAGAGGATAGCAATATGGGTGTAATGATGCCTTGCGTTGTGCTCATGCAACGGCATAACTGAGGAAACATTAATGGGGGAGATTTATCAAACTGGTGTATTGTGAAACTGGCTCAGTTGCCCCTAGCAACCAATCAGATTCCACCTTTTATTCCTCACAGACTCTTTGGAAAATGAAATATGGAATCTGATTGGTTGCTAGGGGCAACTGAGGCCGTTTCACTTTACACCATGTTTGATAAATCTTCCCCATTGTTTGAATTTCCCTCTGCTATTTAGGCAAGTGCCCAAGAGTCTGGAGAGCTGGGCTCCTTAAGTGAAGCCCTGCCTCCTGGGCACTTGCTATAGCAGTGTGTGGGACATTCAATAGATCTGTTTCAGCCCTACGATGCAGAGCCAAATGCTGCTTGATATCCTTTATGCTATGATACCAAGTGACTAGGAGGAAGGGTCTTCTCATTAGGTGCTCCCTATATTAACAGCTTACTTAGCCCCGCCTAGAGTGACAGCTTTAATATCCAATCTTGGCATCCACACTGTTCTTCACTTTCTAAGGGTCCTATTAGACTAAACGATTTTTCGTTTTCTCAGATTTATAATAAACAATTGCTAACAAGCGCTTTTGCAAATGACCCGAAATCATTCACCATAATACACAAACCAATAGTGGCTAGTTATGATCATAATTACGATTGTTTGTATACTCTTGTATATGAAGGATCGGTATAACGACAGAACGATGTGTACATTCACCAAAATATTTATGAACGATTAGCAAAGATTAGCAATGATTTTATGGTCAGCTCAAAAGATGCGATCAACCACATACGAATGAATTGTCGTTAGATGTTTCATCATCGCCTGCATACACACATGGAAGATTATTGATTAACTTCAACTGATATAACAATTTTTCGAACAATAATCTTTCCATGTAATAGAGCCCTAAACCGTGACCTCAAGGTCTCTTGTCTATGATCAGGAGGGCCAAGCTCTGATCTTAAAGGCTTTGCTGTCTCCACTTAGGACAGGAGGGGTGTTTATGTACCTTTGGCTTTACTCTGAAGGGCCCCCACCATTGGATGATACTTGTGTAATATCACTCCAGCGTCTCAAGTATATCCCTGAGTATTATATAACATCTGTAGACACTGAGTCATGCCCTTTAATAATCATTTTGCTTTAATCCTTTTATGCTCCTAATCCGGTACTGCACACCTGTGTACAACAAAAGAATGCCGCAATGTCAGATGTTATAGCTAATTTTGGTCAACAACTTTTATTGAGGCTAATCTAAAATGGGTGAGAGTACAGGGCTTCCCAAATGTAATTGGGGTTCCCTAGTTGGGGTTCCCTAGTCCTAATACCATATGGTATACCTTTTGTTTGCTAGTATCATAGCCCTAGATCATAGATCTAGAAAATATATCAATAACTGCCAGGAATGCCCATTCTAAACCCAACCCCATGACTCTGGTCAAATACAACTGCTTTTCCAAGAATATTGGCAATAGTGGATCATAGTTGCTGTGGAAACCTATATGTTATGTTATATGCATCAATTTTATGTAAAGTGATGCTAATTGGGTTAATGCCATGTTTTTTATGTAATACTGCTGTCCAAACTTAAGGGCTTGATAGTCATGGTACCTGGGTTCATGTCCAGGTCATGTGGCAGCTTGGGACTACAGGTTGGTTATGTGTCTGGGAGGGTACAGTGTTTTTTATACTTCTCCCATAAGGTGACAACCGAGTTGACAAAAAGGCTGGACAAGTAAATGTAAGAGAAAAGTTACTGCAGCCGGTGTGTGACATGTAGTGTATTATGGTAAGGTAGACTAGACAAGTGTGAAAGACTACTGTGGATGGGAAGCCATTAGACTAGGAGGGGCCTGGGAAACACTCTGCATAATTAGCCGAGGACATAAAGTACATTAGTGATGTGCCTGTGAAGGCCGGGTGCCTGCTCTTCCTACCCTGCATGATTCTCACTGTGTCCACTGCAAATCCCAGCAGATTCCTTTGATGCCAGGAGGGGGTAAAAAGAGCAGTGTCATCTTGGTTACCTTAGGGTCCTATTCCATGGCCCGAGGAGGGCCCGATCAACGATGTAAACGAGCAGCGATCTGCTAGATCGCCGCTCGTTTACTGGACCTATTCCACGGCCCGATGATCGTTGAGCAAGGGCTGCAGGGACATCGTTACTGATGTCCTTGCAGCCCTTGCAGCAGCAGTAATACATTACCTGTCCAGGCTTCTTCTCCACGCTGTCTTCATCCCCAGGTCCAGCGTGCTCTATCTTCCGAATGGCCGGTCAGCTGACGGGTCACACTCAGCCAATCACAGGCCGCGGCGGTCCCAGCCTGTGATTGGCTGAGCGCTCCGTCAGCTGACCGGCCATTCGGAAGATAGAGCGCGCGGGATCCGGGGATGAAGACGGCACCGAGAAGAAGACCTGACAGGTAATGTATGATGCTGCGCTTCTGAAATCGTCGGTGGCCCGCCGCGCACCGCTATTCAACCGTAGTGATGCGCGGTGGGGGAACGATGATTTTAGATCTGGCCCTAGATGAACGATCAGCCGATGACACGACCATCGGCTGATCGTTCTCTCTATTTCACCGAACGATAATCGGCCGAATCGGGCCAAATGGGGCCGATTCGGCCGATTATCGTTACTGTGGAATAGGGCCCTTAATGTTTGTGCCTCCAGGCTGGGAAGACTGGGTTAAACTTAGTGGCAGTAAAGACAAAGAAATAGTAACCTGTGTCTATCTTTCTCTGGTTCCACCTGAAATCAATCTCATCAACTAGTCTTGAATGGTAGCCTGCTCTGCGCTCTACTCTGTACCTCTATTTAGCAGCTCCTACCACCATATAGGAGGTAAGGACAAGAAGGATAATGACTGGAGATGAGCCCCTCTAAATGATGCAAAGCAGGTCGTTTGATTGTCAAGTGGCTTATCAGCCGGCTGCCTTTCAACACTGTTCCGCTCCCTGCCGCTCCTCGCTGGGTGCTGGGAAAAGCTGGATCCAGTCCTGTGAAACTTCTCCCAGTTTCCCAGGACTGAAACCAACTTTTCCTGACTTCCAGAGTGGAGCGTCAGGGAGCGGAACAGAGTTTAAAGGTAGCTGGCTGATAAGCCACTTGACAATCAAATGAACCAATTTGATTTGTTTAGACGGGCGATTCGCTCATCTCTAATAGTGACAATTAGATAGCATATTATTTTGAGGATTTTGTCTCTGATCTGATGAATGTGGAGAGCTCAATGTCCCAAGCTGGACACTCATATGTTGTGATATTTAGATAGGATGTTAAAAGAAAAATAAATTCCATGATTTACTTGCGAAAATGTTTTTATTGTATTCCCAAAATCCATAACAGCGCCCCCCATCTCCCCCATGTCATTTAAAGTGGAACTTTCTTCTGTGGGCCATGAGCCTTGTTGCCCACACCTCTAGGTAATGATGATATCTATTTCAATACTTACTGATTTACATAACAGACAATGAATTACATTCTGTCCTATGAAGTGAGCCCGCATGAAACAAAACCTTCATTTCTTCCTTATCCTTTGTGAATTACGGTACAGAGTATATTTTATAAGAGGAAAGTAGACAAATGCTAAACTGGAAAACATATGCCATGTAACATCACGCAGGCCCTGCAAAACAGGAATTTATTATTTACAATGAGCATTTAACTAGAGGACACAGCATTTAATGGCTAACAGCTGTCTAAGAAATTGCCAAATAATGCACATATGATGTATATAAGACAGCTTGAAATTATAGGACTTAGTTCTGCTTTCGGAAGTGTAAGATGCTGCATTGTGACAACTGCATACTGGAGGAATGCATAATTTGAACAAGGTATAATTAAAGTATCAAAGCCTGAGATGGTAGCACTGCTAAGAATGTACACTGCTGGAAAGGTCAGGGAACAACTGTTCAGCATAGCAGCTCACACAGATAGAAGCGGCCGGGAAGGGGTTAATTTTACACATTGTGCAAATCAACAGAGGAGAGGACACACAGGAAGAAAGAAGGCAGGATAATAAATTTGGAAGCTCAATACTGAAGAGGATGACTACATATAGGAATTATGCACCTAATGCAACATGATTCCTTCATGTTTCTTTATGGGATTTATCTTTCGTATTCTAAGTAGCAAGGCATTTTTTAGGATAACACACCAGAATTGAAGTTTTATTGTGACCATAGTACTACACACAACCTGTGAATAGGTGGTACACTGTTTTTGTAGAAGGAAGAAGTAAAATTTTTCTGATCTTATACAATTCCTTTTTTCTTCGAAGGGGCTGATAGTAATAAGCTGATAACAAGATGTCCTCCTTTTGGGGTCCTAAACAATTTGCCGTAATTGTGGAGAAATCCTGCAGGAAGTATACAGTTTCCCTGAAGCATCACTATTTGAGAAACCCACCTACTCCACCCCCCAACACTGCCGTCCTGAAGGAGCCTGATCCTGCTGCACAATACTGTAAGCACTTCCTTGTGTTGAGACCAAGACTAGGGAGTACTGTGCAGAGGAACTGGGTTCTGTTGGAAAACCAGCGGAGGCGGAGCAGGACAACTGAGTTCCTTCAGTTAGCACAGCCTCAGCACATCTCCATATATAAGTAAGAACCTAGACGATCCCTTAAAGCGTAACTGTCATTTCAGGGTCATTTTTCTGAAAACATTAAATATCAACAGTACAAGCGATTTTAAGAAACTCTGTAATAGGTTTTATGTACTAAACGAGTTTCCTTCTGTACTGAAAAAGCAATCTCCCAGCCTCCCCCCTCACATCAAATGAAGCAGGATTTCTGTCTCCATTATGTGGCTATGGAGAGGGGAGGGGCTGTCAGGAGTGACTGAGCACGGAGGATTTCTGCACAGCACAACACCCTGCAATCTTCTCTCAGTAAGTTCATAGATAAGCACTGACCTTTCTGACCCCTGAATTTAGCGGTTTAGGTGCCCAGAGAGTCTACAAACAGCTGACCTTCATGTCACCTCTTCCTGCTCCCTCATCTCCCTCAGCCCCTCCCCCCTTCATAGGCTTACAATGGAGAGAGCAGAACCCGTCTTCACCGGCTTCTCTGTAATGAAGACTTATTTGCCTGATAATGCACAGATAAGAAGTCAGGGGGGAGGCTGGGAGATTGCTTCTTGAGTACAGAAGGAGGCTTTTTTGGCTGATAAAACCTATTACAGAGTTTCTTAAAATCGCTTATACTACTGATTTCTGCAATAAAAAAAAACATGACAGTTACGCTTTAAGCAATGCACAGTTCCCACTGCAATCAAGGGTCGTGTGCATCATGCTGGGTCCAGAGCAGGAAACTCTTTGCAGTCAGTCTCCAATGAGGACCTTCAAGAGTAGCTCCCTCTATTTTGGTTCAAAATTTCCTGTATGCTCTTCCTATACTTGCATTGCTTCCTCCCGATTCTCTGTTTTCTATACACACTCCAAAAACATCCTGGCTTCTAATGAAATTGGCTCTTGTGCATGTGTCGGAAAAAATTATTTTGGGTCCACCAGTGAGGACAGGGATACTGTATAGGCCAAAATAAATCGAAAGGTTTTTCATTAATGAAACTTTGTAAATTTTTGCTTTCTACAAATGATGGAAGAAAATGAAATCTACCTTGCTGAGTTACTGAGTCTCTTGTTCCATCCCTTACAGAGGACATTGAGGAAGCTTGGGGAGAAGAATGGCTCATCTGTTATTTTGACTGCAAAACCGTGAAGGTATAGTAATTATAATTTATATTTTTGTAGGAAATTCTTTGAAGAAAATTTTGATTCATTTTTTAAAGCTTGGCATGTCTATTTTTATGATGGTGTAAGGGATGTCTCTGATCCAAGTGATTTCCTATCTATGGCCATAAAAGTTAACTGTATGGTAAACAGCAAGTCATATTCCATATCATGGTGAAAAAAAAACACTCCAATTTAGCATGCCCTATAATAATCTACTTCTAGCAAAATCGCAATTTAACAGTTTAGTAACGGAACATGAATAGAGAATACTTGCTCATACAAGGTACTACAATAGTGACCGTTCTTTTACATATCAAATGATCTAACTAAAATAGTCACCATCCTTAATGATTTATTATACAGCGTTATATTATTATATAGCCTTATATTTGTATGGGATTAATGCCGAGGTTGACGTTCTAATATTTGGCCCATCAGTGGATAGTTTTTAGAGCTCACACTCTAGCAGCCCAAGATGGGTATATTATTATTATTTCTAGAGCGCCCCTGGTTCCAGCATTCGGTACATATGATAAGTGGTTAAAGGGGTTGGGCAGGGAGCAGAACACAGCCTATCCAGTGCTAACTTCCTGTGTTTTTACATCTCGCAGGTATAGTTTTTGAGATGGGAGGGACTAGGTGTGGATCCCGATTGTGGTTTTGCCATCATGCAATGTCCAATAGCTGCACAATGTTGCCAATGTTACGTCGATATTATGCAACTATTGATCATTACATGTGGACGTGGTTTCCTCGCATGCAAAGATCGGGATATATACCCAGCCTTTTCCATCTTTGTTGAAGAAGAAATGGGCTTTAGAGAATACATGAAGGGTGGTATTGGGAGATCAGTTCAGAGAGGTATGAAGAGGACTCGTTGTGGACAGCCTTGCATATTATTGTCAGTTTAAACTGAAATCGCTGGGCAGTGGATAGACAATGAAGGGATTGGCAGAGGAGATGTGGGGGAGAGTAAAATAGTTGAACAGTGGCGTTGAGGATGGATTGAAAGGGGACAAGTATGTTCAGTGGAAGGCCAGAGAGGAAGATACTGCAGTAGCCCAAGAAGGACATGATTAGGGCATATTCCAGCAGTTTAGTTTAACTTTAGAAACTTTAGAAAAAAAGCAGGTTGAGAAATCCATGTATGGTAGGGGTTTTGATGTGTTGTGGGGTATCCTGGATAGCAAGCAGACGTGACATTTGAACCAGAGAGGTTGATTTGAGTGTCATATAATAATAATGCTGCTTTTATTTGTATAGCGCACACAGATTCCGCAGCACTTTACATAGTTTCACCAATTATTGCTCCCTGTCCCCATTAGGGCTCACAATCTAAATCCACCTATCTGTATGTTTTGGGTGTGGGAGGAAACCCACGCAAACACGAAGAGAACATAGAAACTCTTTGCAGATGTTGCACTGGATGTTGCACTAGATGTGGTACTTGAAGCCATAGGAGTCTATGATCTGTCCTAACCCAAAAAGTATAGATGGATAAAAATAGGGGCCCCAGGACAAAGCCTTGGGCGGACTTCACCAGTGGGAGAGTGAGGTGTGGAGGTGGTGTGTGAGGTAGTGTGTGAGGCACTGAATGTACAGCTGATGAAATATGAGGAGATCCAGAAGAGGGCCAAGGACAAGAAGCACATAGTGTGGGTGTGAGGCTTTGGTAGTCGGCAGATGATTGTCCACTTTGGTGAGGGCAGTTTCCAGGAAGGGATCGGGGAGGAAGACAGATTGTAGGCGGCCAATAAGTGAGTGGTATGAATAGTGGGAGGACCAAGGAGAGAAGTCGGTAGTTGGATCAAGAGGGTGGGTTGAATGGCTAATTAAGGATGGGTGTTATGGTTGTGTGTTTAAAGAATGTCAGTGGTTAATGACCAATTAAAGAGATGGGTTATAGCTGGGATAAACACAGTAGCAAGATTGGGTCAAGTGCACAGGTAGTGAGGTGCGATGTGGAGAGTAGTTTGGAAAGCTAGTCTTTAGTAACAGTGGAGAAGTAGGTTATGGACAGGTTTGAAAATAGGTCCTGGGGACTGAAGGTTAAAGCTTTCCCTACTCTTATTGATCGTGTGTTTGACATATGCAGCAAAGTCTTCAGCTGAGATATGTGATGTGGAAGGTGGCAGTGGGGGGTGGAAAATGGAGTTAAAGGTGTAAAATAGTTGCCTAGGGTTGTGAGACAGAAGATATGATAGTAATGAAGTAGTCCTGTTTAGCAGAAGTGAGTGCAGACTTGAAATGTATATCTATTCTCACCATATGATAAACTCTGCTGTTATCACTGGATACATAATGTTATCATCAATAAAGTAAATTAACGCCAGAATATTTATACAACATCTAAAAACATGAATCTCATCTGTGAAGGCTTGGTAGAACCAGAGCCATAGTACCCTGGGTAAATTCTGTCATTTTCTTACCCCCCATCCCCCTCAAGGATAAACTTTTATTTCTGTGGATTAACCAAAATTCAACAATGTATAGGTAGTAGTTGAATACCATAGCATGAATAATACGAAAAGACGTTGTCCTTACAGCAGTCTGAATCTGAGTTATGGTACAAAATGGATACATTGGACCCCTAGATACTAATGGTTTTGGGGTGTAAAGTAATAGAATAGGGTCTTAGGTTTCATATTTGCCATTATACAATATTATATTGAGGAATCTACTGATGGCGAGGTGGGAAAGAGCTACTTTCCACAACAAAAACACACAATAGAGGAACTGATGTCTGATACTAGTGCACTAGTGTATAATAAACCTTTGACATGCCTCAAGGATTATGTGGAATTTACCTACTTAAGTGTTCGCTATACATACATTGTTAGCATAGGTAGATGTGTGGCTGACCAACAATGATATTTAGGGCCACACAATCCCAGTAGTGATGAGCGAATACTGTTCGATCGAATAGATATTCAATCGAATAGTGAGATATTTGAATATTCGATATTCATACGAATATCCCACGAATATTCGACATATGTTCGATAAGCGTTCAAATCCCCCAGCTTTCGGTTTTACCATCCAAATGGTCAAATAGATGTTTTTCACTAATCAAATACTTCCCATAGACTTTAATAGGATCGAATATTCGGTCGAATATCTCACTATTCGCTCATCACTAAATCCCAGCCATCAGGTGGCAAATGAGCATTTGCATTTTCATTGGCTGAATGTCAGGTCTTTTCCACAGGACATTAATCGGCCAAAGGCCATTGTAAAAGGCCATTTGTTTCTTACATACTGAGAGAAATCTGTTGCGAATTTCTCTGCGAATGCAATGATGTAACACATGTATTTTGGGGCAGACTTACCATATCTTTTACCTCTGCCACACTGGAAGGGGGGAAGCCCACTGGGAAAATTTATCAAGCAGCAGATTTTATAGTCCATCCACATGTCATTTTCCATGTGGAAGTCCACTCCATGTGGATAATATGTATGACATCTAATTCACTTGTCATTTTAAATGTTACAAATCAGTAATTCTGTCCAGTGTTGACTCACATTTCCACGTTCCGTATATATTGTCTGTGCACAGACTATATGTTGTGCTACGTATTGAACGGAACAGATTGGAACTCTCTGCAACATAACTGCATCACTACAGTACTGATACAGCTGTTCCAATAGCTTGGTCCATACCATAGGGTGTGTGCACAGACCATATATACGGAACTTGGGAATGTGGCCTTAAAGGGGTTATCCAGTGAAAATCTTTATCTTTCAAATCGGCTGGTTTCAAAAAGTTATATAGATTTGTAGTTTACTTCTATTTAAAAAATCTCAAGTCTTCCAGTACTTATTGATTTTTTATTGCAGTGCAGCAAACATACACTACTTAGCTGATGAAGGCCATGCTTGGCCGAAACGTGTCCTTCCTGTACCATATGTTTGCTGCACTGCAATAAAGAATCAGAAATTATTTGGTGAGTGCCAGGCTCTTCCTACTATCTGAATATTTTTGCCTTATGCACCACCGCCATGGAAGTGCCATCTTCTACACATCTTTCCAGTACTTATTAGTTGCTTGAAAAGTTGTTTTCTTTTCAGTCTGACACAGCGCTCTCTGCTGACATCTCTGTCCGAGACAGGAACTGTCCAGAGCAGGAGCAGTTTTCTATGGGGATTTGCTGCTGCTCTGGACAGTTCCTGTCTTGGACAGAGATGGCAGCAGAGAGCACTGTGTCAGACTAAAGAGAATACACCACTTCCTGCAATTCTTTTAAATGGAAGTAAACTACAAATCTATATAACTTTCTGAAACCAGTTGATTTGAAAGAAAAAGATTTTTGCTAGCTAACCCCTTTAACCTTTCAGTCCTCATCTGTAATAGAGTGTGAAGTGAACCATAAACAGATAGACATAAGGATACAACATTTATGTCACTGTTTTGCATCCAATATGCTACTGGTAAAACCTGAGTTGTATATTTAGACATAGCATTTATGTCACAACAGCCACAGCAAATCAGTGAAACCTTATAAATTCTTAAAAATTTCAACGAAAGTGCGAAAATTTCACAGAAATGATGGCAGAACACTATGACCTAGCCTGTGCATTCTAATATATTCTTAATCCTTCAACATATTTTCCCAAGAAAACCGACCAAAAAAATAAAGCAGAATCCAAGAACTTATGAAGTAGTAAAAAATCACCAAGAACCCACAACTGCAGAATTCTGCCTTCATTGTGCCTGTCTCCGATTAAACCATTCAATTTACAAGTGCAAACACATGTTTTGTAGTTTTGAAAAAAAAACAAAAAACGGGACCTGTAAAGAGTAAGAAATACCAGTAATATGTGTCACCTACTAGTATTGTATAACAATTACTGAGATTGTGCAGAGGTCTAGTCTTTACCCATATTACGAAATTCTATGTAGTCATTTTACAATTAACTATCTAAGCCAATCCAGACCTAGATGCACCATAAATTATGCCCTAAATAATGTTCAATAAAACTGTTAGAAGAAGCAGCTGGGGTCTTTTGTAACCTTAATAGACATATGCTAGCACATGTATATCTCCAGTAAAGGAACTGTCTGGAATTGCAGGTGTTTGCGATGTAAATATAAAAACAAAGATAAATCATAAATCGTTCTTACCATCCTTAATGTGACCCTGTGACCATGAAAAGTAAGAAAAACTCTCTTTTTTAAGTAATTTAGATGAATTTTAATTGTTTCTTGTTGTTGTAGCAGTATTTTTTAGGTTTATTTTCTTTTTATTATAATTCACTACAATACTAAAGTATGACTGCATTACTATCTGTGCATGTGCAATAATTCAGATACGCCACAACTATGATTAAAGAGGTAACCCGGAGAGCAGAAAGGGTCCTATCTGTTATGCTCTCCAGTGCACTTTCCCCCTCTCACCATCATCTTGAAAGGTATCTTCTGAGACTAAGGGGGGCATGTTGAGCACAATGTGCAATAGCTGTCTGATGTTACCTATGTCACGGCAACATTGACAGCTAAGGCCAGAGGGATGAAGTGCAGCACTGCAGAGAAAAACATTTAGCCAGATCACAAGCAGCGTGGTAAGTATAAACTGCTAGTGGTCTGGAAACTGAGTGACATCACCCAACAGTGGGACCTGGGAACGTGCAACAGGACGTGACCTTGGGCATGTGGCAGGACGTTACTTTGAGCGTGTGGCAGGAGGTGACCTCAGGCATATTGCAGGATGTGACCTTGGGCATATGGCAGGATGTGACCTTGGGCATGTGAAAGGACATGTGGTGGGACATGGGAGCCATGGACAAGTGGTATGCCTGCAGTGCTGTCAGTGAAGGACCACGAGGGGCAGGTGGTGGAGAGCGGCAGAGGGTAGTGGCATGGTGGCAGATCTTACTTTCAGGGGATGCCTTATTTTTGGGAATGCCTTATTTTCGGGGAGACATGGTATGCGTGCTATGAGTTTTCCTTTATCTTTATCGGCTGCACAAACCCCTTTATACAGGAAGATTTGCGTCCGATAAGGACAAATTTCAAAGTAGGTTCTAAAGAGACGATCAGCCGACAATCGGCCTTTGCCTGGTCTCCGGCTAGTTGCTTTCACTTTTATATGGGCCAATTGTCTGCGGCAGAAGCGTTTATAGCGATGCTCCTGGCTGATAATTATCGACCCCTATAAAATGCCCTTAGCCTATTTAGATGAATGGGTGAAATTATGCACTAAAATCTGCCACATGTGAATATACCCTAAAATCATTAGACCATGCGATCGCAGTTGCAATATAAAGGAGAGTACCCTTTCTTATCATTTAGGGATCACTGCTAGCGGTAGGGGAAATATCTCCCTATGCATGGCTTCTCCCAGTGAGAACAACTGATCGCTGGGTGTTAGGCCGGGTTTACATATGTCCGGCGGTGCGGCGGCGTTTCCATCCGGCGCAGGAGAAAAGCGCCGGAGGGAAACGCATCTTTGAACTGATCCCATTGTTTTCAATGGGATCGTTCAAAATGTGCGGCGGGAAATAGTGGCCGCCGCATCGCCGGACCGTCGGTGTGTTAGGACGCATCTTGCAGCGTCCTGGCGGACCGCCGCTCCGGTGATGCGGCGCCGCACCAATACAATCGAATAGAGCGCCGGATGCCTCGCCGGGCAGGACGCATGCCGTTCGGCTCTGGCATCCGGCGTTCAGGCAAATAGTACACAAAATAAACATATATCTCCCCCTGTGTGCTCTCCCCCTCCCCTATAGTCCCCCCTTGGTCCCCCAGTAGTATATCACCCCCCCCCCTGTTTCTCCTCCAGTAGTATATAGCCCCCCTGTTGCCCCCCCAGTAATATTTAGCTTCCCTGTGTGCTCTCCCCCAATTAGTATACAGCATTGCTGTGCGCTCTCCCCCAATAGTATATAGCCCCCCATGTGCGCTCTCCCCCTCCCATATAGCCCCCCTGTGCGCTCTCCCCCTCCCATATAGCCCCCCTGTGTGCTCTCCCCTTGTAGTATATAGCCCCCCTGTGAGCTCCCCCAATTAGTATATAGCCCCCGTGCGCTCCCCCGCAAATCCCATTGAAAATGACAGGAAAACATACTGGGGAAAAAAATGTCAACTGATGAGCGCAACTTGTGACAACTGATGGGAACTGATGGAAACTGATGGCAACTGATGGTTTTTAATGAAAAGACGGATAGAAAAACTGATGACAACTGATGCATTTTTGGCATCAGTTGTGACATCAGTTGTGGTCAGTTTTTAGGCAAAAAACGCAACTGATGCCAACTGATATATGTAAACCCAGCCTTAGAAAACCTAAAATAAGATAGATGGCCTGAGCCACTTAGTATGTACATAGTTTGAGTGGCACTTATTTACTGAGCCGATTACACGGCTTGGAAATTGTGAGGCCAGGGCTGCATGAATTATTACCAGATTGTTTGTGCAGCCCTTTCCTTTAATCAGCTGTTGGCCGCACGTCCCCTATTACATGGAATTCAGCAATCAGCTGATGAGCGATCTGGTTCGTCGGCTGATCACTGGCCATATTACATGGGTGATATCGGCCTGTTTTAGTGATAATTGGAGCGTGTAATGGGACATTTAGTAAAAAGGATTGTGATTTGCAAGGTCAAATAAAAAAAGACTTGGCCATAATTCAGATCTTTCATAGCCAAATATTCTTTACATATAAAGATCCTATTGTCTTGAAGAAGCGCTGTCACGAAAAAAAAAGCAAAAACAAAAAACTTTTGACATGACATCAGAACAACCTCAGAGAAGTCGGGATCAGCAGGGTCCTCTCCCGTCTCCCGTCCCGTGTGTTATGTGAAGAGACGAACGCATAATAGAAGTCTATGGGGAATGTCTCCTCACATAGACACTGAGCGAGGAGAGGACTGTGTGGAGGAGTAGTTCTCTCCCTGCCCGTTCTACGGAACAGGCAGTCATATCTCTCTGACAGCTACACTTTAACTCTCTGAAGAAGTGCTGTATGGTAAAGTATACTGTGTTTCACAGTTAAAGATAGTTTGTGATAAGTTCGCATTGGGAAAAAAAAAAGTATAAGCTACATGTACCTCAGCAGATTGCTGTAGATGGGGTATGAATAGTACCTTGGTGAATGTGTCTTGTATAGGAAAATTGGGTTCCTGAAGAAAAAGGGAAACTAACACCTTGGTATGTGTAAAAAGTAAAGCACATGGCATATGTATAAAGCATATAGCAGCTTTAACGGAAAGGCAAAGGTTCAAGCAAGGGACCTCATTTGTACTCTTAAAAAGGAAAGTGGGATCCGTAACCCCCTTATTTCATCTGATCCCCTTCTAATTTGGAAAGGAACTTAAAAATGACTATAAAAGTGACAGCTCCTGCATATAATACATTCGCTGGATACTGGATCTTGCCGTGGCAGACATGTATCCTGTATTGTAAGCACTGTATAGCCTGCGTATAGAAAAGAGATACAAGGTATTTGTGGTGCTACTAGACGTGTAAGGCGGCCTACATCTGTTCACTTACAGCGACCTATGAATGATTTGCACAATATGGAATGCTTGCTAACAACTCATGAATTTATCCTAATTGTTTCCAGATTCAAGATCATGTCGCTTCCTTTGTGAAACATCTAATTTCTTCCATGTAACAGGCCCGTCTAGTACATTGTTGGTTATATGTTGTTTTATGCCAGGGTTCCTGCAAATGTGCATTTAATGCCCCATTTAAAGCCTATAACCCCAGAAAAAAAATCATAATACTTATATGCTTTGTCTTTTTTCAGGTAAAGGGATAAATTAAGAATAAATGTGCTGATCAGGAAAGAACTCTTTTTTTATTCCGAGAACATAGGGGAGGAAATAGGTGAAACCTTATGAAAGAATTATTAGAAAGAATTAATTGTTGGATGTTTATTTCTTTTTTTAGAACACTAGAAGTCTCCTTACTTCTGTTCATGTAAATATTTACAACTTTTATCCTAATGGCTGAAGAGTTCTAATGATTGCCATCTGAGGCAATGCGATTCTCCCAGAACATCTTGATTACTTTTGTTGTTTGTCTTTGTATATTTTCTTATATTAGTGTGTAGGAAATCATAGCGTTCTTCTTAGGTAGCCATATATGACGGGAAACTGGACAAATATTGTCAGGGACAAAAATAATATCTCTTACATACTAACATCCTAATACTAAAATAAACAAGAAATATCTTGTTTATTATGGAACTTACATGAACAATGATCCTAGTATATGTCCCATGAATCTAAAAAATCAGAGGCAGGTGGGAAGGGGCGGTGTGTGGAAACATGATAAAGAATGTATGCTTACCTGTTCCTGTGCCCTCCTAGTGTTATTCTCACATCTCTTGTGCAGCAGCTGGAAGTAATTTTTGGCCGTCATTCGCATACGCGGCAGCTGCAACGTCACGGACCGGGCAATCCATCAATGGGTTACACAATGTTGTAGCAGCAGAAGTTGTTGGAGGCTGGCAACTAGTAGATGTCTGGTAGGCATTGCTGTGAAGGTATGAGGATGGGTAAGTATACTGTCTTTATTATGGTGCCGCATTTCCCTGCCTGCCTCTGATTTTTTTGTTTGGAACTTCTCCTTTAAAGGGTTATTTGACATAGGGCATACTGTATAGACAAAAGTTTTCATAAATTCCTAATAAGTTTTGATCCAATCCCTGGAACCCTTACCTGGTGGGAGAGCAGATATCCTATGAATCATGAATCTATTGCTTGCTCTTTATCTATATGTTTTATTAATACGCCATTTTATACTTTATCTTACAGTTAGTCCACAACTTCAGAGATCAAGGTAAGATATATTGGGGGTCACATCCAATGCAATATTAAATATTGATAGAGAATATAAAGAGTTATCCCTCTGTTGCTCAATGTCCTCAATAATTGACATATTGTGTGCCCCTGTGCAATTCTCTGTGCCTCAAGATCCATAGTTAACAATATTTTAAAATCTAAAACCTGGACATTTAGGCCCCTCTTCCATGAATGTGTCTGGAGTGTCCGTAGTCTCCTGCCCTTTGGTCCCTGTTCAAAGGTTTAACCTTGCGAAATTGGGACTGGAAAGTAGGATATTATACAGTCCATGAGGCAAATGAAAAGCTATTCTCACCTACTCTGTAAATAAGCAGCAATGATAGGTGAGGGAATGGCAAATGGATACTATTGGTTACATATTCAGAAGCAGAACAACACAGATCTTGAATATATTTGTATGTAAAATTATTCTTATACTATTACCAGTATAACTGCATAGTGATATATTCTAACAAAGCATGTATCATGGTATTTTAACAAAAATGTACAGTATGAGT
This sequence comes from Dendropsophus ebraccatus, assembly GCF_027789765.1. NCBI lineage: Eukaryota > Metazoa > Chordata > Amphibia > Anura > Hylidae > Dendropsophus > Dendropsophus ebraccatus. Next base: position 178,319,631 of record NC_091454.1, on the reverse strand, counting down.
AACTGTTACTTGATTTCCAAGGTCCTTGGTAGATGCCGATGTAACAGAAGATCAGAGGAACAGTAGTGAGTATCATTTTCTTATATTGTTGTTATTATTATTATTATTATCATCCCTCCATTATCAGCAAGACCATTTTCGCTTAGGTAGACATAGCGTTAGATAGGCCCACCAGGGCACCAGAGCATTAGAGGGCGTCTTTCTTACTGAATCATTTACAAATAACCTAATTGCTAAATGTCCTGTCTGGCTAATTGTAACAATATATTTTAAATAGAATTTAAATAAACAAAAATCGCAGCATATGATCTTCATAGATCTGAATAGTTTCTTCTGTTGGACCCAAGGAATCTCAGTCTAACACTAGGTCGAAATAATCTCTAAATTCAATGTGATTGGCCGAATGAAAAACATGAACAAAGCTTATTGATATAATAGGATACTAGGCCTAAATGTTTTCAACTCTTTCAAAGTTATGAAGCTTGGTACCTCAAACACAATCCTAATTTGTATCTCTGATTTTGGCATTCAGGAGCATTTTGACATCATTGAAAAATATTATCTATAAAGATATTCAAAACACAATGAATATATAAGAAAGTAATGAAATGTCCATTCTTTTCAGCAACATAAGGTATGTACAGTATAATCAAGAGGTTGTAGGACTACTATTTTAGTCAATAAAATGTGGTGTACAAACTGAATTAGACTGCGTGTATAAATTGGGGGACATTTATCAAGACTGGCGTACTCTTACTAAGAGGCACAGCCTTGATAAATCTCCCTCATAATGTTTTTTGTGTGTACAGTGGCCAGGTGAGTTTTACTAATAAAGATGTCAAGTTCCTTACTTACGAGTCTTAGTGGCATTTAGCATTCCAAAATACAATGGCTCAGATCGACTAAGACTGTCTAATTCTTAGACACTGTAAACTAGACAGTCTAAAAGTGGCCATTCACATAAGACAGTGATTGGCTGACAGAGCCAATTTTGGTTATTTTATGGAACCACTGTGTTCTTGATGGCTGATGGGAGATTTGCTAGCTTAGTTTGGCATCTTTTTGGCATGATTGTTCATCTAAACCAGGAATAGGCAATCTTTGACCATCCAGCTGTTGCAAAACTATAATTCCCATTATGCCTGCACAGCCAAGGTTTGTCCAAGCATTGCAGTTTTGCAACAGCTGGAGGACCGAAGGTTCCCCATCCCTGACATAATCAAGCAACCCTGGCCATCTTGTCACCAGATTTTAGTTGGCTCAAACTGCACCAGTTTGCAATAATTCTAGCACCTTTTGGGTTCCCAATGTTGCATTTTGAGAAACAACCCTGTTAATGAAGCCACACTCCTCCTGCTGGACACTGGGCAAAAGTAAAGAAAAAGTGGCACACGTCACATACGTTTCTCTTTGCAAATTACGTTGGATATTCTGGAGCATTTGAGCAATAGCCTGCATAGAAGTGCATAAAGGAGGCCATAAGTGTATAAAGGTGCATAAAGGAGACCATAAGCATATATAAGTGCACATAAGAGGCCATAAGCGTATAGAAGTGCATATAGGAGGCCATAAGCGTATAGAAGTGCATATAGGATGCCATAAGCATATAGAACTGCTTATAGAAGGCCATAAGCATATAGAAATGCATATAGGAGGCCATAAGTGTATACAGGTGCATATAGGAGGCCATAAGCATATAGAAGTGCATATAGGAGGCCATAAGCATATAGGAGGCCATAAGCATATAAAAATGCATATAGGAGGCCATAAGCATATAGAAGTGCATATAGGAGGCCATAAGCGTATAGAAGTGCATATAGGAGGCCATAAGCGTATAGAAGTGCTTATAGAAGGCCATAAGCATATAAAAATGCATATAGGAGGCCATAAGCATATAGAAGTGCATATAGGAGGCCATAAGCATATAGAAGTGCATATAGGAGGCCATAAGCGTATAGAAGTGCATATAGGAGGCCATAAGCGTATAGAAGTGCATATAGGATGCCATAAGCATATAGAACTGCTTATAGAAGGCCATAAGCATAAAGAAATGCATATAGGAGGCCATAAGTGTATAAAGGTGCATATAGGAGGCCATAAGCATATAGAACTGCATATAGGAGGCCATAAGCATATAGAACTGCATATAGGAGGCCATAAGCCTATAGAAGTGCATATAGGAGGCCATAAGCCTATAGAACTGCTTATAGAAGGCCATAAGCATATAAAAATGCATATAAGAGGCCATAAGCATATAAAAATGCATATAGGAGGCCATAAGCATATAGAAGTGCATATAGGAGGCCATAAGCGTATAGAAGTGCTTATAGGAGACAGTATAGAAATGTTAACCATTCTCTCTTAGACATCTGAAGTTCAGAAAAGGAACACTTTGGTGTATGTAAATGTGAGAAATACAGAACAATCATCACTTCTCATTATTATATCAGTTTATATCAGAAGTGCACCAAAAGGAAAGCAATTTCATCAGGCTAATTGCCTAAAAGTGCAGGAAAGAACTTCATATGTTATTCTATTAGGAGCTTTTTTTCTTTTTTTTTTTTACTTAATCACAAATAAGGACTGTGGCTCCCCAGGGAGACTTGTATTCTAATTTACAATTGAACCACAGATCAGGGCAATCAATCTTGAGTAACACTTTTACAGTGTAATTGCAGCAACATGACACAGGAACACTCATTGCCAGACTTGGACTGGAAGAGGAGACATGCACCAACCTCTGTTAGAGTGCTGGAATGTACAAGAGACACTGTATCTATGAATATGCAATGAGAGCTTATTAGCGGCCCACTGTTGTAACTGTGATGAATGACATTATCTTCAGACTGGTACATTCTAAACATGAATTCTATAATGACCCATTTTTCATGGGTTGTCACTGGTGCCTGTGATGGTGCACACTCTTTAAGTAGCACATTGATTTCCTCATACTCAGACACTTATATTACTCTTCTTTTGTGGACAAAGACATCCCTTCACATGTCTTGCCTAGATTGTGCTGAGAAAAGATAAAACATTGCTGTATTGGCTGTGCGAGTATTATTTATTAAACTCCCCTGTGTATAATTTCCTGTTATATTCGCCTATGATTATAAGATCAAGTAAAATTGAAATGATGACTGGAACATACAATAGGGAGAGCATATTCTCTTTATGTGGTAAAGGAAAGTATGGGGACACAGTGACAGCCAATAAAAGAAAGAGTAGGGGGCACAGTGACAACCATTAAAGGAAAGAGTAGGGGACACAGTGACAACCATTAAAGGAAAGGATGGGGACACAGTGACAACCATTAAAGGAAAGGATGGGGACACAGTGACAACCATTAAAGGAAAGGATGGGGACACAGTGACAACCATTAAAGCAGAGTAAGGCTCCTACAGTGATCTTATGTATTTACATGCAGCTCTATGGCTGTGTTTAGACAAATAATTGGCAATAGACATAACAATAAACAAGCCAATATTTTTATAGTTAGGCTGCATTCACACGTCCCATACAATTGTCCATGGTCGCAGATCCGTGACCATGGACAATTTAGGACCATTAAAGTGAATGTGGCCATTCACATGACCCGCACCGCAAAAAAATGACATGTCCTAGTGTGGATCGCAGCATGGATCACCCCCCAACCCCCCCCAACCGCCCCCCCCCCCGCCGCCGGGAAGCAGAGATGACAGGAGAGCATGATGTGTCAACACATCTAAAACTCACCTACTCCCCCGTGCTGACCGGCTTCATGTTCACCAGAAGTGGCCAGGAGTACGCTGCTTTCTTCTCCCGGGAGCATAGTCCCAACCACTTACGGTGAGTGGGTCTAGCTGACCTACACGGGGGAATAGGTGAGTAGTAAATGCGATGACAGGAGAGCACATCATGTTCTCCTGTCATCTTTGCTGCCGGGGGGGGGGGGGGGGGATCTGTGCAGGGTGATGGGTGGGCTCTGGCTAGGGGATCTGGGCCGTGATAGGCTAAGCTCGGAAGTGAGATTGAAGTTACATGTATTTCTTTGTCAGTTTACCAAAGAAACTGTCCTCATTTGACAGAGGATACACATGGTATCAATTCAATACATTCATTTTCTAAAGTACACAACAAGTCTACCTAGTGTTCTTAAATAGTGGCTACCTAAGTTACATGTGATAAATTATAAGTGGCACAATGCTCCCATATAACCTAAAATTAAACGTTGAAAGATCAGAAGTTTTTAGCTTTTAAGTTTTAAGATCAGCATACACAGCATACCTGAACGGGAACCTGGTTAATAGGGAAAGTGGCGGTAAGAGCGACCACTCCTAGCCACGAGATTACTAGGGACAGAATGTTTTTTAAAGGCAAAGCTTTCTTGAAGGGGAACCCAAGCTGCGTCCGTAAGTGCAACAAATCCTAGCCACAAGGCTAGTAGGGAAAAGATGTGGTAAATCCACTAAATAGGTAAATTCAGTGGGATCTGCGCCTGCCACACAGATGGGGCAGAAATCTACAACAACCTCGAAGCAGGTGTAGATTTCTGCCATGATTTACTTATTTAATGATGGTAAATCAGGAGCGGGAGGAGGCCATTCCTTGCCGTGTCCACCCCCCAAAACCCTTCCCGCCCATCAGGCAAACAAGCCTATGCTACAGAAAAGGTGCAGGCCGCATGCATATTTTGCCAAGAATTTCAGGTCATTCCACATACGGCACATAATCTAATATTATCTGTTCCTAAAAAACAGAGGCATCATAAAATCATAAAAATATAAGCGTCAGAAAGACTGATGGGCAAAACACAGATTTGAGTTCTGGGTAGTGGATATTCGTCCTCGAAATTACATATTATTGTACAGGGATAGTTTGTGGATGTTTTGTAGATCAATGTGTTCATGTGTAAAAAGACATTAATTACAGTGAAAATTTCCTTTCAGGAAGCACAACAGGAAAGGAAAAGAAGGAAGAGGAAAGGCAGAGATGGAGGAAAAAAAACAAAAGAGATGGAGAAAGCACAGAAACATATATCACGGATGGTAACAAGTCTCTCCAAAGCTTTGACTTCCAACTTCCTTGAACTGTGGTTATCAGCCAACAAACAGATAGTGGTGTGGCCTTCATCATAGAAACACTTAGACTGCATTGAGGTATATAATAATGAACAATATATCCTTTTTATTTCCAGGATTTTTCTGTCTTCTGAAGTACAATACATTTGCCTTGGGTCTTTGAAAAGCAATTTGCACTATCCAAAGGATTGCTTGCATTAGGCTGCTAAGGGAATCGAGAGTTTACAAATTACTCTTTATTTGTTAGATCAGAATTACTTCTCTCGAAAAAGACCCAAACTGTGAATTCCTGGTTACTTGGTGGTGAAAATAAAGTTGGCAAACACTTAAATGTGGGAAAATGGAACCTCTGTCATATTAAAGAGATGAAAGCATCTTTGCAAGTGTCCTTTCTGATGTTTCATCTTTGTCCCAGATTCCGCCACAAAAAACATAAATAAATGGACAAAAGATAATATTTTAGTAAATAAAAACCTAACACGTTGAGCAGTCAGTCTGTTAAGCATTACAGAACAAGGCTAACATCTCTTAACAAACCAATGGAGGCGTTAATCATCCTGTATTAAACCTCACACTGTATAGAAAATCATATATAGCACATAAATAGCTCACGCTCCGTCTATACAATTTCTCCAACCATAGGAATAGGCATATGGTATAAGTAAACACTGTTTTTTCATGCAACGATAGCTGGAGGGCAAGTATAAAAGCTAGTGTGAAAAAATAGTGTTGTTCCCAAAGCAACCAAATACTGTCATTATATGATGATGTGAAAATGAATGCAGAGATCTGATGTTTGATAACTTTGAAATTTAAAGGGGGTATTCTGGTTTTATCAAATTAATGTGTGTTCTGTGTTTGTGCTGTGTTTGTCCACGGGTGGAGTCATGAGTTGATGGAGATACACTACCATTAAAAAATACACTTGACGATAGGACTTTTTTTTTTTTTACCTACCCTTTAAATACAGAAATCTAGAAGACTTTTATCTCACCTGGTTGACATGTTTGTTGGAGTGTAGTATTGGAGGATGGGTGTAGTTACAGTCACAGTACTGCTGCTTAAGGGAGTCCAAAGGACCTATTGATACACGAAGACATGAAGGCCCTGATACAGATTTTGCATTGGGGTCTCAAGAGTCTTGAGACTTGGGCATTTGCAAAATTATACAGCCGGCAGGGGGAACATAATCGATCATCACATACTTCTCGCTGTGTCCTCAATGTAATGTGTGACATGCTTTGGCACCCCCCACGGCATTCCCCCCCCCCAGTTCTGATGTCATGACTTGTGAAAATACTTGTCTCGGCTGATGGACTGCACACTTAGCCAATCACTGACTGCAGCTGTGTCCCTCCCCAGTCACTGACTGGCTGTCCATCAACCGGGCCATGATGTTGGCTCTGCAGGAGACCCCAGAGCCGGGCATCCAGTGCTGGAGAGGAAAAAGAAGAGGAGAGCTGAGATACTTAGTTATATTCCCCCAGCTTTTGAATTTTTTTTTTACATGGCCTGACTTCTCCTTTAACATTACACTTCTGGTCAGCTGGGTCAATGGGTGAATAGAAAGACATTCTCTAATTAAATCCACCCATCGTTGTTGCTGTACCCATACTCATTTCATAGCAGAATATATTAAAATAATAACAGGCAGTTTATTGATTATGAGAAATTATATAATGGAGAAACATTTGTGCTAATAAAAAAAAAATATTCCACCCCCTCTTAAATATGCCTCTTCTGTGTCTAAGGTGTTCTGGCAACATTTAATCATGTGGTCGAGGAAATATTAATAATAAGATTTACAGATTAGGAAAATAATTCTAGTAAAAGCGTTCTCCATTTTCCTATCATTAGGAATCTTGACCAGGTGTGGTAAGCCAGCCGGATCTGTATATAAAATAAAGGGTATGATTCTAATTACAGCCAGTGCTGGAATTCTACCTTCTGCGTTGCAGCTTGCAGCTATACCTTATGCACTCCACTAACTTTCTTTTCCTGGTGCCTCTAATGACATTTTCAGTCATTAATGAGTTAATAAAAATTTCAAAGTCATCTGGGTTTAGATAAGTGGAAAGAAAGAGGAGCATTGTGCCTGTAATGACAGGCTGCCTGCTGCCCTTGGGATGTCATGGGTCAGACATGTTAAGAATGTGTGCACCCAATCATCTGCTGATCTTTATCAGCAGGCCCTCAAGCACAATCCAAGCCAGGCCTGTATGGGAACTCCAATGAATAAACAATGCCTTCTTGGATTGTTGCCGGCTGTGTGATATACTGAATGGTTTATACATTCTAAAACATGATGACATTAGCAATCAATATACCAATTACTGGACAAGTTATTGGCCTAGGAATGCACATGTCTTGATCCTAAACGCACTTTGAACACGGTACCTGCCAAGACAGCCATTGTTATTGAACCCTTGAACTTCTGCAGACATGGGGCATCCCAGTGCATTTAAATGTTATTCAAGACAAATGTAAAGAATGTGTTCCGTGCGCCTATAAAGTTCATCAGATCTGGACACTTATGAAACAAGCTGGAATAGCTCCGAGACAAAGGACTAAATTAGACAGGTAGAACTGGAGTTATCATTAGCAACAATGGTTGTAGTAGCCAGAGCTTAAAGGACGGCCCTTTCTTTGCACTGCATACATGTCTTCAATTTCTTGTATTGTTAAGAACACTTGTAAAGTATTCTATTCTTTAAGGATCTAAAGTTTCTGTGTCCAAAACATGGAGCAGAGATAAGTGTAGAAAAGCGATACTCCTGGGCATATCAGATGACATGAGCAAAATGAGAACTTTCCATGTGTAGCCGTCTTGATTCAGATTTGGAAAACAGGCAGCCATCTTGAAGTCTTAAACAGCTCCTATAATATAGTGAAGTCTAGCTCAGAAAGGAGCAATGCTCCCTCGATTCGTTGACCTGTAGCAGGTGGTGGAATGCATTGCTAGTAATACATTAACTCCTTGCTGATTGCATCAGTTCAGCCAAGTTATCCGAAAAGGTTGCAGCCTATAGAAGGTCCCCATTTTTTTAAAATCAGTGCGGGAGGTAAAAGGTAGGGGTGTCAAATACTGCATTGTTGTTTGCTTTAAAGCCAATGTACCAGGTACATCGGTTTTCTGTTTTTACCACGAATAGACTTGCGCCGGCACGGGGATGCTGGTGTCGCAGCCTTTTTTTTTTTTAATCACTTCCCGCACACGGCGCTGGTCAGCCTGAAGCACTGGAGGTGGGCCGGCCCATCCCCAGTGGGAGGAAACCCCCTCCCCTCTATGAGGCGGCTCCATTAGAATTGGGGTTTCTTGCCATTGGAAATGGGCTGGCCTGTGTCCACTGCTTAAGGCTGGGCTGGTGTGCAGAACCGGCATCCCCGTGCCATTATATTCATGTTAAAAACAGAAAAGCAATGTACTGATAGTACATTCACTTTAAGCCCCTATTACACGGCCCGATCTTCACAGCAAACGAGCGCTGACCTGTCAGGCTGGTGCTCACTTGCTTCTCGTCCCCCCGCCCGCTGCTGGCGCTATGACATGTACAGACAGCGAGCGGGTAAGAGCAAGGGGGGGGCAGGCATGGGGGGGGAGCTGCCCAAGTAATCGCTAGATTGTCCGGGCAGCACATAGAAGATAGTCCATAAAAGCAGCGGCAGCAGATCGTTGCTATCGTGGTCGTTTGTCTTTCAACATATGGAAAGACATTGAAAGACAACAATCAGCTGATTGTTGCCTTTTATTACACAAAGCGATTACTGGCTGTAATGGCCAATAATCACCTTGTGTAATAGGGCCTTAAAGGTGTTGTCCAGCTAAAAACTTTATTTTTCAAATCAACTGGTGTCAGAAAGTTACATAGATTTGTAATTTACTTCTATTAAACAATTTCAAGTCTTCCCATACTTATTAGCTGCTGTATGTCATGCAGGAAATGTTGTTTTATTTTCAGTCTGACACTGCGCTCTCTGCTGACATCTCTGGCCGAGACAGGAACTGTCCAGTGCAGGAGAGGTTTTCTATGGGGATTCTTAGAAAACCGAGACAGAGTTCCTGTCTCGACCATAGATGTCAGCAGAGAGCACTGTGCCAGACTGAAAATAAAACATTTCCTTCAGGACATATAGTAGCTAATAAGAAGAGACGAGATTTTTAATAGAAGTAAATTACAAATCTATATAACTTTCTGATACAGGTGATTTGAAAGAAAAATATTTTCACTTGATAATCCCTTTAAGGACGGTCTGGATTCAATAGATTCCCCAGTAGTAAGACTTTCAGAGCATTTTCAGTTTCGGTGACGCAGTGGCAATGACGTGGCCATTAAGGAAAAGTCAGTACAAGTTTCTTTACATTCTATGAACAATACCTGTACAGATTTCAACTGGATTATTGTTTTCTTAGCTCACACAATAAAAGCACAAATCTACATAGAATTTTCTTCTTATCAGAGCAAAAAATACGTATTGTGGATGTACAATGAATGCACTATGGGCAAATGTTTTTGCGGATTGCAGTCGCTTACGATTGCGGACATAACATATGATCACTGAAAAATCGCTGAACGTGTGAATGAGGCCTTATGTTGTTATGAGTACTGATCTACTGCAAAGAAGCCTATTGTACAAGGCATTTGCAATATTAAAGTATTGATAATATTAATACTATAATGTTATAAATGTTATATAAATTTAAGATAAATTACAATACACAATCCTTTTAATAGTTTTCAAACTAAAGGAATAACAATACAAAAAAGACTTTATGGATATGCATAAATTTATTATTATTATTATTAGTAGTAGTAACAGTAGTATGATTATTATTACTGCTGTTCTAACAGCCGAAGAGCTATGCCTTGAATCTGAAATCTGACATTGGATTTATGCACATTTTAAGCAGTATATTATGCATGAATAATAATAACAGGTTAGCAAAAGTTGAATCTGTACTTTTTTTTGATACATTAGAAGGAAAGTGAAGTGGGAAGACAGGGAAAGAGGCGAGACGGTGAGATCTGCTCACAGGCTTACTGCTAAATATAAAGTACATGTCTAAACAACTAATTAAATCCTAGAGGTATAGGTGTGTGATTCCATTCACTAGACTCACGTACCAAGAAAGGGTGGATACAAATCTGCCTTTGAAGATGACAGCAACCCTTATATTGACTCAACCTTAAAACATGGATTAGCAACTCTTGTGCCTGGGAGGCATCCGATCAACCCCCCACACTGAGCATGATGCAGATACTTTCACTACACATTAATAGTACACTTGTCACAATATTACTTTAGTATCTCTTCTTATACTCGGAGACCTATGTGCTTGTCTTAGCGCTAACCGGGGTAATCCTCAGCCAATTAGGTAATTGGAGGTTGTCACTCAGTATATCTAGATAGAACACGTCACCTTCCCTGTCAGGATAGGGACAGGGAGACACAAGGACAGGTGAGTCCTGAAGCTGGCACCCGCCCCACTGGCCCTACCTGCTTGCCCCAGATGCCCTAGGTGGCAAACGGACAACTGGACGGCAGTCCCTGTACTGCTAGGGTGCAACACAAAACAAAACAAGACAGACACACACAACAAGAGCGAGGTGAGAATTCCGGGTCAGCAACAGTCTAGTGGCAAGGTACAAAAACGTGTCCAAGGGATAGTCAAAATACAAGCCAAAAGGTCAGGTACACAGGAGTATCTAAGTCAGGGAAAATGCGAGGTCAAGAAACACTAGGAGTACTAGGCTCTATCGCAGGCAAGATACTGAGACAGGGGATTATACTTATGGGACCTGTAGTGCCAGCCCCCAAGGCGTGATTGGGGCTGAGGCTCCAGGTCCTGCCCAGATACTGACAGCTGACTAGTGAGTCAGCTTTCAGTCATTGATTAGTGAACTCACTAAACCTATGCTGATCTGTCAGGGAGTGAATACTGGCCACTACTACAACATGAATAGCAGAGCAGAGCAAAACCTGACATGCAGTCTGGCTGCTAAGGACGCCGAGCCAAACGCATAGCCCGAGTCCTAACATTCCTTTTCTGTAACCACTCCAAAGACAAAATAATAGGAATCAGTGAACCCTTTGACAATTGTTATTTACCCCTATAGAAGATAATGAACATGATAATTGATTTAGGATAAAGCTGTATGTGTATATATGTCTGTCTTTCTGTCTGTCTATCTATCTATCTATCTATCTATCTATCTATCTATCTATCTATCTATCTATCTATCCTTTAATTACTCATGCCAGTTTCTATCCCCAAGGCAGGCTCACAATCTAATTTCCATGTCTCTGAGACACATAGGGGCCAATTTAAAAAAGGGGCAGTTAACCTATCTGTGTGTTTTTGGCTTGTAGGAGAAAATCACAAAGGGGGCATATCTGTTGTATAATGAAGCATTAAATAATAGACTGAATAGGAACAGGTCCAGTGATGTAGTATTCTATTAAGTTGGGATTGACCCTGTCCAAAAATGGATACTATGTAACTCCTAGCATTATCTGGTTTAGGTATATAAAGTCCAGTAATATGGGCTTATGATACCATTGACCATGAAGAATAATTTTTATTGAGAGTAGATGCTACTATGGTCTCCTATATACATCTGGCTATGAACCTGGTTAAAGGAAGAGACAGCCCCTTATTACTAGAGACACTTATACCAGGGGGTCTTGTGTTGGTAGACATAGTTAGACCAGGAAGCAATAGGCAGTATCCATGTTTTCATGGACTCTCTATGGTGCATCCAACTTCTTCAGCCACCGGTATTCAAATAACTTGAGCATGCTTGAGTTGCTCTCACCTCTACTTTAAGGCTATGTTCACATTAAGTAAGAGAATGGCCGTTCCGTGGCCCAGGCGGTCTCTGAAAAGATGATCTTTAGCGCTGCAGATTTCTGATGCAGGCGCATCCTTGCGTGCCCTCTTCAGAACTCCCCACAATGACAGGGTTTTCTGCGGCTGTCAGTTTTCTACGGCGCCACTAGGAATCCCGGCTGGAGTGTATACGATGTGTATATACTCTGGCCAGGATCCCTTCAGCCTCCAGCACTATGTAAGTTCAGTGGAAATCATGGCCGTTGAAATGTCATGCAGGAAATGTTGTTTTATTTTCAGTCTGACACTGCGCTCTCTGCTGACATCTCTGGCCGAGACAGGAACTGTCCAGTGCAGGAGAGGTTTTCTATGGGGATTCTTAGAAAACCGAGACAGAGTTCCTGTCTCGACCAGAGATGTCAGCAGAGAGCACTGTGCCAGACTGAAAATAAAACATTTCCTTCAGGACATATAGTAGCTAATAAGAAGAGACGAGATTTTTTAATAGAAGTAAATTACAAATCTATATAACTTTCTGATACAGGTGATTTGAAAGAAAAATATTTTCACTTGATAATCCCTTTAAGGACGGTCTGGATTCAATAGATTCCCCAGTAGTAAGACTTTCAGAGCATTTTCAGTTTCGGTGAGGCAGTGGCAATGACGTGGCCATTAAGGAAAAGATTTCAACTGGATTATTGTTTTCTTAGCTTACACAATAAAAGCACAAATCTACATAGAATTTTCTTCTTATCAGAGCCAGCCTGGGTCTGTGCATGATATAGGTCAAGCTTAAAGCTCCTCAATACCATGAGGGTATTATGTAGGCCATACACCCTAGGTTGTTGGGCCCCCTGTCTCATTGCTGCTCTGCAGTGCCCTGTTAGCATAACTTTTCAAGCAGGTTAAATTCTTATTAAATATTAAATTTGTATCAAACTATGTAGGGACATATGCTACAGAAAAGGGTAATTACATATTGTGGAATGCAAGGATTTACTACAACAGCCATGTTAGGAGGGGTGAAAAGCCTACATAATCCCAGTGACTAACGGGTGATTTCTTCTAGTTGTAGTTGCTCTTTTTCTTTTTTTTCTCCAAATGGCCCAGGCTGTAATGACTACTCCTCCCAACAACAGCACAGATTGTTGTTAACATATTCAGTATGACAATGGAAAGTGAAAAAATGGAGATCAGCTCACCTTGTTGTTGTATAGTTCGGATATCAATGCATTGAGGGAGGGTGCACGGTTCCAGGCGGTGGCTAGCCGTCAATGGGTAAATGGAATGGAAAGAAGGTGCGGATCCAGCACTCCAAGGTAAGTTAAAAATCTTATATTTTATTCAATCATATTAAAATACAGCAGAGCTATGTGTGCTGTGTGGCCCAGTAGATTGACGCGTTTCGCGCATGCGCGCTTAGTCATAATCCCTAGTCATATGACCCCTCTGCTGCCCCCCATGGCTGTGTCAGAAACTGTAGCTCTAGCCCTGGTCCCAAAACAGATAAATATTTCTAGTGCTGCTGCATACAGTGTTAGTAATATAGAGCCTCAATGCTAATGTCTATTCTAATCCATATTAGCTTTAGACTAGAAATCTCAGTGGGGGACTGGGTCACTAGCACTGCAGGCAAGGCAGTCCCACCTTGGCTGCTAAATGGCTGAGCTGCCTTGAGACGTAGCTCAGACCAGGAAGTGGCAGCCAGACGGGAGAACGGGGTGGCGCGATCTGGGACCCGTCTTTGGAACTGGGGAGGTAAGTGACCGGCGCCTTCTATGTCCACCCCCTCCCTGGCCGTGCACAGAAAATTATCCCAGCCCGGAGTACCTCTTTAAATTATCACCTATTCATTTTTTTGCGGATCCGCAAAAAATACGGATTGTGGATGTACAATGAATGCACTATGGGCAAATGTTTTTGCGGATTGCAGTCGCTGACGATTGCGGACATAATATATGATCACTGAAAAATAGCTGAACGTGTGAATGAGGCCTTATGTTGTTATGAGTACTGATCTACTGCAAAGAAGCCTATTGTACAAGGCATTTGCAATATTAAAGTATTGATAATATTAATACTATAATGGAACAACGGCCGTATTTTCCATGGAACTTACATAGTTTGATCATAGCCTAAGGCTATGTTCCCACGTCGTATTGGACTGGCCATTCCCTGACCCGGCGGGGTCATGGAACGACCGGTCTCTGCCAAGATCATTCTGGACGGTACTGTAGTACCGTCCGGATGATCTTTCCGGCCACAAGGTTCTGATGCGGGCGCATCGGCGTGCGCCCACATCAGAACTCCCCATAGCACACAATGAAGCAAGTCGCCGGAGCCGCTCCCTTCTTTGTGTGAACTGACAGGGTTTCCTATGGCCGCAATTCACTGAATTTCGGCTGCAGAAAACTGACATGTCAGTTCTTTGCGGCCCGGCATGGGATCCTGGCCGGAGCGTATACGATGTGTATACTCTCCGGCCGGGATCCCATAGAACAACAACAACCGTACTTTTGCATAGTGTGAACATAGCCTAAATCTGTATGTGAGGTTAGCTACAGCAGTCTGTCTTTTATTTGGTAAGCTTGATTTCTATCCAGTTGAGCTGTTGAGCATTCGGTATACTATATCACTTTTGGCCTTACAGTACAGTGATTGCATGGACAATTAGGCAACTCAGATGTGGAACATTCCAATAGTTTTCATAAGCAGGATCTGTGTTAGGAAACATACAGTGATACACATGGATACAATGAAAGAACTTCCCATTATTGCACATATGTTCTCCTACATTCCAACCACATTCTCCCAATTATATATTGGAAGAAAGTTAGGGTTACAGTGACCAATTGAGAAATATTTAAAAAAAGGTTTGGCAACTGTGCATTGTTATTGTTAGGATTGTACATGTTCTTAAAGGGGTTATCCTGCCGAATAAAAAAAAAGAACAACGTATACTCTGGAGCAATAAACACTACTATTATAACATCATCTATCCATGCATTCTGTATAATTTTCACACATTTTAGCCTCATTTCTTAGTTCTCTGCAGCTTTGTACTCTTTAACCCCTTCAGGACTGGACTAATTTTGGCCTTCTGGATCAGAGACCATTTTTTAAAATTCAACCTGTCTCATTTTATGCGGTTGTAGCAATGTGATGCTATAACTTTTCTTTCTGATTCTGAGTTTTGTAACATATTGTACTTTAGGTTAGTGGTAAATTTTGGCCGATATGCAAAATTTTTTTGTGAAAAATGCAATTTTTTTAATGAATAAATTTACATTTTTCTCAATTTACATTTTCTTCCGTCACCGCACAGGTTTAATCATGTAATAATTTTACTGCCAGTGTCATTATGCGTGTGATAATACTAAATATGTGTACTTTTTTATTTTTATTTGGGGATAATATGTGATTTTTAATTTTTTATTAATTTTTGTGCGTGTGTGTGTTTTTTTTACACTTTATTTTATTGTCCCACCATGGGGACTTTATTGTGTAATTGCCTGATTACAGGCATATAACGTTGCAGGGCTGATCAGTACTGCAATATAATATGCCTGTATTAGGCAAAGCTGGTCAGACTCAGCCTTAGGCTGAGCCTGATCAGCTTCCGTAGCTGTGATACCAGGAGGCTTCGGAGAATCTTCCTGATGTCACAGCAACCATCGGGGCAGCAGGGGGCAGCAGGGGGCACTACCACTGGCATCAATGTAAGATAACATAACAGAAACAAATATTTTATTCAAATATATAAAATTCTCATTTTCTTACATACTGTAGAAATACACAAGTTTTCTCATGGGATAACCCTTTTAACAGAAAAGTAGTTACATTGAGAGTCTTACAACACAAACTTGGCAGTTCTAGCTAATAACAATTATATGTCTTAGAATTTGTGCACAGATTAAGAAACACATTCAAATATGAAGACTAATTCTGTTATTAGATGGTAGAATGCGAGGATTTAGGGAAAAAAAGGCAATCGGGACTATCGGAAACTGTAACATTTTTTAATGGGACTCAAAGGTGGAAGTTATATGAGATCTTAATTACTTGGTAGTAATTTGGATTATGAGCTGCTGGTAGATGCAATAAATAGGGATTTTCTGATATTTTGCCTTTTTTAAGCACAAACCTTAAGATTGTTGTTTGTATTGTTATTTAATCATTTCAGGTTTCTGTACAAAAAACAGGTACAATAAACATGAGCTTAGTGAGTGGCATATTAGTAGAGAAAGGATAAGACCTTGTCCCTAAAGCTTACAATCTACAAGTGACGGGAGAAGAAGCTATTTCTGTTTCTGTTTAATCCATTCTGAACAGGGAGCATTATCACCAATAATATCTTTGACCATCTTGTAGCAAGCACTTCAAGGTTGTCCTTTCTAAGACATTTGATGGTCGTCTTAGGGCTGTTATTTCTATAGTCACATCTGTTATTATCAAATAACGGCCGTTATTTGGCCTCAAAATGATGTCCATCCTTAAAGACATCCATAAAATGGCCAAAAAAAGACAGCCTGGGAACATAGCTCCAACATCAGCTCCATATCTGAATGTAAAAGTGTGATAGGCCAATAGGTTTTTATTCTATGGATTCTAAGGGTGTTATTACACGGGCCGATGGGGGCCCGATAATAATTGTAAACGAGCGCCAATCTGCTAGATCAGCGCTCGTTTACAGGGCCTATTACACGGCCCGATAATCGTTTAACAAGGGCTGCATGAACATCATTAGTTGTATAATAACAGACATTATGATATAACGTCTGTTATTTGCCGTCCATCCAATAAAAACGGCCATCATTTTTATGGTGTGTGAACATAGCCTAAGAGTGTTGTTTGAGCATCAAGTACAGATGTATTTATCTGCTGAAATTTAACCTTTTCTTATTATTTATCTGAAGGCCCTATTACAAGGAATGATTATCTGCCAAATTAGGCAGATATCACGCTGTGTAATAGAGACAATGAACAGCTGATGGATGGTTGAACATTTGTTTGGCGGCTGATGGTTCACTTTCATGTTTAAAAATCACCGGCTGATGAATGCAAGGGCTGCACGAACATCGCTCATAATGTCCATGCAGCTAAGGTTGCACGATTATTGAGCCGTGTAACAGGCTTAGTAAGTGAGTGTCGGGCCATCTGGATTGGGCCGTCTAATATGGCCTTAAGTCTAAATGTCATTGTAGAGTAAAAGAATTCCACCCATCTTAAATAACTACATCTAGCCACTGATTGTAGGAAGGTCTGAGCAGGAACAATGCTCACTCCATTCACGTATATGGGACTTGTGAAAAGAGTCAAGCTTGCTCGGTTCCTTTTTTAACACCTGTAGGCCAATCATTGAGACACGTCTATTGTAGAAATGGAGGCAGAATCATTCAGCGGGGGACACTGGAGGCCCATAGGAGGACACTGGGGGAACATGGAGAGGTAAGTATAGCTTCTTTATTGTTTTCTATATACTTGCAACATAACATAAAAACTGTTCCCTCGCCGGATAACCCCTTTAATCTTTGAAATGGGAAAAGTTACCTTGCCTCACTCCCTGTCCTGTGAGATTCCTAATCGAAATTCCATGTGTCATTCACATATTAGGAACAATTTCATAGTAAGCCAATTGACCTTGCATATAGAGGTTTATGAAGTGCTCAGATAAAATGCACTTAGAAACAGCAAGGAAATTGATACTAGCCCCTAAATTATCTATGAAAACGACCTTATACATACCCTAGAAAATTCCAACAAACCCATCATCATTTTGCGCTTTAGAAGGATAAATAACATCTGCATATCATATCTGTATATTATTCACATATATAAACACATCTGAAATAAAATATTAGAAATTTAGAAATGATTTTTTCCTATGATTACCTGCCACTTCACCGACATTTCTGAATGCACATTATGCCTTCCGTTTGCCTCGGCTTAACAAAGGCGTTATATCTCCTGTCATATTTACCCTAATGTTAGTTTTAAGTGTTCAGTTTTGTTGACTTAGATGTCAGTATCCACTTATAGCATTCAATTCTTCCTTTTAAATAGTGCATAGAATACAGACTATAACTTGCCTGTGGAAGATCAAGGTCAACAGCCATCCACATAAAAGAAAAATGAACAAATGGAAGCATTGCAGGTCTTTACAAGATTTATACCTCCTAGATTACTTTAACAGTTCACTGAATGAGGATTTGTTTAAAGGTAGAGAAAAAAAAAAGAACAGGTTTTCAATGTGTTTTCCCCATATAACACCTATTGAACAGTACAAGGTAAAATAAGACTAGATCCCTGAATAGGGGATAATGAAACACATTACAGCGTTATAAACACTGAGGTTATAGTCTGCTTGTGAAAGGCAGGTTTTTTTTTTTTTTACATCGGCCGCTTTGCTTGATGTTTTGAATGAAAATATTTCCTGAAGGTCGGCAGAAGCTTATGGACCTTATGGACAATATTATAAAACAATGAATTGGAATTACAACATAAGTAATATGTCTTTATATGGACATCTGATTTTCTTCCCTAGTATCTTCAAAAATCACTTTAAAAAGTAAAATTAAATAAAATTGCTTTTAAATAATATATTTATTTGTTACCCATGACAAGGTGGCAGCATATTTTACAGTGATGTACATAGATTGCCTTGACTCATACTCGCTTCCCATTTGGGCCCACTATGTGATCTCCTTCTCTTATATACTCATTAGGGCCAATGTATTAAAATATCAACTAAACGGGTATACCCCTCTGAAAATGTTACCCCCCAATTCACAGGTATAACAAAGTGATTTGTTGGATCTTACTGATGAATCCTCACTGATCTCGAAAACGGGGACATGACAGTAATGTACACTTACCTGTCCCACTCTGCTGCAGCTGCCAGTTCCTAAGCCGCCCACTCTGAGCTACTGTCAGCATTTTGACAACATCCGCTGACGGGGGGGCATTCAAACAGGAAATGGCTGTTCAGCATAGAGTCTATGGGAATACATGTCTATTCTATATCTAGATGGGAATACCCTTTAATATATTCATAGTTAATGCGGGACCTCCACAGAAAGAGTAAATAGGGGCAACATACAAACTCTTATAACTAAACTATGTAGCCCTAAGGTCTAATACTTGAATCTCAGTGCTGGAAGCCTAATCCATGACCTCAAGCCTATAGACATGACATAACTGTTATGTTGCAGTGTGATATTTAAGAGGCTAAGAAATATTTCAGATACTACTTTACTTGGTGGAATTTATAGGATCACACATCAAATGAGATCCCCAAAACAGACCTGACCTATGTTTTTGCCAATTTCCAAATTTGCCAAATATATTAGTTTAGGGGCCCCCATCCTTTTATACTTTGAGAGACACATTCAAGTCCAAGTGATGGTTGGGAACAATTTCCACTTAGATATGGTGGATAGAAATGTGGAGAAGAGTTAGGCTGAAGAGAATAAAAATGTTTCCTTAATTAGGTTCTGAGTTTGTAGACCTAGGATATCAGGATCTGAGGCTTGTTTACTCCCCTCTTCCCTTCCCATGGATCACAATGTTGTTTCTAGAGTCCTGTACAAGATTCTAACCTCTACGAGGGATGGAACCAACCAGGGATATACCCCTTCTCTCCAAGGGCCATTGGCTAAGAAGTGCCACATAGCAGCTACACAGTCTTTCTCTGCCCATTGAGAAGAAACACACAATATTTCAGTATGTGATATATGGCACCCATAACATCGGTAATCTCAAGCAACTACATGCACGATGTAGATAGCAGCGATCTGCTGCCATCGCTCCATGTAACAGGATCGGCGGCAGCAGCAGACCACCGCTATCTTCAGTGGGCTGCCTGGGCGATCTAGCAATAATCCGGGCAGCCTCCCCGCGGCCCCCCCACTAGCTGTCGGCATGTGTAATAGCGCGGGCAGCAAGCGAGCGCTGACCTCACAGGTTGGTGCACGCTTGCTCCTTCTAATCGTCTTGTGTAACAGGGGCTTTAGTATGACGTAAATAGACTGGTACAGAGAATATTGCATGTCACATACAGTGCACATGTCACAAGAGTGCACCATTGTAGAACAATGTACATACAGTATGTAGTGAACTTTCTTTAGTCTGAGTGAGTAAAGTCTGAATATTTGACTTTTTACATAGGTCATTGGTAATATGACATAAAGAAGCAAGATTTCCTGCATTTACTGAATGCTGAAAATGCTTCCATACCCACCTACAGATATCTACGGCTAATTAGATTGTAAGCTTCTTGCTTCAGCAGCCTATTTCCTATACTTTGCAAACATCTGGACGGGAAAAATGTTTTGTGCGCTTTGCAAGACACCTGACTTGTAATACAATTAAGTCTTTTAATTGTCTTCTGAGATTGTGAGTGACGGGTCCCCAGCACTGTCATCGCCGGCTCATCTTGCCTTGATTTCATAATTGAAGAATACACCTAATATGATAACAGACAAGCTGAATGCCTATGTGTGAAAATCCTCAGGTTGTCAGGATTCCCCTCACTCACCTCCCACACACATTCCTAATGCCTGTCTTGATTGAAAGACTTCCTCTCTCACTTTTTATTTTGCTGCTTAATTGAATGGGATCGCTAGGTTTACACATGCAGCCATATAAATTACAGCGGCAATCATGTTTTATTTATAGGCCATTGTCAACAAACATGAGATATGTTCTGAAGAATTAAACATCCTTTGCTTGGCGCCATGAAGTAAATTGCTTTCTTAGTATGTAAACTGTACAGGCAAAACGCATTCTATTAAAACAGCCTCATATCTCATTGCTTCTATTCTGTGCTGACAGTGTGCTCAGTGGCTCAATGAAAACAGGGATGTCTTGCATTCACGTGGCTTAGACAGTTGTTGCTTTTACTATTGTTGATTTGACTATTACACAACTATAATTTATATTCACCTATATCACCAGCCATCTCCTATGTTCAATGACTGCGTTCCCAGTCTCTTAAAATGATTAAAGCTGAAAGAAAGCATATCATTAGAGATGAGCGAACCTGGAGCATGCTCGAGTCGATCCGAACACGAACTTTTGGCATTCGATTAGCGGTGGCTGCTGAAGTTGGATAAAGCCTTAAGGCTATCTGGAAAACATGGATATAGTCATTGGCTGTATCCATGTTTTCCAGACAACCTTAGAGCTTTATCCAAGTTCAGCAGCCCCCGCTAATCAAATGCTGAACGTTTGGGTTCGGATCGACTCGAACCCGGTTCGCTCTTCTCTAATTAGCATTGATAGTGGTTGACTAGGTTCCTGACCACCACTGTCAGCTATCTGGTGGTGAGGACCTCGGGGGGGTGTACTCATAAGCACGTTTTTACTACCACGATGGTCCCTGGAGACATTTGAGGTAGACTGATTCTGCTCTGCACTGCTGCATCCCGACCGCACAGTTTTTATACTTTGTTGCTGGAGCTTTCTCTCTACAGCTCTATTACTTCTTCATCAGTGGTGTAGCTACAAAGGCGACTATACACCTTCAATAACTGTCAGCCGACAGTTATCTCTCCCATCCTCCCCATACTCATAAACATTAGGCCATGCTTTGGGGAGGGTAAACGGCAGGCAGTTACATCTGGCGGGGGCAGGTGTGGGAGGAAACCTGGAGAGCAAACATGGAGAGAACATACAAACTCTTTGCAGTTGTTGCCCTTGGTGGGATTTGAACTCAGGACTCCAGTGCTGCAAGGCTACAGTGCTAACTACTGAGCCACCATGCTGCCCAAGTGTATGGGGACTATAAGAGTCACAGTGGCCACATCTATAACCAGGCCCCTAATCCAGAGGCAAATGGGGGCACAAAGGTAGCTTATTACTTTGTGGTCATTATTATCTTGTGGGGGTACAAAAGAAACATTATTAAGTTCTTGAGGAACAAATCCGCACCCCAAAAGGGGAAGCATAACAAAGGTCCCATTATTATTGTTTGGTCATGGGTACAATTGGGGGTACATAATGTGGGGTACATAAAGGGACACTTCCACTGTACAGAGCTGATATATGATAATTTTTTGGTGACCAGATTACTTTGAGGTATACCATTAAATGCATCTTATAATGTCTAGTAGGACAGTTTCATATATATAGTCTGTAAGCTGATGCATACGAGCAGGGCCCTCACACCTGATGTATGGATAATTATATGTATATCTCTGTAACGTCTATTTATGTCTATGTATGTACCACCAGAATTGTAAAGTGCTGCAGAATCTGTTGGCGCTATATAAATAAAAATTATTATTATTATAGCGTGCTCTCTTATGATTGGGTATGACTATACAGGGTGTGGTTAGAAGTGCGACTAAGCAAAATATTTGCATCCCTATTTTTCTGTGTGTCAAAGGTTATAGCCCCTGTTTCACGAAAGATTGCCGCACTTGTCAATTTCTATTATAGTGGCTCATGACTGCTTATGGTAGAGGAGCAGGGTATATTATGGATACAAATAATACAATGATATAGGACCACAGTATAACATAGGTAACATAGGTTTAAAAACTGATAGGCATAAGACACAAAACTACAGATAAAATTATAAACATTAAAAAAAATGTAAAAAAAGAAAAAAAATTGTATATTAATTCATTGTAAATATTATTTTTTATTTAAATCAACTGATGTCAGAAAATTATAAAGGTATGTAATTAACTTCTATCAAAAAAATCTAAAGCCTTCCAGTACTTATCAGCTTATGTATGTCCCCAGGAAGTGGTGTATTCTTTTCAGTGTGACACAGTGCTCTCTGCTGCCACCTCTGTCCGAGACAGGAACTGTCCAGAGCAGTAGAGGTTTTCTATGGGGATTTGCTGCTGCTCTGGACAGTTCTTGTCTCGCGCAGAGGTGGCGGCAGAGAGCACTGTGTTAGAATGAAAAGAATACACCACTTCCTGCATGGCATACAACAGCTGATAAGCACTGGAAGGCTTGAGATTTTTAAATAGAAGTAATTTACAAATCTCAATAACTTTTTGGTACCAGTTGAATTTAAATTTTTTCTTTAACCCTTTAACGTTAGACATTAATATAGTTTATACATATTATATTTCAGGATAAAACTTGTAAAATGTTACTTGGTGATGTACTTTGATGCTTCAGCAATGTTTTTTTTTTCTTCTAGGCAATGAGAAAATAAATCTGACTTATTGAAATGTGGAAATTATGCTTGAATTAAGTTCCAGTTCTTTCATCGTTTTAGATACAAATCAAATGCAGATGGTACATTATATTCCCTGCCCTCTCTGTCAACCGCCTTAGATGCCGCATGCTATAATTAGGTAAATGCTTTACAAATCCACAATGTTATTGTGCGTACTATGGAACGTGATCGTGGTTTCATTATGACCTCAGGCAGGTATTGAATAAATGCTCTTTATGTACAACAGGTTCAGAGATGAAGATTTATACCTGGATTTCGTGTCTCGAAAGCACCATCTTCTCCTCTGAAGCCACTTTAAAGAATGTGTACAAATTAACAACTATTCTTTTATTATTTTAATGCAACTAAAATAAAAAATGAAGGCAGTTTACAAATGGTCTTAATTTGTTTATACAGAGTCCCATACAGAACTATGTTGCGATGTTCACATGCTGTATGACAGTGGCCGTTCTGTGACATGGCTGTGTCACAGAACGGCCGCTGTCTGTGAAGTTCATCTGGATGAACTTCATTTCTTTTTAATTAGAATGCAGGGGCATTCCCATAGCAACCAATTACGCATAGCACACAATTTAAAGTGCGACCGGGGCTGCACTTTACATTGCACAAATCGTCGTTTATCGTTTCATTGAATAGAGGCCGCAGAATACTGACATGTCAGTTTTCTGCGGCCGCATGGAATCCCGGCCTGAGTGTATACAGTGCGTATACACTCCAGACGGGATTCCGTACAAATTAAAGCGATTAAAGCAATTAAAGTCAGTTGTTTAATGAATTTATATGTTGTGTGAATTTAGCTTACAGATAAACATTGCATATGCTTATGCTGCGTTTACACGGAACGATTATCGTTCAAATTTTCGCTATAACGATCTCATTTGAGCAATAATCGTTCCGTGTAAACACAGCAAACGATCAACGTCGTTCATCGTTCACTTTGCAGATCGCTTTGTGTAAACAGTCTTTCAAAGATTCACCCTATGTCAAAGATGGGCTTAAGCGATCTTAAAAACTATCGCAATAACGATTTTTCTTACGGATTTTCTTACGATTTTTCTAACAATTTATTCGTCTAAACGCTGATCGTTATAAAAAAACAAAACATTGCTTTAAAATCGTTTAACGATCGATTGGGCGAATTATCGATTCGTGTAAACGCAGCATTAGGGTCCTATTACATGGGCTGATAAATGTAAACAAACGCCAATATGCTACATTGGTGCTTGTTTACTGGGCCTATTACACGGTCAGACAATGTTTTGCAAGGGCTCCACAGACATTGTAAGAGATATCCGTGCAGCCCTTGCCCAAACAGTTAATTTTTTACCCGTCCACATTCCTGTTGTTCTCCTGTGCTCTGTATGCGTCCCGACACCGTGCAATGCAGCTTAAGAGTGGCCTGAAGCCACCTCTCCCCCTGTTGTGTGTGCTATTACAGTTCACCTCCATTCACTTCAATGGAACTGAATTGCAAAACTACACCTAAACTGAGGACAAGAGTGGAAGAAAGTGGCCATGTTTTTCAAAGCCTGGATAACCCCTTTATCATCTGTTCACATACTTTGTTGATACTTTGTTCACATACTTTGTGACACCTCACATGTCATCTGACTCCTAGAATTCTTATAGGAGCAAAGTTATATAACATAAGACATATGCTAGAATATTCTGGACACCATCCAAGCTTGGAGCAGGTGAATACTCGTTTACTGAGAAGCAACATGAGATATTTCCAATTACAGAAGCATCTGATGTCTTACATTGTTCTCCTCTTGTGTCTATTGTATGTGGTGGGTTTTCAAACTAACACAAAAAGGATAGCCCTTTATTTTGTTTCTAGAGTGCCATATTTTGCAGCACTGTATGGGAAATTTCTATAATTTCCGAGTCTCTACCTCACAATATAATTTCCCTATCTCCTGCACATACAAACAGGTTGGGCTGATTTACTTTTGGACTATGGGATGAATTCTGAGTACAGAGAGAAAACACACACACATATGTATGGGTGGGAATATATGTGTCGATTCTGAATACAAAATACCAACATATATGTGCAAAGAAAGAGAATGCCAGAGGCATCCCGATATAAATAAATGAGTCCTAAGTCTATCGCTGCTGATACATGATCTTTAGTGTGCGTCTGCTCAACAGTTTCCTATTCATCTGAACGTGTTAGAAATATTTTTGTCAGATGTTTGGGGAGTATGGCCCCCTTCCCACTTGTCCAGCAATCTGGTGGTAACATGCCAGATTGAAAACGATGCTAAAACTGATCTCATTGTTATCAATAGGATTGTTCAAGGCATCCAGCATGTTAGGGAGGAAGCTGGACTGATCCAGACACTTGATAGGAAAATGTGTCTTGAAGTATTTTTCTATCCAGTTACAAATCTTTGCTAGCAGAAAAGTGCACAAAGCCAGAAGACAACCCTTGTATTATTGCTTTAGTTGTGGCATCTGCTTGGGTCAGTTTTTGAAAAAAAAAGAAAAAGACAAAAAAAAGATCCCCATGCAGTGTATATATGTGAAGCCAGCCAAAGAACCAAAGAGAAGAAGAAGTCAACCTCATCTGGGGTAGGCTAAAGCCATTGACTTACCACTAGGGGCTAATTTACAGATTTACAGATTTACAAAGGACCTATTGGGCATTATTGATGATAGGTTTTATGTGTACAATGATAACAAATAGGTTCTGTATAGATGAAGAGTGGACCTTCCAAATAATTTATGTCATTGGCTTAATGATTAACAGAAATTGGCTAATAAACAAAATTCAGACGTTAGCCCTTCATCAGGGTAATTTATAGCTAAAGTTTTATAATCCAATTTTTCTTTTGTTATCCAATATGGGTATGACATATAATATGTTTAATATATGTGTCTATACAATGTATTACCGTATCTGTACCGTTCTGCCACACTGGTAGCTGATAGAAATCCAGGAAGTGAAAAAAATGGCCCCTGTGCAAATCCACATTGTCTAATGCTCCCTCTGCTCTCCCCCCTTAGGAGACAAATCTTCCATGCCTCTGTCTTACATTGTGTGTTTGCTGAGATCAGGCTGATGATGCAGACAGGGGTTGGGCGTGATGTCCCAGGAGGCTTGGCTGGATCCCCCAATCCCCTGAGTGATTCACCATCTCTGACTGGCTAGAAACAGGTGTTGCACTGATTTCTGTGATTGTGCAGAAGTGTGCAGGGAAATTAGGGCTGTGTTCACACATGTTGGAGTGTCATTGCAGTACTGCAGCGTATTCACAAAAATGATGCAGTAACACGTAAATGATGCTAAACATCAGAGAGGATCAGAGCCTTTTTGTGGGGCTCAACTGCAAAGATAACAGATGCCTGACCATAATTCATAATATGTGAAATTAGAAGAAAAAAAATTCAAAAAGTTCTTTACTTTATTCCAATATCAGCGTTACAGGTAGAGAATACAGCCTGCTGTGTGGTGTTATAGGTAGAGAATACAGCGTGCTGTGTGGTGTTACAGGTAGAGAATACAGAGTGCTGTGTGGTGTTACAGGTAGAGAATACAGCAAGCTGTGTGGTGTTACAGGTAGAGAATACAGCAAGCTGTGTGGTGTTACAGGTAGAGAATACAGCGTGCTGTGTGGTGTTACAGGTGGAGAATACAGCGTGCTGTGTGGTGTTACAGGTAGAGAATACAGCAAGCTGTGTGGTGTTACAGGTAGAGAATACAGCGTGCTATGTGGTGTTACAGGTAGAGAATACAGCAAGCTGTGTGGTGTTACAGGTAGAGAATACAGCGTGCTGTGTGGTGTTACAGGTAGAGAATACAGCAAGCTGTGTGGTGTTACAGGTAGTAACTGTGTGCTTTGTGGGTGGGACCACAATTAAATGATAATGTACTGCAAATAATTCAGTAACACAATGAAACTGCAATGTGTGAATACAGCCTAGATGTTCTGCAACAGCTTTGGGCGGGGAATGTGCAGGGTGGGGGACTGTGATGAACAGCTGAGGGAAAGCATTGCATTCTGGAACCTGTAGTACTGTGTACAACTGATAAACCAGGAAGTGCAGAAACACAAAACAGAACAAACCCCCCCAAAACAAATGGATTTTTGGTAGTTTCAAAAATGGAATTGATAGGTAAGTAATGCTTTATGCTTCTGCAGAAGTTTCATTTTTTTTAACCTCTACCTGGAGTTCCCCTTTAACATTAGGGATGAGCGAACCGATACAATACCGTTACGAACCAGATTCGTTACAAACTTTGGAAAAAGTTTGGTTCGGCACTAAACCGAACTTTGAGAAAGTTTGTTACGAATCTGGTAAAAATAACAACGGTGACGCAAAATTGTACTTTTTCACAGAATAGACCAGGATACAAGGGATTATTACTCCTATAATCCCTTGTATCCTGGTTTTCTGTGAATATCAAGATGTGGGACATCACCCCTGTTAGGGTGAGACCTTAAATTAGTCTCCTCAGATATACCTGGGTGCTGCCTAAATGGAAATGTAATGTAAAAGCTGTCTGTGAGTATTAACCAAGACACATGAAAGCAACTTCAGTGTTCAAGCTTATCAAATTTATTGAGGGAAAATCAGTTCATATCTTTACAATCAGGTTCAAAAAATAGGAGAACCCCGTTTAGCTGCAACAACAAAAAGTTTTTAAAAAGTTCAAAAAAATCCCATCACTGTCCGAGAAACAAAAAATGTCCAAAAAAAAGTCCCATCACTGTCCGAGAAACAAAAAAAGTCCAAAAAAAACCTCCCATCACTGTCCGAGAAACAAAAAAAGTCCCATAGGCTGTCATGTCTGTGACTGCCCATTGGGTCAACATTCCCCCAGAAGACCACCAGAAAGTTAGCCCATTCTTGCCACTGTCACCTCCCCGCTGCATTAGGGGGCCAGTTCTGCAAAAGTTCTGCCTCCACCAGCTTGCAACCATCCACCGCTTTGACTTCAGTCAAAGCTGCCCTGGTGTCTTGCCAACTATGTCAGGCCCAGCGCTTTCAGACTGTCCTCCATTTTGTAAGCCTGGGTGAACGGAGCCACAGTGGGCAGGAGCTCCTCCGGTCCATCAGGTAGGAGAAGGAGATATATGGTGGGAAGTGTTGTAGCCCACAAAGGGAGGAACCTTTTCTCTTCAGTGCAGAAGGGAGGGCTGCGTCATACACCTTGTATGGTACATGTGATAAACCTCATAGTGCACAGGTTTTTTCGAACATGGCGTGCCAATTGTTGATCCCTTTTGAGGATGCGATTCTGTGAGCTGGCATCAAGGACATCATCCCACTCATACGTGTTCTTGAAAATGCGGTGAACAACATCATCAGCGAGGATTCCCAGGCAACCACTCCAAGGCTGAACATCCTCCTCCTCCATGAATAGTCTGTTCTCAATCATACTGGCCTGGGTGCAATCAGGTACTGCCTCCTCCTCCTCATATAGTCTGTTCTCAATCATACTGGACTGGGTGCAATCAAGTGGTGCCGCCTCCTCCAATAGTCTCTTTTCAACCATACTGGGCTGGGTGAAATCAAGTGCTACTGCCTCCTCCTCCTCCGTCAATTGTCTGTTCTCCATCACACTGGGTCCAATACAGTACTATTACTGCTGCTGGTTCCACTGTCAAATGTCTGTTTTCCACCCTACTGGGTCCAAGCAACTTTGTGTCCTATGTCACATGTAATCACTTACACCTTGGCTAATTTTTTTTTCACTATTTTTGCACTTTGATGTTTCCCCCTTTTTTCATTGTAATAGCAACTGCAACTAAACGAAACTACCCCCTATCAGACTCCCACTATTGTAGCTGCAATTAATTAGCTGTTATAGCCAGGTTCGTTTTAGGTTCGGTTCGTACGAATCCGAACTTCGTGAAAGTTCACCGGATCGAACCGAATCGAACTTTTCAAAAGTTCGCTCATCCCTACTTAACATTATTATTTTTTTTTGTCAGATGCAAAAAGTATACAATATTATACATATACATACGAAGTGAAGAATTTATCATTCAGAGTATTAAAATTAACCAATTTTTTTGCATGTGCCCTATCTTTGTGACAAACTCACATTGCTTGCATAAAAACTTTTGCACTACTTATACAATATTAGTACCCTGGTGAAGGGAATGATAATTCCCCCCCTCCCCAAGAGTATATATACTGTAGTCATGTGCCCCAATTGAGTGCAAACTTTTGCCAACTGAGAATTAACTTGCAGTAATTTCTGCCACAAAACTATAAATATTCCCAGTTTATCTAATAATATAATATTAAATTTTGCAATGTTAAATTGTAAATTCACTTTACATAGGAAGGTGGTCACAACAAATAGTACCAGCCAAGATTATTAATGAGAAATTAATGCTTCAACACCGGCCCCCTTCTCCCTTTTACTACAATACCATGACCTCCTATCCTCATGCTGTGGTCATGCATTCCACCCCAATCTGTTAATGTGAAGGACCCTGTCAGCTATTTTAGCAGTTTGGAATTTTATTCCATTTCATATGCAATTTGAATTAGATTCAGATAATAGCAGTGTAAAGAGATCCCAAACATATGTAGAAGAATAAATAAAGGCCATGCAACCTCAGTGCGAGTTCATATGCTTACATCGAAAAATGTCCCTGAGATTCTTACATGTGTACAAAAAAGTTATTTAGTTTTCCCCACAATATAGGTGAAATTACATAGAGTCATATCATGTGTTATGTGTCTCTTCCTTCTCACCATGCATTGCCTATAAGACAAGGTTAGATGGGGTGACACATGATATAAGCATACCATACAATAGAGTTAATCTAACTCCAGCACCTGGTCAGTAGAGATAATTCCTCTGGTTATAGTAGAGTAGGGATGCATGTCAGAAGGCCTCCAATCCTAAGTGGAAACCATTGAACATCACAGAAAAACTTGATCCGACAGCATCCAGTAGTAAAGAAGTAGTGGATATTTATTCAAGCAACATCCACAGTGGCAACGTTTCGACCCCATAGGGAGAATATCCACTACTTCTTCACTACTGAATGTTGTTGGATCAAGTTTTTCTGACATGACATAAGCATGCCAGCCCACAAGTGCCACAGAAAAAGGGGGAAGGCTGCAGGAATGGAAATATTTCACATCTTTTATCTGAAGTTATTATTTTTCTATTATTTCAGTAATTTTTTTAATTAAACCATGACATACATTATAATGACACAACGGTGAATGTAAGTCAAGTTAGAATACAGGCCAGATAGGCAATGAAAAGAATATTGTGGGAGAGATACCTCAATATGTGTGGTATAGTACCCCCTAGGACAAGCCATGGGAATGAGGATAAAGGTTTATTTACTGCATATGAAAGAGACTTTAACTTCTCTTCCCCAGTATCCAATACATTTAGGTTTAGTAGTCTGGAATTTGAAAGTAAACTTGTGTAAGCTTTTAAAGTTCTCTTTTGTGGTAGTAGGCAGTCATGGATAGTTTCGAGCTAGATCAGGTCTCAGTATGGTGTTTTTTTAAGTGTTTTCTTTTTTTAGATTTATGGCAGATGGTGACAAAGCTTAAGTCTAGTAAAATGGTACAGGACCTAAGGTAAGATTATGCACTGATAGAGGTGGGCTAATGGGTCTGTATGCCACATCCCACCCCACCAGAAGTACAGATTTTTTGTTCTTATACCTCTAGTTGTTTTATCCATCTAGCAATGTGTTAGATTGGGGCATATAGAGCAGTCTGTGAGATGGGGGGCATATAGAGCAGTCTGTGAGATGAGGGGCATATAGAGCAGTCTGTGAGATTGGGGGCATATCAAGCTTTTTGTGAGCCATGGGGGCTTATGGAATTACGGAGGGCATAGATGTGGAGGGGCTCCAGGAGTTTATGTTCTATGTCAAGATATAGGGTTGTTAATTCATTGTTATCTGTGTCTATGTAATCAACTGAATAACCTTATAGGAGACAGTTAGGTAAGGGGATAACCCCCATGTGATTCTTTTTTGTTACCTGAATGTGCTATTCTGGAATCTTTGTTGTTCCATAAGAACTTAGTGGGGAGACTTTTAAACTTTTAAAGTAGCTATAAGGTTCATTAATTGGGATTGTTTTGAGAATATAAAGGACATGGGGGAGTACATAAGTCACTAACACATTATTTTTGCCTAGCCAGGAAACATAAGGGTTTTTAAGCTTACTTAATTGTGTTTGTATATTGTTGTAAAGAGGGTTGACGTTCAATTGAGAAGGAATACTAGGGTCCGCAGGGAGCATTTCTCCTAGGTTTATTACTGTTTGCGGCTCTTTAAATGGGAAGCTGGATTTGATGTTGGAGCTTTGATCTGGAAAAATTGTTATATTTTTCATAAATTTTTCTGAAAATTGAAAGTGTGAACTAAATAATAAAGAAATTGCCAAATCTGTGGAAAGACTGTGGAAAAATTAGTAAAATTCAGCAATAAATTGTCAGCAAAATCTGCTATTTTATGAATAAAATTTCTCCCCTGGAGACCGTAATTGTTATCTATTTGCCTAATTTTTGGTAGAAGTGTTTGCAGCACAACTTTGAATGATGGCGTAATGGGTGGAGGTCTTTCGATAGTAGTGTTGCTTACTTTGAATTGGCTGTAATAAGGAGTTTTTATGTGTATTTTGATGGAAGACCTGTACAGAACATGATGCTGAGAAAAGGGATTGTGGAAGGTTCAGTCTATTCATGTATCTCAGTTGACTCTATCAAAGACCTACTACTAGTGATGAGTAAATTTGCCAAACCAGAACGCTTCGCATTTGACTCCCGATGGCCGGAGAAGTTGAATGCAGCCCTAGGGAGTCCTGGAAAACATGAATATGGTGATGTATCCATGTTTTCCAGGCAGCCCTAGGGGTGCATCTAACTTCTCCAGACAATGAGAGTCAAATGCGAACCAAACGTTCAGCAAGTTCTTTCATCACTACCTATTACAGATGTATGCTGAGGAGGACCAGTGGTATTTTCTTTCTCTTGGCATAAAACAGTGTGAAGTTACACATTTACACTATTTGGGGTACAAAAGCCATTTAATCTACAACTTATAGCCCAAAAGTAAGTTAAATGGGCAATACAAAGTTTTTATGAAAAACTGTAAAGAAGGCAGGAATGTTACACACAAAGAAACTGTGTAAAATAAATACTACATCCAAAATGTTTATAATTACAATCTTGTGGAACTTTTTCTCCCTACATGCTCCTTCTCAGTGCAGCAAGATTTGACTTGGCTACAACAGCAGCCCATGTGGGTAGCAGACTACAGATCCCATTATGCATTGCATAGTCTATACAAGTCTAGGAACACTTCATATTGTGTTAATTCACTGTTCCTTATTTCCCTTCTTAGCTGTAATGCTGTACTAAGGGGGCATTTACACCGGAATTTGGAACTGTTTGGAAATCTTTGAGCTACTGTACTGACATGCTGTATCAGTACAATAGAGTGAGGATTTAAACAGTTTCGGAGTTCTCAGTATCACAATGAATGCTGATGCTGGGAATTCCAAATTCTGTTCTGTAGCATATCATCTGTAGTTACAGAAGGTGGGAATGCCTCATTACTCTCAACTCCTAGGGCTGCAACAAAGCATGTGCAACCAGCAAGCTACAATACAACTTCAGGTCATAACCCCAGGTGTCAGGCTATAAATACTCTATTTTGGGCCAATAGGGGGAGTGATGTGAGAAATTATAAAAAAAAAATGTGGATTACTGTATATATTAAGAATTTTTACTTTGAATGGATACTATCAAATAAAGTCAAATTTGTGTTCAGGAATACACTAAGAATTTATTGTGGCCAAGAGTCTAGTGTATCATTAATGTTAAAAATGGGCCTGAAGCTTCCACATTTCTTGGGATTCGTTCCTTCTTTATATAGGATGGTAATGTGTGTTTATAGGGCTTAACTGGGAAGTAACCATTCCTGTATAAGAGAATTGATGGCATGAAGAAAGTGGGACAGAAAAGACTAATCCCCCCCCCCAATCACCCTAATTTTTTCTTTTTGTGGATACTACTAGTATGATTCTTACAAAGCAATCATAAAAAGTGCTTGGTCCCTAAGGCCCAAAACAGGTCAGCCCCAAAAGTCCACACAATCCGAAAATACATTTCATTGATGGAAATGGAGATTATGACAATTAAGGGTCCATTTACACAGAAAGATTATCTGCCAAAGATTTAAAGCCAAAGCCAGAAACAGACTATAAACAGAGATCAGGTCATAAAAGGAAAGCCTGAGATTTCTCCTCTTTTCAAATCCATTCCTGGCTTTGGCTTCAAATCTTTGGCAGATAATCTGTCAGATAATCTTTCTGTGTAAATGGACCCTAAATGAGAAAATTACTGGCAGTTTTTTTATTATTAGAAATTACAAGACCTGCTTAAAGGGGTAGTCCACCAAAAAAAAATTTCTTTCAAATCAACTGGTGCCATAAAGTGCCAGAGATTTGTAATTCACTTCTATTAAAAAATCTTAAGTCTTCCAGTACTTATCAGCTGCTGTGTGTCCAGCAGGAAGTGGTGTTTTCTTTCCTGTCTGACCCAGTGCTCTCTGTTGCCTCCTCTGTCCATGTCAGGAACTGTCCAAAGCAGGAGCAAATCCCCATAGAAAACCTCTCCTGCTCTCCAGACTGGAAATAATACAACTTCCTGTTGGGCATACAGCAGCTGATAAGTACTGGAAGGCTTGAGAATTTTTAATAGAAGTAAATTACAAATCTCTGGCACTTCATGGCAGCAGTTGATTTGAAAGAAAAATTTTTTTGGTGGACTACCCCTTTAAGGGCCCAGGTTTAATAATAATAATAATAATAATAATAATAATAATAATAATAATAATAAAAATACTAACAATAATAATAATAATAATAATAATAATAATAATAATAATAATAATTTTATTTATATAACAGATTATAACAGATTCCGCAGCATTTTACAATTCTGGGGGTACATACATAGACAAAATCAGAGATACTCATACAATTATCAATACATGAGGAGTGAGGGCCCTGCATGAGCTTACACACTATTAGGAGGTGGTTTAAGACAAAAAGGCAGAGGTCCAAAGTTCTTCATTGTTAATATGGTCCAGCCATCTTTATGAATAGGCAGTGCAGGTAATAGTGGGTGAACCAGTCAATAGGGGCTCATAGAAGCCCATAGGAGATAGTGGTGGTCTATTACACGGAGCAATGGCAGCATATCGTTGCTATCCTAGTTGTCTTTCAACACGTTAAAACATTGAAAGACAGCAATCATTCGACATGGTACATGTCAGCTGTTCATTGTCTTTTATAACACAAAGCAATTATCGGCTGTTATGACTGGTAATAGGCCAAAAACGGATGATAATCACTTCTTGTAATAGGGCCTATAGGGTGATAGGGGCCTGAGGGTAGAGAACAGAAAACGGCCTTATATTGAGATTGAGGAAACACTGAAATTTGCAACAACATAAGAATCTTAGGGTGTTGATAAAAAATGCATAACAAAATAATTATAATATAAATGTGTGATTTCTGTATATAAATCACTTGGAGAATTGTTAATATATAGCCGATTATGGAGTAACTTTTTTTTTTTAAAGTATCACAGAGTTTGAGCTCTTTTGCTTTCCTCCTCTTTCGGAGAAGAGTTACAGTTTATCTTTTCACAGGGTTTTGGCAAATAAATAGTGTGAAATGTTCTTTTCATGGCCACAACAAAGCAAATGTTACTAAGGAGTTCAAGTAAAAAAATCACTCTCAGAGCATGAAGTCACTCTTTGACTCTAACAAGTCTAAAGTGACCATTAGGTCAGTAGATGGGCGGCAATCCAATAAACATGGATTAGAAGGCTCAAATTAGGATTCCCCTCACCATTGCACAAGTGGCTGATTCTCACAAGCTCAACTTTCTAAGCTTTTCGATTTGTATACAAGCCAATGACGAAAGATTAAAACAAAGAGGCAAGATAACTAGAAATAAACTTTTCCCACTGTACAGTGTCATCTCTGACTGGAGTTTGGATGGATAAAAATTGTTTGTTGACTTTGAAAACTGGGAGAAAAAGAATTAGGACTGAAACAAAAGGTTAATGAAAAGTGGATGTCCCAGAGATGAACTGATTAGCATGGAGACTTTGCCTCATCTTTTAAGCTTGCAGGCTTCTTTTTTTAAACACCAAAGGGCATTTGATACTGTGCTAAATTCTTATTTACCCATTGGTGCAGGGGTTTAAAAATGTAGCCCTGATGCCTGTGCCATTCTTTCTTTTGGCAGTTAACTGGGCATGTCCAAAGAGATATTCTGCTGTCAAACTGTTAAAAGAGTCTCTTATTTATCAGAAGCCAAGTGACATTGTATACACAATACAGACCTTTAGTGTATAGGCCATGAAGAAAATCCAGTCTTTGATAAGGGCTGCACAATGCAGTGTTGGCACAGAGACTATCACGTGTCACTAGAATAATTTGCAAAACGCATCATTAGAATAATTTGTACAATTCCTTTGATTTTCTAATATAAAAAAAGTTGTATCAGTGATAATATTTTGATATGTTAAATACCACTGTGGCCTTTATTTTTTTTAAATATATTTACTGTAGTTTAATAGTGAGGCCACACACACGTTACGGTAAATGGGTATAATAAATAGCAGTCATAGACTGCATAGACACAAGTGGCAGTAAGCGCTTTATTTGCCGATACTTCAGCCATTGCACATAAAATCAGAAAGTGCCTATAAGTAGTGAGTGAGCCAGTCACCCGACAACCTCTGAGTACATGTAAAAAGTACATGGAACTGAAGGTGATATAGAGTGTGAGTTGATAGGAAAGGGGGAGACAAGCATGCCTGAAGAGATGAGTCTTTAGGGCACGCTTGAAACTGTGACTGTTGGAGATGAGTCTGAGGTCTTTGGGTAGGGCATTCCAGAGAACTGGTGCTGCACAAAAGAAGGCTTGGAGGTTGGAGTGAGAGGTTCAGGTTATGGAAGATGATAATGTAAGATCAATAGTAGAAAGTAGAGCACGGGTAGTATGGTAGGTGGAGATGAGAGAGGAGATGTATGAAGGAGCAGAATTGTGAAGAGCTTTATGGGTGAGGGTGAGGAGTTTGAACCAAATTTTGGATATAAAGGGCAACCAGTGCATTGACTGACAAAGGGGGGAGACGTCAGTGTAATGGCTGGAGAGGAAGATGAGCCTGGCTGCTGCATTCAGGATAGATTGGAGAGGGGAGAGTTTAGAGAAAGGAAGACCAATTAGTTTTGAGTTACAATAATAAAGACGAGAATGGCTTAGGGCGACAGTACGAGTCTGAGCTGTGTCAACAGTAAGAAAAGGGTGAATATTGGAGATTTTTTTGACATGTAGGTGACAGGAACATACTAGAGCTTGAATATAGGGAGTAAAAGATCTATCTGAGTCTTGCATAACCATCAGACATCCTTCCAGGTCAGCCTTTTACCCTATAATGTTGAACCAGGAGAAGGCAAATCCACAATAAGTGAGAATAAGCATGTCTCGGATAAAGATATATCTACCTTAAGGGGTGTACTATATCGGCTAGGGGGTCATTTTGTACTGAGAATCTATGGCTTTAGGGATTTAAGGTGGCCCTCCACCTTCAATGGTTGTTGGCCAAATATTAATTTTATTAATAGCTTTTGGATCTCCCCATACATATTAACATTTGCCCAATGAAGTGTGTTTTTGTGTTGTAAAAGGAGAGAGGAGAGGGAAGCCCCTGCCAGGCAGCTCTGGTGGTGGCTTAGCTCTTGAAAAACCAAAGGGTCAGACAGTTGAAATCCAACTTGACTGATTCTTCTCTCCCTTGACATCATCTGTCACGAGTCAGAAGGCCACCACAAACATTAGAGAGTTGGCCAAACCTGCCAAAGTCTTGACTAAAGTATAAGGGCACCATATTGGGAGAACCACTCCTGTTTTTCTCCCCACTAACTGTGCCATAGCTGTCTACGGGAGTAGCCATATCCAGTCCTGTACACATTTACGTGATGTCATAATGGAGTTTTTTGGGGACATTTAAAAGTCATAATGCTACAAAAATATGGCTATATGAATAAATATATTTTAATACCTTCATGTGTTTTGGTGCTATTATACCTCTAAATACCCCAGCTCAACTGCTCATTGTGCATAAACCCTTAATTGTTGGGGGAATCTCAGGAGTTCTCTGGCACCTCAGCCTGCTCCCTTCCACTACTTCTCCTAGCAGTCTGCACCAAGCTGATCTTTTTGGATTACTCACTAAATATCATGCACTGCACCCTTCAGGCTTTTGCCTGTGTTCACACTTCTCATAAAAGAACAAACTGTAGCAGTACCATTGTGGTACCTTTACATTTGTGTGGTAAAAAATGGCGGGAGTTTATAATCAAGAAGAAAGTTACAGTTTAAAAACCTTTTAAGGCGCCCATATATTTTACAGTAAAGTTGTCAGAACTCACTGCCAGCAGTTGGTTGGGATAACAGAATAAGATATATGGTGGCCTCCCAACTCTCCACCAACATTAAGAAGAATCGGTCATGATGCATTTTTGGCCCTATGACCCTATTGTTCTCAGAGGAATTAGCTGGCACCAGAGCTTTCTGGCTTTGGCTTACCGCTCCGTATAGAGAGTTCATGAACATTCAACCAGTTGCTCTATAAAAAAAAATCATATAAAGACAATTCAGTCTGGTTGATCATTTGCATTGGCCATCAGTGAGTTAACATGGAACACTCCGCAATATAAGGAAGACCTCGTGCAGCTAGCTTGTTTAGTCTGTTTGGTTTATCATCCAGGGAATAAAGCAATTCCTTTTCTTCTTTTTTTTTCAACCTCGAAAAATCAACAGATATTTGAAATGGTAATGAAGTTGAGTTTATTATTTTTGGGATGTGGTGAGTCTCTGTGGTATGATATCACACAAGATAATGCCCTGCATCAATGCAAATCTGCTGAATAATTGTACAGAAGTCATGGAAGGGCCAGACGCGTTAACCCCCTCATTGCCGAAGCCCCTTGTCAGCAGAACAATCTGTCTCTTTAAAACTACACTAATGAAGGTGCAGTCTTATCTGCCGAGAATGGGAAGTAAAGGTTAGTACTATGTTAATAATGAAACAGGCAACTGCCAGTTACTAATGAATTTAACTTGCTAAATATTTGATCTGCCAGAACTGCACTTAACAGCAATATTTCCCATCTTTCGCTCATTGTGTTTTTCTTTATCTTCCCTCTCGTTTGCCCTTTCATTCATTGCTATTCATGCACTATTTAACCATTATGGGCTATCCCACATTCTCTGTAAATTATTAATGACATGGTCAAATACTAAGGTCTTGTGGTCCCTTCTGTGGCTGGGAGTGTACGCAGAACATTGCTTTAGAAGAGAATGGCTTCAAACAGCGGTTCCACTATAAATATGTCAAAAACCAATGATTTTTTATTTCTTCTTGCTTTTCTTGGTGTGAAGCTCTAAAAATATTAAAACTGAATTATATGTTTATTTCTATTACACTCAATAAATGTCATATTTTCTTACAGGATAAGCATAAATGGAGAACATAAGTGAAAAGGTCAAACACTATTTTACTACACAGCTTCCAAAAATCCTCGGGATCTTTGATTGACAGGCAGCTATTCAAGGTGTATCCGTTAGATGTCGGCTCCTTCATGAAAGAAGATGCTGATTTTATATGATCTAGAATCAACATGCAAAATCTGTTGTTTATTGCGCTTAAATAATTCTTTATCTGTTACATTTATGATCTACCTGGTTAGCAGCCTAATATCAGAAGTGGTGGAAGGTCGAATCCTGGACTAACCACATTTTAATTATAAAAAATATATATATATAAATATATATATATATATTTAAAGGTATTACACAAAATTTTTACAGTATAAAATAGTAAATAAGAATACAAAAACAGGGCCTTTATCTTATATTCCAGTCTTCTTATCATTGCTACTGTGTATGAGAGGGTTTCAGGAATCGAGCATATGTAATGCCATTTCTTAAGGCCCTATAACACTGAATGGTTATTAGCCTTACTTGGCCGATTACGACTATTCAAGCCGATAATCGTTTAGTCTAATAGTGCATGTTGAAAGGCAATGATCAGGCAATCATGTGGCAGTGATGTGTGCAGTGTCTGTCATTTGGGCAGCTCCTCTCACTGCTCCTCGCTTGCTGTCTGTACGTATACAGGGGAAGAGAGTGCTGAGCTGACAGTTCGGTGCTCGCTTCCCCAGGAACATCGGGCCACGCATTCCAGCCTTTACTGTTTTGGGTGTTTTAACCATAAACAAAATGATTCTGTTTGAAGTCCATTGAAAGTTTGTGCTTTTCGTGCTTTAGTGCCATTTTCTATATGTGGAAGCCTATTTTACTATCAATGGTCCTGAAGCAAACTTTATTTTTTGTGAAAACCAGAATAAATGTATTTTCACCACTTTCCAACTAGCACTAGAACATAGTGCACTTTCACTGCCAACATGTCCCTCTCGAAAGTAGCAGCAAGAGCAGTCAGCGGGGAACCTGGAGAAGCTGCAAGAAGACCCTTTGGGAGCGTGGTTACGTAAGAGTTGAATCTTTATGTTCTATGGATTGACATCAATATATATATTAAAATGTTTTAATCTCTGGAGTACCCCTTTAACCTCTCATTCTTGTTAAACCCTTTTACATCCATGGATCATCGATGTCTCAATGTCCAGGTCGTTTTTGGACTTCAGCTTATGGGATCATAATGATCCCATAAGCTGAAGTCCCTAGGTCTGACACCTCTTATCTGTCCCCTGCTGCTTTTAGAAGCTTGTAACAATGGCAGGAGAGAGAGGGGAGGGGGCAGAGCTCGTGGCCACATACCAGTCTTCCCTCCCTTACTTATGCTCTGGCTTCTGTAGCCAGAACACCTGAAGCCCCAGGCCAGTCCATGGCTACCATTGGGGCTCTACGATCATGTCACAGATCCCTGATGGTCATCAGACAGAGAATTCTCCCTTTGTAGAGGGAGAGTTCTCTGTCTGAAGCCCTATAGATGCTGCGGTCATGTCGACTACAGTACCTATCGGGTTAACTGTCAGCACCGGAGCACAGCTCTGGTGCTGACAGTTGCAGTGGGTCCCCGGATATCACTGACAGCCGGGACCTGCTGCAGATGACACAGGCGCAGCTTCAGTGCCTGTGTTAGCCTGGAACATAAATTAATGGTGCTACAGCATAAGGCATAGGCTGCAGTGACATCAATTTACTGTACAGCGGTAGGGGTGGGGGTAAACATAAATAATCATTAAATTGCCCTAATTGAAGCCTGATTCTTCCTTATGAAGACTAAATACATCTCTTCAGTTTTACATTGAAATAGATGCCTCATGTAAATGTATGTAACAATCATGTTCTCTTTTTAAAGCTATATAATTTTATGCTCTCCTAATAACATACTTTTGCACCCATAAGTGCTTCTGTGCACAAAATTCTTTCCGGTGTTTTACATTGTATGATGAAGAAAAACAAAAAATAAAATGCATTTTAAAGTGCCAGTTTTTTTAATGTAAGGCTGGGTTTGCATTATGTCCCCCCCCCCTCTGTTTAGTATGTATATCGGGAAAGTAAATGCTAAATGTCTCCATAGGGATCCATTGTCAGAAGAAAGCTGAAAGAGCATCCATTTAGCCTCCACCTGACCAGAAAACATCAGTGTACCACAAAAATGAGAAAATGGAATAGCATGGTAAGCTATGCTTCACCATTAAACAGTACCCCCCCTCCCCATCCATTAAACAGATACTGTATATAGAGGATGGATGCCAATGTATGACAGCCATGACAGGGTATTTATATGTTTACGAATATCTCATGACCTTTTAAATAGCTTTTTGAAGTATTCTTTATAGAAAACTGGTAACATCCCTGGTGGCGTTTAAACCTACCCTCCTGCAGCATCTTCAGGTCCACCGCTAAATGCTCCTACTTCCGAGACAATGCAGTGACAGCATTTTCAAAACATAAAACTTTTATCCATTCTTTTAGCGTCAAAGCGGTATGTAGTCACGATTCCTCCGTCCTCTTCCCAGATACTTACACTCGACTGGCATCCTAAGTGCCTGGCTTTGCTTTAAATTCCGAGCACTCAGGGTGCAAATCAAGCATGAGTGGCTGGGAGAAGTTGGAGGCCCCACCGCCACGGCTACTTCTGGGCCTGAGAATGGGGGTTAGAGTCATATTTTGAAAATGCCATCCCACCACAGACTACTGGGCATAATGTTGGAGATCTGTGCCTGTCAAATATAAGGGACTTGGGGGGGGGGGGGCTGTTACATGTCACCAGAGACATGACTGTTTCCCTTTAAATAGATGCCAATATAGTCTCTGAGTGACAGTAGCATCAGTCAACTATAAGCTATAATGGCGTCCATTTAGTGGACACAACATGAAAAAGCTCACAAGATATTTACTAAACAGATCCCATATTGGTGTGTATGTAATGGGTTCCTAATAGTGTAACACAATCTTTTAAATGAATACAGTATGTCTGGAGTTTTCTGTATATAGAGAAAACAGTGGACCATACATGCATTTTATTCATTGCAGCATTTGCTGTGTAGTGTTATTTTGTATACCTATCTTTCTGTCTTTCTCAAGTTGTATAGAGCCTATGATTAATGTCTAAAAAAACCCACACCAATTGAAAACAAAAAACAAAACATCACTGACCCCAAAACACCACAAACACGCAAGTAACCCAAAACCTTTATATGTAGTGCATTTTGTATTACGCTACAGACCATAAAAAACGCTTTCTGCAAAAATAGCTAAAGATACTCCATGTCATCTAAACCTTTTCTAAATGACCCCCTATGTGGTAGATAATAATTAAACTTCACCAAAAGATTTAGCGCTCACAGTCAAGAAAATATAATGGGACAATAAAAAGTCAAACTGCTCAATGTGCAACACAGAAACTTGCAGTTTTTATTGCTTTGAATATTGCCTAAATTAAAGAAATACCCATTACTATACAACTGTTTATTGATAAATATGCCACCTACTGCCATAAATTATATAAATTGCCAACTCAGTTACGGCGATAAAAATGTAAGTCTTACAGTACAGCACGGGTTAAATTCATGTCTTTGTGCAGGTGCATGGCAGAGCAGTTCTTTGGAGATTCATTACGACTTCCTTAGAGATCTAGTTTTACTCTGTGTTTAATCAGCCACAGGCAGAATAAATGGCTTCATTTCAGCTTGATGGGAGCCAGATTACAAAGAGGAAAGTAGTCCATGAAATTCATCAATAAGCATATTGTCTTAATTTGCAAAACATTCTGCATTCCAACGATCAAGCATTATAAGTCTAGTATCCCGGCTTCTATCAAAGATCTTACCCACAAGATCTCTATTTCCCAGATATGGACCGATTCAATCTGATCTTGTACAAAGTGGAAGACAGCATGTCATCGTGTCGATCTCCTTGGGCTATTCTAGTTGCCAACTTCATTGTGCTATAAAGTATCTAGCTCCACATGTACAATTCTTTATTGTAAGGATTGTCTGATTTAGAAAGTCTATCGGCAAACACCTTATTAGGTAATTTTGACCCAATAGATGGAGGTATTCCTAGATGAGCGGTAAAATGTTGTAAAATTCTGTAAATATTAGCTAAAAAAGTTTAGCTATAGAAGAAATATAGTCTCCTAATTCGATGGGAATGCTCACACAGAAATGGGTATGAACTGCAGGATATACAAAAAATTATGGGGGAAGAGATGAATAGTGAAGACATGCCAAACTGTTAAGGTTCAAGGACGTTCTCTGAACCCAAACGCTCAGCATTTAACTCCTGCTGGCTGGAGAAGTTGGATACTGCTGTAGGGGGTCCCGAAAACATAGATAGAGCCTTAGGCTGTATCCACATTTTCTCGGCAGCCTTAGGGTGGCATCCAACTTGCCAAGTAATGCCAAGTCAAATGCCAAGCAATTGAGTTCGGAGAACGTTGTTAAACCCAAACAGTTCAAACAAGTCTGCTCAACACTGGATATGAATGTTAGGGCTCTATTACATGGGGCAATTATCACTGAACAGGTTCAGTGAACAGACAAGTGGACAAAACTTGGCCAATCGCACGGTTCTAAAAGCTTGGCCTTCTCTATTTGAAAGAAAACATAGTCCCGACAATTGAGTTGTCAGTTGAGATGATAGAAAAGATTATAAAGCTGTGTATTAAATAAATGGGAAGAAATAGGAATCAATGTTCGTGACATAACTGTCCTGCTTTTCAAAAATGGGATTTATATATAGAAAAGACAAATAAAGCCAAAGCTGACACCTAAATAGAAGAAAACAAGATTTCAGTGGGCTAAAGCGAAACGATCATGGAGAGAGAAGAATTGAATGAAGTCAGTGTCGGACTGGCCCACCAGACCGGCGGATCCCCCAGTGGGCCCCCAGTTTTAAAACCTGCACTAACACTGACTGACATGTTGTTTCTTACTGGTTTTTCATTGGTGGGCCCCTAAGGATCATTTTCTCTG
Source organism: Dendropsophus ebraccatus (assembly GCF_027789765.1). Lineage (NCBI taxonomy): Eukaryota > Metazoa > Chordata > Amphibia > Anura > Hylidae > Dendropsophus > Dendropsophus ebraccatus. The sequence goes on along the minus strand of NC_091454.1, from coordinate 178,276,004 downwards.
GTGGGCCCCAGATATGTGATATTCAATGATAAATCACCAATATGTATTGGCCAAGGAGATGATGCTGGAACTTTGGAACTGGATTTTTTTCCACCAAAAACGTTACATCTACCCATAATTTAAGTAGTAGCAAAATAATGGTCTTTCATTTTGTGTCCTGTACTTCCTTGATATGTGCTAGACCCTAAAATTACTTTATTACCTATTTTACAAACAAAAAAGTTAGGTATCAGGAAGTTTTGTAGCTTCTGTAACGAGCTAGACTGTTTTCAGATGTGTGAACATGATTGCACAAGGGTTTTCTAATCATCAATTAGCCTTCTGAGCCAATGAGCAAACACATTGTACCATTAGAACACTGGAGTGATAGTTGCTGGAAATGGGCCTCTATACACCTTTGTAGATATTGCACCAAAAACCAGACATTTGCAGCTAGAATAGTCATTTACCACATTAGCAATGTATAGAGTGTATTTCTTTAAAGTTAGGACTAGTTAAAAGTTATCTTCATTGAAAAGTACAGTGCTTTTCCTTAAAAAATAAGGACATTTCAATGTGACCCCAAACTTTTGAACGGTAATATATGTGAAAGACACTATCACAAGGGTCCAACTATAGGAATTGTCTATCTGTATAGCACTTTGTTTTAGAGTTTTATGCTACACACCTGCACCAGGTATATTTGCCTCTAAGGATAACACATATGTGATAGACACTATCACAAGGATCCAACTATAGGACTTGTATGTCTGTAGAGCACGTTATTGTTCCGTGCACCCTTTGCTCTCCTATGCCTAATCTATCTTTCGCCCTCTCTATATTTCTCTTTCAATCACTATATCTTTCTCCTCTCAGCTTTCCTATTCTTTTGGTCTTTGCTTTTCTACAATATCTTCTCAGTAGTCAGTAGTACAGCAGCACCAGCAGCATATTGACAATGACGAGCTCTGTGCACTGCTAGTCTCCTTCCTCTGTCTCTCTTTCTCTGCAGACTGCATTGTGTGGTCATGTGACCGCTCCTATTAAAGCAATACTGACGTCACACAGGGGGTGGGCTACTGCAATATCCCTGCTGATTGGATGTGTTCCGGGCATCATGGGAAAGTGCTTTTCCCACCCGGAACACTTCCTGCTTTTTAAAATGGTGGCTGCCATTTTAGAAAGCAAGAAAAAAAAATCGGAGCGAACTTCCAAAAATCCGAATCTGATCGGACTCGGACTTTTGGAAAAATCCGAACCGGATCCTATACTGGACGAACCGGTTTGCTCATCTCTAATGAGAACATACAGAATTTCACCCGATTAGGATTTTTGTTTGCTTGGACTCTTACATAGTTTGGACAGTATTTTCCATCAGTATTTCTAAGCTCAAATTAGAAGTGCAGAAGATTTATAAATTTGCTTCTACTAGGTTCTGGACCCATTCCAAATATTGGCTTGAAAATCCCGATGCAAAATGCTGACAAAAATACCATGCAAGAAAGGTCTAAATGAATGTTACCGCCGTTAACTTTATTCTGGAAATTGCTGAGGACATCTCAGTGAAGTTGTTTCTGCAACTTGTGCATGGATTTTGTAATTGTATAGGAATCAAAGTTTTGTTTAATGAGCTGGTCATTGGGTGTCCACTGGTGATTAACTATTTCTGTTATGAAACCTATCACTAAGTGTTCTACATAATAATAATAATATTAATAATAATAATAATAATAATAATAATATACAAAAATAACTAGTGTTGAGTGAGCACTTAAATACTCAAGTGTTTGTTACTTGAGTTGAGCATATTTCAATGCTCAAGTGCTGGACTTGAGTAACAACCCCCCATTGAAATCAATGGGAGAGTTAAGGTATTTAACGAGGTGCCTCCAGCTTGGCAAAGCAGAGGGTGCCCGGTTAACCTATTTCATTTTTTATTCTAATTTTTATATATTTTGTTCCTCAAAGGGATTTTTAAACAAAATATACAAATTTTTGAACAAAAAAATGTAAAAGGTTTCTGCAAGACACATTAGAACTCTGTCGGCGTAAAGAAAAAAAAAGAACTCTGGGGGGATAATGGCAATTGCTGTTTGGCCGTCAGTTATTGAAGGTGTATGGCCGAGCACCTGGATGCTTGATTGATTGAGCACTATGCTTGACTGAGCATTCGCCTCAACACTAGCAGCAACAACAACAAGTACAACAACAACAACAATAATGACTATAATAATAATAATAATAATAATAATAATAATAATATTAATAATAATAATGGAACCTTTAAATATTCTATTCATCCGCTTCTGAGTGATGTTGGTCTCTTATGTGGGTGACAGATGCTGGGTTCCTCAATGCCCATGTGGGCTACGCTCATTTTTCCACCAACCCCTAAAGGCAATGTATCTGTATTATTCTTCCAGGCTAGGCTACATATCCCCCCTCCCACATAATGCTGAACCTGTGTCACACTACTATACAGTGATGTATCAAGACCTCAGGATGCAAATTGTGATAAATCATTCCTAAACAGGTGAGTGCCGAAGGAACATAGTAGAAGGCAAGCATTACTAATGACTAAGACTGCATCTGTACATACACTCCATGGGACCCTAATAAAATAGTTAACTCTTACTTGATAGCAAAAAACCTGCTAAATGTTTTCTCCGAGATCCCCTCATCACTACTGCCATTGATGCAGAAAACTCAACAATTATAACTAAAAAGATGCAAGAAACATGATCCAGATGACAGGAATACGCCATTCAAGTCATCTTACACTGATCATTGTCCTATTTAATTTTCTAGGACCCAGAAGTCTGAAACATCTGTCAGTAAATATTGTTTGTGGCTACTACGAGTGTTGTGGGTTGGACATTCTGACAATATGTCAATGATTATTTCTGGCACAATCTTGCCACTCATGGGGCTGCTCTTCAGTGATTCACTTTAATGAAAGACAGATAGCAGTGAGTTTTTTAGCAGATGTGAACTGCGGTGATGTTCATCCTGGGATGGATTATTCTATTGGCAGCTGAGACAAAGACTACTTGCGAGATTAATGATAACTTTGATTTTCCTTGTATTTTTTTTATGCCAAGTGACTTTGAAAGCAGCGAATGTTCTTTTGGCTTGTGATCTGACCAAGTAATTAGGGCTGAAGCATCTGAGTATAAGCCTCAATGAGTGCAGCAATGTGCCGAGATTGTTTTATTTTACATTTGCTTGCAGTGTTTACAATATTTACAGTGTGTTCTCTTTTCATTACTATTTTACAGCTGCAACATAGATGTAATCTACATAACAAAAGTTGAGTAACTTTGTAACACTTTTTATACATCTTGAACAAAATTTGAAGGGGTAATCCCAGGAATATACCATCAGTGAAACAGATTTTTCAGGATAAATAAATTCATACCTACCATAGGAGAGGCTATCAATAGTTGATTGGTGGGGAGCCAACACCAGGCTTCCCTGCTGATCAGCTGATCAGTGCCCGCAATACAGTGAGAATGGAGCCAGAACCAAATTAAGTCCTTGGGAATGGGTCTACAGCCCTCAGTGCACCAGTCCTGCACAGTACAGCGCACGTCACTCCTTGGCTCTTTGCTCGCTCTAACATTATGTCTCACTACAGTGAGAATGGAGCCAGAAGCAGGTGTCTGTGTAGAGGTGGTATGTGTGTATTGCAGTCTCTGAGGCTGCAGTATCCTGGTGCTGCCACTATACAGAGGACAGAGCCACCTGCTTCTGGCTCCACTCTCACTGTAGTGCGGGCACTGGTCAACTGATCAGCATGGAAGCCAGGTGCCAACAACACCTGGCCCCCCTATGGATTAACCAATGATAGCCTATCCTGTTGGACCCCCATTGATCTGTAGATATAGCCTGTGGCTATAGAAGCATGTGGATGAGTAGGCTCCATAGACACAATGTTAGAATGAGTAAAGAGCCAGGGAGTGATGTGCACTGCATTGTGCCAGATTGGTGCACTGAGGGCTGTAGTCCCACCCCCAGGGGACCAAACCACCTAATTTACATAATAATAAAATGGAAGATTTACCGAAAACAGTACTATGGATGAAGATAAGAAAATCACCTTCATTCTCAGCATTATGCAAACATAACAGCAAGTTAGAGTCCCCTGGCTGGCTATGGATTGACTTCTGAGATACTGTAGATTGGATGCTATTCCATAGGCAGGATCCTATTCACAGAGTGATTCTGATAACAACTAGTGATGAGCGAATAGTAAGATATTCGGATATTCGATATTCGTACGAATATCCCGCGAATATTCGATTGAATATTCGATCCCATTAAAGTCTATGGGAACAAGTATTCGATTAGTAAAAAACATCTATTTGACCATTTAGAGGGTAAAACCAGAAGCTGGGGGATTTGAACGCTTATCGAATATTTATCGAATATGCGCGCGATATTCGTACGAATATCGAATATTCAAATATCTCCCTATTTGATCGAATATCTATTCGATCGAACAGTATTCGCTCATCACTAATAACAACATTTTATTGGAGAAATGTTAATTGCAAAGTGAGTTTTATAGCGGTACAGTGTGATCACCTACTTTTTTGTTGCCACTTGCATGTGTTTGCACTGTTTGGCACAGTTATCCAGTCACATACCAGGAAAAAGTTGGCAAAGACTGATTTTTTTTTTTTCAATGAAAACCTTAATAAGCATGAGATGAAATTAAACCAAAGAGAATGTTCTCAATGAAGAGATTTTAGTTCCTTTTTATCCAGATCTGTGAACATTTCCTTGGGTATGTTCTACAGATAGCAAAAGTACCCGATATCTTACACCTCCAGGTGTTCTTATCTAAAGGCAAGCACATTTTATTGAATTGTTCTCATAGAATTAGGCACATATTGGTACATTATGCCAGTGGAAAGAGATGAGTAGAATTTTTAATTTCATATTTTTGTGAAATTTTGAACATTTCATTGATTAGGTCACTTAGAGAATAAAATTCTACCATTAGAGGAAACAGTAACTGTTACTTCTATTTATTTTGTTTGCTGTTTATTTATTTTGTAGACACTATCAACCTTGTGTAATTTCAAGAAAAGAATAAATACATAGAAAAAAGAACAGTGCACAAACCCGTCATATTTGGCCAAATTCCATCTTGCAGTCATGAGTACTTGTGTTCAGTTAAAAATTCTAGTTTTTTTTCTTTTAACCCTTTAAGGACATGGCCCATTTTCGTTTTTACGTTTTCGGTTTTTCCTCCTTGTGTTTAAAAGGTCATAGCACTTGCATTTTTCCACCTAGAAACCCACATGACCCCTTATTTTTTGCGTCACTAATTGTACTTTGCAATTACAGGCTGAATTTTTGCATAAAGTACACTGCGAAACCAGAAAAAAATTCGAAGTGTGGTGAAATTGAAAAAAAAAACGCATTTCTTTTATTTGGGGGAAATGTGTTTTTACGCCATTCACCCTGGGGTAAAACTGACTTGTTATGCATGTTCCTCAAGTCGTTACGATTAAAACGATATATAACATGTATAACTTATATTGTATCTGATGGCCTGTAAAAAATTCAAACCGTTGTTAACCAATATACGTTCCTTAAAATCGCTCCATTCCCAGGGTTATAGCACTTTTATCCTTTGGTCTATGGGGCTGTGTCAGGTGTCATTTTTTGCGCCATGATGTGATCTTTCTATCGGTACCTTGATTGCCCATATACGTCTTTTTGATCGCTTTTTATTACATTTTTTCTGGATTTGATGCGACCAAAAATGCGCAATTTTGCACTTTGGGATTTTTTTGCGCTGACGCCGTTTACCGTACGAGATCAGGAATGTGATTAATTAATAGTTCGGGCGATTACGCACGCGGCGATAGCAAACATGTTTATTTATTTATTTATTTGTTTACTTTTATTTAAAACCTGGGAAAAGGGGGGTGATTCAGACTTTTATTAGGGGAGGGGGCTTTTTACTATTAACAACACTTTTTTTTTTTTTTTTACACATATACTAGAAGCCCCCCTGGGGGACTTCTAGTATATACACTTGGATCTCTCATTGAGATCTCTGCAGCATAGATATGCTGCAGAGATCCATGAGATCGGCACTCGTTTGCTTTCGGCTGCTGCAGCCGAATATAAACGAGTGCCGAGCCGAGGACGGCGCCATCTTGGACGCGTCCCCGGCCGGCATCAGTAACGGAGATCGCTCCTCCGGGACAAGGTCCCGGAGGAGCGATCTCCCCCACTAGACACCAGGGAAACGTTGCCTCCGTTAATCGGAGGCAGCTGTCAACTTTGACAGCTGCCTCCGGTTAGCTAATTAGCGGGCACGGCGATCAGACCGTGCCCGCTAATAGCGGCGGTCCCGGGCTACACGCGGCACCCGGGATCGCGGCACTTCAAAGCGGGGCCGCCGCGCGGCCCCGCTTTGAAGTGCAAGTGAGGACATAGGACGTACCGGTACGTCCTATGTCCTTAAGAGGTTAAATACCATTTTGTATCCTCTGGTGCAGAGGATGCTATGCTGTTTTGTTTTATTACCCCCCCCCCTCGCTAGTTCCTAAGATGTCCCAGTTGTCTATCAGTTCTCCCTGAACAGTTAGGTGGGCATGAATTATTTATCGAGAAAAATATATCAATGCTAGGTTTTATGGGAGGGAGTACAGGTAACACCCACTTGACTATTTAGAGAAAAGAGCAGATAGGGGACAGGGAGGAGATAAAAAACTGAAAAAGTCAATCAGGAATGAAAACAATATAAAAACTCAATTTCTTTAAAGTATCCTCACATTTGGCTGGACCTTCACTGTTAGCCACCTTTATTTAAAATATGGGACATAAGGTACAAAAAGTATTGGTTTATGCATTAACAACCGCCATGTCTCCGATAACTATCCTTAAAAATGATGACTGGACCTTCTTTGTTTTAGGATAATACCATTACTAGACTGATGGAACAAGTTTTACACCAGTTGACTATGCTAACTCTTACCTTGCACCTAGTGATGTCAACCTAGACTATAACACTGGGTAGTCAGTTTTATACTCTGTAACAGAGCAAACAGCCCATAGGATCTTGTGGGATATGCTCTGCATTTTTCAACATTAAAACCACTTAAGTAATTTGAGCTTATAAGAGATTTTAGCTTTTAATTTGCATGTTGTTATTAAAAATATAAACTAAATGAAGGAGTTAAAGGACACTGAGATCTCCAATATTTGTTGGAGCATACCTTCTTGTTGTCCGCAACCAGCACTTCCAGTGATGTCACTACGAGTGGATCTGAGTAGCCCAGAGAAACACTTAGGAACTATGCAGGAGCATAGGCCAGGGACAAGGCACATTTTACAATTACAGGGATTTCCCAGTGACAGGCCTACTATATCAATACAAGGATACTAATTTTTTTGCATAACTTTTTGGACTATTACTAAAATTTTTTTATTTGGTTGACTTATTATTTTATGATTGCTCACATTTTAGATAATTAGGTAACTTTTACTCTTGTGTAGAGAGACTAGCTATAATCTCACATTAATCGCATCTGGAGGAGATTTCATTCACAGGTGGATTTGTTAATCTTTTTTGTGTAACTTTTTTTAAATCACTTTTTTTAAAATAAATTTATCTTTTTGGGGTTTTTAAGAGGCTGTTTTAAATGTTATTTCAACAATTGTTTTACCAAAGTAACATGTGCCATAAATATTTTTTGGTCTTATTAGAAATATACTACTGGTAATAAATACTGTTGTACCCCCAGCGCCTTGATGGTTTGTTTTACACTTATAAAGATAAACCAAGCATGGTGGTCACTAATATGTAAAATAATTGTATTTTTTTTTATTCATGCCTTTCCAATTGGAGAGAAATAAATATATCTGAATCAACATCATCTATGGAAGAAACATGCAGGCACGTAATATTGGAAAAAAACCACAGACTTGTGAAATCTCACACATCTAATTTCAAAAAAGCCATTTAAGCGGCCCTGTTTTATAGCGGGTGGAAGTTGTAGTCCTTCCAGACTGTGTTAATTACACAGGGGAACCAAAGAGGTTTAAAAGCAACATAATTTCATATATTAGGATTCAGGAACTCTAGTAACATACAATAGAAAAGCCCAGACTGCTCTGAAGTACGTTTATCTATTTCCCTTGCTAATAAGCCGGTATGCATTTATATATTTACGGGAATACCAGCTTTTTTTTTTCTTGGTAATATACACATGAAATTTTACATTTGTGTGTCAGGCACAAATAAGAAACAAATGTTGAAGTTATTAACAAAAGGAGCAGTGACCCCTGTAAATGCTCATAATAGTAACCTTAATTTATATTACAGTTTATTACCATTATTACTGTTAATATTAAAGGGCTTGTTTGGTTTAGGAAAACCCTTTTTTAACACCTTATTAGAAAACTGTGAGTTTTCAAATACAAGTCCTGTGTTCTGAATTCACAGCTATTAGTCAGAAGAGAAACCATTTCTTGCCCTGGAACATGCTCCTCTCCCCTTACCTTGTAGATTGTAAGCCCTTGTGGGCAGGATTCTCCACCCCTATATACCAGTCTGCAATTTACAGTATCTTCATGTAACGTGTTTTATGTAATGTCCTGTTTGTTAACCTTGATGGCTTGTATAGCACTCTGAAATCAAGGGCCCTTTAAAAATTATTATTAATAATAATAATAATAATAATTATTATTATTATTATTATTATGTAGAACACTTACTGATTCATAACAGAAATAGTTCATCAACAGTGGACACCCAATGATCAGCTCATTAAACAAAACTTTGATTCCTATACAATTACAAAATCCATGCACAAGTTGCAGAAACAACTTCACTGAGATGTCCTCAGCCTTTTTCAGAGCAAAGTTAACGACGGGAACATTCATTTAGACCTTTCTTGCATGGTATTTTTCTTAGCATTTTGCATCGGGATTTTCAAGCCAATATTTGGAATGGGTCCAGAACATAGTAGAAGCAAATTTATAAATGTTCTGCACTTCTAATTTGAGCTTAGAAATACTGATGGAAAATACTGTCCAAACTATGTAAGAGTCCAAGCAAACAAAAATCCTAATCGGGTGAAATTCTGTATGTTCTCATTAGAGATGAGCGAACCGGTTCGTCCGGTATGGGATCCAGTTCGGATTTTTTCAAAAGTCCGAGTCCGATCAGATTCAGATTTTTGGAAGTCTGCTCCGATTTTTTTTTCTTGCTTTCTAAAATGGCAGCCACCATTTTAAAAAGCAGGAAGTGTTCCGGGTGGAAAAAGCACTTTCCCATGATGCCCGGAACACATCCAATCAGCAGGGATATTGCAGTAGCCCACCCCCTGTGTGACGTCGGTATTGCTTTAATAGGAGCGGTCACATGACCGCACAATGCAGTCTGCAGAGAGAGAGAGAGAAAGAGGATGGTGCTGCTGTACTACTGACTACTGAGAAGATATTGTAGAAAAGCAAAGACCAAAAGATTAGGAAAGCTGAGAGGAGAAAGATATAGTGATTGAAAGAGAAATATAGAGAGGGCGAAAGGAGAGCAAAGGGTGCACGGAACAATAACGCGCTCTACAGACATACAAGTCCTATAGTTGGATCCTTCTGATAGTGTCTATCACATACATGTTATCCTGAGAGACAAATATACCTGGTGCAGGTGTGTAGCATAAAACTCTAAAACAAAGTGCTATACAGATAGACAATTCCTATAGTTGGACCCTTGTGATAGTGTCTTTCACATACATTACCGTTCAAAAGTTTGGGGTCACATTGAAATGTCCTTATTTTTTAAGGAAAAGCACTGCACTTTTCAATGAAGATAACTTTAAACTAGTCCTAACTTTAAAGAAATACACTCTATACATTGCTAATGTGGTAAATGACTATTCTAGCTGCAAATGTCTGGTTTTTGGTGCAATATCTACATAGGTGTATAGAGGCCCATTTCCAGCAACTATCACTCCAGTGTTCTAATGGTACAATGTGTTTGCTCATTGGCTCAGAAGGCTAATTGATGATTAGAAAACCCTTGTGCAATCATGTTCACACATCTGAAAACAGTCTAGCTCGTTACAGAAGCTACAAAACTGACTTTCCTTTGAGCAGATTTTGTTTCTGGAGCATCACATTTGTGGGGTCAATTAAAAGCTCAAAATGGCCAGAAAAAGAGAACTTTCATCTGAAATTCGACAGTCTATTCTTGTTCTTAGAAATGAACGCTATTCCATGCGAGAAATTGCTAAGAAATTGAAGATTTCCTACAACGGTGTGTACTACTCCCTTCAGAGGACAGCACAAACAGGCTCTAACCAGAGTAGAAAAAGAAGTGGGAGGCCACGTTGCACAACTAAGAAACAGACGCCTCACAGGTCCCCAACCGGCATCTTCATTAAATAGTACCCGCAAAACACCAGTGTCAACATCTACAGTGAAGAGGCGGCTGCGGGATTTTGGCCTTCAGGGCAGAGTGGCAAAGAAAAAGCCATATTTGAGACTGGCCAATAAAAGAAAAAGATTAAGATAAGCAAAAGAACACAGACATTGGACAGAGGAAGAATAGAAAAAAGTGTTGTGGACGGAGGAATCCAACTTTGAGGTGTTTGGATCACAAAGAAGAACGTTTGTGAGACGCAGAACAAATGAAAAGATGCTGGAAGAATGCCTGACGCCATCTGTTAAGCATGGTGGAGGTAATGTGATGGTCTGGGGTTGCTTTGGTGCTGGTAAGGTGGGAGATTTGTACAGGGTAAAAGGGATTCTAAATAAGGAAGGCTAACACTCAATTTTGCAACGCCATGGCATACCCAGTGGACAGCGCTTGATTGGAGCCAATTTCATCCTACAACAGGACAATGGCCCTAAACACACCTCCAAATTGTGCAAGAACTATTTGCAGCAGAAGCAGGCAGCTGGTATTCTATCGGTAATGGAGTGGCCAGCGCAGTCACCAGATCTGAACCCCATTGAGCTGTTGTGGGAGCAGCTTGACCGTATGGTACGCCAGAAGTGCCCATCCAACCAATCCAACTTGTGGGAGCTGCTTCTAGAAGCGTGGGGTGCAATTTCTCCACCTTACCTCAACAGATTAATTGCTAGAATGCCAAAGGTGTGCAATGCTGTAATTGCTGCAAAAGGAGGATTCTTTGACGAAAGCAAAGTTTGATGTAAAAACAATGTTATTTCAAATACAAATCATTTTTTCTAACCTTGTCAATGTCTTGACTCTATTTTCTATTCATTTCACAACGTATGGTGGTGAAGAAGTGTGACTTTTCATGGAAAACACAAAATTTTTGGGTGACCCTCAAACTTTTGAACGGTAGTGTATGTGTTATCCTAAGAGACAAATATACCTGGTGCAGGTGTGTAGCATAAAACTCTAAAACAAAGTGCTATACAGATAGACAATTCCTATAGTTGAACCCTTGTGATAGTGTCTATCACATATGTGTTATCCTGAGAGACAAATATACCTGGTGCTTGTGTGTAGCAGAAAACTATAAAAAAAAAAGTGCTATACAGATAGACTCTTGTTGCTCTTGCCTTGCCTTCATGTTGACTACTGCTGCTCCTGCCTGGCCTCAATGTTGGCTACTGCTGCTCCTGCCTGGCCTCCATGTTGGCTACTGCTGATCCTGCCTGCCCTCCATGTTGGCTACTGCTGCTCCTGCCTGACCTCCATGTTGGCTACTGTTGCTCCTGCCTGGCCTCCATGTTGGCTACTGTTGCTCCTGCCTGGCCTCCATGTTGGCTACTGTTGCTCCTGCCTGGCCTCCATGTTGGCTACTGTTTCTCCTGCCTGGCCTGCATGTTGGCTACTGTTGCTCCTGTACTGGCCTCCATGTTGTCTACTGCTGCTCTTGAACTGGCCTCAAATGACTATTGCTGGACCTCCACTGGCCTCCAATGACTACTGCTGCTCCTTCACTGCATTTGTGGCCTTTTTCCTGCATAGACCCTGTAATGGTGAATTTCCTGCATAGACCCTGTAATGGTGAATATTGAAGTCTAAAAAAATTACTTTGAGATATTGAAAAGATAACGATGTTACTGACATGTAGAGCCCTAAATTCAACCAAATACACTACCCCCGTATCATATAGATGCTTTAAACTATGAAATCCGAAGAAATCCGAAATTCGGTCTAACCGAACCTTTCAAACAAAATCCGGAAGTCCGGTCGGAAAACACTTTTGAAAAGTTCGCTCATCTCTAGTTCTCATGACAGCTTTACCAACTTTTAAAGTCCTATTCACAGCATGTTTTTTGAGCCCTGTAAAAGGGTACTGTTTTTTTTTCAAGACTAGAAAAGGTGACTCCAAAAAATGCGACTAGATACCTTTACTGTATCATCCTATGGCATTGCATCTTTCTGGATTCCTTCTGTTCTTAAACACAATGGGGCACATCTATCAATTGCCTTTTTTCCCCATGTTTAAGCCCTATTCAGGAGTTGAATAAAGTCATAACATGGTTTTCATAGACCACTGTAGGTTAATGCTATATCTTTATATGGCTATAATTTTAAATTCAAAAGATAGCAAAAATTGTGAAATGCATTATGGGATGCGGTATAATGGAGTATGTATGCTTGGTTAAGGATTTTACAGGAACACTACATTTCCACTGTGGAATTCTTTATTAATGGGAAACAAGCTGAACCTCAAAACATGCATTTTTATATACACTCATACCAGTTGTTGTTGTTCACACTGTTTTCTTGACAATTTTTCTGAAACATTAAATTTCCTATTAAAATGAAGTGGCATAGATACGTTTTCAGTTGTTTACAGCCAAAAATGAAACAGGTATAATTTCCAGCCATTTTTGCATAAGAAATGTTTATTTTTTTTTATAGGCTGAAAATAGAGCCAGAAAAAGGTGAACATAACCTTAGGGTAGTTTAACACAGACAGTATTTTGGGGAAAAGCCACCACAGTTTTTGATGCAGTAAAGCAAAGCCAGAAGTGGATCAGGCAGGAAGGGGAAGTACTGTATAAGTCCTTCCTTTTCTATTCGAACCCACCACTTGATCTGACCCAACAAATTTTTTCTGTTTTTAGGAGAATAAAACTAATGAAAAATCACATGAATTTAAAGTAGTAACTCTATAACTCTGTACGACTCTCTTAAAAAATTTTTATTTTTCTGTCAAATATTTTTTTGTATTCTACTTGATTTTAGAATAATCTGTTATTTTCTGTTCAAGTCATAGTCCACGTATGAAAGATACCTTATGCCTACTTTACATAATACAACATCCCAAAATATTCATCTTCCCTTCCCTACAAACCTGCAACTGAACGGCACATGATTGACGCCGATGTCGTAAAGGGTCCAGGTGATGAAAAACATTGACTTGCCTTTTAGAAATGGCTAATTATATTTCTGCTCTGTGTATCCAATGGGTAATAAACCATTTTTTACAACCAATTAAATGCAGGTGTTTGGCACTGGCATTTGATCGCATTAGTCACACAATACCCATTAAGAGAATGCAATTACATTGCATGTATGTCACGGAATGGTACGTTTCTCTGTGTAAGTATAACTGGATCCGAGCAAAGGAAAATAAAAGATTACACAGTAACTGTATACCAGCATTGGCCTTATTTATGTAGTCCATTTATTTTGTGCTGACAATGCAGGGATGGCAAATATAAACTCATTTAGCGAGAATGAAGTCCCTTTATTGAAGTTTTTATATGTGCATTAATGAAAAGCTGACATGTACCATTGAGCCTTGCTCTGCGGATTATGTTCTTTGCTATAAAGGGTGTGGTTTTCATTTTGATAGAGATGTGAACCAGCTTTTACTATATGAATGAACATACAAAGTAGCAGTGAGCTGAAGCAATATCACCATATTTTGAGGTACAAGTTATGTGGGTGGGAACCCTAGCCGGTTTTGCTTTTATTCCCGCTTTCTCATCATTCACTTATATTTTTATGACAAAACCCAAGCAATGAAACGTTAAGTATTGCCTTACATTTGCCCGGTATAAGTGTCCCAGAATTAATTTAGGCAGAGTAAGCAGAGTTCATTTTTCAGAGGATTTTAATCTGAAAGTTAAAATGGGCAATTTCTATAAGTGAGCACTGAGCATTCCTTGGTAATGATGGAGGTCAGAAGACAGACTGAGCCCGAGGTGTCAAACTGTGGCCCTCCAAAACTGTAAGTGTGCTATTAAAAGGGCGGCCTGAATAATACTGTCCAGCCCGTTTGCTGGACCTATTACACGGCCCGATAATCATTTAGCAAGGGCTGCATGGACATCGTTAGTGATGTCCATGCAGCCTTTGCCTAAACAGTTTTTACATTACCTATCCATGTTCCCGGTCTCCTCCTGCTCTTTCCATGCTTCCTCCCTGGTCCCGCGGCTGCAGCTTCAGAGTCTCCTGTCTCAGCTGACAGGCCGCTCAGCCAATCACTGGCTGGAACCGCCGCAGCACGGAAGAAATGATGCGCAGTCTGTGCCTGATGATTTAAGGTCAGGCCGTTAAGAAATGATCAGCCGGTGATCGTTTCATCAGCTGATCATTGTCTCTATTAAACGGAGCAATAGTCGGACAAATCGGGCAGATTTGACCGATTATCGCTCCCCGTAATAGAGCTCCCCATCGCTTCCCATCATGCCTTGACAGCCTTGAAGTGCCATACTAAAGAGCAACCTATATTACCATAAAATCTTGCACCCAACTGGGTTTCCCAGAAAAAGTTGAAGCTTTATAGGATTTTCACATTCTGCCATCCTTCACAGGATGTTATTCTACCGCCCCATTGCTATTGTGTTCTCAAATGGTAGAGGAAAATAAGCCATCTCTGAACCTCTCTAGCAGCAGTAGCATAGCAGTTGTAGTACCATAGCATCTGCCACATGTACGATCCCACAATTATTTGTATAATTGATCCTTGTATAGGATCTGCCAATGAGCACTGATCTTGAGCTCATATGCTGCTTCCTGTTACACAGCCCGATATGGAGCAGTGCAAGGATGCAAGTAAATGCTAATTGTCTGGGCCGCATGATAACTGCAATGTTTGTGTGGCCATTTAAATGTATTGCTATTTGCCGCACATCCCGTTTACACAATAAGATGTGCAGCCGAAAGCAATAGAGTTTACCGCCATACTAATTCAGATATTACAGAATAAAAATGTGGTCATGACTTTTTAAAGTTACATTTCCAAACAGTTCTGGATCTAAAAATTAGGCTTTACATTAGGCTTTTACATTAGATATAGAACTAATATTCCTTAGTATATCAGCACTAGATAGTCATGTCGATTTCACGGTATTGCTTAGATGAGCAATGATGTGAATACATAGTAATATGTTCCTATGACACAGATGCCAATGTAGAGGTTAATTTTCCTAATAAATATCCCTTAATCACAGGCATCTCATTATGACAGAGGTCAGCTTTGATATCACCGGTAGATCCATAAACGCTGTTTGGTCAATTACCTTAATTAAATCTATTGTGCGTAATGACCACATTTGTTCGGCAAGCAAAACTACTTTCCTCCCCTAACATTGAGAATAAAGAAAAACAGTACTTCTATCACTCAGACATCGCACTAAGCATGAAAATATTGTAAAAGTTTATAGAGCCTTAGTTTACACGCATGTAAATGAGACATAAATGAGCTTCTATGTGAAAACATTGATGACCAGTTTATGGAATGACCACACGACCACAATTGCATCGCCTTCAGGCAACATAACGATGGCAATTAGTAGTCGTCATGGCAGATGGTAATACTTCATTCCCAGTGTAGTAAAATAAAACAACAGGGAACACCTTCTAAAATTCAAGGAAGTTCTATAATCCTATCAAATTTGACAAAATTACTTTACTTACTCAGACCCCTGTGAACCATTTTCATTCAAAACTTGTCCACATATTAATACCCTGTTCGAAAAAAAGACATAGTAGAGGTTTTGCTGAATTGCTAAATTTAAGGCTTCTCCCAAAAGTAAGACATAACAAAGTTTTTGTTTGGAAGCATGCCCGCCGAACAGATCACCAGGGCATGCAGCTGTGATTCTTTTTAGTCTGCCGCCATTGTCTCCTACCATCACCCTCTGTTGCAGAGCGGCTGCATGCAGGACATGAAGATCCCCACTTTCCACCAACCTCGGTGTTCCCTTCCACGGCCGGACTTGTAAATGTGCAGGCAAGGCATCAAGAGGCCCATTGCCTGCCGCCATCCCCGTTGTCCCCTACCGCCAGATGTAGGGCTGCACACAGTCTGATGTTATCATCCGGCAGGGCTGTGTCTGTAGGATCTGAACATCACAGGAACCAGAAAGAAGCAGTGACCAGTTTTGGGTGTGTAGCATCTGTGTGGCAACTATAAGGAACAGATAGAGGTGAGTATAGCTTATTATTTTTACACCACCTCCATGAAGTAACATTTTTCCTCCCATAATTAACCCTTTTAGGACACCCTTTTTTTAGTAAAAAGAAGAGAAAATTGCCAGTGTCATTCATTCTATAAGGGTTTTCTTCACTTAACAGATTTTTAAATATTTATGTATTTTGGCCTGAATTCATTAACTTCTGCTAGTGAATAGGTTGAAAGGGCAAAAATTAATTTTCTGTATCCCAAGCTGGTTAAAAAAAGGCACTGCCCACCACTGTCACAGACAGGATAACAGGTGCTTAGTATTAGAGAGTGGGGATAGTCCAGATAGCAGCAGTGGGGCATATGGACAGAATAATCCAGAACAAACATTGGTACTGGACAATTCTTTTAAGGGACAGGATTTAACAAATTGGGCAGATGCGACATGTGTAAAGTTTAACTTCCCCATAGTGGTGTGGTGGGGTAACTAAATACTTGCTGGTGGGTACTGGAGTTTGTACAATTGTTAGCTGTCAACCCAGGGCCGGACTGGGACTGAAAATCGGCCCTGGCATTTCAAAGCACACAGGCCCACTTACCATACGGGGTCGTCTATGCATCATCTATGCAGAGTCTACCAGACAAACATTATAGGCTCTTAGCTCCAGCACCATCATCACCTCTATACAAACTCCCCATCTATATTGCCCCCCGCTGTTACAGCGCCCACGTTATGCCCCTTGTAGTATTTAGAGCCAGGTTCCCTGTCCTCATATAAAAGAAAGGCCCCTGTGACCCTCATATACAAAACATCAAATAAAAAGGGATCAGAAAACCTTCTCTACCCCATAATGGTATTGATAGGAACTATACTAGAGCACATAAATACATAGTATATGAAATATACAAAAATATACAAATAGAGACATATACACCGCACACAGCTCTGTACTCAGCAATATACAAATTATACACCCCACACAGCTCTGTACACAGCAATATACACTGACATATACAACATATACACCACACACAGCTCTGTACACTGACATATACAACATATACAACCCACACAGCTCTGTACACAGCAATATACACTGCACACAGCTCTGTACACAGACATATACAACATATACACCCAGTTGCGGATTATAATAGGTCCATTTTGGGCGGTAGCCCGGGGCCCTGAGCTCCTGGAGGGCCCATGACCACCCAAAAAGACTGATACTTTCAGTAGTGTATTGTCTCCTGGCTACATTTCTGCCATGATTTTCAAAAAAAATCAGTTTTTTTTTTACAAATCAGGGCATCATAGCATTATCAATCCTGTAGTATGAGCACCAGGCTAGTGCGGCCATAGTTACAGTGTGTGTGTGTGTGTGTGTGGGGGGGGGGCAGGCTTGGTGAACAGCCTGGGGCCTATGGTAAAGTTAATCCGCCCCTGTATACACCGCACACAGCTCTGTACACAGCAATATACAGTGCACACAGCTCTGTACACAGACATATACAACATATATCACGGCTACACAGCTGCCACGCGGTTTCTTCTGTCTGCACAATTGCACTTCCAGGTATTTTATTGGGCATAATGGTGGGTATAGTAGTGGTCTGGGGGCATAATGGTGGGTATAGTAGTGGTCTGGGGGCATAATGGTGGATGTAGTAGTGGTCTGGGGGCATAATAGTGGGTATAGTAGTGGTCTGGGGGCATAATGGTGGGTGTAGTAGTGTCTGGGGGTATAATGGTGGGTGTAGTAGTGGTCTTGGGGCATAATAATAGATGTAGTAGTGGTCTGGGGGCATAATGGTGGGTGTAGTAGTGGTCTGGGGACATAATGATGGGTGTAGTAGTGGTCTGGGGACATAATGGTGGGTGTAGTAGTGGTCTGGGGGCATAATGGTGGGTGTAGTAGTGGTCTGGGGGCATAATGGTGGATGTAGTAGTGGTCTGGGGGCATAATGGTGGGGGTAGTAGTGGTCTGGGGACATAATGGTGGGTGTAGTAGTGGTCTGGGGGCATAATGATTGATGTAGTAGTGGTCTAAGGAGCATAATGGTGGAAGTAGTAGTGGTCTGGGGGCATAATGGTGGGTGTAGTAGTGGTCTGGGGGCATAATGATGGGTGTAGTAGTAAGGTGGGTGCATAATGATGGGTGTAGTAGTGGTCTGTGGGTACAGTAGTGATTTAGTCAGAACCCATATATATAACACCTCCCCCAGTGCCTCCATTACTCACACACTCTTCTGCTGCTGCTGATGATGATGATGGTTCCTCCCCTGTCCCGACTGCTGCTGCTGCTGACAGGGAGGAGGAGAGTCACACACAGGTGCTGCCCCCGGCTCCGGGCCTTCAGTGAGGGAGATCATGTGACCTCTGCAGGGGAGGTCATGTCATCTCTGCAGGACCCAGAACTTGCATGTAAATGAGCAGGCCTTGCTGATGCCTGCTCATTCTGCATGTCAGTGACAGGGCCGGCAGGGGCAGCAGGGGGCGGGGCTTACCGGGACAGGAAGAAGAGGAGGCCGCACTGCACTGTGAGTGAGAAGACAGCCTGTAACCTCCTGATGCTGCAGGACCGTGTGATTAGCTGGGCAGCATCAGGAGTTTACAGGAGTTGGGGGAGGAAGTAGCCGGGTATGGAGGAGGCCCGGACCGGCCCACGGAGGGGGCAGCCCCTCTGGCATTTGCCAGAACTGCCCTATGGCCAGTCCGGGCCTGTGTCAACCCCAAACAAAAGAGTTTGTCTAAAGTGTGCAACTGCTCGATTGTTGATCATTTTCTGTATTTCCCACACTTCAATCTTAGCCCGAGTTTAAGTACACATATATTAGCTAGTGATGAGCGAATAATGTTCGATCGAATAGATATTCGATCGAATAGTAAGGTATTCGATCTATGGAATATTATCGAATAGTTCACAGAATATTTGAAAAATATTCGATAAGTGTTCAAATCCCCCAGCTTCCGTTTTTTACCTCCAAGTGGTCAAATAGATGTTTTTCAATAATCGAATACTTGTTCCCATTGACTTTAATGGGATCGAATATTCGATCTCGAATATTCGAATATTCAGGAGATATTTGTACGAATATCGAATATTCGAATATTTCGCTATTTGCTTATCACTAATATTAGCTAGATGATAAATGATTACCAGGTTTGCATGTTAAAAATAATAAATAAATAAAAACTGAAAACTGTACATTTTATGCATAAAAAACAAAACAAAACTCAACTAAAAAAACTGTTTGAAATGTTTCCACCTGAATATCTCCAGTCTCACAAAGGAAAAAGCCTCTAATCTCCTAAACATTCTCATTACAATGTAACGAGACACATTACCTCACTATATTACAGGGGTTAATCTCCTTGCAGTAGTTCTGAAGATTACACTGTATGTTCCTTTCACTCAAACAGAAACTAATGACAGGTTTCAGACTTAAATTTGTATTTCCGGAGTAAAGATGATCCTGCACAGTAAGTGATTTCCGTGGCAGCAGAACAATTCCTTTCTGGCAAATGCATGTCAGGACATGAATATTACTGTTCCTAATCTCCCCAAATCATAGCAAATTTGCACTATATTCTATAGCTGGCTCCTCCCTGTCAGGATAAATCTTCTTTACATTCATTACATTTATCCTCTTTGCATATGACACATTCAATGCTTTTCTTCTATTATTTTTAGGTTTAACTATCGTAGTATAGTATAGTAATTACTATATATCACATAAAAGCAGGTTATTTATGGGTAAAATGCAAATGAGCAGTAATCCATAGAAGAACACAAGCTATATTTTGTCTTTAGAGTATTTAGAGTGAGTTAAAGGACGCCTGTCACTAAATCTTTATCTTGGATTATGACACGTGTTGTATCATAGGTGATTGGGGGAATAAAATTCACCTTATTTTAAGAATACATAATAACATTGTATTTATATAGCACCAACATATTCTACAGCACTTTACAATTGTGGGGTACATACATCGACAAAATCAGACAAAAAGCAACTGACCCTGATGTGAAGGTGGTCATACAGATGTAGTGTCCCAGTACAGAAGTGCCACTACGTCTTGTATACCACCTACCTGAAGGTAACTCTGTCAGGTGTCACACTCTGGGTCTCTGGGTCACTACTTGGTGTCTCACTCTCCCGTTTGCTGTGCACAGCTGAAGGTAAAAGGTTAACTGCTGGTGATTCTGTGTTTTCTATTAGCCAATCACAGGTGCAGGTACAACCAGGGCCGATTCTGGCGTCTTTGCCGCCTGAAGCAAACCTCAGGCGGCTGCCCCCTCACTAGCACCTCCCCCCCAGGCATTCCGGCCCTGCAGCCACTCACCTGTCCTGCCGCAGCCGTCCCGCCTCCAACGTTCACCGCTGTCTCGCCGGCCCTGCAGCCGCTCACCTGTCCTGCCGCAGCCGTCCCGCCTCCAACGCTCACCGCTGTCTTGCCGGCCCTGCAGCCACTCACCTGTCCTGCCACAGCTGTCCCGCCTCCAACGTTCACCGCTGTTTTGCCGGCCCTGCAGCCGCTCACCTGTCCTGCCGCAGCCGTCCCGCTTCCAACGCTCACCGCTGTCTCGCCGGCCCGGCATCGCGGCCCCAACTGACCCTGGGCACTCATAACTCGCTGGAGGGCGATGACAGCTGCTGACTGACGGTGGGGGAGCGCGGAGGGGGACAGCGGTCAGCGTTGGCGGCGGGACGACTGCGGCAGGACAGGTGAGCGGCTGCAGGGCTGCTGTCTGCCGCCCCCTGCAGGGGTGCAGAATCTGCCGCCTGAGGCAGAATACTCATTCCGCCTCATGGCAGAAGCGGCCCTGGGTACAACACAGGCACTCGCAGCCTATTAAACTTAAGTGAGTTAGTTCCTAGTGGGAAGGTCTTTTGTCCAGTTGTCTGCAGTGAGGAGATAAAGATAGTGGTTGCTGCAGTTTACAGCCAGGCCTGGCTTAGGCTCGGGCCCTGGTAGGGGTTCCATCTTTAGGCTATGTTCACACTACGAATGAGACTGGCCGTTCCGTGACCACGGCCGGGTCACGGAACGGCCGGTCTCTGCCTGGATCATCCTAGCCGGTACTTAGGTACCGGCCGAATGATCTGTCCGGCCGCAGAGCTCTGATGCGAGCGCATCAGAGCTTCTCCCTGCACAGTGTGAACTGACAGGGTTTCCTACGGCCGCAATTCATTGAATTGCGGGTGCAGAAAACTGACATGTCAGTTATTTGCGGGGCCGCACAGGATCCCGCCCGGAGCGTATACGATGCATATATGCTCCAGACGGGATCCCATTGAAACTAAGGCATTGTTCCACCCCGCAAAAAACTACGTCCGTTGTTTTACGTAGTGTGAACATAGCTTTAGACTGTAGTGGAGGTAACGTGAGAGAGACACAGTTTTTTCCAGAGACTAAGAGAAAGTGATTATGCACTGCTAAGTCCAAAGGTAGGGTAGCTATCATCTGCGTTTAACCTTGCCTATGCCTGGGATCCTTCTAAGATGTTAGGACAATCTACAGACACAGAGATTGATCCGCAGTGGAACAAAGAGCCTAAGCTGACGTATTCCACTGTTACTTGCTCGGCCTTCTAGGGGAACCTTGAGAGGTTAGCTTTACCCAGTAGTTCAACTCTTGGACTTGTATTACCGAACCTGACACTCCTTGGAGTTATTTGGCAAATGACAATCTTATTTTTCTTTCAGCCACTACCAAAAGCACTACCAACACCTGTATCTGTACCAAGGAAAGTTATTCACTTGTATAACTTCTAAGTAAAGTTATCCTCTGTTTAATTGCTGGATTCTGTGCTCATATTTTCTCCACCGGACTTGAATCCACAAATTTGTACTGCATTAACTAGGCCCAGTGCTAGTGTGTCCGGGGGTGGGTATCACCACTCCTGGCCACGGTGACAAGTGCCAGAGTAAAACACCAGAAGCCCACCTGCTGTTACCACGTAGAAACCATGCCATGGCACACATGAGTAAGCTATCAGTCAGGCACTAGGTCTTGGGCAGCACCTGTGATGACATTTACAAGTATCATAAGTAGTTTGCACCATTTCCAGGTTCCCTGGTTGTAAAACTTTCTGCTATTTTGTTTTCTATTTATTATGTTTATGCTATGCAACTGTCTCTCATCTGATCCAGTGTTCTGGATCAGCTATCTCCTAGATTGTTCAGAGAGCCGTTCCAACTTGTTAACCTGGCTAAAAAATTCATGCTTTGTGCAGATTACAGCAAAAGCTTTAGAAGTTTGAACCTAGTTTCCCGTCATGTCCTTGGTTCTACTTTCTGTAATATTGGTATTTGTATTTCAGTGTCTCTGCTCTTCATTCAATCTGCAACTGTCTGTGTGTAAAATGGAGATTTTTTTTTTTTTTGCTTACTGTCTGTGCTGCATTATCCCCTCCAGAGAAGTGGTCATGCCTAGGTACCACCCTACTGCAACCCTCCTTCAGGTCAATATTGAAAACTCAAAAGATTGTATTTAGTAGAGATGAGCGAACCTACAGTAAGTACAGATTGCTTGGCCTTTAGTTGCCTGGAAAAGATGGATGGGTCCCTACTGAAAACAGGCAGATAAAAAAAATTGCATCCAAAAAATATTCGCATGTCAAATACTGGTTCATAAATAGAACAAAAATGAGTGAAAAATCCATTTAGTCACTTAAAATTAGGCACAAACCCCATTTTTAAAAAAAAAATACCACTGCAATTTTTGTGCCAAGGCCAGAAGTTGATCCAGTAGTAAGGAGAAGTAAAACTCCTTCCTTTATATTTCCCATTCCTTTTTAATCCACATCTGGCTTTTGGGAAAAAACTGCAGTGGAATTTTTCCAAAAAACTACCGTGTGTAACCAGCCTAATTCTTTCATCAGATGACCTTTCCCATAAGGTAACAGAAATCATTAGGTGGACAATACTAATGAAGTTATTTTTTTTTTTTTTTTTTGCTAAAAAGCTATAGCAAGTTTAGGCAGATTTTATTATGAAAAATTATGAAAATTCTGTGCATTTTCTTGCCGAAACGTGCTACAGAACAAGAATGTTTTGTCACTAAACAAATACCAAACAAAATAATATTTTCCAATCCAACAGCTGTTACTGTAAAAAATAAGCTCTGGGAAAGCTATTAACCACACAAACAATGCAACAAGCAAACACACTAGCAAAATTAGGTAATTAAAATGGCAATCTGCACACTCTACGTATCCACATAAATGTCAGGATGGGGTTGGAGTGTATAGATTAGTGCAGGTTGCTATCACTCACCTATATCATATTTTACAATCACTTTCACTTTGCATTTCTTAGGAAACTTCCTAAAGTGGAATCTGGAAAAAAGTATATAAAGGGGTTTCACATGGATTTAGATAGAAATATAATGTAAGGCTGACACCCTCCTCGATAGTGTTTTCCCTATCTGACATACTCAGCATTGTACCTCTCGTCAACTGGGGGCTATTTTGGGGTCCAGATTTGGATATTTGACTAGGAAAGTCTATATGAAATGCTTATGGGGTGAAGAGAAAAATTGACAGTATTGTTTGGTCAACAACAAACCAAATATAACACTAGAGGCTCAAAGCTTTCTAACAATTTCTTATAGGGTCTATAAAGCAACATTTAGCACCACATCATTGGTCATAAAGTTAGGTGCAATTTTTCAATCTCTTTTTAAGGGGCTGTCCACATTGGAAAACCCAATTGCCTTTACCCTATATGGGAATTCTAAGTGAATACAGAGGGGCATCCTGTGCAAGTTCTACATCTGTTGACCATAGTATGGAGTAGTTAGAATGAGCATCTGTGGCTCTTAATCTGGAGAACCATCCTATCTTTCATTACACAGACAACAGATTGATTTTCATGGGCACAATGTAAGTCTACACTCATTGGCGATCTGGCTCAGCTTCCTTCTGGCACAGTAGCGAAGCATCAGAGGGAAACAGATCCTTGAACTGTTCCCATTCATTTTAATAGGACTGTTCAAAGCATTTGTCAACTTAATTGTGCCACCGGATTGCCGGACAGGCCATAAGGAGGAATGCATCTTGCAGCTTTCTTGCGCATGGCGCTTGATGACAACTGATGCATTTTTGTGACACCAGTTATCATCAGTTTCTGGTAAAAGAAGCATGCCGGACCAACTTATGGATATAAACCCAGCCCAATCCTTTTCCTGTATTGGTCTAGGAAATTGAAGACTGATGGACGAATTTTGCCACAGCTGATCATTGGAGATCAGCTGTGGCTAGTGATGAGTGAATACTGTTCGATCGAATAGATATTCGATCGAATAGTAAGGTATTCGATCTATCGAATATTATCGAATAGTTCGCCGAATATTCGATAAATATTCGATAAGCGTTCAAATCCCCCAGCTTCTGGTTTTTGCCTCCAAGTGGTTTAATAGATGTTTTTCAATAATCGAATACTTGTTCCCATTGACTTTAATGGGATCAAATATTCAATCGAATATTCGAATATTCGGGAGATTTTCGTATGAATATCGAATATTCAAATATTTCATTATTCGCTCATTACTAGCTGTGGCACATACTAGGCACATGTCAAAAGTTTTGATTTGTGCACATCTGGGTGTTCAGACCCTCACCATTCACTAGAACCTGTAAGGAGAAGCGCTCACTATGCACCTTCTCTCTGCATTCTGTCCTCATAGCAAGAGATAAACTCCCATAGAAGTCTGAACATCCATTCTAGGACATGTCAATTTATTTATTTTTAAACAGGTACACTTTCAAATCCATTATGCTCATGTACGAAGATAAAAGTGACCCTAGTCTGGAAGGAAAATTTTAATTGTATTTTGTTTAGAACCTTCTGTTTGATCCCTTTTATTTTGACAGTCACTCAGGACAATGGAATGAAGGACTGCAGACATTAAAAATGATGCAAAGCATTACTGAGCGACAACAACTGCTGGAGGACCTACAAAGTGCTGATAAGGCTTATCATTCTGGGGCTGAGTTCCATGTTCAGTCTTGCATATACAGCGCAGATATAACCCAGCGGTCACTGTGTTCACACTCCCCTCTATCTTTCACAATTAGTTCTTGATTAAGAGGGCCAGTATGACTCTGCTGGTCTTTCATGTTGAGTCTCCTGCCTTGTGATGGAGTGAGATGTATGGGCACCTCCCAGTTGCAGAGCCCTTAGTAATAGGATTCTAGTTGGATATTCTATCATCCAAATGGAAACCAGATGACTTCACTCCCTCCTTAATTTTAAATATTTACTGATGTGTTCTTGTTTCTGAATTGAGGAGAAGATTTATTCCAAGCCTCTATTATGGGAATGAATCACTGCAAGTGAAGCTTTTAACTCACTGGACTTGAGATCTCCTGCAATCTTCTATTAGCAAATTGTTTGGCATTGGGGAATCATAGACATTGCATCAAATAATCAGTGAGACATATTGCTTCATTTTTCATGGACCTAAAGCTCATGGCGGGTTTGCAAAAGAAAATAAAATTTGTGGTCTTTTTGCAAACTGAATACTGAGAATTCATAATATTCTTCTACTAAAGCAGATTTGTGAAATTCTTGATTCAGTGCACCATTTCATGTCATTCTTATGCCCTATTACAGTTAATAGAGGGGATCCCCTGTTGAGAATTCTAAGCCCTTGGTCAGAATAGAGAACAGTTAAAATGAACGTCAGGTACATCACTTTAAGTTTTTTATATGAATAGACTTGCGCCAGTGGGGGGATGCCGATGCCCCAGCCTTTTTTTTTAACTGCAGCCCAATTTCCGTGCACGGCGCCGGTCTACTCCTGGGCACCAAAAAAAAAAACTGGAGGCGAGCCATTAATTTCCAGTGTGACAAAACCCCCTCCCTTCTGTGACGCGACTCCATTGATTGTAATGGAGCCGTGTCACAGAGGGGAGGGAGTTTCATCACACTGGGGGCAGGCCGGTCCGCCTCCAGTTCTCCAATTTTCTCCATTACAATCAACATGGGGGGGGGGGTCATCACACTGGGGTTTCTACAGGCTGGGCTGGTGCCTGGGTATAGACCGACACCGTGCACCGGAACCAGGCCACAGTTCAAAAAGAGGATCTCAGCAACGGCACCGGTCTATTTATATAAAAAATTCATATAAAAAATTTTAAGCGATGTACCTGATGGTATATTCGCTTTAAAGAGCATTTCTTACTCTGTTGAACCTGCCCTGTTCTAAACTACACTGACAACCCATTGATTTCAATGGGCACTGTATAATGTGTACCTGTATAATCTTCTCCTGTGCTGGTGCTATACTTAGGTCAATTTCTTGGGCAGAGAATGGAGGCGCGATGCATCCCATTGACTCAAGGTGACATGCTGAATTCCAAGCAGCGTCCGCAGTGCGGGCTCCGCTTGAAATTCCGCCACTTCTACTCTTTGTGAATGGGCTGTTACAGCTAGATTCTGCCGTTGATTACAGCTGGGCACTGGTTATCTCTTTACTACAACTTTTTTAAAACAAATATTTCAATTCTAGTAGAAAAATAAACTTGTACATAGATTGAATGGAGGATGATACTAGGTACATAGACAAAAGACACCAAATACTGACACTATGAAATACTGTACCAAGAATGTGGCTCACGGAAATCACATTTGGGCTGATTTCCGTGAGCCACATTTTTGGTACAATAGGTCATAGTGTCAGTATTCTTTGTGTGTTTTCCATCTACCCTTGTATTGTGTATCTGCATACAGTATGTTTACCTGCTTTTTTGCATATCCATGGTACTGACACCTGGTGGTGTACGCGTCCACTACAGTTTACTTACTACACATATTGCAATTTAGATTTTTGTTATACATGAGAAAGACCCATAGACTAAGGTGCGTTTCTGTCACTTAGTGCAAACTTCTTCCAGCAATATTTTGTGTTTAGTGGTGGTTTTGGCACCAAGCAAATCTGATCGAAACATTTCCAATGTCACAAAGACATGTCAAAAGTTTTTTTTTTCAGTGACAATGCTCATATAAGACCAGAATTTAAATTGGCAATAGTAAATTTCCTCCTCTCAGTCTTATGACAAACCATGTTGCTATCGCTGGCTGGCTCTTGCACTGAGCCTATACGTTTGTTTCTCTCAAATCTCTCCGGAGCATATAAAGCGACACTGTAATTTCATGGCTTTCTGACTATGTCCACTATCTCCATTGCAACCTTTGGAAAAGAGAAAAAAAAATCACCTCCCTACACCCATCCAATTACATTGCTCATCTCCAATATGTTTCGGCAAGCATTATGGTTCACTGATGAGGAAATCTTGGAGAAAGTGTACAGAGATGCTGGTTTATTTATCACTTGAGTCTACGCTGAGTCTCACACTCTGTGCGCTGTCTGTGCTGTGATAATTGAATGGACTTGTCTTTTCTAGCACGCTGTTAGATCTAACTAGTCACAATGTCTCACTTCTAACCAGCGTTCCTATTTATTGCTCACTTCACTGAGAGCGACAAGGTGAGTTATCTTCCACTGAAGAAAAACTGAGAGTCATTCATATGCTTGAAAGCTCGGGGTAAAAACCGTGTGTTTAAAGCATGATTTTCTGGGAAAGGAAGCTGTTTGTACAGAAGAAGAGACAAACTCCTACTGGGGACAGTTTGAGATTATTCTCGGCCCTTGCTGAAAGCTATCAACTATACTCAGTACAAAGTCATCCCAAACCATATATATTGCCATTGAAGCAAAAAAAAAAAAAAAAAAAAAAAAGTAGTAATTAACTTTGGGGCCATTACCCTAAATATCAGTAAATATTTTTTTTTTACTAGACCAAAAACCTATTTTTTTGGTTCATAATTTACAGCAAATTAGATGAGAACTATTCTGAGAGATTTACTCTTCTATATTTAGATATTTTAACTGGTTTATATACAATATGAAACTAGATAATGTGCATGTTAAGACACCTGATTGTCATGCTAGTTAAAGGGAACCTGTCTGCAGATTTCTCAAATTGAAGCTGCTGGCAGTATGATGTAGGTCATGTAAAACCCATTCTATTAATGTGTGTGTCTGAGTAAGTGATACTAAACTTTGCTGACTTGTCTGTATGTTAATAAAGTACCTGGAGTCATTGGCTGTTACACAACACCTCTGAGTCAAGGAGTAGTCTCTAAGTACTTATTTCTTCCCCTACTGCAAGCACGCCTCCTGCCTGATGATTGACAGCTGATGTCACAGCAGGGAGGGTCGTCAATCAACAGGCAGGAGGTGTGCTTGCAGCAGGGGGAGAGGTGAATGCTTAGAGACTACTCCTTGATTCAGAGCTGCTGTGTAAAGCCACAATGACTCATTTATACATAGCATAGACAGCAAATAAACATAACTTTTTAAAAACATATTACTCAGACAGATATATCACACACTTGTCTAGAATGGGTATTAAATGACCTACTGTATATCACACTGCCAGCAGCTTCATTTTGAAAAAATTACTGACAAGCAAGGCCAATGTATCTGTATATCTATTGTTCTCAACTGCTGATCCTATATATGATAACTTTGAATATTTTCCAAACATTTCATTTGATCCAGTATTATACACATGATCCCGACACAGATCTCTATTGTAATGTGAAATCTCACAAAAAGATGAGGCTGGGATGACAGCAGTTATGGAATTATTTTATGTGGACCTCAATCCTAAACCCGAAAACTTTGGTTACAGAGAACATAAGAAATAACAAGATTACAAATGATCACCTATCGACAGAAAAAGGGATAAGTATCTGAACCAGTGGATCCCTCACAGATCACAAGAATAGGGGTTCCTTGACCCCTTTATGTAAATGGAGTCATGGTCAACATGCTCAATGATGCTATATAAAGATAGTTAAATTCTGTGGATAGGAGGAAAGTTGTAAGCTTCTGATAACTACTCTAATGAATTTATATTTATGAGCTAAGGATTAGATTGTCCACCGGACAATATATATGTTTAGTGTTAATGAAATTAATAAAAATAAAAATAAAACCTTGCATTTATTATTGTAAAGCATGACATGTGAGATCTTCTCTCTTGGGGTACATTTAACATTTGGTTCCATGAGTTTTAATGTTCAGAGCATTTGAATATTGCCTACGGGGATGCTATAGGAACAAGAAGTTAAGAAGCACCACATACAAGCTCTTAGTCATACAAGCATTTTCATATTAATGGGCAAATTTTCGGGAGAATTTGGTAATTCCAATGCTGCATGTACACAGATATTCTGTGTTCTGATTACAGTTCGCCGTCTTTTACTTTGGGGGGAGATTCTGGCTTGTCCAAAGTAACTTGTCATGTTTTAAGGCTCTTTATTGGGTCAGACACGGAGATGAGGGTTAATTGGACAGGGAAACTTTTGTAGGTTAACATTTTGTACTTCCATAGATTTGCTGCCTAACATGAATCATTGTGATCAGCAATAAAAAGCTTCATAGAAGTAGTGGAAAATTGAGCAGTACCTTTAAAAAATTTGTAAAATTTACAAGTTGACCTCAAGCTAGTCCAGCATATGTATAATTTACCTGTAAATCTTACTTCTAGTCTTACCAAACCTTGTTAATAATTCTGTTTTACAGGATATGTATTTAAACATTCCCTATGATTTCTATATAGGTGGTAAAGAAAGTCTGCACTCTTTTATATGGCTCTTAGTTAACCAGTTCCAAAGTTGTTTTTTTTTTTTTACTTAAGTGAATGATCACACATCAGCCGCTTGCTACTCATTGTGGTGCCAGAACATTTCAACCTATATGTAACATGTATCGGTTATTTATAGTTAATAGAAGGAGAAAATACTTTCCTCTATGTTGTATTTTGCAGCCCTGAATGGGGTATTGTTTCTGAACATAAGCTGCTATAGATCCAAGAAGATGCATTGATTGACGAGTAGGGATAAGTGTATGGATGCAGAATAATCAAATTTGTTTGAATTAAAATAAATATATAAATCAGATTAATTAGATTCTGACTTTTTTGTGATTCGCTTTGAAAAAATTAGTACAGGAGCAGGGACTCCAGTCTTTAAAGTGACACTGTCACCTGTGATTACACAGGAGACATTCAAAGGAGCAGCTGCAACAGTGTCTTTTCTGCTGCTCTCCTCTCCACACCTCAGTCTTGCTGCTGTTAATGCTCCCCTGTGTAATCACGGGTGTATCAGTATCACTTTAAGGCCATGTTCATACGCTGTATGAGACCGGCCAATCCATAACCTAACCGGGTCACGGAACGGCTGGTCTCAGAAAAGATCATCCAGTGCTGGCCGGATGATATTTAGAGCCGCATCCGTGCACAACCGCATTAGAACTCCCCACTGCCCACTATGGAGCGTGTGGACGGAGCCGCTCGCTACACAGTGTGCACTGACAGAGTTTTCTGCGGCCGCTATTCACTGAATAGCGGAAGCAGAAAACTGACATGTCAGTTTCTCGCTGCACCGCTAGGGATCCCAGCCGGAGTGTATACCCTGTGGATACAGTCCGGCATGGGATTCCATAGAAGGCTATGTAACGTATATTTTTGTAATAATCACAGCTGTTGTTGCAATCGGCAACAACGGCCGTAGTTTTACGAAAATATACGTAGTGTGAACATATCCTAGAGGTGTGCGTACATCTCATACTAAAGTTGCCTGAGCCCACCGCTGCTGGCACCTTAGGCCAACAGTATTAGGTATGAGGACTTGCTGACTCTGCATTAATGGATATAGGATCAGATAGAGTACATTACTACCATCCAACCCTTTTGTTCTAATAGCTATTCTGCTGTGGCTTCAGCCCCTCATCACCATAGTAAACACCTGAACTTCGGTCATGCCGAACATTCATGTATATGGGGAGGCCGTGAGAGATCATTGAGCTGACAGTTATTGAAGGTGTGTGGTCCCCTGAACTGTCTTCAGTGTGTTTCTAATGGTCTTCATGGGAGCAATGCTGCTTAAGCACCCGACTACATTCCCGAAAAGAAACCTATCATGTTTAAAGTAAAGTTCAATCTGTTAGAGAGAAGGAGAGACTGAACAGACTGATACATAGATTTGTAGATTGTAAGCCCTCGTGGGCAGGGTCCTCTATCCCCATGTACCAGTCTGTCATTAACCTTATTCGTATAACATGTTTTCACTTTGTAATGTTCTGCTTGTGACCCCCTAATAATAATAATAATAATAATAATAATCATCATCATCATCATCATATTAATCATAATGTACCTACATAGTTTTTAATGTAGTTGTAGTTCAGTTTTTGGCAGCAGACATGTGCTACTACTATACATTTCTATGGCTTCTCCACTTTATTCCTATGTTTGGCTCAAAAATGTCAACTGAGGCAACTGAGCCACTTCTACTTTACACCAGTTTGTTAAATCTCCCCCCTATATTCTAAACCCACAAAATGTAAATGTGTCACCCAGTCTATTTGCATCTTAGTTGTGGAACCACCATCCACCCGCATGATTATGCTCTTTGGGTAGGGTACTGACTTATGTGAATATCCTCAAAATGGCCATGTGCACTCAATACAGATGACCGGCTACAGTCACCTACACTCAGTCATCATTCCTACGATATAAATAGTAAAAATGAAGCATTTTGAATTCTATTTTGGAAGTCAAAAACAAAGAATAGGTTAAAAAAATATGTTTTCAGTGTTGTCTTTGTCACAAAAATTCATATGCAATCATATGTGACAGGTTCCCTGGTTGCTCTGCTTATATTCAGCTCTGTAGCTTCACAGCACAAAGTAGCAGTCACAGCAAGTGTGCAAGTGCTGCTGGGGGAAACTAATTTGACTCAACTTGGAACTCAATGAACAAGAAAATGCAAACGCACACCTAAGGCATCTTAGATCTTTTATCTACATAAATGCTGTAACCGGCCAAGATGTTTTCTTTACAGTGTGCAATATTTTTCAGAACTAGGCGTGCAATTTTTAGGCAAAGATAATATTTCACAATCTGCTTTCCCAGTATGCTAATGGATAGCAGTGTTGGAAAGTGCAGGCTTTCAGTTATCTAACTAATGGACAGATTGTCATATATTCCATTCAGTGCAGATTTTTTGTCTCTTGTCCCATGGTTCTGACTACCTACTGCCAGCTCGAATGAAAGAAGAATAATTGGTTAGTAATCACATGGCCGGTCTGCACTAGTTTTATACATTCAAATTTGTGGGAGGGTTATTTTTAAAAATATATTTGGGTAAATCCTGTATAAATTGAAGTTGGTATGTAGCATAAGGATACATTGGGGAAG
Organism: Dendropsophus ebraccatus; assembly: GCF_027789765.1. Lineage (NCBI taxonomy): Eukaryota > Metazoa > Chordata > Amphibia > Anura > Hylidae > Dendropsophus > Dendropsophus ebraccatus. Next base: position 178,243,372 of record NC_091454.1, on the reverse strand, counting down.
ATTGAATTTAGGCTCAAAGTGCTTCACAAAATGAGGTGCACAATTAGCTTTATTATGCCTCTTGGATATTTTAGACCATTTTCCCCCCGGTGTTGTCATTCCAGTAAAAAAAGATCTTTTATTCAGATGGCGCATGGTCACAGAGCAGAGAGCATGGGACTCTAAATTGTGGCCCTTCAGCTGTTGCTATACTACATTTCTCATCATGCATGGGCAGCCAAATCCAAAGCTTTAGCTGTCCGGGCATGATGGTAATTGTGGTTTTGCAACAGCTGGAGGGCCGCAGTTTGGAGACCCATAGCCTAGAGCATCTGTGCCCTATGTCTGCAGCGCCTCTCTCTTTTTGCTGTCTCTTCTCACTCTAAGCCCCGCCTCTTTGACCCCACAAAACACAAATAAATAATCCTTTTTAATGGAATGCCAGCACAAGTAGGAAAATGGACCCTGGCACCCGCCATGGATTTGTTAAAGTTACATAACTGTACGGATGGTTTGGGGAGGGTTAGGGCCCAGTACAGATTTCCTTTAAAATGCTTTAAAAGGCACAAGATGTATTCATGAAATGTACTTTAAAGGAGAAGTCTGGTGAAAATTTTTATTAAATTATTGTATTGCCCAACAAAGTTATACAAATCACCAATATACACTTATTACAGGAAATGCTTATAAAGTGCTTTTTTCCCTGCACTTACTACTGCATCAAGGCTTCACTTCCTGGATAAAATGGTGATGTCACGACCTAACTCCCAGAGCTGTGCGGGCTGTGGCTGCTGGAGAGGATGATGGCAGGGGGACACTGAGGGACACTGAGCATCCTTCTGCCATCATCCTCTCCAGTAGCCACAGCCCGCACAGCTCTGGGAGTTGGGTCGTGACATCACCATTTTATCCAGGAAGTGAAGTCTTGATGCAGTAGTAAGTGCAGGGGAAAAAGCACTTTATAAGCATTTCCTGTAAAAAGTGTATATTGGTGATTTGTATAACTTTTGGGGGAGGGGGGCAATACAATACTTTAATAAAAATTTTCACCAGACTTCTCCTTTAACATTGAAATAAATGGTCTGTCTGCGTGATGCACATACATTTTGGGTTTGCCAGTGAGAGAGATGGACCTTATTGCTAGTTTCAATTCCAGTTAATAGTTATGGGTCATTAATAGAGATGAGCGAACCTCGAGCATGCTCGAGTCGATCCGAACCCGAACTTTCGGCATTTGATTAGCGGTGGCTGCTGAAGTTGGATAAAGCCATAAGGCTATCTGGAAAACATGGATATAGTAATTGGCTGTTTCCATGTTTTCCAGACAACCTTAGAGCTTTATCCAAGGTCAGCAGCCCCCGCTAATCAAATGCAAGACGTTCGGGTTCGGATCGACTCAAACCCGAGCCCGGTTCGCTCATCTCTAGTCACAAACAAGAGATGCAGCAATTTAATAAATTATTTCAAAATGTCTTTTTAAACCAGACCCCCCCCCCCTCCTTAAAGCTAACTCATTAATTGAATATGACATCTGGTCTGGGTGCAGTATGTTACAGAGCAGGTGGAGTTCAGTAGATTGATAAATAGGAAAAGCTTCACTATAAGTTTACTTCAATTGAATTCCTGCTCTGTCCACTCTGACAGTCTTGCTGAGTAATTATTGTATCTATACCGGTACAGGGGAGGCTGCCAGTCATTGAGTCACTTTGACAGGTTTCCTTTAATGTCATTTGTGAAAGTGATCTATCACTTCCCAGTGCGGAGCTATCACTTGCAATGCTCAACTCTTCTACATTACGTTACAATTATGTCATTTATGGCTTTACAGTCCTCCTGGAAGTGAAGTCATATACATCAAGAAGGAACATTGCATGACAATAGATGCAAATCATGCTGTAATTGGCTGCCATAGTCATAAGGGCATGCCATCATAATACCAACAGAATTATTATTATTATTATTATTATTATTATTATTATTATTATTATTATTATTTAGGCCTGTTAATATATTTACTACCGAACATTAAAGGGATTCTTCAAAATCCACATAGGACCCCATAAATGCATCTAACATAAAGGAGCTTGACAAATGTATACATATACTTCTATGATTGTATATGTATTTGAATCAATTGCCTTGGACTTGAATGGTAAGTGAATCACTTCTTAAAAGGTTCACTTTTAAAACTCTAAGTTCACTAAAAATATATGGCCAGATACCGTCTTAACTGTTTGCTTTGTGAGAATTAGAGATAAGTCATTTATCATGGACCTGCAAAGTGGAATGCCATCTTCAATCCATTCAGTGGTGAGACAGTTGCAGGATATAAAGAGGGCTTTGATTGAAAAATGTTGACATTTGCTGGCCAGGAGCCTGGTACACACTCGCAGAGGTCAGGAGTGAGTAAACAGATATTAATGGTTAGCTGGATAACTGGTACACGATCAGGTCAAGTTAATATTTAACTTTAAGACGTAGCGGCAAACTGACTTGTAAGCTCATAAAGAAACAGCAAGGACCAAAAGTCTTAGAAACATAGTATGACACATGCCATCATTGCCCTAACAGAAATGACTACATGGTGCCACTATTTAGATGACTGACCATTGTTCCACAGTGATAACTATTAATAATCTAAATTTTACATCCCTTAGGCCAATAATAAAATTGGGCATAGTTCAAAATATTCCACAAAGTACAAAAAAAAACAAAAACAATCTCATATGACCATTTCATCAAGATCATACTATTCTTTTCCTATGTGTTGCCCTGTGAACGCAGGTTGTACAAAGTCGCTTTAAAGACAAGAGTCGTGATGTTTCTGGAAGAAAGAGGCCATGCTTTTCTAATCCTGATTAACCTTTTTAAGATGGACAATCCTTACCAAGTATCGTCTTTAAGATTATTATTGCCCAATATAACACTATTAATCAATGCAGGCCATTATCTTTGCCAGAAAAGGAGTCATGGTTATAATTATTATACGCTATTAGAAGTGCCCAAATTATACTTAGAATGGGATCTCTGAGAAGTTACCTGCAACATAAGGCCGGGTTCAAACACTGTAAGACACTGGCCAGTGTCAGCAAAGTCCATTCCAGACGGTACTGCAGTACCTGCCGGATGAACTTAATTTGTGCTGGATTGGCATGCGGGCGCATCCATGTGTGCCCGCATCCCAATTCACCATAGCCCACACTGGAGAGTGCGGCTGGAGCTGCATGTTCCATTGTGGGAGTTGTCAGCGTTGGGCAGCCACTATTCATGAAATGGTAGGCGCAAAAAACTGACATGTCAGTTTATCCTGCGGACGCTAGGGATCCCGTCCGAGTAAGAATTGGGGGGGGGGGTGAGTGGGTTTGGTGTCGACTGCAAACTGCGTGGGAGGGGGGTTTGGTTTTGACGGAAAGCTGCGGGGGGGGGGGGATGAGTGCGCTGCCCAAGTAATCACTAGATCCTCAAGGCAGCCCAAAGAAGATCTGCGGCCGGTCCTATCCCGCGGAGCGACGGCAGCAGATCCTTGCTATCTAAGTCTTTTGTCTTTCAACATGTTGAATGACAATGACAGACAACGATCAGCCGACATAATTTATTTCAGCTGATCATTGTCTTCTATTACACAAGACATTTATTGGCCGAATATGACCGATAATCATTTTGTGTAATAGGGCCTTTAGCCATGTCTTGCATATGTAAGAGCCCCCCCACCAATAGATAGGACCTCTTCATGATCAAAAGGCTTAGAAAAAAGGAGACCAGGCTCAGATAAAAACTAGAGTAATTATTTATAGTCATTCCCATTCCTTGCCAGCAGACTGGTGCTCATTCATCTGCTCTCTAATCTAGCAGTAAGAAAAGAATCTGTGTATTTAGCGATGGGATGCCATCATACTGCCTACTTAATGTGACCAGACAGTATCTGAAAGGAAATATAAAGCACTTAAAACTTTCAGATTAGCAACCTGATGGCTCAAAGAGATCTGCTTCCAGGAATCCCTTCTTCTAATTGAAGGATAATTTGATTCATGGAGTGCAGCAAGAAGCATTGTATTAGGTCACAGGCATTAACACATAGGAATGTTTGTATTCACAAGTATATTATGTTGCAACTATCCGGGTCTATTGGAAATTCCAGTGATTACACATTAGGATATGTTTTTTTTACCTGTTATTTATACAATCACTATAGCTTACTCTATGTTGTACGACATCAATGAATAGAGAATCTCATCGGATTGGGCCTGATATATGAAGAGCAGAAAAATACATGAGCTGTCACCCAATCAGATTTTAGCTTCCATTGCTTCAAAGCTGGTGGGAAAATATTGATTAGTTGCCATGGCCCACTCCGGTTCTTACATAATAATCATTCTGACGGCCTGTCTTCAAAATCTGTGGCTATCCTGGCACCTGATCAGACAAGTGAAGGAGCAGCACCTGTTCAGTGATCTCCACATCAACTTTATTACTTATGGTTGTCATATTACATACAGTTGTGGTTATGCCCTGTACTCGTTTAGTACTACAGCTCGCCTATTCACATAAATTACTGGGGAAATGGACACCCCAAGTAAGGTCAGCAGTCTTACTGTCACAAAAATCCCCTTAAAGTGTACCTGTCATTTAAAGTAATTTTTGGATAGGCTGCCATATGTGTGTGCATGAAGAGTAGCAGTATTTCTACCCATTCAATAACTTATATATGGCATTGTTCGGTAATTTTCCCCTCTGCAGGCTCCATATCTAATTTTAAGTTATCCCTAATTTGATGAGTGGAGCTCAGCTGCTATGATGTCCCTCATATACTTTACACACAGAACAGGAGATCCTGCCCCCGCCCCTTTATCTTTATCATACACCTTCCAAAGTAGCAGCAGCATGGATGACATTATAGAGCAGTACTAAACTGTTGAAATCATGAATCCAGCACTGGGGTGAGATATAACACTTACTATATTAATAATTAATCAGTGAACTTCTCTGTCTCAAAGCAGACTTTTCATAGTAAATTACGAGTTCAAGAGGGAAGTGGAGAAGGAAGGGAGTCTGATTGTAATATAAAGTAAATAGTGAGGCATTTTTATATTATTATATATTATTATATTATTAAATTTACTATTACTATCATGTAAATACTTTTTACTTTTCATCAGGATCCACATTTAAAATTTTTATGCATGATAAATCTATAGTTTTCTTTAATGTTTTATAGAGGTTAAGATTTCACTAAGGTTGGATCCACATATCAGGATTTTAGTTGGTGGAATCCAATGTCCAATTTTATAAACATTTACAGGGGTATTTTGGGTCAAAGAAATTGCACCTCCAGATTTGACGGTCTCACTGTTAAATAACCATATATCAAAATGTATGAAATTTGCCCAGTAATCCCAAGTCTCAGATGTTACTCCTGTTAACATTAATTCCTCTGTGTAACAAGCAAAGTGCTTTGATTTGCCTGTAATCTGATGTTAGGGCATGCACCTCTTGACTGCAGCAACACATGAGTATTCTTTCTATAGCGAATGACAATATCCAGGTGAATAATGAAGAACATTCCAGCGCAGTATTAACACAATTGATTTATTGATGATTACACAATGGGAGGTTATCTTTTGCTAATTGACTCAGTAAATAGGCTACATTAAATTGCTCAGCTTTGTACGTTATCAGCTGCAGAACATGAAAAATCAAACATTCGGTGCCACTTCTGAAACTGTGTGGTCACTGGAGGAACAAAGACGCCACTATATAGTCTAATCTCAATATCAATTAAGTCACCAGATGAATAGAATCTTGAAATTCTTGACTGATGCGGGGAACAGGACGTGGTGTTTGACTTCTGCAGAGAGATCACATGAAAAGCTCTTTGTCTCAAAGGTCACCTGTATGTGTAGTTCTTTAGCGGGACAGTAAAGATGTAATCATAATATCAATCATAATATAATCCAACAAATCAGGGCTTCTCTGGAAAGGACATTAGTCTACGTTGTCGGATGATACTGAATAAATTTACACTCAACTTTATCTTCATGCTGTTGTGACATTGAAGGGATATTATTGAAAAATGTGGTATCATACAGTATACACTGTGTCAAAGTTTGTAAGAGTTGAATGCTGTGGTAAGAAAACTCTTTCTGTTTGAGTATTTGAAACAAGAGAAGAATACACATACTGCCTGCTTACAACAGTATTAGGCTATGTTCACACAACGTAAGTTTTGTATTGATTTGCAACAATGGCTGTGATTAATACAAAACTTACATTGTACTGCAGTCAGAGGGAATCCCTGCTGGAGTGTATACACAAAGTATACGCTCCCGCCAGGATCCCTAGTGGCCGGACGAAAAACTTACATGTCAGTTTTGTGTGGCCACTATTCATTGAATAGCTCCCGGACAGAGACCTGTGAGTTCACACAATGAAGAGTGTGGCTCCGGCTGCACTCTACATTGTGTTCAATGATGTATTAGGATGCAGGCGCACAAGGATGCGCCCGCATCCCAATTCAATAGAATTGAAGTCGTTCTGTAACACGGCCGGGTCACAAAACGTCCGGTGTTTTACGTAGTGTGAACTCGGCCTTACCAAGATAAGAGAAACTCACAGTGCTTGCAGAAACTATGTATAATGTTAATGAAGTACTCCGGTGGAATTAAAATAGTCGTCAAATCTAATGGTATTAGAAAGTTATACAGATTTGTCAATAACTTCTATTTAAAAAGTCTTTTAGTACTTATCAGGTGCTGTATGTCCTGCAGGAAGTGGAGTTCCCTTTCCAGTCTGACACAGCGCTCTCTGCTGCCACCTCTATTTGTGACAGAATGATGGTCGGGAGGTTGAGGGGAGGAGGTAAGCTGCTGCCAAACATCTCTCTTCTGTCATTGGCAAAACAAAAGGTTAGGGCATGTTGTAAGTCAACTGTCCAATTCTTCCCTCCTTCATTTGTCCGATCCTTCCCACCTTCATCTGTCTGAACCTTCCCTTCTCCATCTGTCTAAACCTTCCCTTCTCCATCTGTCTGATCCTTTCCTCCATTATCTGTCTATACATACATCCTTACATTAGTTGGAGGTTGTTCCTGTGAAACTGGCAGTCAGCCTGCAATACTCTAATCTGTTACTTTTTAGGCAGGTTTTGACTATTTCTTCAATTCTGCCCATTTATAAAGAAAACACATGTAAATGTTGGGAAGAATTTTTATGCGACTGAGAATACATTTTTTGCATTTGAATTTGCATTTGCAAGAGGTAAATCATTAAGATACAATAAGGTAACATATATACATTGTAGCCTTTGTGCATGCTTGTAATTTTTATAGTAGCAAAGTTAATATTGATATAAAAAATAAAAGTAATAATCATTACAGAATTCCATCACCTTGGTGGCAAAAATAGAGAAGCAGGAAGACCTATGTATTACCATCAACATGACAGAAGCCTCGAACTCTGATGGATGCTATTATAAGTCAATGGGGCAAGTCAGTCATGACTTTGGTCCGTCATATGATGTGTCCATCACAGCATTCTGTTAGAAATGGAAGCCATGGAGATGGTGGGAACAGGGGCTAATACAAATGGTAGAGCTTGCAATCTTAAGGAGTTGGGTTTAATGCCTCATAGTAGAACAATAATGTTTCTCAATTACTTGTAAAAAAATAAAAATTAGTTTTGCATATGAACCTTTGGATTTTTGGATTCCTCTTCTGAAATGTTTCCATGGACTTTTGCTGGAACAGCAGAAATCTGGAGGAGAAAAGCAGCTGGGTGACAAAGTAACCGAGCTCTGGAGCTCCACAGTCCTTGAGGGGGACATTCAGCCATGACACAGAAATAGGGAACTAATAATATGAAAAATGAAAAGATAGACAGCCAAGAAAAACAAGCAATAAATAGATTTCATGGAGAAACAGCGGAAACAGAGACCAGGACCTATGAAATAGCATATGAATCTGATTTGTAACATTCTGATGCTATTAAACCCTACAGTGCCTGAACAGTCAAAGTCAATCTGGAGGAAGTTAAAGACATCACCTACATCTTAGGTTAAAATATTTACTTATAACCAGTTTGAGTTTCACAAATGAAAATTCACGCCCTACCTCACCCATCATTTCATGCTCCGACCCTGTCCTTAGCAGATCAGCACACTTTACCTTACTCAATCCCTTGGAGACTCATGAGTGAGTTCTTACTGAACACTGAATCCCTACTAAATATGGCGGCTCCCAAGGCTGTAACCTACTATTAGTAAGGTAGACCAAGTATTTGCAGTCGAAAGTTGGAGCTTTCCAGAGAATGAAAGCCATAGCAGTACCTTTCATTTTAGTTTTGTTGGACTTAATGGTGGCACAAAGCACTAGCCAAGTCTAGGATGCTGCCGAAAAGTTCAGTAATATAGGACCTATTATTATACAGTAGTCAAGTCACATGGACATCTAAAAAGGCAGGGCAGGCTTTGCCGCACCGTAAGGGACCCAAACATCTTTTACCTGAGGTGGGATGATTATCTTGCCTCATGGCAGAAGGGGCCCTGTGCTTACCAAATAACAACTTATAATACTTGGCTCAACAAGTGCACATAGGGAAAAGAAAAATGGAGAGGGTATTATAGAGTTTTCATAAATTACCAGTAAATAAATAAGCTCCCAAGAATATGTCCAACAATGGCTGTGTTTCATTTTTCTATTGGACTGTATATGAAATTTTACTATAACAGGCAACCAAACCTAGGACATATATGTGCAGATGTGAATGTTAAACTGGATAATTATTCTATGACAATACCATCTACGTATGTCGTCGCCATAAGGTTTCATTACCCAATCCTGTTAGTTCCAGTGTGGTAGTTTCTCAGCTTCCTTGAATATATAATATTTATTATTGTTATTATTATTATTATTTTATTTACATGGCACCAACATATTTCATAGCACTTTACAATTCTGGGGGTACACGTATCGACAAAATCAGACATTACACAGATAAAATATGTAAGTAGGAAACTGTCTCCTTCACTTTTGGCTTGACTATTAAGTGTATATACACAGGGCGATATAAACAGCTGCTGCTACCCTCAGCACTAAACCTGCAGACGCCCCATCTTCACTCACCAATTAGCATCATGATCTTCTAGTTTCTGAGCATCATATTGAAAACTAATTTGTCTGAATTGTGTTTTTCATGGTTCTTTACAGCTTAACCCTTGTTTCACACGTAGTAATAGTGCGGCCGTATGTACGGATGTAATAGTGCGCCCGTATATTTGAGGGTTCGTGTGTATGCTGTGAAGTATAGGATATGCGGCTGCACAGTGCACACTATGTATGAATCTACGGCCCTATCGTAAACGGACCCGTAAAAAATGAACAAGTCCATTATTTGTGGCTGAATATGCGGCCGAGGATTGACAGGCGGTCCGTACAAAGTACTTCAAAAATAGCCGGGAATGATGCCGAATGCCGATGCCTCTAATAGTTACTATATTAAATTAATCAAAGACATTTTATTTGTAATCAAGACACTTTCGTTGATCAATAATTTATTTCTAACGAATCCATCATTTTGCAATTAAATATACTGTTAAAAAAAATAGATATATAAATAAATGTATATTTATCTATATATTTATTTTTTGACATTATATTTAATTGCACAATGATGGATTCGTTAGAATTAAATTATTGACAAACGAAACTGAATTTATTTCCAAGAAAATGTGTTTTATTCATTAAATATTAATTAGTACAGGAAGCACTATAAGCCGGTAATTCATATTCCCGGTAATAGAGCTTTCTGTACTAATCATCACTTTACTTTAATGAAAACATCAAATGTTTCTTCTAATTATGTTATGACAATAACATTATTAGAAGAAACATTTAGAATTATATGTGCGCTCAGCTGATTGGCTGTTCGGCTGAGCGCACATATAATGAGCCGGTCCGCAGCACAGTGACTTCATTGTGCTGCGGACCAGCGAAGAGGACACATCGGGGTGAGTATAGAGCTCTCCCCACCCCCTCCCCGGCACTGCACCCCTCCCAGCAAGGAAGGGGGGGTCAGTTAACCCCTTCCTTGCTGGGATGGGTGCAGTCTGACATCAGTCTGGCCCCCCGGGGGTTAAGGGGGATGCAGTACATCCTCCCTTAACCCCTTGGGGGTCAGACTGTAAGCAGCGATCTGTAAAGATGCTGCATACTGTAAGGTGCACAACACCGCTCACAATGATGGGTGTTGTGCTCCTGTTTGTGTGTTTTGTGTGTTTCTCCCTTTTTGTTTTTCAGATATCGGTATCCTGGGGATTACGTCGGATTCCGTGGACTACGTCGATGACCAGCGGTTGTTCTTTGAATTTTTTTTTAATAAAATGGTCAATGAGGGTTGTGGGGGTGTTTTTATTTGAATAAAAAAATTTGTAAACTTGTGTCTTGTCTTTATTTCTTTACTTTATAGACTTAGTAGTGGAAGCCGTCTAATAGACGGAATCCATTACTAAGTTGGGGCCTAGTGTTAGCCGGTATAAAATGGCTAACACTAACCCCCCATTATTACCCCAGTACCCAATGCCACCAGGGGTACTGGGAAGAGCCGGGTGCCAGTGGTCCCGGAGCGTCAATATTGGCGCTCCTGGACCGGGCGGCAGCAGGCTGGTAAGATTTAGGCTGGGGAGGGCCTAAACCAATGGCTCTTCCCACCCTGGTGTTACCAGGCTGCTGTCGTTTGGTTTTTAACCCGGCTGGTTATAAAAATAGGGGGGACCCTATGCGTTTTTTTTTAATTATTTATTTATTTAAAAAAAAAAACGCATAGGGTCCCCCCTATTTTTATAACCAGCCGGGTTAAAAAACAAACGACAGCAGCCTGGTAACACCAGGGTGGGAAGAGCCATTGGTTTAGGCCCTCCCCAGCCTAAATCTTACCAGCCTGCTGCCGCCCGGTCCAGGAGCGCCAATATTGACGCTCCGGGACCACTGGCACCCGGCTCTTCCCAGTACCCCTGGTGGCATTGGGTACTGGGGTAATAATGGGGGGTTAGTGTTAGCCATTTTATACCGGCTAACACTAGGCCCCAACTTAGTAATGGATTCCGTCTATTAGACGGCTTCCACTACTAAGTCTATAAAGTAAAGAAATAAAGACAAGACACAAGTTTACAAATTTTTTTATTCAAATAAAAACACCCCCACAACCCTCATTGACCATTTTATTAAAAAAAAATTCAAAGAACAACCGCTGGTCATCGACGTAGTCCACGGAATCCGACGTAATCCCCAGGATACCGATATCTGAAAAACAAAAAGGGAGAAACACACAAAACACACAAACAGGAGCACAACACCCATCATTGTGAGCGGTGTTGTGCACCTTACAGTATGCAGCATCTTTACAGATCGCTGCTTACAGTCTGACCCCCAAGGGGTTAAGGGAGGATGTACTGCATCCCCCTTAACCCCCGGGGGGCCAGACTGATGTCAGACTGCACCCATCCCAGCAAGGACGGGGTTAACTGACCCCCCCTTCCTTGCTGGGAGGGGTGCAGTGCCGGGGAGGGGGTGGGGAGAGCTCTATACTCACCCCGATGTGTCCTCTTCGCTGGTCCGCAGCACAATGAAGTCACTGTACTGCTGACCGGCTCATTATATGTGCGCTCAGCCGAACAGCCAATCAGCTGAGCGCACATATAATTCTAAATGTTTCTTCTAATAATGTTATTGTCATAACATAATTAGAAGAAACATTTGATGTTTTCATTAAAGTAAAGTGATGATTAGTACAGAATGCTCTATTGCCGGCATATGAATTACCGGCTTATAGTGCTTCCTGTACTAATTAATATTTAATGAATAAAACACATTTTCGTTTAAATAAATACAGTTTCTTTGTTCAATAATTTAATTCTAACGAATCCATCATTGTGCAATTAAATATACTGTCAAAAAATAAATATATATATAAATATACATTTATTTATATATATATTTATTTTAACAGTATATTTAATTGCAAAATGATGGAATCGTTTACATTTAATTATTGAACAATAAAAGGGACTTTATTAGACAGAAAATGTGTTTTATTAATTCAATATATTAACCATGAGAGACATCGGCTATAGTGCAGAGGATCGCAAACCCCGGTAATAGCGATTCCTGTAAACTGTGTTCCCTGCTTTCCCAGATGCATCCAGAGGTGTTTCCATCACTTTCTTAACATTTTATTTGTTATTTTTAGTTGAACCAGATTTCCAAGTAAATGACCGTATGTTTTGAGCCGCATGTCTATTTTTTCCCACGGCCGTAGTTTCACCCGCACATTTACAGCCGCATAAAAAATACAGCCGCACAGTTACAGCGTGTGAAACCAGCCTAAAACATAAACAAATTTCCACATTGAATCAATGATTAGAACCGTCTGTATATTGTTTGAAGGAATTCTCACTACAGGATTGGTAGATTGGTAGGTAATAGCTCCAGGCGTCACATTTACCTCCACCACACCAGACCTGACCAATACCACCATACTGTGACTGAATAACACTGCCATACCAAACCTGACCAATACCACCACACTGTGACTGGATAACACCGCCACACCAGACCTGACCAATGCCACCATACTGTGACTAGATAACACCGTCACACCAAACCTGACCAATGCCACCATACTGTGACTGAATAACACCGCCATACCAAACTGACCAATACCACCACACTGTGACTGGATAACACCACCACACCTGACCTGACCAATACCACCATACTGTGACTAGATAATACCGCCACACCAGACCTGAACAATACCACTATACTGTGACTGGATAACACTGCCACACCAGACCTGACTAATACAACCTACTGTGACTGGATAACACCACCACACCAGACCTGACAAATACCACCATACTGTGTCTAACACCACCATACCAGACCTGAACAATACCACCATACTGCGACTGGATAACACTGCCATACCAAACCTGACCAATACCACCATACCCCCAAAGCCCTCGAAAAAACACCATTTATTAGCAAGTCTGGAAGGGAGGTGGAAGACTAAAAAAAATAAAAACAATAAAAAAATGTTTTCCCCTGCTCCGTGAAGCTGCCCCCTAGAAGGTGCTGCCCTAGGCACCAGACCACGGGTGCCTAGTGGTAAATATAGCCCTTTATATACAGGAAGTCCTTTTTTGGCTATGTTCATACTAGGTAAAAATAAGGGCAAATAACGTCCATTGCTATTATTAATGATCAAAGTTGATTAATAATTAATGTTGCAAAACAACAGACGTTATTTGACCTAATTTTTACCTAGTGGGAACATAGCCTTTAAGGACAAACTTCTCCCCGTGTCTGCGTTCAGTGGCAAGACCAGCCTTGGTACCCCCGCCGAGCTCCAGGACATCACAACCTGGCTCATGGACTGGCGACTCAACGCGTCACTGACTAGAGCAGGACGCCGCTGCAGTCATTGATTGGCTGAGTACGGTTCAGGGAAGAAAAAGAGTACTGCACCTCACACCTATAACTGATACTAGTACCTCTCGGCTGCATAAAAAACATCAGAATTCTGTATGTGAATTGATCAAGCCACACTGCCCCATGTACCGCGTGCAGGTATCTGATACACATGGGTCACTACACTAAGTCCACACTGTGCCAGTCAGCGACCACCACCCCCGCAGGCGTGCACAGTGCACAGTCAGGGAAGGGAGGCCATGGAATGGCCCTGCAACCCCCATGCCACAGGACCAGACCCAAAAATGCCACACCAAAACCCAGCCAGCACCACCGGCGGAGGAAGCTGCCCCCAAACAGCACAAGTCTGAATAAGGTATTGCACTCACCATAGCTCTCAAAGATAGAATGGGACAGACAGGAGGGATTAAAACCATGAGCACTCAGGTGTCTCCTGCTAATTGCGGTCATGTGGGTCTCACCAGGAGGAGTGCAAAACACGGAGAAAAGAGAGAAACAAAATACGGTTCAGGGAAGAAAAAGAGTGCTGCACCTCACACCTATGGCTGATACTAGAACCTCTCGGCTGCATAAAAAACATCAGAATTCTGTATGTGAATTGATCAAGCCACATTGCCCAATGTAACTCGTGCAGGTATCTGATACACATGGGTCCCTACACTAAGTCCACACTGTGCCAGTCAGCGACCACCACCCCCGCATGCATACACAGTCAGGGAAGGGAGGCCATGGAACAGCCCTGCAACCCCCATGCCACAGACGCAGACCCAAAAATGCCACACCAAAACCCAGCCAGCACCACCGGCAGAAGAAGCTGCCCCCAAACAGCACAAGTCTGGATAAGGTATTGCACTCACCATAGCTATCAAAGATAGAATGGGACAGACAGGAGGGATTAACCCTTTGAGGACCAGGCCCAAAATGACCCAGTGGACCGCGCAAATTTTGATCTTAGTGTTTTCGTTTTTCCCTCCTCCCCTTCTAAGAGCTCTAGCACTCTCAGTTTTCTATCTACAGGCCATGTAAGTGCTTGTTTTTTACAGGAATAGTTGTACTGTGTAATGGCGTCATTCATTTTACCATAACATGTATGATGGAATTCCAAATATATTATTTATGAAGATATAAATAGGTGAAATCGTAAATAAGAATGCAATATGGTAACGTTTGGGGGGTTCCTGTGTCTACGTAATGCACTATATGGTAACAGCGACATGACACTATTATTCTATAGGTCAGTCCGAACACAACCATATGCAGGTTACACAGATTCTCTAATGTTATATATGTATTTTTTTATGAAATCCTTTTTTTTGGCAATTAAATATTAATAAAATGGGCCTATTGTGACGCTGATAACGGTTTTATTTTTTCCCCTACGGGGCTGTATGGGGTGTCATTTTTTCTGCCATGATCTCTAGTTTTTATTAATACCATATTTGTGAAGATCGGACGTTTTGATCACTTTTTATTGATTTTTTTTAATATATAATGTAACATAAAATCGGTAATCTGCGCACTTTTCCCCCTCTTTTCGTGTACGCCGTTCACCGATCACAATGACGCTTGTTATATTTTAATAGATCGGACAATTACGCACGCTACGGTATATTATATGTTTATCCATTTATTTATTTTTATATGTTTTATTTATATAATGGGAAAGGGGGGTGATTTAGACTTCTATTGGGGGAGGGGTTTTGGGGTAGTGTAATAGTGTTTTGAACTTTTTTTTTTTTACACATTTGAAGTCCCTTTGGGGGACTTTTACATACACTACTTTGATTTATACACTGATCATTGCTATGCCATAGGCATAGCATTGATCAGTGTTATCGGCGATCTGCTCATTGAGCCTGCCTGTGCAGGCTCAGTGTAGCAGATCGCCGATCGGACCGCACGGAGGCAGGTAAGAGACCTCCGGCAGTCCGTTTCAACGATCGGGATGATCAGAATTCTGTATGTGAATTGATCAAGCCACACTGCCCCATGTAACTCGTGCAGGTATCTGATACACATGGGTCCCTACACTAAGTCCACACTGTGCCAGTCAGCGACCACCACCCCTGCAGGCGTGCACAGTCAGGGAAGGGAGGCCATGGAACGGCCCTGCAATTTTTGGGTCTGGTCCTGTGGCATGGGGGTTGCAGGGCCGTTCCATGGCCTCCCTTCCCTGACTGTGCACACCTGCGGGGGTGGTCGCTGACTGGCACAGTATGGACTTAGTGTAGGGACCCATGTGTATCAGATACCAGCACGCCGTACATGGGGCAGTGTGGCTTGATCAATTCACATACAGAATTCTGATGTTTTTTATGCAGCTGAGAGGTACTAGTATCAGCCATAGGTATGAGGTGCAGCACTCTTTTTCTTCCCTGAACCGTATTTTGTTTCTCTCTTTTCTCCGTGTTTTGCACTCCTCCTGGTGAGACCCACATGACCGCAATTAGCAGGAGACACCTGAGTGCTCATGGTTTTAATCCCTCCTGTCTGTCCCATTATATCTTTGAAAGCTATGGTGAGTGCAATACCTTATCCAGACTTGTGCTGTTTGGGGGCAGCTTCTTCCGCCGGTGGAGCTGGCTGGGTTTTGGTGTGGCATTTTTGGGTCTGGTCCTGTGGCATGGGGGTTGTAGGGCTGTTCCATGGCCTCCCTTCCCTGACTGTGCACTCCTGCGGGGGTGGTGGTCGCTGACTGGCACAGTGTGGACTTAGTGTAGGGACCCATGTGTATCAGATACCTGCACGCAGTACATGGGGCAGTGTGGTTTGATCAATTCACATACAGAATTCTGATGTTTTTTATGCAGCCGAGAGGTACTAGTATCAGCCATAGGTGTGAGGTGCAGCACTCTTTTTCTTCCCTGAACCGTATTGATTGGCTGAGTGGCCAGTCCATCAGCTGGGACAGGCCTTTTCCTTCTGGCAGGGGGTCCCGAGGCTGGTCCAGCCACTCACTGTGGGCACTGGGAGAGGTAAGTACGTACGTTTTCCCATTTTCCCCTCTGCCCCTGCCAGCTGCCGGATTTTAAAAACAGACAGACTTCTTCTTTACCTGCATACTTTTCCACACCACAGATTAATCAAGATTAACTATACTGTATTAATCTAGATATACTGTGATAATCTAGATACACATGTTACACTATAGTAAAAAAAAAAGTTTGTGAGTTTGGCTAAACAGAAAAAAAAAAGTAAGACTTAAATTTCTATTTTGGTGACGGATCCAGACACACCCTAAAATAATATTCAGAAGTAGAGGCTTAGATGATAAAACATAATGGAGGAAGGGTGAAGGAAAGATGTAAGTAAAGGCCCATTATCTTTAGGGTCAAAGGCTTCAGGCGGAGCATGCAGAGGATCAAACAGCGAGCGATAACAATTGATTTTATTGAGTTCTGTCTAGACTACAACTTGATTATTCAATCTTTACCTCTGTTACTTTTAATAAGAACATTCTTTTAAAGACATGGTAGAAATAAAATTAAACTAATGAAAAAACTTGCTAAAAGAAGAATGTTCTTTGTATTCTTATATGGATTTAGCTTCATATTTACATTGCTCATATAGCAACATCATACCTTACTGTCCTTGTTCCCAGAAGAGTTCATGTTCTATTTTCCTTGATTGATCATTTTTACTACCTTTCGCTGGAAGAATAAATTATATTTTGGGATGAACTAGTGATGTTATGCGGAATGGTAGTAAAAGGTATTAGGTGACATAGGGCTGCCCTGCAAATGGCTGTACAAGGCTGGTAACTGAAGCTTTACTCTTTGTATAGCTTGTTACCCTCCAGCCTTGTTAGCCCTGCAGTCCCCTTACCTACATACTTGTTGCACCGCTGGCTCAAAGGGCCTGCATCCAGCTGGCCAATAAGCAGGTAGATGCTCTGCTGCTATTTATTGGCCAGCCTTTTTACTATTTTGTGGTGCCATGGCTCTGACACTTACCTCTTTCTCCATTGTCAGTTCTGGCTGAAACTGGAGGATGGCATCAGGGGCTGAGGTGACCAAATTTTTGTAAATTTTTCAATTAACATAGCTAAATGAGGGTGTCAGGAACCGGACAGCAGGACAATACAAGACAGTGAGCCCTGACGCTGAACCCCGCCCACTGTTCCTACCTGCTTGCCGCAATCCACCCTAAGATGGCGGTGGGCAACTTGGTGGCGGTCCCTGTACTGGCTTGGTGGGACACAAAGACAAGACAGACAGACAAAACACAATAAAGAATGGTCGACAGTCCGGGTCACAACAATCGGGCAGCGCAGTACAAAATCACAATCCAACAAGCAAGGTCAATAAACAGGCAATATGGTCAGGGGCAGGCAGCAAGCAGGGATAGTCAGAATACAAGGCAAAAATAGTCAGAATAAACACAGAACTAAACAGAAGCAGGCTGAGACAAGCTCAATAACCGGCACCAGAATGAGCCTCAACCAAACACTTATAGGGAACAGGGAGAAACTCCCAGCCCCTATTGGACAAGGCTCCTGGTTCCAAACAGAATCACCTGCGGATCAGAACTGGCAGCAGTGTAACTCCTTAATAGCCAGAGCACACAGCAGACGGGTGGGGCTGATCAAAATACTAGAAATAGGCCAGTGTTCAGACAGGGTTCAGGTTACTGCACAAGACATACAAAACACTGAATATCAGCGCCATCTCAGCCGCGCAGCACGAGCTGAGGGGCGCACAGAGTTCATCCCAGGCACATTTATGACAGAGGGCTTATTTTATGGGTTGTGAAATAAGCAGTCTACTAATGCAGTCTGCCTCAGGCAGACTCTATCAGTAAAGTTAACATAACAGGCATGAAGGCCTTCAGAAGGCCCCAGCTGCCATATTAACTGATTGTGGGGCACCGTGCAATTGTATCATGATGGTGCGAATCAGAGGTCAGATGGGGTGGGCACCTATCATTCGCAGCAGGTGTCAGCTTCACAACTGCCTACAAATATAGCCACATGGCGGCCATGAAGGCATTAAATTGTGGATTGAAGCACTAATAGGAGCTCTGTTCAGTGTCACACTGGGGTATCTGGGGCCCACCAGAGGGAATGATTCTGGGGGCCTACCAATGAAGGACCAGTGATAAACGACATGTCAGTAAGTGTGCAGATTCTAAAGCTGGGGGCCTACCAGAGGATCCTCTGGTCTTCTGGTGGGCTATTCAGACACTGTCTCTTTTTCTCTGTGGGGTCTGTGGTTGTAGCATAGAAACATAGAAGACTGTTGGCAGATAAAGATCACCATACCAATGGCACACAAAGGGGAACAATACAACTGCAATTTTTTTTATAAGTTTCCCTCTCTTGCATCAGTTCTCTATTTGATATTGTCTTCTTTGGGGATATGACATTTTTTTACACCAAAAAACTTTCAGTGTTTGTTTTGCGACACGAGATCAGATTTCAGCGCACTGACTTTGCACAGATGTTACAGGGAGACCAAATTTGGCAAAATGACACTTACTCTGCACTTTCCCCACTATAAATTCATGTAATAAAATCCTTATTTTTTCTTTTCCAAAATATTGTAGAAAATTATTGATCAGTAATTCAAGTGTGAATTGTTTTCCCATGAGGACAATTCAGAATACGAAGCAGATTTAAAGCGGGATTTTGGTTCATTTATATGATGTCCCTAATTTGAGAGCATATTGGCAGCAGAGAATAACATGTGTAAGGAGGATGTCTAGCTCCAGCCAAACAATTATCTAATGTTGCAGCTCCGAGTCCATTGCCTTACGAGGGCCCATGCTGTGCAGTTTGTGTTGTAATCTCTTTATACATGATCTTGGGGGCCAATTTTCTTGCTACTTGGATTCCAGATTAACTTTTCACATACTCAAAGGTTTCCCAGAAGAGGCATCTTCATCTTCTATAGAGAACATAGAGAGCCAGAATGTTAATTCAGAGGTGACTGCCCTTTAGCTGCTGTTTGGACCATAACTGCACTATTAATTTACTATGAAGGATCCACATCAGAGCAATGAAACTGTAGCTGTTAATTCCATGGTGATCGTTGTAAAATCTGCTTGCATTTGTTTATGTGACTTTTTCCGGGAAAATGCCATTAGTAATATTTTGGAATGGTCAGGTTTTTCGTTCTAAGTGGCCATAAAAATAATTTTAGCATAAGCTTTTTTTTCTCACCCATTACATGAAAACATATTATTAATATTTTATATTTTTAAATATTTTATTTTAAGATTTTAGGTATCTGTTGTAACTATTGAATAAGTGGTAGATGCGGTAGGTAGATGGATAGAGAATAATAATAATAATAATAATAATAATAATAATTATAATAATAATAATTATAATAATAATAATAACAACAATAACAAGAACAGGACCAGCAGCAGTGTCTTTCTCCAAAGTATACAAGGAGGCCATGGCCTGCAGGAAAATTCTAAAGATACTCTCTGTCGCCTGATTTACCCCTGATATACGCCTGATTCGGCATATAATTGCTCTGTGTAATAGGACCCTAAGTTAAACTAAGAACTAGACAGTTTTTGTTTATTTCCCCTATTGTCTTTCAGGGGGTCTGGAGGTCCCCAAACATACAGGAAAGTTAACTGGTCCTGTTAATATCAATGGGTTTAACTGACTTTTCTCTAGGGCATGTTCACACAATATTGCATCATCTGTGTTTTTGGATGTCTGTCATTTTGAGGCGAAAAAAAAAAAAAAAAGTATATACTTTTTTACAGCTATAGTTATCAAAATACAGCTGTCCTTTCACCTCAAAATGATGGATGTACAAAAATACGTCCAAAAAAACCAAACCAAAACAAAAAACACACACGCGTGAACATGCCCTAGAGAAGAGTCAATCAAACCATTGATATTAACAGGACCAGCCAACTTTTTATGTGTTTGGGGGCCTTCCGAACCTCTGAAAGACAATACAATGTGTATAAAGGACCTAAAAAGGTTGTTATAACATTCAGTCTATTACCACTGCTTCTTCTTCCCCTACAGCTAAAAAGCATAGCATTCCTCCATGTATCTGTCTGTTTATCTATATTCAAGCAATACATATATTCTGTATACACATATATACATGAGATATATTCTGAGAGTCACTTGTCCGTTACCACAGATACTTTGCATAATAACATGTATGCCTTGGAGCTTTACTGTAAGAGCTCCATTTTCTCCCCTGCCACATGTATTAATACTTACTGCACAAAACAGATAATAGTACTCGCTGCACTGGATCTCGAATTTTACCTTTAATGTCAAGGTAACACAACCATTCAGTCAAGAAAAAGAAAAAGAAAATGGAAATGAGAAAAACACATCCTTGGGCCATAATGCAAATGTCACTGTAGGAGAAGTTTAATGCACTTATAAGTTATAACTATGAGAATATAGCAATAAGCAACTTAGTAAATCAAATTCACATACAGTGTTAACAAGACACTTTCTAATGACAAAAGCAAAAAGATATAAAACTTGCACATTATTACTCCACTGAAGAACAGGACATTTACATAAATGTATTGAAAATTGTTTTCAGAGCCACGTAAATACAATAGCGACAGAATATAGGCGGTGATATGAGAAAGAGGTAGAAGACTTGTGATCATAAGATCTTCCGTTTGCAGAGGTCGCCGAATACAATGAGTGAGTATTGTCTGCTCCCTCTTTCCTGTTCCAGTTAGTTCAGCTTGCAGTATGAGTACCACAAAGGGTATACTATCCTGAAGGCTGAGGGTTTAAATAAAACATTTTAGCATAGCTGTATCTATATGACTGGCTACAAGGTGCATACTTGGCTACAGGGGGCATACCTGGCTGCAGGGGGCATACCTGGCTACAAAAGGCTTTAGTAGCTACAGGGGCATACCTAGCTACATGGGGTATACGTGGGAAGCTGGGGGTCTGTGGGTACAGTGCACCTGACAACTGCTGCCTCCCTAACATAGCAGAGCCCACCAGAGCCTTATGGGAATAAAATGTATAATCAATGTGCACCCAGTTGTTGCTACCACTGCCCCCTTTACCAAAACAGCCCTGCCCTACACTACATATGGGTTTGGGGGAATGAATTACATGAAATGGATTGAATTACATAGAGTGCAAAGGGGCTGTACATCGTGTAGTATAAACTCTTTCTGCCAGCTAGAGGTCACCCAGCTTTCCCATAACCCTAAAGCCAGTATAATAGAGGTCACTCAGCTTTCCCAGCTCCACATAGCCAGTATAATAGAGGTCACTCAGCTTTCCCAGCTCCCTATAGCCAGTATAATAGAGGTCACTCAGCTTTCCCAGTTCCCTAAAGCCAGTATAATAGAGGTCACCCAGCATTCCCAGCACTCTATAGCCAGTATAATAGAGGTCACCGAGCATACCCAGCACTCTAAAGCCAGTATAATAGAGGTCACCCAGCTTTCCCAGCACCTTTTACTAAGTATAATGGAGGTCCCCCCATCATCCTTGTGCTGCCTGATAGATATTAGACAGATATGTAATAGAAGGTAGATAGATAATAATTGATAGATAGATAGATAGATAGTCACCTGCTGAGGTTCTCGCTCAGACTGGATCACTCCCCCTAGGTTGAACCCCTATCTATGCCCCTGGGTCTGGTGTAAGGTTGCCCTAATCCCACCATCATACCGCTACCCCTACATGTGTGCAGCCACTATTCTCCAGCTATCACTATGCAGCCATCTTTGTAGTGATATACTGTGTCAGTCATAGTGCCTGACTATACCAGTGTTCCTACAATTCCCATCACGTCCTGTCATATGAAGGCTAGCAGGGCATGCTGGGAGCTGTAGTTTTGGAGAGGCACAGGTTGGAAAACCCTGGACTATATAAAGAAGTCATCCCAGCTAGTTGTCATCACAGATGGGCCATCTTCCATCACCTGATACTCCGCCAGCAGCCCACTGATTCATAGTAGACCTAGCTGTGGTGTGAGGGAGATGGGAGGCCACACCCACTTTCTGACAGCCAGGAGAAATCCACACAAGTTAGGGCTCTTTTTAAAGGGCAACACATGGGCTTTTTATTTGTGGAATTTCATTTTTTGGTCAATTAAATTATAGTTGCGCTTTAATTATACACGTTTTTTTTAGGTCCTAGATTCACACCCTATCACACCCTATCTAGCCAGTGCTATATAGATAAGGGTTTTGAGAAGTCACATCCCTGGTACCTTTCTATCATAATACACTGGTTACTCACCCTGAAATGCAGCCATATTAAAGGAGAACTTGGGGCAAAGGTAAAAAAGGTGAGGGCAGGGGGGACCATAATAGTGAAGTGATACTTGCCCATCTTGGTGTCCCCACAGAGCAGCATCACCTGTCACTTTTACTTGCCAGTCTCCTGTAGTTCCCGATCCTTTGTTGTCATGGCACTAAAAAGAAATACCCGTTCAGCCAAACAGTGAATGAGGCGGGACATTTCTGCAGTCACTGACTGGCTGCTTCATAGGATATTAGACACCCAGGACGTACATGTACGCCCGAAGTTGTCTGGTGACAGGCGGCCAGGGCATACATGTACGTCCTAGGTCCCTGATGGCGAACCTATGACACGCGTAGCCACAGATGCTGACACGCGGCCGCATAGAAAAAAGTGTGCTGAACTGCCTTGGAGCTTGTATGCAGCCGCATACAAGCTCCAAGGCAGTTCAGCGTCCTTACAGTGCACCCTGACCCCACGTACCACCCGGACGCAGCTACTGTGACGTCACCCGGCACAATAGCTGCGTACGGCCGGCCGGAGTGGTGCCGCGCTCCAGCTACGCCTGCTCCTGCTTCCAGCCCCGCCTGCTCCTGCCTGCAGTGTCGTCTCCTGGTGCCACAGCATGATCCTGGACGGCAGCAGGATTGTAAGTGTTTGTGGGGAGGGATGGGGGTCAGGGGATGGGTCAGGTGATAAGTAAAGTTTGTGTTTGCATGGGGAGGGATGGGGCCAGGTGGGGTATTGAGTGTGTGGGGGAGGTATGGGGCCAGGTGGGGTATTGTGTGTGTGGGGGAGGGATGGGGCCAGGTGGGGTATTGTGTGTGTGGGGGAGGGATGCGGCCAGGTGAGATATTGTGTGTGTGTGGGAAGGGATGGGGCCAGGTGAGGTATTGTGTGGGAAGGGATGGAGCCAGGTGGGGTATTGTGTGTGGGAAAGGATGGAGCCAGGTGGGGTATTGTGTGTGCGGGGGAGGGATGGGGCCAGGTGGGGTATTGTGTGTGTGGAGGAGGGATGCGGCCAGGTGAGGTATTGTGTGTGGGAAGGGATGGAGCCAGGTGGGGTATTGTGTGTGGGAAGGGATGGAGCCAGGTGAGGTATTGTGTGTGGGAAGGGATGGAGCCAGGTGGGGTATTGTGTGTGTGTGGAGGAGGGATGGGGCCAGGTGGGGTATTGTGTGTGGGAAGGGATGGAGCCAGGTGAGGTATTGTGTGTGGGAAGGGATGGAGCCAGGTGTGGTATTGTGTTTGTGGGGGAGGGATGCGGCCAGGTGAGGTATTGTGTGTGGGAAGGGATGGAGCCAGTTGGGGTATTGTGTGTGAGAAGGGATGGAGCCAGGTGAGGTATTGTGTGTGGGAAAGGATTGAGCCAGGTGGGGTATTGTGTGTGTGTGGGGGAGGGATGGGGCCAGGTGGGGTATTGTGTGTGGGAAGGGATGGAGCCAGGTGAGGTATTGTGTGTGGGAAGGGATGGAGCCAGGTGGGGTATTGTGTGTGTGTGGGAGGGATGGGGCCAGGTGTGGTATTGTGTGTGGGAAGGGATGGAGCCAGGTGAGGTATTGTGTGTGTGGGGGAGGGATGGGGCCAGGTGTGGTATTGTGTGTGGGAAGGAATGGAGCCAGGTGAGGTATTGTGTGGAAAGTGATGAAGCCAGATGGGGTATTGTGTGTGGGAAGGGATGGAGCCAGGTGGGGTATTGTGTGTGGGAAGGGATGGAGCCAGGTGGGGTATTGTGTGTGTGTGTGGGAAGAAATGGGGCCAGGTGGGGCATTGTGCTCTATCTTCTGAATGCCCGGTCAGCTGACGGAGCGCTCAGCCCATCACAGGCCGGGACCGCCGCGGCCTGTGATTGGCTGAGTGTGGCCTGTCAGCTGACCGGCCATTCAGAAGATAGAGCGCGGGGGACCCGGGAGGAGACGGAGCGGAGGACAAGCCCTGCAGCCAGGTAATGTATGATGCTGCAAGGGCTGCAAGGACATCGGTAACGATGTCCTTGCAGCCCTCGCTCAACGATCATCGGGCCGTGGAATAGGCCCAGTAAACGAGCGGCGATCTAGCAGATCGCCGCTCGTTCACATCGTTGATCGGGCCCTCCTCGGCCCGTGGAATAGGACCCTAAGACTGTTCACCTGTTGCAGCTCTTACTGTACATTGAGATGAGCAGGAAGATAGTAAGATCCCAGCTGCATATAAATCCTAAACAATTATTGTTTGAGTTCTGTCTACAGCGAGGATAGAAGTGATCTGCAGCCAAAGCTGTTTGTCAGCTGCACTTAGGTTTTGTATATCTGTCTGCAGAGCTGTGTATCTGTTGTTCATTATCATTCGACATCATTTTTCCCTCTCCTGGCTAACTTCCTCCTGTTATGGAGGTCCTGCGTGGGACTTTATTTTTTTTGCACAGGAAGGGAATTTCCTATTTTATCATTTTATGGGGGTCAAAGAGCAACACATATTGAGGAGACCATTTATAACAATAAAATAGTGTCATTGGATAAATGCAAAGCAGATGTTAAATAGAAGAAATATCCAGGGGATGGTCACAAGGGCAGGATGGTACAAATGAACTGCAGATATTGTTATAACTGAATTATTGTTACATACTTTCTCATACCTCAAGTGTTAGTATATGCAATAAATGATCATCATACTAGAAGACTAAAATCAGGAGAATTTACATAAAGATGCTACATTAAATACTGCATATACGTTGCGATATGGACTGAAAATTAAGAAAAACATAACATTTAAATTTATTTTAAATTTAATCAAAGGGGCAGTTTTATATTCAGTTGAATTTTAGTATCACAATATTGGTCATTGACACTATAAAAGGAAGGCGATAACTAAATGTAGGGGATATAGATTCTTTACAATATTCAGCATAGTGTATTACAACCAAATAGTGTAAAACATAGACTTAAAATATGGCCCTATGATGTTGGCATGATTGATGACTATGACCAGAATGATATGGTACACTTGAAATTGTTAATAAACTCTCTTTATATTATTCTAGCTGACTTCGCACTACATAGAAGGTGGTAACATGAACAATTACCCTGAATAATTTTTGTGTTGACAAAGGTAAGCTCTATGACCCTTAAACAGTCGTAAACACCTTTGCAATATGACTTTACTTGCTTATGGTCATGAGGATTTGACAGCATTATATGAGGCATCTGATAAGAGCAGGTCAAAAGCCAGGAGATTAAGTAACATTGGCTTAGATGTCAGTGGAAAGTGTAGGTATTTTTCTCCAAGATAAACATATGGACTCTTGACTCGATGCACTGGCTTATATACCCTTTGAAAGGTCATAGTCTTTGAAACCTAGGTTTGAGTGTCATCAGTGATTTCCGATCATTACAGACCAGCTGTATTCCTGCTTTATCTGTTGTTGGCCTTTAGAGGAACAGTGTGTTTGTGGAAGGGTCACTTAGGCAAGGTTCACACATAGTATTTCCATCAGTCTTTTTTTTTTTCACCCAAGAGTAGAATTGACAGGGCAAAATTATAATGGAAAGATTTACAGTTTCAAAGTTTTAATTCCACTCCTGGTTTTGGTTGCAAAAAGACTGACCAAAAGCCCAATGGAAATAATATGTGTGAACATAGCCATAATTTCCATACTGCAAGTTGTACTCGCTATATAAGTACTAATGCTGGAGAAGTATTTCACTCTATTGTTTCATATACTGATATCAGGAGTAGAGAAGGTGGTAGAGCCAAATACATTTACCAAAGGTCAGTAAAAGCGAGGGAGTGGTATATACAAGTCAGATTTATTTACCAGTTTCAGAAAATGAAGACATGATTTGTGTTTGACACTATGGTTTTGCTTTATCAGTGTTTTTTATTGAGGTGTTGGATATAAAAGTTAATTATAGGACTTTTTCATATTTTGGCAGGTTCTTAAGCTCAGGCAGGGACTGTGGAGGTGAAATAATTAGTATATGTCAAATGCATACAGCTCTGCTATGTGTCAGCGACAACTGTCCTATCTAGTGCACTCAGTAAATAACATTCCAACATAGTAAACTTATGTAGCATCCCAAGCCAAGAATATATTTCATACCCAACCATGGTTAATATAGAGACTTGACAGAAGGGTTTTCTCTTAAAAGGAACCTGTCACACTGACCATGCAGTCTGATCTGTGAGTATTATGCAGAACAGATAGATACATAGTTTGTGGGAAAAGACTCAGTATGACTTATAATTACTTTATTTTAACTTTTAGGTTTCCAGCTTGCAGTTCTAATCAGTTGTACATGCTCATGCAGGGAATAACATATTAGGACCACCCACTGGACTCCTAAGCCCAGAAAGAACAGAAATCTAAATAAATAAATTACATAAATCTGCTTAGCTCCTCCCATTCTATTACATGCACACACAGATTGAACAGCATGTTCATCACGACAAGTTCTCTTTAAAACAGGCAAACCATAGATATAGGGGAATTTAGATTGTAGATTGATTGAACTAATGTTCATTTTAAAAAAAATAACAAACGTTATTTGCACAATGACATCCGTGATTATGAAAGATGGCCGTAATTTTTACATAGTGTGAACCTACCCTAAGCTGCATTACCAGACACAGTGCATGTACAGGTGTATTTGAAATGAAGAAACCATGGTACATCATTAAGTGCCACAGCCCTTTTGTTTTCATGACCAAGGGAGGCCTCAGATAGCTCATTAGGCTTTTAATTCCAGAAATCCTGATCACAGAGGACCTGTAGGCACCTTAAAAAATAACTATAATAGATACTGCCGTATTTCACCAAAAATAAGACAGTGCCTTATATAAATTGACCTCCAGCATTCATTTGGAGGTGCATCAGGACGTGGGAGCCATATACCAGTATGCCTGTGGTGTTGGCTGTGAAAACCCACAAGTGGTGGCGGTATGCGACGGCTGGCAGGCGGCCTTAATTTCGGGGGGTGCCTTACTTTCAGGAGATGCCTTAGTTTAAGGTGGGGGTGCCTTATTTTTGAGGCGATGCCTTACTTTAGGCTAGTTGGT
Source organism: Dendropsophus ebraccatus (assembly GCF_027789765.1). Classification (NCBI taxonomy): domain Eukaryota; kingdom Metazoa; phylum Chordata; class Amphibia; order Anura; family Hylidae; genus Dendropsophus; species Dendropsophus ebraccatus. The sequence continues at coordinate 178,215,665 of NC_091454.1, read as the reverse complement.
AGGCTAGTTGGGGTGTCTTATTTTAGGAGGATGTCTTATTTTCAGGGAAAATAAGCCTAAGGTCCTCTGAGCACACCTGTACACCCCTTTTTATATGATATGAAGCAGCAGAACACATGCCAGTCAACACGCCCTTCATCCTCTATGAGGCTTCCGATCTGCGCCGAGCTCAGCAATAACTTTTGAGCATGAAAATGCCCCTTTAATTTGGCCAGTGATTTGCCTTTCTAAACTCATAGAAAGCTTTTGTACGGCCGACGCGATAAAGGCCACATTGTATTTTAAAAACTGTTACTTTAGGTCAATGTTTCTCTTGATGAAAGACCAGGCGGAATAAAAACTATAGGCTCCAGATCTGTTGGGTAAAATGAGTGTGTAACCATCCATCTGAAGCTAAACCATGGTCTTTTCCCCCTTACATCTTACTATTCAGATTTAGGGAACCTAATTACAAACACTGGCAAGTTCTCCCCAGTCTTCCAAACAGAGAAAAAAACAGTGACACAAAATGAAAGGGCAACACACAGAAAAGAACCCGTAAGACCTAATGAATCCACACTAAACACCTCTCCACAGAAATGTCAAACATTTCTCTTAGCACAAAACAAGGCTTAAAGAATTTTCTGCTTTTGTCTCTCTGCTAATTCCTTAAGCAGAGAGAGAGATTTTCTTCTGGGAGTGTTATTGGACAAAGAACTAAACAGCAAATAAACAATGGCCTCTCATAGAGTGAGCGAGTATGAATAAAATTCATGAGTCCTTAAAGAGTTTACACTGAAAGAATGTGGGGGATTATTTACAATTAAAGCATAGGCCCTGAAATAGTTATTATCAAAATGAATAAGAGAGTATTTCTTTTCTATGAACATGCACCTGGATCCTCTCAGTTTGTTCATAGTGTATTTCGTAGTGGGTTTTGATGTTGTAAAAATCCACCGCACAAAAGATGCCAGCTTAATGTGTAAAAAGAAAAGAATAGTGAGAAGGCGTTGTATAAAGTCTGCTACTTTTTATCTCTCTATAAGCCAGTGCATCCTAAAGGTTATGAATAGTGCCATCAAGGAGATATAATCCTCAAGACTTTTGCCTTGATTCCAACTTGGACTGCAGTCAAATTTTTATTTCTTTACCATGTTTAGTTTTCATAATCCTTTAAATTCACTTGATTCTGAGAACCATTCATTCAATAGAAATGTCATGTAAGTATAATGGTTGTCAATAATTATTGGAGGAAATTGTACTTCTAAAAAATGGCTGCTAAATTGGTAACTGGAAAGTTGTCCCTAGATAGTTGACCGGGAAACAGAGCACTCAAAGTTAGATGCAAGTGAACAAAAGTTTATTCCAGTAATCCATATGACAATCCAACCAGACAAATAGTGAAATTGGAATATGATGAGCAGACAGGTAATGCTACTTGGCAACATTTCGTTTGGATCCCCAACCTTTTTCAGGCCTCTCTAGCTCTATGCACACTCTTAAGGTATCTGTGTGGCGTCTGGTTGACCCTAGTTAGTTGGACTTTGGAGAATTAGAGTCTGCGTGGAAAGATACTAATCTCTTCGGATAAGCAAGTAACATAGTAAGGTTTCAAAAAAGACACATGTCCATCAAGTTTAACCAAGAGACTCGGTATTTTTAATTTGTAGCAAAATGTGGGACTCTGTGTAGAGAAGATGTCTCTATAATCACAGAATAAAGAAAATCTTTGGTTCCTCGAGTGATTTCTACCCTGCCTTCCCTTGATTCAGCACAATTGGGAATTAACAAGACCAAAACTTTTGCCATTGTGTTATGAATAAACCTCGGCAACCTTTTTACTCTAATCCCAAGCCAAATCCCAAGACCATAATCTTCAGCTTTGCCACCAAATTTCCATCTGTACCATTACTAAGCAATATACTGGGGCATCCATACTATGTAGCACTTAGGACAACTATACATATTTTTATCATAAAGCACAAAAATATTAGAGTGTCTGTGTTTTCACTTTAGAGGGGTTAAGGGAGAACCATATGGCATATTAGAGCATAGGATGGTTTTAGAGAAGATCCCTTGCTCTATTACTCAGAATGGAAACATAATGGGAGATCTTATCCCGTTATTTATCATAATTTGCCTATTAATTAGAGTTGGTGGCATGTTACTTAGTTGCTTACTTAGTACAGTTAAAAAAGACACATGTTCACCAAGTTTAACTAAAGGAGGGGAGAAGATGTGGGAGAAGGGTCAACGTTCTGTGTAGGTAAAATTCTATACTTTGATAAGAATGTGTTGCCCAATGAAACTTCACCAGATAATATCAGGAGCCATGTCTGCAGTGATTAGCTGATTAGCTGAGGCAGTCATGGTTACCCTTGCCAATATCTATCCATTCTCTAATACCAATATATGCTGTTTCTTGAAACAATTGTCCATCAGCTAAGTAAATATGTTGGGAAACAATGCACTCTAATATTAACACTATATTATGAATGCTTCAGTACAATTCTACTAAATAAAAAAAACACACACACACACACACACATATATATATATATATATATATATATATATATATATATATATATATATATTTAAAGCTCCAAGTATAGTCAAATAGAAATCTGAAAAAAAAATATAAATCTATGGCAATTACCACTTCTGAAAGGTATATGAAAGTATGCTCATAATCTTTTTAACACATCTCTGTATACACTTGTATATACCATGCTCAATGTATTGAGGGTCCACCAGAGAATCATTCTTAAAGTGAATGTTCCATCAGAAATGACCTATTGTTTGAACCAAGTTTTTAAGAATGTTGTTGATATATTTTCTAATTTTTAATTTTACTTTCTATATTCTAATATAATCTTGCCATTTCCACCACTAGGTCTAAAACTACACTGAGACTTTCTGTTGTGCCTGTGGTGATAAGAGGAGGCTGCTGTGAAATGATCTGTACAGCATTACATGTGAAGATATGTGAAGTCAGTGTATAGATAGCATTAGTATAGGACAATTGCAGCTCCCTGTGGAAGGACCTGTTCAAAGGTCACAGAGCATGCTTAGTAATGTTTCACATTCATCTCAATGGGATAGGTCCTGTCCGTTGTCATCTATGTCCATGGGGCTTGATGAAAGATATATCGCTAAATAATGTTAAAAACAACTTAGGCAAGATGGCAGCCCCTATAACAATATACAAAAAAAGGAAATAAAAAAAATTACAATGACATAAAGAATTAATAAGAAAAAAGAATGTTTCAGCATTTATTTCTAATCAGCAAAAGAAAATCGACAAGTGGGTCTCCTATGCAGCCATAAATTACAAACATATGTTGACATTTTTTTTTTATTACAAATGTAAATAAATAAATAAATAAATTCCTTTGGTGAACTAGTTCAACCTTGGAGAAAGTTTTTTAAATTTATAATATCCATCCAAGAAAGGAGCCAAACCCATATCTTGTAACTAAACTTGAAACTCTACAAGCAACCTATATCTTTGTGCTCCCTTGTAATTATTGTATTCTCCCTTTCAGGAGAAATTCTAAACTTTATTTCAATTTAAATACTTGTTTTTGATAATGTATAATGCAGCCAGCCAGGCACTTTCCATTCATTTCAAACATCTTTCGCTGGTTTTGACCTACAGGCAATGTTATATTACAGTTATTAGAATAAATATATATATTAACATATGTGTGAATCATTTTCTATGGTACTACCTGTGGTCAGTGTGATTACCAGGGTAAGGGGGGACATGATTCACATTCACTTAGCATCACGTTGACACCTGCTGATTCATTCACCTCCTTTGGTCTCCAGTGATGTCATGTAAAAAAAGGAAAATAAATCAATAAATAAACATTATGTATTCTGGATATACATACTCTAATGTTAACAAAATTCGTACTGAGTATTATACTTCAATGGTCTAAACTATTTAATCAAGGAAGTAAAAATAATCCCCAATGGATAGCTTTTGGCTTTCATTAGTGTTTAGGGTTTCTTGAAATGTTTGTTGACAAACAGGAAGTAGAAGTATGTGTAAAAACAGACATTTGTAGTTCACTTGTTGTTGGAGACTATCGCTTTTATTACGTATTTTACATACAACCTATTATTTCTTACTTCTGACACTGCACAATGCACCTGCTCTGTATAACTCGTAGTTAAACCATCCATAGAAACATAGAAGATTGTCGGCAGAAAAAGACCACTGGGTCCACCTAGTCTGCCCTGTTAGTATTTCCTTTCTTATTATCTTAGGATAGATATATGTTTATCCCAGACGTGTTTAAATTGTAAACTGTTATTGTAGATTTATGAACCACATTTGCTGGAAGTTAGTTCCAAGCATGTACTACTCTTTCAGTAAAGTAATATTTTTCTCATGTTGCTTCTGATCTTTCCCCCAACTCACTGTGTAATCCAAAGAACTCCCCTTCTCTAACAATACAAATTGATACATTGTCTGTATTAGGATGAAACTACTTAATCAGGGGCATTGCCGTTTCCAATACTGTAGTAAAATTCTTTCATTACCACAATGCAACTGCAACACAACCTGTGTGTTTTCACCCTTACAAACTATATTTGCCAGTCACAGGGAATCCCTTTAAATATTTTTAGCTTTTAAATCTATATCCAGCAGATATAACAATAAAAACTGTTTAAAGAAACAATAAGAATAAGTTTCGCACTAACAAGTTACACCTTAAATTTCAAACTAACAAATGGAAAATTAAAAAAAAATGATCAAAACTAAAATATAACCTAATGTTAGATGGATTCTGTATGCATTGAACATGTCAGGGTTTGTTCCGAAAAGCAAAGTTGGAACAAGAGAACAGCTTGTTGTGAGTTAGGGCCGGGGAGACACATCAATGTTCTATTCAGAGTGCGTCAGCCAGTGGCACTTACTGATATTATCTCAGATATTGTGTGAACCTTGTTCCCTGCACTCCAGACAAAGCATCTGAAACATTTGGCTACAATATTAAAGGAGCAATACAATGTTTCAACATCTGTGGCAGGAACCCAAACTCCGCTACCAAGAAAAGGCTGTGCCATGGAAAAGAATTTGAATTCCAGCTGGGCAGTTTTCAAAATAAGAAAACATTAAGCATGCAATTGCTGTGTATTTAAGGCTCAAAACACCTTGCCTCCAAAGATGTCTTGAAGGAGTTAATCCCTTCTCAAGTTAATCCAGTAAAGAGCATCCTTCATTATGATGTTAAAAGCAAGGATCAGTGCAAGGGGAGTCTAACAATAGGACAGGGGTGCTTTTCAACCCAAATGACATTCTTCCCAAGTTAGAAACAGAAACTGCCTTTATTCTGACAAACACTGCACAGTGATTTCCCTCGGCATTAAATATTCAAATGAAAAGATTAAACAATAACAAAAAAAGAATGGATAATCTACTGCATTAACTGCACTTCAATCCCACTGCACTCCGCAAAATAGTCTTTGATTCTTAAAATACATAGTTTTCAATCATGAATTGAAATGCGTAGAAAATGAACACAGTTTGAACTTGGAAAAAAAAAAGTTTGAGTGAGAAAGTAATGGTAGACGTGGATTCAGACTTCAGGACGTATAACTTTACTGAATGATTTAGGGAAAAAGAAGTCAGTTGCCCAAAAATATCAAAAAGAAGAGAATCAATGAAATCTTCTTTATTTTTTTCCCCATATAACTCTGCCCTCAAATCCTAATAAATCTATTGGAAGGGGCTGGCTCATGATGACAGTTCCCTTCTTAAGCAAACACTAGTGGAGTGGTGGGAGCTTAAAATCACCTGAATGGCTGCCATATAATATTATATTTCCCTATCAACGGCCGTATGCAGGGAATGTGTCTGGCTGGTTGCAGTTTCACAAAATTTGCAACAAGAACCTTTCCAATGACATATTAAGGAATATAGACATCATGGAAAGATAGGGGAAAGATTATGTCTTACTGGAGACTTCTTTCTTTTAGGGTGGGTTCACATGTACTGGAATTGCAGTGGATTTTATGATGAGAGTTCTGCAGCGTAATCTGCTGCAATTCCCGGTATTGTTAGTTTGTATGGGTTTACATATTCACAGCAGAAGTTTTATTCCGCTGCGAGTATGTAAACCCTGTACCACTTAACACGTCACGGCCCTGTGAATACTTTAACCATCAACACTCCTGCCTGCTTTTGCGGCTCCCGGCTCCCTAATGTCCCTCTGTCCCACCGTAAGCCACTGATTGGCTGAGCAGGACGTCAGGGAGCTGGGAGCCAGAGAAGCAGACGGGAGGGGGGATGGGTAAATTCACCAGAATTCAGTGGGTTAAGGATGGGTATTCACCAGAATGCAGTGGGTTAAGGGTGATGACGCTTTGCATACTCGCAGCAGAATGAAAATTCCTCTGCAAGTATGTAAAAACATTCAAACTGACAGTACCAGGAATCGCTGTGGAACTCGCAGCCTGAAATCCGCTGAAATGCTGCTACCTGTGAACCCACCCTTAGAGTATATTCACATCTGAGCAGTAGCCCATCTTAAGGGTATTGGTTGGCACACCAGCAGAAGGGTGTGCCAATGTACACTACAGCGTAGCCATGTTAAGATAGTCTACTAATAACTACATTCTCTCCATTTTCAAGCATCTACTTTTTTTTTTTTTTTTTTACGGATCCGAAGTGGGTATGCTTTTAAAGGAGTTATCCAGGCTTAGAAAAACATGGCTGCTTTCTTCTAGAAACAGCATGACTATTGTCTCCCATTTGGGTGTGGCTTTGCAACTCAGTTCCAATAAAGTGAATCTGATCTAATTCAGTACTGAAGAAATTTAGAAACCAACAAATATCATATTTTTCTGCAAATAAGACAGTGTCCTATATTATCTTTTTTATTTTCAGTGTCTTATTTTCGGAGAAACACAGTATGCCCCTACACTGTAGCTCTACTCAATACAGCAGTTAACCGCTATACTGTATGTTCCCCTCTTTAGTTTTTCCCCTGTACTGTATACATCCCCCTCTGCAGTACGGCCTCCCATATTATATACCTCCCTCACTCCTCTGTAGTTCTTCCCCTGTACTGTATACATCCCCCTCTGCAGTACGGCTCCCTATACTGTATACCTTCATCCCCCTCTGTAGTTGTTCCCCTATACTGTATACATCCCCCTGCAGGTAGTTTCTGTACTTTATATCTTCCTCCCCCCTCTGTAGTTGGTTCACATTCCCTCTGTCCCCCCATATTGAGTGTCCCCTACAGTACATCTTCTTACCACTCCTCCCTCCCCTGTAGTGGAGCATAACAAGTCTGGCACTGATTGGCTGATGCTCATCCACCCAGTGTCAGGGATCTGGTCAGCGGACTGTAACTAGAGCTTATTTTTTTTTAAAAAACTCCAAAAACCTTTGAAATGAAGCTAGGCCTTATTATCTGGTAGGTCTTGTTTTTGGAGAAACACAGTAGAATTGGAGCCCACTGAGTCTACTTAGGTCTCTTAGCTCTTACTCGAACCTGGTAGTGATACTATAAAAACAACTCATATACCTTAATGCTATGTTTAAGTGCTTTATAATGCCTATGGCTTGAACCATCAATAAGGCCTCCACTAATATAACAATGGTTATGTCCCTGTTGTTTGGTAATAATGTTTAATGTATAAAAATTTATTTTTTTAATTAAATAATTTATTTTTTACTATGTACACTATGTACATAATTCTAACGTATATTCAGTTATCGCGTGTTACCAGGTCTGGCATACAGTAGATGTGATGTGTAACTTTTACATGCGGTTAGATTAGTAATAAAAAAAAGAAATGTTCTGTGAGTTACATAGAGCAAATATGTTTCCTTTCATATTGCCAATAACTCCAAGCTAGTTATTACACCAATTAAAGACCAATTGGAGGAAGGGCCTCCAGCACTATACTCCAGCTGCCATTGACTGCAAATTATGGCCTGTATGTGGGTGGATCTTTAGATGGTAACTCTATGGGAATGGAATAGAAGCCTATTGTACAGCATAATACAGAGGTGGACATTGATGACATACATCATGTAGGGAACAGCCCCTGACAGATTGGACCATCCTCTATGCTGACGGCTCTTTATGAGCAGCAGTATTTGTTACATATCCAATACAGTAAGACTACAAACCACATAAGTGCTTTCCCCAATGAATTGTGCTCTGTACAAAACATTGTTACTGTCAAAGTCAGGACAAAGAACTTTTACAACATGCAACACAATATCCTGACAGTGCATAGGATCATAAATGGATTTGAAATGTTCTTTTTTATGTGTGTGAAACTTGTTAGCTACCCTTACATGCACCTCAGGCCACCCGCTTATAAATCTGTAGATATAATCCAAAGACAAGGCACTTATTGTTCCATGCTGAGTGTTCATATTGCACTGAAGCCATTAGTCATACACGAAAGTCAAATACATGGCAAGTTGGCTACATGACTATGAAGCAAAGACTTGTTCATTATCATCTGGGGTTTAGCTGATGCTTACACAACATTGAACTACATTATGATCTGTAAGGAATAAAAACAGCATTGTACGGCTAATTGCTGAAATGCATACATAATACCATTTATTAAAATCATGATTGCTTACTATATGGCAAGGCTGGAACAGCCACCTGTAATGTATAAAATTGTATATCACTAAGTAGGCACCGCTTGGAAGATTTATTGAGGTGTAACCTCAATGTTCATAAGCCTCTGGTGACATATCCTTTACTCTACTCTTTTTGAAAGGAAAAAAAAAAGCTCCATCAGCTACAGAACGGCCTCTGTGACGCCCTAATTGAAATGTACAGGTGCAAGAGACATTGGCTTATGTTTAGAAAAGCAGACATAGGCTCTTTCACCCTGGGTAGGTAGCTGAATGGAGAGCAACAGAGTTATTCTGGCTCCATGGGTTTGGAGGTTGGGTAGAGCCATGATAAAGTTGGATGCATGAGGCCTTAAGGCCCTATTACACAGGCTGATGCTGAGGAGCAAGCAAACGCGAACCAATCAGGTCAGCGCTCGCTTGCTCCTTGTTCCCCGCTCGCTGCCAGCACTATTACATGCACTGACAGCAAGCAGGTAAGAGCGGAGGGGGAGGGGTGGCATGGGTAGCTGCGGGGGGGCTGCCCAGGTGATCTTTAGATTGTCCGGTTGGCCTATAGGAGAGAGTGGCGGTCTGCTGCTGCCGCTCCTACTACATGGAGCAGCGGCCAGCAGACTGTCGCTAGCATCATTGTTCTCTTTCAGAGAAGACAAGACAACAATCATCATTCATGTCAGATGATCATTGCCTTTTAACATGAGCTATTACACCAAGCGATTATCAGCCTTACCCGCCAATAATTGTCCAGACATGGCCGATAATTGTTTGGTGTAGTAGGGCCTTTAGACTTGGCTTACACAAGGATGTTTCATGCAGTTTTTCTCCGTTTTTTTTTTTTTTTTGTCAGCAGCTAAACATTGGTGTATATAAGCCCATGAATAGATAGCTGAGGCATGGATTAAATGTTGCTTCACACTAAATTGTATGTCACCATTAGTGTTGAAAGAGCACTAATATGTACGAGTATTCATGACTGAAGTTGAGCATTTTTCAATGCTCGAGCAATGGGAGACTCACGCATTTAACAAGGTGCACCCCACTTGGCAGAGTGGAGGCTGCCTGGTTCCCCTTAAAGTAACCTATTGCAGTTTTTCATTCTAATTTTTGTATATTTATTTTACACACTCCGTTAAGGAATGAAATATACAAAAATTAGAACAAAAGAAATGTAATACCTAACTGCAAGAAACATTAGAACTTCCAGTATTGACAGCAAACAGCTGAAATTCTAATGTGTCTTAGAGTAACTTACTGCATTTTTTGTTGTCACTTTTGTGTATATACAAAAAATTTTCAGCTGTCAGTTATTAAAGGTGTATGGTCACTTTTACCTGAGCACCATGAGGTGCTCGGTCAAGCATCGAGCTCAACTGAACAATCCGATGCTTGTTCAGACACTCTGCTCGACCAAGCAGGCTTGCTCCACATTAGTCACCACACATGGTGCTCACAGAAAGAAGTGTAGTCAACTGGAACACAGCCCTCAGCCACTCAAGGTGCTGATGGCCCCTCTGATGGGTTTCTGATCGGAGGAAAGAGTTCCAAAGCCAACAAGCCTTGAGGAAAAGGACAGGTCACAGTACAACTGACCTGATTGGCTATTGTCACCTAAGACTGCTCCAGTGGGAACCTCAGAATGAAGGAGCAGGATCCTCAGAATGAAGTAGCAGTGCCAATGTGAGCCATAAGCGCAACGCTAAGAAGTCAGAAGGCCTGGTTGAGAAATGAAAATCTGGGCCAGGTAAGTCAAAACTTTTTAACTGAGTGTAGGACTATTTAAAGCATTTTGCTAGCAAGAACAACCATGCTCTGTGAATTATTTTTTGGTGCCACGTGCAGATGATCTAACTTATTTTTCGGCAGAGGCTGTTGCTCAGTTCAAGGGTCATTTTTCTGACCTTCCGAAATGCAGGTTCACAATATTGCACCTAGGTTATAACATATCTTTTTTGTGGCAGCTCAGATCATTCAATAGCTTTTGGTTTGCAGCTGAAGAGGAATAAAATTATGGATAACTTCATAAAAATCTTATCATAAATGATAATAACATTACACATTAAAACAAGGTTCCCACTAGATTTGTGCGTTACAGCTATAAAGCAAAACCATTTCAATTGGACACATGTGGCATACCCTTAGTTTATGATCATAATCGATGAACACATTAGACACATATAAGAATTCTTTTGCATATCTTATGTGTGAATTTAGCACAACACAATAACAATTCACAATGTAGTCGCGTATTAAAGATAGAGAAGAGTACTAATTAATTACAATGAGGTTTTAATATATTAATTTATTAAAATGAGTATTAATTTATCACAAAGAGTATTCATTTATTATAATAATTCACTTTTACATCACTCATTTTTTTTCCTTTTTAAATTCTTTTTTTAGTCTTGAGAGTTTTCAGCCGGCGCCTTAATATATGCAACATAAAAAGCTACTTGAGCTGGATATATAATTGGTATCTTTCCGGTGGCAAAGGGTTAAAATGAATGTAAATTAATTAATGAGACTGAACAAGCTATTCCCCGGAAAACAAATTGTCACATTATTACCCTGTTAGGCTGTTTTGCTCCCCGATTCTCCTTATCACAGTTTGCTAAAACCAAATGCAGTCAGTTTACATTATAATAATTTATCTATTATGTCCTCTGGTCAAAGCACTTACTTAATCAACAATCCTTAATGAATTGGTAATTTACTTACAGCTATATCCTGCTGGGGAGTTGAACATATCAAGTACATTAAGCTTTGAATGGTCATTTAAACTCTGACCATTGATAGCCTTTCCAGGCAACCTCAACAGTGGTACTACAATTTAGAGTTTTATTGCTTGCTAGCTCTATTGCTTGGAATGATTAATCTATTGCGTCTTCCAGATTTCACAGTGGAGACAAATACTTATTTTGGCTTCATTTGGCAATCGGCTAATAGTCAGAGGAGTTGGTATACTATGTTATCAGTTGGCTCATCTGATTCTAGTATAGTTAGTGATTTGAGCTTAATGTATGTAATCTTGCACAAGATATCACATACACTACATATGTACAAGACTGGAGGACAGAAATGGCTGCACATCGCACCCATGGTTGATACGAAAGCCTATCAGCTACATTAAAAACCAACATCAGAAGTTAGTATATAATTTGATCAAACCATATTGCCTCATGTACCACGTGCAGGTCTTTTGATACACATGAGTCCCTACGCTAAACAAAACTGTTCCAGTCAGGCTTGTGCATATTACATACACTACACCTTCATGGAAAGTAAAAGAAACTAACATGAGGTAATAGTGGGAAAAAAATCAAATCTGGAATCCCCAAAGTACATAACAAGACATTAATATGGAGTTTCTATAGGGTAAATCTATATACAGAAGACTATGGGCTCTTGTACCTCCATATGTCATGGGACAGGAGGAATTGTGCCACATTCCATTACATCATGATTTTCTGCTATGTAGCATCCATAGAGGCCATAGAGGGCCTATAGCTTTATAATAAATAACTATGGAGACTCTGTCCCCTTCATAGTGGTTTGCCATATGTATATTGGCATTTTGTGTGACACGTTTCATTGCATGCTTTATTATGGAGCTACTCTGCCCAGGAAGTATTTGTTATGAATGTGCCTGTGCCGAACTCCGTGCGCCCCTTAGCTCGTGCTGCGTGGCTGAGATGGCGCTGATATTCAGTGTTTTTGTATGTTTTGCAGTGTCCTGAACCTTGTCTGAACACTAGCCTATTTCCTCTGTTTTTGTTTAGCCACACCGGCTTTGCATGAGATACTCCTGGCAACTCCGGAGTTCACTCTGATGCTGGTTAGCTAGTCTGATAGACTGTTCTCCCTGCCAGTCAGGTTGCTCTTGCCCCAGGTGTTCTGAGGAGAGTAGGGGTCTGGTCCAATCAGCTTCTGCACTGGACCTCTGGTCTCCTATATAGTGTGTGCCAGCCTGCCTCTCACTGCCGGATATTGAGCTTGTCTCAGCCTGCTTCTGCCTCTGTTTAGCTCTGTGTTTATTCTGACTACTTTGCCTTGTATTCTGACTATCCCTGCTAGCTGCCTGCCCCTGACCATACTGCCTGTTTATTGACCTTGCTTTTTGTGTTTTTGTACTACGCTGCCCGATTGTTGTGACCCGGACTGTCAACCATTCTTTATTGTGTTTTGTCTGTCTGTCTTGCCTTTGTGTCCCACCTAGCCAGTGTAGGGACCGCCGCCCAGTTGCTCGCCGCCATCTTAGGGCGGATTGTGGCAAGTAGGTAGAGGACAGTGGGCGGGGCTGAGCTTAGGGCTCACTGTCTTGTATTGTCCTGCTATCTGGTTCCTAACAGTATTGCTTCAGCATATGACATCTGTCATATAAGCTCTGTGTAAACAGCTTTGCCGAATGAAAAGCCTATACTTCCACTTCAGACCTGATGCGCACAATTGTGTTAAAAATCAGGACCTATCATCACTTACAGATAAAAAAGCTGCACTTGTAACCTTGCATATAGTATGTTACGTTTCTCATTGGAGAAGTGGATCTTCTGAACTGCAATTGGTTTGGTGCTTTCTAGACTGGGGTGCAGAATCTAAGGAATTTCTGTATGTTCTTTACCCTTAACCCATGCAAGTAGGCATAAACTTTCCCAGTTGGATTCCAAGGATGCCATACCCAGAATAGTAATTGATTGGCAGTGGGTGTATTGAAGCATAGAACTTGTGGTGAAGTCTAGAACAAGGCCAGAGGTCATCAGGGGAGTAGCAAACAGGATGCAACAAACCAAAAGATAAAATGAAGGCGTACACAGCAAACAGATCAGGAGTTTATACAAAGAGTAGAACCATAATAACCAGGTAAGAAAGGAGGAAATGTAATCTGGGGACAAGGCCAAGGTAAAAGCTGAATTATCAGGATAATTCAGGAACTAGAGCAACACAAGGGTCTATTTTAAAGGGATATTCCCAAAAAAAAAAATAAAAAATAAACATTATCCACAATACAGGAGATAAGTGTCATATTTCAGGGAGTCTGACCAGTGATCTCCTGAATGTTTCCAGAATGTTTGTTATGAATGTTTTATTATGAATGGAGTGGTAGGTTTGCCATGTGAAGAGCTGCTCCTTTCATTGTTTATGGAGCTGCCTAACACAATGCATATCTACCTTTGACAACCCTAGAAAATGAATAGAGCAGCAACAGGCATATGTGAGTTTATGCTCTTTTTATTACATTGAGTTGGAGCACTGTTCTGGATATCACGGGGGGTTCCTTTGGTTAGACCCCCCATAGATAAGTTGATTTAACTTGGGCCATGGAAAAATACACTATTGTCAGTGGCTAGAATCAAGAAGTCACAAAAACATCAGTGGACCGTGGAAGAGGAGTCCTCCTGTCCAAATTTTCCAGCTGTTGTGACCATATACCCAAATGTTAGGCAAGTCTACGCATATGTTATACTGATAATACTACTGACAGTTTGGAGAACCATCCAGGGCTTATGGCTTATGGCTGCTCAGTCCCCCTGTAATCTCTAGCAGCCCCCTCTATGAGCACACTACGTATGTGACCGGTTGGTCTCAGCCCGGATCATCCCGGCCGGATGATCTTTATGACCGTAGTGTTCTGATGCGGGCGCATCAGCGCGCGCCCGCCCACATCAGAATTCCCCCCTGCACACAATGAAGCAAGCGGCTGGAGCCACTCGATTCATTGTGTGAACTGACAGGGTTTCCAACGGCCGCAATTTATGTCAGTTATTTGTGGGGCCGCACAGGATCCCGGCCGGAGTGTATAAGATGTATTTAAGCTCCGGCCATGATTCCATTGAAAATAAGCCATTGTTCCACCCCGCAAAAAGTACTTTTACGTAGTGTGAACATAGCCTAAAAGTGAAAAGCAGCAACACAGAAGCAGGGACTCTGGTCTGACATTAGAGCCCCTGTTTCTGTACTGCATGTAAATGTATAGCGCAATTTTAGTTTTCACCCGAGGCAGCAGATAATGCTCCCTGAAAAACAGTGCTACTCAGGATCAATATTTCTGTCCACACAGCACCTGATGTGGCATGCTGAATTTTTTGATCTGCTGGGTTTCTAAAAATCAGAGCCCTCCTATAACCATGTGCATGGCAAAGCTGCAGAGTGTTTATTGAGGATTCCAGTAGGTAAAACAAATTTAACGTTATGATTGAAGAAACCGTGAAGCTGAAATCTTATACCGAGGACTGAAAGAAAAAGGAAATAAATGACTGTCACGTGTCAGCAGATTTAAGAGTTCCCTGCAAATAAAAAATATTTATTTTTACAAACTGCACAATTACCTTTCCATATTAAACATGACACATTTGCTTTAGGAAAGCAATTATGCTGAGAAGCTGTTGCAAAATATTTTCTTTGTACAAGTGGGACTATTGCTTTAAATACAAGCTGATAAACTCACACAGGTGACCTTCCACCGAGTACCCAGCAAAGACTGTTCAATTATTTCACTTTAACTTGTTTGCTTTCCCTGACAAGTGACAGTTTTGAGTTGTGATTTATTTTCCTGGGAAAAAAAATTGGTAAGACCTCAATTCCTCCGCTTGGTATTAATTCAAGAGTTTCAAACAAACCCACACATTTCTGCAAAAGATACACAATTGCGAGCTCCTCACAGCCAGACACAGAGTTCTGCATTTACAACTTAAAGACCTGGAAGACTGCCACACTCCTGCATTTAAGTGATTAAGAAACGTTTCCCTTTCAAGTGGACATCTCTTGTTCTAAATATATTTGACAAGAATTTAAAGAGTCAACTGGAGGGTAGAGAGGGCATACCACAAACATTCTGTACACAGGCTGCCAGAATGACTAGGCCTGGACCTCGGCCTCCCTGTCTATGCCTTGTCTTTGCCAGATGAGTTCATGTTGCTTATGGGCAGTCTGCCAGCAGAAAACAGCCTTCCTGCTGTTTAACGACAATAGATTTACTGCTTTCTCTGCATATTGGTGTTATTTTGTGTAAACAAGGTTAACACTCCTTTTAAATTAAATACACCACCTGGTGACAGAATTGACCTTGGAAGCATTTCTTTTCACCTGGTCTTTAGAAAGCCAACATTGTTTTCATTGGTTCCACCTTCCTTTATCTGCAATTGTGAGTTCAGGAAACAAAGAATCAGCTAAGATCAGTCAAAGGCACTTTGATAGCATGCGTTTCTGCAGTATAACATATAGTATTAGCTCCTTACTAAAGGCCCTATTACATGAGGCGATTATTGGCCATGCTTGGCCGATTACCGACTGTTCCGGTTGATAATTGTTTGGTGTAGGAGGGCTTGTTGAAAGGTCAAGATCAGCATGATGTTGGCTGATCGTGATCTTTCAACATGCTGAATCAAAGCAATCAGCACAGTGACAGTCTGCTGCGCATTGCCCTGCCTAACAGGAGCAGCGGCAGCAGACCACCACTCTCTCCTATGGGGCACCCGGATGATCTAAAGATTGTCTGGGCAGCCCCCTGCAACTTCCCAGCCCCTCTTCTGTAATAGCACAGACAGCAAGCAGGGAATGAGGAGAAAACGAGTGCTGATCTGTCTGGTTGGTACTTGCTTCCTCCTCAACATTGGCCCCTGTAACAGGACCTTAAGGGACCTTAGATAAATGATGATCAGCGAGATCGGTTAACTGTATATGTGACTGATTGCTTGTATTTTATGATAGTTATGTCACAAGCTGAGAGTTGTCTGAGAGGGTACTTCACAGTTATCCCTCCTTTATTACACTAACCTATCACAAGTCAGTTCTACAGTGTCCTTTCCTCCAATCACCTGTCAGCTCTCGAGGTCCTTATAGAGAAGCAGAAGAAGCAGGCCATGAGTTCTGTTCAGTCTGGTCAGAGTCAAGAAAGAAAAAGAGAGTTTTGTTCCTACTAAAAGATTTTGCCAGGGCCCATCTGTGGGGATCCAAGTAAACGCCTTATAATTTCCTTCAAAGTGCTAGCCATGCTGGGCTAGTAACACCTGTAGTAAGGCTATTGTAGATGGGGAACAAGGACATATGTGCAATGAGGGGCTATCTTCTCAAGACAACGCTGCAAAAGTCTGCAGGCGTTACCACAACAGTAAGTTCATCACCACTGACACAAGGTGTTTAGAGACCCTACAGTTAGGAACCCCGTTTTTGGATATGTCCCCTCTTAAGGTAGATTACTGTCACCACTGTCACCAATTATAAAGTATAAGCAAGTAACCTCCTTAAAGAGATTTTATTTCTCAGTATACCTGTGTACGCCAGTAATTGAAAAAGTATCATCCAGGATGTGCTATTTGTACATGTGCTATACCAGTGATTCAAGTATTTAAAGTATATAAAGGGATCTCAGCCAGCATACTCCCAACCCAAGCTAAACTATTATTGCACCCTGTTGTCAAGAGACTGTGATTTATTGTGTACCTTTAAGAACCTTAAAGTAAAAGTTCCCACTTTTTCCATTTATCCTTCACTCTGTGGTTCCTCTGCACTACAACTACAGGTGTAGTGCATGTGCCTGTGAACGAGGGAGGGCATATACCACTCAGGCCCCGTGCCAAGTGCTGAAGTGGTACACCAACACCTGCCCTAGCTAAAACCACCTGACTTCCCTGGGTTGACTTCAATGGCCTGAATATAGTCAACTAATAACTATGTTCAGGTCATTTCCCAAGCATATACTTGTAGCTACTTGTGCTCAAAGTGCAGTCCGAGGAAATACACATAAATGTTTAGGAAATTACCTGAGTGTAGTCTCTAGCTGACTATGTTTGGATTCAATAAGGTCAATAGGATCTGTGGTCATATATGTTGGCACTCCATTTTAACAAGTTCACAACATACTTATGCCAAGTTGCCAACATACACATGCGCTGTTGTGGTGTGATCCCAGCCTTTTAAAGGGGTTGGCCACTTTATGGTAAAATTGTTCAGTGTACAGTATTAGTAAGTGTACTCACAGCCCTTACTGAGAGCAGCTCCCTGTGTACCTAATAGAGCTATTATCAGACTCCCCTCCTCCAGGCTGTGCTGTCCTGCTCTCTGGTGAGTCTGTCAATAAGATGGCTGACATGGAGGAGCATGTGACCATGCCCCGCCCACCAGTGACCTTCACTGAGCCTGTATGTGCCTGTGGAGTACACTGGAGGCGGGGCATGGTCACTTGCTCCTCCATGTCCTCCATGTCTTATGGACAGACCCCCCACAGAGCAGGGAAGCCTGGAGGAGAGGAATCTGATTTTAGCTCTATGAGGTCCCCGGGGAGCTGCTTTCAGTATATACAGGGAGTAATTTTACTTAAATTACACACAAAATAATTTTACTGTAAAGCGGCCAACCCCTTTAAGTGCTTGACACATAGGCCTCACTGGAAGCTGAAAGTGTGAGAGAGCTACCTGTGCTGCAAGTTGAGGTATAACTGTGATTCTCCTGATACCAGTAGAGGCCTGCATTGAAAGAGTGTGTGACAGGTATGGGGAAGCTGATCATCAGCTGGAGATGTGCTAGGGGGGCTTATGTCCCAAAGTGACTATTATGTCTGCTTCTTCTGCCCTGCTGTGAAGTGAGGCTGAGTCCAAGGGCCTGACTTTATACAACAGTTTTGGCAGGTATCCTGCAAGTGTGAAGGACAAGCATCAGCTACTATTAACATTCAAGTGTGTGCCTCCCCGCTGGGGAAGACAGACAAGTATGCTTATAGTTCCAGTGTAGCTATTCTGCTAAGTAAGGAACAAGTTCTTCAGCATGAGTGTCTGCTGCTCCTGTTGTGACACCTCCTGAAACCTGACATATCACCTGGTACTCTTGACCCTTCCTGTTACAGTCCCATCATGAACTGAAAACTTGGCCCATGGTGTACACTCACAATGCCTTTGCCTATGTTTCATTTCTTAGGCTAATAATCATATAAAGTTCTACGAGTAATAGTGACTTGGCCTTCCACAGCCCCATCACAATGGCTTTGCCTATGCTGTATCCATGTTTTCCAGGCAGCCTTAAAGGGTAGCTTCACACGTACCGTATCGCTGCGTTTTTAACGGTGCGTTTTTATCGCTGCGTTTTTATCGCTGCGTCTTTGCTGCGTTTTTTACATGCGCGTTTTGATTTTCACATGATTTTCATGTGAAAATCAAAACTCGCATGTAAAAATCGCACCAAAAATGCACTGTTAAAAACGCAGCGATACGGTACGTGTGAAGCTACCCTTAGGACTTTATCCAACGTCAGCAGCCGCTGCTAATCAATTGCCACATGCCCGGGTTTAGGCAAACTTGAATATGCTTCAAATTCGCTATTCGCAACCATTTTTCAAAACTAAAATTATATAATATCTGCCCCTCACCATCCTACCACATGCCTGTCCATCCTAGGTATAATGTCCACACAAGGAATCCTCTATCCTTCTTGTTGTTCATTTTGAGGTATGGTCTCTCTCTATTTTGAATAATTTCTCCCTCTTTTCTTGGCATGACCTCTTCTTCCTCTACCTCCCAGGTATAATTTCTCTCCCTCCCCTCAGATATCATCCCTTCCATTTCACCCATCTTTAAGTTGACCGTTAAGTATTTTTTCCCCCTCCAAGATGTTCCATCGGCAGCAACGGTATCCCCTTTACTGGTGAGTGGTGGTTTACCATGTTCAGCTACATACAGTGTCAGACTGGGGTATCTGGGGCCCACCAGTGGAAATTAACCTGGGGGCCCACCAATAAAGAACCAGTGAGATCTTACATGTCATTCAGTGTTAGTGCAGGTTGTAAAGCTGGGGGCCCACTGGAGGATCTTCCGGTCCTCTGGTGGGCCAATCCGACACTGGTTACATAGGTTGCACATCCCTAGGGCCAGCCTAAGCAGTGCCTTACAGTAACACTTGGAAACATAACCTCTCCCTTTGAGATAGCACATGCAATAAAAGGTTTGGGCAAAAACATTTAGAGTTGAGGTTTAAAAAGGATATGGCTATCCAGGTAGGTATTCTATGCATGTAGAGAGCTCACAAAATGACAAATACTGTGCTTCTCCTTCCATTCAAATGATGCTTCTTGGTTCCCTTCCTCTAGATGTGTATACCATTGGTTTATCTAGTGTAAAGACCTTTAAGGGAACATAAAATTATTTACTAGGGCCATTTGAATTAGCATTTGCATCTCTCATGGCAATAAAGCAAGTGAACTAAACATATATTTTAATTACAAAATTAATTAATGTATTTGCTCAGATCATAATCTTAAATGTTCTTTCCTGCAGAACTGCAAAGTCTTACATTCCTAGCCTGCAGGATGTCTGATTGTTAGAGTAGCATTTCTCCTTTCTCATTTATATAGAGCCAACCTGAGTTTACAACATTAGAAGGCAATATTATTATAGTTATTGTATAAAAGTTTTGGCTTCGTTCATCCATGAGTATTCATGGGATAAAGGACAGCCATTTGGGGATGGGTTTGATTATTAAAGTATTAATGTCATTTTAGTTTTTATTGGTGGGGGTTACTCCACAGCTTGCTGTTCACCCCTTATCACTGCAGACAATAGACCCCATAGACCTACTATAGAAACTGTCTCGTTGGTTATCTACTGTGCTATTAAGAGGGAAAATGTAGTATGTAGCTTGGTGTTTCTCGCTGGTCATGTCACAGTCTTTTAAGTCATAATAGATGTAACCGTGGTTAGAACAAGGAATATTTGTTTTGTGTTTGGTTTGTGACGAAGTTAGTTAAAATCGCAACGGTGTTGCAAAACTGTACTTTAATCAGAGAATAGAACAGGCTACAAGGGATTATTACTCCTATAATCCTTTGTATCCTGTTATTATGTGAATATCAAGGTGTGTGACGTCACTCCAGGAGCAGGAAGTGCCTGAGCGTCCATGCTCTTTCTCATTGTGTGTCTAGACTGCAGAGAGAGAGGAGGTGTACATTAGGCAAAGAGGAAAAACACATAGATTACATATCAAAACAACTGGATAAGTACAGGGAGAGATAGAGAAGGTGTATATATTGTTTGTGAGAGGAGAGAGGAAGATAAAAAAAAAAAATCGCAAGATACAGGGAAAGCTTGATAAGCTCATACATAGTGAATGTGGCTGAGAAATCAAGAGTTAGGTAGAGAGAGGGAGAGATAGCCATCTAACTCAAAAATCGTGATATCTAGGGAGAGATAGGGAGATTAAAAAAAGAAATAGGGAGAGAAAAGTGAGAAGAGTCACTCAGCAGTCAGGACATGTAGCATTGAACCAGCTACTGTTCCGTGACAGAGAGGAGACACTAGACGTTTGTTTAGCTGTTGTAGGTGACGCTAAGTCAGCGCTTCACAAAAACTGTCCGTTTGTGCTCTGCTGGTTGCCGTTAACCCCGGCTAGCTGCCCGCAACCAAAAAAGTTTAATAAAAACCTTAAAAAAAAAAACTTAAAAAAAAAAAAAATTGGTTTGTTTGTTATCAGCTGTTCTAGGTGACGCTAAGTCAGTGCCTCACAAAACCTGTCTGTTTGTGCTCTGCTGGTTGCCGTCAAACCCCTCTAGCCACCCGCAACCAAAAAAGTTAAAAAAAACCTTAAAAAAAAAAAAAAAAAAAAAGTTTGTTTGTTTGTTTGTGATCAGCTGTTCTATTTGAGGCGAAGTCAGCGCCCCACAAAAGCTGTCCGTTTGTGCTCTGCTGGTTGCCGTCAAACCCCTCTAGCCACCCGCAACCAAAAAAGTAAAAAAAAAAACCTTTAAAATTTTTTTTTAAAAAATTGGTTGGTTTGTTTGTTTGTGATCAGCTGTTCTATTTGAGGCGAAGTCAGCGCCCCACAAAAGCTGTCCGTTTGTGCTCTGCTGGTTGCCGTCAAACCCCTCTTGCCACCCGCAACCAAAAAAGTAAAAAAAAAACCTTAAAAAAAAAATAAAAAAAAGTTGGTTTGTTTGTTTGTTTGTGATCAGCTGTTCTATTTGAGGTGAAGTCAGCGCCCCACAAAAGCTGTCCGTTTGTGCTCTGCTGGTTGCCGTCAAACCCCACTAGCCACCCGCAACCAAAAAACTTAAAAATAAAAAATAAAAAAATTGTTTTTTTGGGATAACCTGTAAATTTCTGCTTTGCTGGGTGCCTCCAACCCACAAAGCAATAGTCACTGAAAATTTGTGCCTTCTGCCCAATAGATTATTTCTTTTTCAAAATTTACACCAACCAAAGAACTATGTCCAAGCGTCCTACTTCCAGTACTTCCCAGGCAAGGACTGCAATGGCAGGCGGTGAGGGTAGGAGAAGTGGCAGCACCAGGCCCGGCGGCAGCCGGGGCAACAGGCGTGGCAGCAGGGTGCATTACCCCAGACACCCAGTGGTTCTGTAAGAACCACACAGCCAGCGGTTCTAGATTGGCTTACCCAATCCTCCACTTCCACCGCCCAAAGCTCCCAAACGAGGTCGGCTGGATCATCCGACACCACCCTTACATGGGAGGGTCAGCGACAGTCCTCTGCCCCATCCCCTGTTATTACTATGCCACCCACCTCTGGGGCACCTTCTGCCAGGGAACTGTTGGCAAATCTTGATCTGTCTTTGGATTCTCTACCACTTTTTAGTGATGATGAGGATGAGGTAGTCCAGACCAAAGGCAGCAGGTGGAACGTGCAGAGACTGCAGAAGAGGTGGTGGCTGTAAGCCAGGGAGGGGCATCCAGTGCCACACCTGAGATCCTGTCCCAGCCACTGGAGGACAGTAGCAGTGGTGGTGATGATGATGTCGCCGATCGGACGTGGCGCCCCCAAGCACCATTATCCTCAGTGTCATCAGGGGAGGAAAGTTAGGTGCTACCGAAGCAGCAACATCCCACTGCTGCAAGGAAGCGAGGCACTAGAGGGAGGGGTAGAAGACAACCTAGCAGGCAGAGTCCATTACCTCCAAGCCTTGGTCCTGAGAGGGGACCCTCAGGCAGCAGTGGCAGCCAACAGGCCGCACGACCCCCCGTGGCTGGCAGCAAAGCCCGGCCCTCTGTCGTCTGGCAGTTCTTTCGGCTGGGGACAGATAAGCACATCGCTCTGTGCCTGCTGTGCAACGAGAGGGTCAGTTGTGGCAGGGGTGATAATCTTGGGACAACATCCATGAGGAAGCACATGGAAAGGCAACACCAACAGGCCTGGAAAAAACGTGACCCCAATACCACCTCCTGTCAGGATGCACCATACACTGCAGATCCCATCATGCAGCATCCTGTCACTGCAACTCAGGCCTCGTCAGCCTCAGTTGCCAGCAGCAGCACAGTCTCACTGCCATGTACACCCCTAATGAGGCAGCAATCCCTGACCGAGTCCATGGGCAAACGTCAGGTGTACTCTAGCAGCCATCCCATGGCACAGAAACTGGCCGGACACCTGGTTAAGCTGCTGGTGCTTCAGTCCCTGCCATTTAATCTTGTGGACTCCCAGCCTTTCAGGGATTTCGTGGCGTGTGCGCACCCCAGATGGCGAGTCCCCATCCGCCACTACTTCTCGAGCAAAGCTGTCCCATCACTGCACAGTTATGTGAAGAGAAAGGTTGGCGACTCATTGGGACTCTCAGTGTCCAAGACCGTGCACCTGAGTGCTGATGTCTGGTCCTCTAATTATGGGCAAGGCCAGTACATGGCAGTTACTGCCCATTGGGTCAACATCCTCCCAGGAGACCATCAGGAAGTTGGCCCATTCTTGCCACTGTCACCTCTATGGTGCTTTAGGGGGCCAGCAGCGGGTAGCACAAGTTCTGCCTCCACCACCACTGCAGTCCAACCTGACCCAGTGTCTTATCACCGATGTCAGGCCCACCGCTCTCAGGCTGTCCTCCATTTGGTGAGCCTGGGTTAACGAAGCCACAGTGGGCAGGAGCTCCTCTGGACCATCAGGGAGGAGATAGCTGAATGGCTGACCCCATGTCGACTAACGGTGGGAAGTGTCGTAGCGGACAACGGGAGGAACATTGTCTCTGCAGTTCAGCGGGGAGGGCTGACTCATACACCTTGTATGGCACATGTGATCAACCTCATAGTGCACAGGTTTCTCTGATCATTTCATGCACTACATGACCTTCTGAGGATGTCACGTAGAGTGTGCAAACATTTCAGCCACTCCTACGCTGCAGGGAACACCCTGCTCAGAATACAGAGACAGCGCGGTATGCCCCAACATCAGCTAATCTGCGACGTGCCAACCCGCTGGAATTCTGCCCTCTATATGCTCGACCGCCTGTACGAGCAAAGGTCAGCCGTAACAGACTACCTCATGGGGCAATCAGGCAGTAGTCTGTTTTTAATTATACTGGCCTGTAATCGATCAACTGCTGCCTCATCCTCCTCAAGTAGCCTCTCCTCGATTATACTGGCCTGGAATCAATCAACTGCTGCCTCCTCCTTCTCTTCTAGTAGTCTCTTTTTAATTATACTGGCCTGTAATCTATCAACTGCTGCCTCATCCTCCTCAAGTAGCCTCTCCTCGATAATACTGGCCTGGAATCAATCAACTGCTGCCTCCTCCTGCTCTTCTAGTAGTCTCTTTTTAATTAGACTGGCCTGTAATCAATAAACTGCTGCCTCATCCTCCTCAAGTAGCCTCTCCTCAATAATACTGGCCTGTAATCGATAAACTGCTACCTCATCCTCCTCAAGTAGCCTCTCCTCAATAATACTGGCCTGTAATCGATCAACTGCTGCCTCATCCTCCTCAAGTAGCCTCTCCTTGATTATACTGGCCTGAAATCAATCAACTGCTGCCTCCTCCTGCTCTTCTAGTAGTCTCTTTTTAATTATACTGGCCTGTAATCGATCAACTGCTGCCTCATCCTCCTCAAGTAGCCTCTCCTCGATAAGACTGGCCTGGGCTCAATCAACTGCTGCCTCCTCCTCAATTAGTTTCTCCTCCATAATATTGGACTGGAATCAATCAACTGCTGCCTCATATTCCTCAAGTAGCCTCTCCTCCATAATACTGGCCTGGAATCGATCAACTGCTGCCTCCTCCTCAAGTAGCCTCTCCTCAATAATACTGGACTGGAATCAATCAACTGATGCCTCCTCCTGCTGCTCAACTTGTGTCTTCTCAACAATACTGGACTGAGAGGCGAGCAATCTACTGCTGCCTCCTCCTGGTTCTCGACTTGTCTCTTCTCAACAATACTGGCCTGGGTGCAATCAAGTGCTGCCGCATCCTCCTTGTAAACTTTTTTTTTTCAAATATTTTTTTTCACTATTTTGGCACTTTGATTCACTATATTTTATTAATTTTATTCCTATTATTATTATTATTTTTTTTATTTTTATTTTTTTTTCCTCATTATTTTTAGAAATTTTTTCCCCCACTTTTTTTCATTGTAATATCAACTGCAACTAAACAAAACTATACCCTATCACACTCCCACTATTGTAGCTGCAATTATTCAGCCGTTAGAGCAAGGTTCGTTTTCGCTTCAGTTCGGACCGATCCGAAATTCACGAAAGTTCGCCAGATCGAATTTTCAAAAGTTCGCTCATCCCTATCCCTGATCTTCATCCCTGAAAAAGTTTTTAACTTTCTCGGTAAGATTCCAAGGTTGCCATCTCTAGAATAGCCTTCAGTTAGGGGTAGTGCAAATAGAGCAATAGAATAGTCAGGAGCAAATCCAAGACTTGCTACCAGGAAATAAGCCAAGATGTGACAGGTCAAAGGATGAGACAGGAGCATAGTCAGCAGACAGCCAGGGGTCAGAACAGTACAATACCAAGTCAACAATAGAAGGTATAAGTTGATAGACTAATTTGGGAAAAATATTGAAGTCAATTTTAGGATTAGAACCAGTAATCTAGGCAAAGTACCCAGGGACAATCGATAAGGGATAGATAGGTAAACAATTGTACCATGAAAACAACAGGCAATGGGATTTAATTGGGAAGGAAAGGCCTTCAAATAGGCTTCCAGGGCTTGATGTTATTGTTAACTCTTAGTTTTTGATAATTTAACACCACTGTGCAGAGAAAAACATCCACAGCTTAGCTTAGTAGATATAAGACAAATGCCAATGGTGAAGTAAAAGAGGTAAGCATTAATGGGGACTTACTTTAGGATTGGGAATATAGTTAGGTCAGTATTACTGTCACCATAGCCAAGCACCTACTGAACCTAATGAAACATGGCTACCACATCACAAATTTACATAACCATCACCTGGTAGCTGGCAATTGCAGTATTGGTGAGACAAGCACTTTGTCTAGAATGAGTAACTGTGGTGTGATAAATAAGTGATCTTCTATTAACATTGGCTTCTCTAAACTTGTTTTGAGACATAAACTAATGAAGTATCCTTTCCATCCTTCTGATAAGCTGAATCCTCCCACGAATTGATAATTCATGGTTCAATTTTACAATGACAGTCAGTGGACAATGTGTGTCCGGGGGATGGCATAAAATATCGCACACATTAGGAGTCTGTCCAGAGGGGCTGGAAGGCAAGTCTGTAAGGGCACTACTTTACTGGAAAACCTTGGATTCTGATATTCATGTGAATTTTCATGTGTACCATCTACCTAAACATTGACCATGTACATAACATTAGGCAGATGGTTTGTGTATGTGCAGCCGCAATTGTCTATCATATTCAGTGCCCCACCATATTTCTTGTCTATAATGCTTAATCCCACACCTCCATATTTCACATAAAACAGAAAACAAACAAAAAACCATAGCATCTGGTGATATAAGATTAGCCTTAAACTCTATTCTTCTGCATCTCGCAGTGTGCTTAATAAGAAAGTGCAAGGCATATTTGTGGAGTGCATTGACTGATGGAAAAGATTAGACAATCAGAATACAAGTCTAACATAAAAGTGCAGCATAGGTTTCCCTCAACTAATCACAAAACAGCTGTCTCATAAAAATAAACTGCAGGTTTTACTTTGGTCAATCTGAAACAGCTGGCTCATAAAAATAAAGTGTAATCTGAACAAAAGACAACATCGGCCAATCAGGGTAAGGCCTGGCGAAAGAACCGAGCACAACAAACCAATATGAAAAGTATGAGCAAAGTTTTCGGAGTTTATTGACTGTTTACTGAGTCAATGTTATGCACAATGAATTCCAATTGAAATACTAATAAAAGGATACTGGAATGTATGTTCTATTTATATCAGATTCAGATTTTTTTCCCCTATCAGGTAAGTAAATTGTTAAACATATTTATTTATAATACATTGATCAGGAAGTTCATTCTCTTCCAAGAAAATGAAGAGGTAATGATCGTGACAGTAATGAACTTCTTATCCTCTGTTATCCTTTACCATCAATAGCATCAGCAGTGTTAGGTCATGGCCAATAGCCAGTCATTCACATCAGAAAGCATTATCTGCTGATTCGTCCATAAACATGCACACACCTATCGATTGTACATGAAGGTTTGTTTCATATCATGCCAAATATGTCTTTCCCTAGATGACAGTATTGGAAGATTGTTGGCTTATCCTGCCCAAACTATCGGGTTTGGATAAGATTAATATAATATGCATGGCCAGTTTAGCACACATGACATTGATGGTATAAAGGAATGGCATAGAAAGCACATAAAGAACACACATTCATACACAAATACATGCTTAAGGCAATACTGTCAAAGATCTTCTGTCAAAAGTTTTGTGCAGACCCCCCACAGACTTCTACATATAGCCAAGAGAAGCGAATGGCTGTGCACTTCTCCCTCCTGGCTTGCATTCATTGCAGCAGATGGGTTCCATTATAAATGTATGGAGCCTGTCTCCTGCAGTGAGTTGGACTTAGCGGCAGGCTGGGGAAAGGGATATTTCTGTGTGACGTGCTAGCACTTCTTTTTACGTGACAGTAATGCTTTAAATGATGTATTCAATATTAGGCGGTTTCACATAGCCGTAATAAAGCTGCATATTCCCTTAGTGTAAAACTGGCCTTATACACAATTGCATAATACATTCAAAAAGGGCAGCAGAAAAACAGTGACTGAGCGCCTTTAAATAACATTTTATAGCAGGCCATGAATAGATTTTACTGCTCGGACACTGTTTAATACAGCATTGTCTAATAGCTGGAATAATGTAGTGAACTTGTTGCACAGCTGTCAAATACATTATTACCTAAAATAATTTTTTCTTCAATCTAAGTAGAATCTGGTGTGCTTTACAGAGGCTAGTGACATTTACCTCAGACCAGGAATGTTGTATAAACAGTATGATCATTTAAAGGAGAAGTCCTATGAAAATGAGAATTTTCCAGCAGGCAGGGGCAGGTGGGAACATAATAAACAAGCTCTACTGATCTCTCCCTGTGCCTCCACAACACGGCCTTACCACTTGTGGACTCCCGCGGGGCTCCTGGATCTCTTTCTGCACTGATGTCATGACTCGGCTGATGAATTGCTTGCTCACTGATTGGCTGATGGGGCAATGCATCAGCCAGGTCGGGTATTTTCCCGACTCATGACTCTGGGACTTGGGGGAAAATGAGTTCCTGCTAGGGTCCCAAAGCATGTGATGTGGCACTTTGGGGGTACAGGGAGAGATTAGTAGTGCCTGTTTATTATGTTCCCCCTTGCCTGCTGGCAAATTATTTTTACTGGACTTCTCATTTAAGGAGGTCTAATTGCCCCCAAAGTTTCACTTGCTTAAGTAAAGGCATTCTAGAGATGTCTAACTTTCTTCTATGTCGCAGTGGAACTCTGAGTTAGGTGTTGCCCTAACTCCCACCTATGTCTATATCCATCTATCTGTCTGCCTGTCTGTCTGTCTATCTATCTATCTATCTATCTATCTATCTATCTATCTATCTATCTATATCCAGAGGCAGTCTGGGTGGTAAATTCTGAGTAGAAGGGTAAAAAAAAAGTATTTTTATTGACATTCAGGGATTTGGAATATGTAGTTTTAAATTCACCTACTCTAGTTCTTGTCCAACAGGGCTCTAATTACAAGAATTGGCTTCCATTCTGGTCCAGTGTTGTTTCTCGGAAATCACATTATTACTAGAGATGAGCAAACTGGATGAAGATCGGGTTTGTAGGAACCTGGCCAATTGTTGAATCCCACTGTCTTCCCACTCCGTGGAGAAGATGGATACAGCCCATATCCTGCCTGGTAAACACAGATTCATCCTATGAACCTCTTTCAGTTCACTCATCTCTAATTATTATCTTTACTACAGTTATTCCCCTCCAAGAACCCTCAACCCTCCTGCCCGTTCCTTGCTCAAAGCAAAGCTTTTGCAGAACATTTCACTTTACTGCAGAATATTGAACAATTATTGAGGTTGCAGCACCTGCTGCATTAACTCCTTGTCTGCTCTTTTAGTAGCATAATTCTTCCCAAGGCAGCATGTTATAATGACACCTCCCTCTCCCTTAATATCCCATTAAAGATATACAGTATATGTATCAGTGTATATGTATCTGGGAAGGCTGGTCAGGGGTGGTGCCATCACCCAGGGAGCAGCCTTCAGAGACAAGATCCAGTCAAGTTTCCCATGACATCAGAGGATAATGTGTTGTCTACAAAGAGAGGGAGGAGCCGGAGAGCTATGGACAATATACATTTTGTAGCTCTTCTATTTTCTTTTTCCTCTCAGGGTTGAATCATGCAAAACCATGCTGAAAACTGTACTATTAGTGTCAGCAATATATTAGAAACTTGTATCTTGGTGTGATCGTGGTCTGGATTTGTTGTTTGGGCCATTATTTCTATTGTAAGCAAGATCTGTGACTGCAGGTTGACCATGAATGATACTCCATGGGCTGCCCATGCCTAAGGACCAGTGGTTATGTAGTCAGCAAGATCCCTGTGGTAATGGGCAGGAGGTCTTACTCATGATCTATAAGAAGTACTTCTCATAGGATTTGAAACAAGGACTAACACATGGCCAAAGTGTATAGTGAATACAGTGATGGTTCTGGATACATGGCGGTGGCTCTTTTAGAAACACAGAGGTTGTTTCTGTAGGTTAAAAATGTCCCAGTTCTCTTAGTATTTCAGTAAGAGCAAGGTGAGATTCAGATGTAAGAGAAAATGTAATTAATAGCAGCTGTCTCCTGTCATTCTGTTGCCATTTCTCTTGGGGGGAAGAGGACAAGAGTAACTACTGAGTTATAATAGAGTTTATAGAGATTACAGAACCCATTTCATTACCTGAGTGAGTTTCATCTGCCTGTTTTGTGTCAGACATTGCCTGCTTGCTAATCTCATTCTATAAGTGTTCATGCAATGGAATGATCTGTGGACTCATTCACACAGGATGAGAAAATCACATTAACCTTTATAGTGGGATTTGGCTGCAATTTAAACACATTTGTAGCTGTGATATGTTTTCACGTTTTCATCATTAACTTTGCTTTTCATTAAAAAAAACATCCAAAATATAAGACAAGTGGTTCATGGACATGCAATTAATACTAGACAACTCTAGACTCAATGAAATATTAGAGGTGGAGAGGTTGCCATTTTATCACAATTAAATTGTGGATTGTGGTTCGATTCAATGTCCAAGTATTAAGATCCTGGACAGGGAATGGCCGGGTAAGATGATGTTAAGTCTACCATAATAATGTTGTATGTCCGCTACACACCATGAAGGCCCAGTGGTTAGCATGGGTTTCCTCTGGATACTGTTTTCTTCATATATTTTGAACACAGTGGGTAAAGGCCCTATTACAAGAAAAACAATTATCATCTGTATTTGTCTGGTTATCAGCCATTTCGGCCGATAACCGCTTGGTGTAATAGCTCTTGTAAAAAGGCAATGATTATCTTGTAATAGATGTGTTGGCAGCAGACTGCCGCTATCTCTTTTGGGCTCCCGGGTCCGCGCCCCCTCAGCTCTGATACGTTTGCTGTTGGCACGTGTAATAGCACCGCCAGCGATTGCGGAATGAGGAGCAAGCGCCCATCTGACTGGTCAGCGCTCACTTGCTCCTCACCATCGGCCCGTGTAATAGGGGCTTTAGATTTACTAAAACTGTATAATTCTTTAGGTCCTCATATACTTTAGTCAAAAGTTGGCCAAACCCACCGATGATAGACTTACCGGCTAACGTGTATGGATGCCTCACCACTCTACCCTGATGAAGAGAAGGGTTGGGCATGTTAAATTTCTACTGCTGACCCTTTTGTTCTGACATAAGCTGCTGCCAGAGCAGCTTGAGAACACATGATCATTTGACGATGCTGAATGCACATGTGTATGGGGAGATTGGGATAGATAGTTGTCAATAGCTGTTAAAGGTGTATGGCCACATGATTTATGACAGCAGCTTGTGCTACATCAGGGCTTCTCAACTCCATTCCTCAAGTCCCACCAACAGATCATGATTTGAGGATTTTACATACATAGAGCACCTGTTGTGATACCTGAAGCACTTATCATAATAATATTAATAATATACTGTTGATTAACACCACAAGACTTATGGGCTAACAGCTTATAGTGTCTTTTACCGTCAGATGGCAAGGCACTAACTTAATTGGTAGTGCCAAGATTTTACTATCTTTTGTTTTAATGAACTGAGCATAATATTACCTGTGAAATACAAAGAAAATCTTAGAGGGCTGGAGTTGAGAAACACTGTGCCATATGACACATTTGGTGCCTCTTCAGACACTTGTTTGTTTTTACACAAAATTTTGGTATGACTTTGTCTAACAATGTTGCATTCCAAGCCGTGCCCCCTTGCCTTTAAGCCATGTTACTACACTCCTTTGTTGAGGAAGGTACAAAAAGTTTGTAAAATACATAGTAAACATGGTGCATGGCATGTATGCCATTTTTTTTGCCACAAATTGTGACAAAATTCTGGGCATATTTTTAGTAATAAATGTACCTGTCTCTATAATTATATGGGGCTCTCCAAACTGTCCAACAGATTATGTTGGTGGAGTTAAGGGTCGGATGTGACTACTTTGTTCTGGGAGAGACAAGCAGCAGCCAGAGCACTCCGGCTGCAGCTTGCCCCTCCCCATAGGGAACAGCCATTCAGCCGTGTCAAACGTTCCGGTGTTTGGAAAGGATGTTTGGCGGGTAGGAGGGAGAACTGATGGCCAAACAATTGTTATTGAAACATCAGTTATTGAAGGTGTATAGCCACCATTACAGCTATACCCATTGTTCAGTAGATGCTGCTGATTTCAGTGTGGTCCATCTCTAATCTAATATATAAAGGGAGTGACTAAAGGTTCTTGACATGTCCCACAACTTGACAGCTTTGGTTATAACCTATCCTAGATAAGCCTGCCTATGTCCAACATATTCCATGCAACAGAAGCTTTAAAGGAGAAGTCCGGTTAAATTTTTTTTATTGAAGTATTGTATTACCCCCCAAAAGTTATACAAATAACCAATATACACTTCTTACAGGAAATGCACATAAAGTGCTTTTTTCCCTGCACTTACTACTGCATCAAGGCTTCACTTTCTGGATAAAATGGTGATGTCACCCCCCCAACTCCCGATACACATTTACTTTACAGATCAGATCCCAGTTTCCTCTGTATGTTCTTATCTATTCTTATTATATTACTTAGCTAAAAAGTAGGTGTCATTTTCCTTGTAGAGTTATCCTAATCTACATCTGAATTGCTGGGACATCCTGCTGTGTTTGTTTGTTTTTTACTGCTCAGACAGTGAGAGATTGAAGTGGGCTCTTAATTAAATTCGACTAAATAAAAAGTTGCTATTTTAGGATTCTCTCAGAATATTTAATGCATTCTCTTTAATTCCTAACACTAGGAGGAAAGACATGTTTCACCGAAATAAAAAAATGTGTTTAATCTATTTTCTTCCGATTGATCCACATTAAACATCACATTTGTTGATGATTTTATGGATGTACAGGCAGACTTTCCAAGTCAATATAATTATTTTTTTGCGCTTTAGCTTGTTTTCAAATTGTCGTGTCACATTAGCCCCTTATTCTAATTTACTTATGGGATTTACATTTAATGTCTGATTCTAATGCTCATTTTTTATGAGATTGTTTTATTTATTTTACAGCCAGTAAAAAGGTCCTTTGTGTACAAGTAATGACATAATTACTTAATACCAATGAGTGGGAATATAATTTTCTCTTATGGAAAGAAAATTAAATTATGAAGTTTTATAAAGTTAAAAAAACAAACAAAAAAAACAACCATGTAAATTGAAAGATAAAAGCAAACAAAAGAGCAAACAAACAAAAAAAATTCTTAGAGATTATCTTTCTTTGTTATTGTCTCGAACTGATGTCAAAATTTAATATTTAATGTTAGGTTCTATGCAATAATAATGGGTTAAATTAATATAAAAATAGTTCTTTTAAATCCAGGCTAGTTCTGTAGGTTTTTTGTGTGTATTTCAATGCCTTTTCCATGTCTTTACACCAGGCCTGTAAAATCTTTTGTCACTGACCAAAAGATTTCATTGTCGAGACACTGTAGAACTGTAATTGGTTGAGTAGGTCCATCCAATCTCATAGGCTGACCTTTCACACCCTATGCTAAAAAGAGCACTATAGAATAAGAGTTGGATGTAATCTGGGTAAAAGACCACTTCTCCCCAACATGCTGAGAGCTTGTTTCATGCACACAAACAGTTGGGAGAAAGCTTAATCAAGACCCAAACTTAACACTTTAGCTCTGTTCTTAGTGAATGAAGAAACCGAGGCATTCAGATGACACACAGTGTCCTGGCTCTTCATAACCAGTAATAGGCAACTATTATGACTGAAGGGTGCAAAGGTGAAAAGAGGCCCAAACACAAAGACGGCATCAGTTCATAGTGTGGTCCTCCACTCTAGGGCCTCTCTCCAATAGTTCATTGACATGACTACGGAATGCACTACACAACCGGGAAAGAAGCTTTAGCCTTTGGGATCTTGTGTTTTCAATTAATTTTAAGACAGCACATCATTTCATAAAATCAAAGCATGAACAGTTTTATTTTTCACGCTTGTGGAATATTGTTGATAAACTTCTAGAGAATTTGATAAAATGGTCAAAAGTGATTTGAATAATTTAGGATGCACTTTTTGAATTACTTTTAAGTGGCGTTAATATCACAATGGCCTGCTTTGTGCAAAATAGCTTAGCCAATTTCATGGTCCCAATAGAGGCTCAGAATCTGAGCATAATTAGAAAGAAATATATTTAAATAACAAAAAGATAAGACAATTATAAACAAATGGACTATTTTGGGTTATGAGTATACTAAGCATAATTCTTCAGAAAGAAGGATGACTGGGGTAGGATGAACTCACCTTCTGCTATTGGCCCAATAGTTGTCTAATCCTACAGTATGCTTGTTGACAGGCTACTGCCAGTCTGAGCATGACAGCCCTTACAGCGTCAATGAAGCTTGCAAACTATTGCAATCTACTATGAATATAAAGCATGAAAACAGGCTAGTCTTTTTGTATTGTTTGAACATATTTTTGTAAAAAACAAACAAGCAAAAAAATATTTTGACAATATTTTTTGTGTATGCTGGTTGAAATGAAAATACATTAGTTTAGACCAATTTACTTAGGATATTTTTCAGCATTAGCTGATAAGTTTTCCAATCTACCTTTCCAATCAACCTGATGAGTTTTACAAAAATTTTTAATTTTGATGAAGAATTTTGAGGGGGAGGAAAGGAGGGAAGTAAAGTAATTTTTTTTAGAGATAGGCATGGGCATATTGATTAAAAAAAAAAAAAAGATACTTTAATCCGTACAACCTCTTTATTTTGCTATAATAACCACGTGAGTAAATCAGTTTAGCATTAATATGTTTTTTGGGCAGTGATCCCACCCAGGGAAAAGGTATGTAAATTATCTGTCCCCTAGAAGTATGAAAAAAAAATAATAGGTTAACCAGGCATCCTCCACTTTTCCAATCAGGGAGCATCTGGATAAATGCTCAAGTCTCCCATTGATTTCAATTCTTTGGGTGGACAGAGCATATAATGGAGTCTATGGAGCCAGCGGAGAGTGAAGTGGGAGCAAGCGGGGACGAACGGCGGATTTCACATGGAGTTTTCCGACAGAATTACTCAGTGTGCATATACCCTAAA
Source organism: Dendropsophus ebraccatus (assembly GCF_027789765.1). NCBI lineage: Eukaryota > Metazoa > Chordata > Amphibia > Anura > Hylidae > Dendropsophus > Dendropsophus ebraccatus. The sequence goes on along the minus strand of NC_091454.1, from coordinate 178,181,043 downwards.
ATGCTCAACTCAAGTAACGAGCACTCGAGCCTTGCCCAACACTAGCAGGGATGATAAATCCCCCTTGTGCATTCTATAACTATATACCTGTAAGACTCCCTATACCAACTGGATCTATACAATGAGAACCATCACTACTGTTAGCTATATCTCCCTGTATTACTTCTGGCACGTGCTTAGCTAACTGAAATCTAGTTGTGAGAAGATCAGTTTAAGCCATGTAAAGATAGCTTCACCAGTGCTGACCATCAGTAAATACACTTTACTCTTGAGTTTCTCCAGATCATGTTCCCAGACAAATTGCCAGCCCTTACACTGACAGAGATGCTTCTCCTGCCAATTTCTGCTTTGTTTCTGGGTGAGGACAAGGCGCACTCCAATACAAAAGTGTCTGTAATTGCTACATGACAAAGTGTCAAGTTGGACTGTATATTAAAGAGTCTCATGGAAAGTTTCATTTTCTACAAGACACTTTGCCAAACCTTTAGTATAATTGTTTCTTGCCGAGTACATGCAATACTATTATTTTATGTAAATCTAAACTGTAATTTTTTTTTATTTCACAGACATTTATAAACGTATTGCCTCTTGAAATAAAATATTAGGAATTATGCACACAGCAGAGCCATGTGCTGAAGGACATGTGGTGGCACGTGGCAGTACATGAAGTTCTACATACCATGCCTGTCAGGAACGGCTAGGGAAGACGTGAACAGTGAAGTCCCTGATGCTGAACCCGCCCCAACTGTCTCTACCTACTTGCCACACTCTGCCCTAGGTGGCAGCGAGCAACTGGGCGGCGTTCCCTGTACTGCAGCAAGTGTTAATGCAAAAACAAGACCAGACAATACAAAGCACAAAAGGGGTGGTCAGCGGTCAAAGTGGGTAACGTACGGGAAGCAAAAGTAACAAATCGGAATCCAAAGGTTAAAATACACAGGATAGTCAGGTCACAAACGCTACCTATAGTCATGATCATTACACGGCTGTTCATGTGGAACAGCTGTTGTTTATACAGCGCGTGAACATAGCCTAAAACTGTTTTGGATTGGCATTCTCCACACCACATTGATGGGATGCTTTTGTTACAGAAATATGCAATTTATCATGTTCTCTGATATGATCATTGTCCATGCATAGTTTTTTTTTTTGTAATGTTTATTAGTGTTGAGCGAGTACTTGAAAGCTGGAGGTGCTTGTTACTTGAGTTAAGTATTTTTTAATGTCCGAGTGCTAGACTCGACTAACGAACCCAATTGAAATTGACTGGAGACTTGAGCATTTTACCAGGTGCCTCCTGATCAGCAGAATGAGGGTGTCTGATTAACCTATTAAATATTTTCATTCTAGTCTTTGAATATTTTGTTTAAATATCTTGCTGTTTGGCACTTGCTAAGAGGGTGGTCTTAGCAAAGAGTGGGTTTGGCTTTACTTGAAAGGCATGGTCAAACCCTTGTGCCAAATATGATACAATTTATGCCTCTTAGAAGGAATATATTGTACTAAAAATCTACACATGCTCCAAGCTAGCATAAATAACTGAGGTTGCTACATAGGCAGCCTCAGGTGTCCCAGGATTCTGGCATATCCCATGAAGCGAGGGTGGGGGTTGATATGAAATACCAGTATTAGTAATTCCCCCCCAAGGTTTATATATGACATTGATGGCCATTTATCTGAACTATTCAGTCAGGTTGATGATTGCAGTAGTGGAGGCATTTTTTTTTCCTGAAAGAGATTGTCTCAGATTAGGCAACCCCCTTAAAGGATTATTCTGATTGAATTTTCTTTTAATAGAAAATCATACTTACTTTTTGAAAAGTGGTTCAGGTGGGACATCACTGTGACCCACATAAACTGTTGGATTGGTTGGATTTTTCCATTCCCATGAATCTCAAGTCTTTGGTGTTTGGTGTTATCTATCTACCTATCTATCTATCTATCTATCTATCTATCTATCTATCTATCTATCTATCTATCTATCTATCTATGTCATATCCAATTAGCTATTTATCTACTTTTATACATGTGTGATATATGGATTATAAGTATGTTGCACAAGTTCTGCTTTAAATAAAAAAGCAATACTGTAGCCATGATCATGCTTACCTTGAGTATTAAAATGACGAAGACACATATGGCTACAGTAGCTTTTTTGTGAGACTACAGTCTTTCATACTCCAAGCAGCCTGTTTGTTCCTGCAGTCCTTGTGTCAATAACACAGAGCACCAGATGGATGAGAAATATGTGTAGTGAGATTTAGCAGTGATTGAACTTTTACTTATTTATATCTTCCCAATGCTTCCCCAGGCAGTTATGCCTGCTATCACCTAATGGGCATTCTTGGATTCCACCCATATTTTTTGGGCGCAGCAAGTTAATTTTAGTTGTGATAGAGTTTTAAGTCTAAAATAGAAATTGCTTATGCAGAAATCTTCCATCAGCCATCAGGTTGAAAAGAGGGTGACTTTGGTTCTAGAATGATTGTAGGCTAAAAAGTTACGATTGAAAGTAAATATTTCCTATCCATAATAACTATCATGAACTAAAGTAGATCAGGTTTTTGTTTTTAATTCCTGAAACAAAATATAGAACAACTGACAGGCAGTGTAATGGGTATGAGACTCCACCGAAAGATGATATCGGTGGAGATAGAGGTTGGGCATAATGAAATTTCACTACCCTACCCCTTTTTTTCTCCGAGAGATGAGTCATCACTAGAATACATGGCCATCACCATAGAAGACATGGGAACTTTTGGCTGTCTGCAGTTTTTGAAGGTGTATGGCGACCTTTATAGTAAGAATGCCTTTCTGGCCATAGCAACCAATCACAGGACATCTTCTATTTTACCAGAGATAATTAATATGTAAAAGCTGAGATGTGAGTAGTTTCTATAGGCAAAAAAGACACTTTTACTATAAGACAGCTTGATAAATCTCTCCTTGTTTACATCTACTAAAACACCTTCTAAATGAAGAGACGCTACAGATCTGAACATATTGAGGCAGGAAGAGAACATTTTACTACAGCTGTAATGAAATGGTGTATTTAGCATTATTCATTTGGTGGGATCAGACAATGGTTCCATCTTAACATACAGGTACATAGAGACAAAGCAGCAATGTCGATATGCATCCATTCTATGCTTCATTTTGTAAAAAAAATATTTCAAACAATATTTTTGCTTCTTATTACGCTGCTTATCTGGAACATATATTGTAGTAAAAGTGTCTCTGTACATTAGGAATTTTATATTAAAGTGGTATTCCACTCCTCCTGGAGACTAACAAATTCTTCCATACTTATCATTATCTTATTGGTCTCCTTCCCCCAGCTCTGAGCTGCTGCTTTGTGCTAAAGACACAGAAAACGGTGTGTAAGCTGTTCTCTCCATCTTCCCCTCGTCCTTCCTCCTTTCTGAGATGACTTATGTAAACAGCTCTCTGACCAGCTGATTCTGCACTCTGTAATGTCCAGAGGGTTAATCTGAGGTCAAGTTTCTGATGATCTCACTAGACTAGATACCCTGCTCTGCACTGATGAGGGGCAAAAACCCCGAAACAGCTGTATGCAGATGGGAAATCTTTCCTTTTGGAGAGATTGTTTTACTTCGCATAAAATCCCCAGACAATGTTCTAAGGCTCCTTGACTGAGCGAGACTTGACTTGAAGGGATATGTCTTTGCTCAAGAGGTATGAGAGCTATTTTGCGTATCCTTTATTTCCCGAATTCTCAGTGGAGCAGCAATGGTCTGTAAGTCTCCACTGTATGAAGGGCTCTCTTTAAGGAGAGTCACTACCCCTTTGACCCCTAATTATATCAGTTTAATTAACCCTGCACATTACAGAGCGCAGATACAGCAGTATTTTAACTAAGCAGAATATCCCTATAGACTATGCTCACACACAGTATTTTCACTCAGTATTTTGCAACCAAAACCAGGAGTGGATTAAAAACATAGACGGGCTATGCTCACACACTGTTAAAATTATGGATGGCCATCATTTAATGGCAAATAACTGCCAATATTTTAAACCTATGGCTATTGTTTTGAAATAATGGCTGTAATTTGCCATTAAATGGCGGCCGTCCACTCAATTTGTGTGTGTGTGTGTGTGTGTGTGTGTGTGGGGGGGCATAACAGTCAGCTTGTTATTCCCTATTATGTGAATAGGGCATAACTTTGCAGGTTGGGAATACCTCTTTAAGATTCTTTACTGGCCTATACCTACTTATCTGTTACCTGGGGCTTCTGTTCTGAGTGGTGAGTGCCACTTCATTTCTATTTATTTGGATCGCTTAATGACTGTGGTTTATGTTACTATAAGTAAAATGTTTCTTTACATATGTTTCTTTACATTATCATGAATCATCCACAGTATCAATTATTTTATATGGTTTAAGATTATATACATTATGGGGGAGATTTATCAAACTGGGGAAAAGTAGAATTTTCTTAGTTGCCCCTAGCAACCAATCAGATTCCACCTTTCATTTTTCAATGAATCTGTGAGGAATGAAAAGTGGAATCTGGTTGCTAGGGGCAACTGAGCCAGTTCTACTTTACACCAGTTTGATAAATCTCCCCCTGTATATGTTGTAGCAACCACCCCAAATTTAAGTAAATTGAAAGAACACAAAAAATAACAAAAGCAAACAAATAAAAAAAAAGTTATAACAATTCTATTAACATAAAGTGTATCCCAAAAGTACAATTTACCATAATACTCCAAACTAAGGTCAGCTTGAGAAAACAATGCTTCTACTTTTCACTCCTAAGCTCCAAAATCTAACCCCTCATTTATCTGTCGGAGGTGCATCATTTAGAGTACAAACAGAAGCGTGTCATGTATCTCTATCAGACCCAACATTAAGAAAGAGGATATAACATATCGACAAAAAAGCAAACATTAGACCTAAGTCCCCGTACAGCGAGCTCTTGTGTTTTTGTTTAAAAAAGACCCTGTAACACAATAAGTAAAAGTAGATTTTTATAATGGTCTGAAATATTCTGAAAGCTTTGTGTGTCCCTGACAGTTGACCTTTCAGGCGTGTAAAAGCACAGAAGTTAATACACTTTGCACATGTTGTGAGCAACAGGTGGTAGAAAAACCATACTGGCTGCTTACATTCCTTACTTTTCAAACTGGTGGCCCCTGATATTCTGGGATTTACACACCGCCTCCCTCTACATGGAGTTCTGACTGACAAGCTAATCGGTGGGCTGGGAAGCCTTTAGCTATTGATTCCAGTGTAATGCTACACCCCCAGTCAATGAAAACTGCAATCAAATGTTAAACAACTAAGAAAGGAAGGCATTAGACTGTTGAAGAGCTGGGAGAGAAATTTGCTTACAGATAGTGAAACAGAAAATAAAAAGGGCTCTCAGGGGCACCTGATTGAAAAGCCAGGTTATTAAAGAAAGCTAGAGTCTCACTGAGAAGAGCAAAATAGTTATGGCTCAGTTAGGCGTATCTAAAGGGGGGTGGGCGGGCGGCAAGCTTTCCAAACTGTGCTAATCCCATGAGTACTTAATTTCTTTTCTATTATGCTAACCTAGGCAATAGCAACAAGCATTCAAGAAGTCAATAATATGAAACAGTGCGCCCGTCTGAGGCCTGCTCCCGTCACTCTTGTTCTCCTGCGCATTGTGCGGTCAGATTGTCACAAAGGATAGAAACAAATTACAAGTAAATGCTCTGCCCTGATTTGTCGTTGGTCCACATCATTGCCATAAGCTATTATAAGGTAAAGATTCAATAATTTTTTTTCAAAGTTTACTAATAATAAAAAAAGATCAAATGTTCTAAGGCTCCTAAGTTCCACAGCGATCAATTTTGAAGGACTGCTCCATTTTAAATTCCTTTAGGGGAATTCAAATTTAGGGTATGAAAGGGTATTTAAGTATGAAGACTATAGGATATGTTGTTTTTTTTTGTAGAAAGGCAAATCAGCTCACCATGTGTGCAATAGTCAGTGGTGCTGGTCCTCAATTACGTCTGGAGCAGGTGGAAGGAAACAGAGATCCGGGCCATTTTCCGGTGGCAATAGGTAAAAAGTGGAAGTCCACAGCTCCAAGTAAAATGTAAAGTCTTTATTTAGAAATCCTCTTAAAATCCAAACATAACAATAAAAAACACGCCGACGCGTTTCAGGACACTGGTCCCTTAATCATGGCAAATTTATACTGAATATTACAAGCTTTTATAAGAGGATATGACCAGTATGTTACAAGGGATACGCCCCCCAAAAGGGAGGAGAAAAACATCACATGATGCTAACAGGTGTGTGCTAATAGTTGAATTAAACATATTTATACAACTTATATACAATATAAATATATACAAGAGTAAATTACAAATGCCCAAAAAAAAAAAAAAAAAAAAAAAAAAAATTTACAAATGCAAAAAAAAAAAAAAAAAAAAAAAAAATTCAAAAAAAAAAAAAAAAAATTCAAAAAAAAAAAAAATAAAAAATTTACAAATGCAAAAAAAAAAAAAAAAAAAAAAAATTTTCAAAAAAAAAAAAAAAAGTGGTCTAATAAATGAAGGAGAGATCATTTCTGTAATTAAGACCCTGGGGAATGCGTGTACATAACCGCAAAATCCAAAACGCCTCTCGCTTTCTCAGTGTGTGAACAAGGTCACCACCTCTCAAGGGTGTACGGACTTGCTCGATAGCACACATGGACAGACTACTGCACACGCCCCCATGCAGTTCAGCAAAATGCTTGGACAAACCAGACATAGACTTGCTGGATGTGCGAGTACGTACAGAAACCGCATCAGAAAGATGTTCAGCAAATCTGGTTTTTAGCTTACGTTTTGTGGAACCCACATATTGCAATCGACATTGTCTACATTCCGCCAGATAGATCACAAAGGTAGAATTGCAATTGAGAAAGGATTTAATAGGGTAAGAAATGCCGGTTGCAATAGAACAAAAAACAGACTGATTAGTAATAAAACGACATAAGGGACAACGAGATAAAGCACACTTATGGCAGCCTAGAATATGTAACCATGTTTGGCTGACTGGCTTGTTCTCTGGAAGTACACTCGGCGAAAGTACATTGCCCAAAGTAACCCCTCTACGAGCTACACATTTAATCCCTGTAGATAGAATGGTTTCGCATGTAGCATCCTGATATAACAAAGGTATATATTTACGAACAATGTTGCAAATAGTTTTATATTGTGGGCTAAATGGTGTAGAAAATACCAAGGAGGGCATGTTATGGGAAGGGCTAGAGAGGTGTTTACTGCGTGTAGCTCTATCCTGTAGGTGAAACGATCTGGTGTTTTTCTCAGCTATGGCTTTAGCTCTATTAATAGTAAACATGGTGTAACCCCTGGACTTGAGGCGATACGTAAGATCCCTACAGGCTGAATCATATAAGGAACGATCGGAACAACTCCGAATGGTCCTTATAAATTCCCCAATGGGTAAATTTTCAACAACATGGGGTGGATGGTGGCTAGATGCATGCAGAAGGCCATTGCCCGCACTGGGTTTGCGATATAGGCTACTGTGTATCTTACCTCCCTGAAAAAACAACAGAACATCCAAAAAAGACATTTTTTCTGAATCAAACTGAAAAGTGAACTTTAAATTCAAACTGTTGGTATTGAGGAATGTAACAAAATCATGAGCATCACCTGCCGTACCTGTCCACACTAGGAGGAGGTCGTCTATATACCTCCCGTACCAGGAGATAAACTGTAGAAAGGGATTGTTGGTATTGTATATGACGACCTCCTCCCAGTAGGACATGTACAGATTGGCTAAAGAAGGGGAGAATTTAGCTCCCATAGGGCAGCCAACAATCTGAACATAAAACTGATCACCAAAACGAAAAAAATTGTGAGAAAGCAAAAATTCCACCACATAAATAATATACTCTTGGAGGCCCTGACTGTAATTACTGTATTTTTGCATATGATAGCGTAAAGCTAGAAGGGCCTTATCGTGGGGAATACTTGGGTAAAGGGCAGCAACGTCACAGGAAAGAAAACTACATCCCTCAGGGCACGGAAGAGACTCCACTATCGCTAGTAAGCTTTTACTGTCTCTAATGTAACCATTTGTCCTTTTCACGAGGGGCTGGAGTAAGTCGTCAACCCAAGCACATAGATGTTCCAATACAGAGCCCACTCCTGAAACAATGGGTCGCAGGGGTGGTGGAAACGTCTGTTTGTGGGTCTTGGGTAGGGCATGGAAAATGGGGACCAAAGGATTTTTAACAAAAAGAAAATCTACCAGTTTTTGGTCCAAAAACCCAGCCTCCAAGCCCACATCCAAGACCCCAGTAAGTTTACGGGACACAACATCCGTAGGGTTAAATGGTAAGGTTTTATACGTAGTGTTATCACCAAGGATCTTGGTGACCTCCCTGGTGTACAAAGATTTATCCAACACAACTACAGACCCCCCTTTGTCCGACTGGCGGACAACAATATGGGGATTATTTTTTAGCTCCATAAGAGCTTTTCTATGTACACCAGAGAGATTGCCAGTAGATCTACACCCGGAAACACTGCGTTCCAAATCAACCAAGGCTTCTTCCACTTTATGTTGGAAGACATCCATTGCAGGTGTACGGGACTGAATAGGATAGAACGATGGATTAGGTATATATAGTCTGTTAGTAGTACTGTCAACCGTATCTGCAATGGATGCTGTATAAGCCTGAAGGTCTAAGAGAGATTGTACCCCCACTTGATCTCTAAATGGCATATCCAACGGGATATTACCCGAACCCACTTGATTAAGATCACAGATGGGGTTCCTGTCAGTAGCTGCCTCTGTACTGTTATCATGGGAGAAAAAATGTTTTTTAACAGTAAGTGATCTCACAAATTTATTTACATCCTGTATTGTCTGATACACATTGAACTTATTTTCTGGAACAAAGGACAAACCCAACTTAAGCACATCTAGCTGAGCAGTAGTGCTTTTTTTTTGTAGTTGGAAACACTAATACATCAATCAACAACTTAAAGGGGCCTTTAAACAACTGTTCAGCAGGGGAGCTGGCAGCTTCCCATCAGTCTTATATTGATGGCCTATCCTAAGCATAGGGCATGATGTTTGAAAGGCTAAATAACTCCTTTAAACTCCTTTTTTTTTTTTTTAAAGGTATGGTGTATACAAAACAGGCCAACTATTATAGTGACACTTTGATGACTAGGATACAAAATCAGTCTTATACATCACAAATTGAGAAATTCAGTTGTCTCCTCTCTATTTTACTTAGGATTTGATTCACAAAATCCTTATTATGTTCAGGACCTTGACCAGACCAATCCATTGGCAAATGGCCATTCAGAAGGGCTCCCTTAAATTCTATGAGTGTGTACTGTGGAGGAGGTGTACAGCCCTGATACAATTGGGTGCATAGAACACAGCCATTAAAGGATGATAAAAGGTAACACATAAAAGGTAACATATTCCTGTCATTAGAAAAAACTTTTAAAACTTTTAAAACTTTATACACTCCGGCCACTCGGGCTGTCTCCACCTTCCTCACGGAACGAGAAGACTGCGGGAGTCAAATACAGATGGTTCGAGTTCGTACGAACCTGAACATCAGTGCTGTTCGATTATCTCTACTATTGAGGACTTGCTGGCTAGCTTAAAAGCTTGGTAGAGGGAAATTGTGTAAGCCTTTTATAAGAGCCAACAGGTCCTCAATAGTTGGAGGGATAGACTGCGGACAAACCACTAATGGGATTAAACATTATTGACAACACTGGCTAACTGGCTATAAAAGATGCATATTGGAAAAGTGGGGCTGTGGCTGTATATTTTAGTAGACAATTTATTTTTTATTTTATTTTGTTGGGTGGGAAATATTTAGTTCTTTCTGACCATTTTTGTGGTCTTTTTGAATATAGGAGCTTGCAGGGAGACAAATATCACAGTGCAGAGCTGTGACATAAAGCACTTAAAGCAAATGTACAGTACCCCTAGTACATTGTTTTTATATGAATAGACCGACGCCACTGTAGGGATGCAGGTGCTACAGTCCTTTTTTTTAAAAAACGTCCAGTTTCCCACACAAGGCAGTGATCTATTACCAAGTACCAGCCAGGCCTGAAGCACTTAAAGTGGGCCGGCCAGCTCCAAGTGTGACGATATGACCTCCCCTCTGATATATAGGGGAGATCGTCACACTGGGGGTCAGCGGGCCTGCCTCCAGTGCTTCATGCCTGGCAGGTGTGCGGTAATAAGCTGGCACCATACTCGGGAACCGGGAGGCGGTTCAAGAAAAGGACTATGGCACCAGCATATTCATGTAAAAAAACAAAAAAAAGATGCACTAGAAGGTCGTTCGCTTTAACAACATATTTCTCCTGGCTTGTTTAGAGATCAGTGAGGGCCTAAACACTCAGATGAAAACTTTTGACATGCTTCTGTGTTTCCAATGACGGGGTCACCTTAAAGCGGTAGTGCGGCGCTAAACAATTATTCACTAAATAACACACATTACAAAGTTATAAAACTTTTTAATGTATGTTATGTTAGTGAATCGCCCCCTTCCCCATTTTTCCCCCCACCCACACCAGACCCGGAAGTGTAGTGCTCTATACATACCTGCCTCTTGCCGACCCCGTCCGCCATCTTGTGCCAATGATGTCATCTTCGGACGGACGGCCGAACCGCTTCGACCGTCCCTAGTGCCGGCTGCCCTCTGCCACGTCATCAGCATAACTGTGCTCAGCCAATCGCGGCTAAGCAGCTGGTGACGCGGCAGAGGGCGGCCGGCACTAGGGACGGTCGAAGTGCATCTGCCGTTCGTCTGAAGATGACATCATTGGCACAAGATGGCGGACGGGGGTCGGCAAAAGGCAGGTATGTATAGAGCACTACACTTCCGGGTCTGGTGTGGGTGGGGGGAAAGACGGGGAAGGGGGCGATTCACTAACATAACACACATTACAAAGTTGTAACACTATGTAATGTGTGTTATTTAGTGAATAATTGTTTAGGGCCGCACTACCCCTTTAAAGCTAATAAACAATTCCCTGAATACTAAAGGGTTTTAAAAAGTTTTGATCAGAAGAAAGACATCAGGTGCTAAGGTCCATCAGGTTCCTGTCATGGCGCCCAGCACTTTACTGGACACAAATGTGTAGCATACTACGCTATGTTGTCTGGAATTTTTGCATGGATGTAACCTCCAATGCAGGCATGAACCCAACCTTATCCAATCTAACACTAGTATTTTCTTTGCATACATTTTTTTTTTTTATTTATGTAAAATATTATTTGAATATTTATAAACAAAAAAAAAAACACATGGTCTTTGGCCTTTACATGATTTCCAGTAAAAGTGCGTAAGTAAAAAAATGGGAATGTGAGTGTTGAATATGCTACTTGTACGAGTGTTTATCAGGCTCGGGCTGACTGCTATGTAAATCACTCTTTAGAATCATGCTCTAAATACTATTGTAATGATGGGGTTAGACTCTTACCGTTAATGAACAGCTGTTAAAATCAACATCACAGTTCCCTATCCCACTTCAAGGTCCCTCACTGCTCAGTTACAAATGGAAAATATGCTAGCTATAATTACTGTATGTTTCCCTCCATACTACACATTGCCTGGATTGAATTCTCTTTTCATAAACAGAAGCATAAAACATTTTAAAATTTTACTGTAATGGTTTTGATAAAATTTAATGTCCGGATACTCAGCAAGATGTCATTTACTAATGTACAATTGTCTGTCAACTTGGCACAACAGTGCTCTATATCTCAGCCAGAGTATATAAAAGAGCTCCTGAATACAACACCAGATAGGTATGTGTCAAGCAAATGCCAAAAGAAAGCAAGTGGACATTAAATCATTACAAAAACTATCATTATTAAAGTAAACATACCCATATCACTCTATGTAAAGGGTACCCTTCATTTAAAATCAATCTTATTCTTTAAGACTTAGTATGTATGCATACACTGCATGATTGGCTTTTCAAGGAAATTCATGCAGAAACAATGGGGCACAGTACCCAGCTGGGTGTTTCAGCACCTAAACCCAGGGATGTAGTTACCATAGGGGAAGGCCAGGCAGCTGCTATGGGGCCCATGCTGCAGGGGGGCCCAGGGATGCACAGGGAAGATAAGAGCCATACTGTGTCCTTCTGCTTAACCCTTTATGCACTGGAGTGTGTAAGTGACCCAAAGTTCACTCACACGCTGCAACACAAAAAAGGTTTAAAAAACAGAGGACAAGGAGATCTCTGCTTCACTGTTCTGATAACCCCTGACCTCTGTTCTCCGAGCTTCATGCAGAGGTCAGGGGTTATCAATGCATGAACAGTGAAGCAGAGATCTCCTTGTCTTCTGCTTTTTAACCCTTATTAGTGTTGCAGTATGTAAGTGAACTTTGGGTCACTTACACACTGCAGTACCTAAGGGGTTAAGCAGAAGGTAGTCAGTCGTGTGGCTGCAGGATTCTGCTGTAATATATAACTTTTACTATAATATTTCAAATGTTTTCTATATAATTGTTAGTTCATCATACAAAGCTATGGGATTAGGGCCCTATTACACCAGCAGATTATCTGACAGATTTTTTTTTTGAGCCAAAGCCAGGAATGGACTATAAACAGAGAACAGGTAATAAATGGAAGACAGATTTTCTCTCTTTTTTTTACAAATCCATTCCTGGCTTTGGTTTAAAAAATCTGTCAGATTATCTGTTGTGTAATAGGGCCCTTACTAGCGCATATGGATCTAGTCTGGTGAGACGTGCATTAATCTGAGGATTTATGTGTGACTAAAAGGGTTCTTCTGAACTGTGTTGGTATACAGTCCATGTTTTCAGATGGGTGAATTTCAAGCATGCTCCAGTTTGTCAGAACCCGAGCATACAACATTTGATTCCCAGTGGCTGAAAAAGTTGGATACAGCCCTAGGAAGTCCTTGAAAAAATGGGTACAGCCTATGGCTTTATTCATGTTGTTGTGGCAGCCTTAGGGCTTCTTCAGCTACCTCTAATCAATTGGGAGAGTTCACGTTTGTATAAAAATAAATAAATTATTATTAATAATAATAATAATAATTATAATAATAATACTTGGCTTCTGCAGAGTTGTTTCTCTAGGAACAGTAATATATGTAGCCAACCATATAAAGGAATTGTAAGTTCCTCACAGAACAACTTGTTCTTAGCTGCCCAAACTAAGGCTATGGGCACACACATTTTGCAGAGCAATAATGTTGTTGTTAATTAAAAAAGGGTGAATTTGCAGCTGGACTTTCAGGGATTTTTTTTAGCTTGTTTAAAAAAGCGTAAAAAGCCAAGACAATTAATTTTACAGCCATAAGAATTACAGATGTAAAATAAATGTGTGTGAAGAAACTGCTGTTTTGTTCAATAGAAATCAAAAGTAAAAAACATACTTTTGTGGACTGTATTTATTTACCCATAAAAAGTTCCACAGTAGTAAGTGGGAACACAAACTAAGGCTGGGTTTACACTCATGTTGTATTTCTTGTTTGTTGGTGAGAAACAACAACCAAAACAGTGCTGGTAAATCCCTAACTGGACGGACTCAAACAGCACGTGGACCTCTCTAACTCCAGACAATAAGGCTCAGCATGCAAGTTAAAGGGAATGTGTCATTAGAAAATTACTTATTGTTTAATTTACTTATGTGTTTATATCAACCATCTTGCAGTTTTCATTCTCACCACTGGGGCTAGAACTAAGCTGAAACTTCCTGTTGGGTCTGTAGTGATAAGTGGATGCAGCTTTAAAGTACAGCTTTGAAGCTCCCTGTGGAATGACCTCTTCAAGGGCCACAGAGCACGCTCAATAATGTTTTACATTCATTTCAAGGGAACAGAGTCTATTGTCTTCTATATCCATGAGTCTTGCCGTAAAGCATATCACTAAGTGCTGGTAAAAACAGTTTAGGCAAGATAGCAGCCCCCATAACAATGTACAAAAAGTGAAATAAATAAAATTCAGTCAGAAAATAGAAACAGATTTGAATAAAAGAACAAGCCTAATCATTAAAGAACATTACGTAACACATTCCCTTTGAAGAGGTTATTCAGGCTTAGAAAAACATGGCCACTTTGTTCCAGAAACATCACAATTCTTGTCTCCTGTTTGTAGGTGGTATTGGCATTAAAGGGGTGCTCCAGCATGGGGGCACTTTTTTGGGGGGACCGGGGAGGAGGTGGCTGAAATAAAAGACGTCCACTTACCTCCCCGGTTCCAGCGGCGGGTCCCGCATCACGGCGCTCCGGTGCCTGGTTCCCGGCCGCTTCCGGGTGTCTGACGCCGCCCGAGACGCTACGTCTCAGGGCTGCTCAGCCACTCAGTGAAGGAGGCGGGATCCGAGCGGACTTCAAACGGATCCCGCCTCCTTCACTAAGTGGCTGAGCGTCCCTGAGACGTAGCGTCTCAAGCGGCGTCAGACACCCAAAAGCGGCCGGGAACCGGGCACCGGAGCGACGTGATGCGGGACCCGCCGCTGGAACCGGGGAGGTAAGTGGACGTCTTTTATTTCCGCCACCTCCTCCCCGTCCCCCCCCAAAAAAGTGCCCCCACGCTGAAGCACCCCTTTAAGCTCCATTCACTATGATGAAGCTGAGCTGCAAATCACACCCAAACTGGAGACAAGAGTGGTGCTGTTTTGGAAGAAAGCAGCTATGTTTTTCTAAACCTGGATAACTCTTAATTTTTCGAGTATTTTATGGAACCAGTGAAGGAGGAACCTTAGGGAGCTCCTAATGCTGGAGTGAACCCAATTTTACAAACCAATCAGATTCCACCTTTCATTTTCCAGAGTCTGTGAGGAATGAAAGGTGAAATCTGATAGGTTGCTAGGGGCAACTGAGATAGTTTCACTTCACACCATGCTTGATAAATCTCCCCCCATGGTTTTTATACAGAGACCACCAGTGTTCGTCCCTAGAGAAAATTCAGGATGAAAAATTTCATTCACTTTTAGCAAAAACTTTAAATTTTAGCCTTTTTTTCTTATTTTGCTTTCTCATCAATTAAATACAACCATAGATTAGCAGCATGCCTCTACAGTATTTCCTGAAAGAATAAAAACTCTCAATAATCTCTTTGAACTTTTTTTTTTAAAATAAATAAATGACTAAAAAAATATAGCAAAATGCACAGGGGCTTAAAGAAACAAACTATTTACAAGCCATTTGCAGTTGATGCAAATAGCTAAGGCCAGCAATCAATCTTGTTCCTGGCATGTAGCATAGCCTTTACATCAGCTATGATGTCACAGCTGGCACAGCTTGCAGCAACACTTAATGAAACACATGCCTAGCGTTTGTTGCTGACAGGCATTAATAAAATCCTAATCTGTAGAAATTATGAAAAAACAACTTATTATGCAATGGATTCCCACCTTGGCATGTGGCAGGCACAAGTACGAATTAAAGCAAATCATGATTTACAAACTGTATTGCTATTGTTCGCTTTGAGGATAATTACCCTCTTATTTGTTTGATGTTCTAATAGCCTGGAGTCTCAGACAGGTTACTTCCTTTTTTGTGGGAGTTACCCTCATGTATTCTTTTATGTAGATTTCGGTAATACGAGCTTTGGCAGTGAGCGTGACGGCTGTTAAATAAGCAGACCTAGTTGGCTGGCTGCTCCAATGTAATGTTCTCCTGTAAATAGTGAGGTTAGGAAGGAAAAAAAAACACTGTGATGCTGCATACCACATGTTAAATAATAAAAACAGTATTTCACAAGACATCAAGAAAGTCAGGAATCAGTGCAAAAGGACATCGAGTTAAAATCACATCCTGTACGAAAGCTGTCATAATCTGATATGCTTGCCAAAGTGCATATGTTGCGAGGGTATGAAACGTATTTGTGTTTACTACACCTGTTCTTGAAAGATATTTATATGCAAACACATAAGGTAAGCTGCTTTTTACACCACAGTTTGTTTCTACTTAAAAAATTGTAGAAAAGTATTTCTGCAGAAATGCATCAAAGTTTCTGGCAAGACATGGGTTACATTACCACAAGATGTTTTTGAAAGTTTTGAGAAACATGTTTCCAAGAAGCATAGACAAAATAAAAAAAAAATGTTGTGGGATGTAAAAAACCCTTTGGCAATCCTTAGCAAAAAAGCACTTTATAAAGCAAGTAACACTATTTTATAGATGTTTTGTTCTAGTGCATCAACCCCAAAAAAGAAGCATATATACTTTTTTTTTAAAACTTATAGTTGGTTGTATTATTTACTTTACTTATTGATCTTGTCAGGAATAAACCATGAAATGTGTATTGGGGTGTCCCTACGTATTGGGGAGATGTTGTGAAAAAGAAAAATTACGTATGTTGGACAATCTTTGATTCTCAAGAAAGAGAGGCCGTTTTGGAAGAAAAAGTTTCCAGTTGAGCTATCTATAATATACGATACGGTCATTAAAAATTTGTACACAATGGGGGAGATTTATCAAACATAGTGTAAAGTGAAACTGGCTCAGTTGCCCCTAGCAACCAATCAGATTCCACCTTTCATTTTACAAAGAGTCTGTGAGGAATGAAAGGTGGAATCTGATTGGTTGCTAGGGGCAACTGAGCCAGTTTCACTTTACACCATGTGTGATAAATCTCCCCCAATATTAGTTGAGATTAGAGGACCTTAAGCACGCTCGGGTTAGGATGAACCTAAAGGTGCGGCATTTGATTACCGGTGGCTGAAGAAGTTGAATGCAGCCCTAGGGAATCCGCGAAAACATGTATGTATGGATATAGCCTGTGGCTGTATCCATGTTTCCCATGCAGCCATAGGGCTACATCCAACTTCTTCAGACACAGGTAATCAAATGCTGCATGCTTGGGTTCATCCTAACCCGAGCGTGCTCAAGGTTTGCTCGCCTCTAGTCATCAGGCATGACAAAAGTTATTGATTGCTGAGTGTTTCACAGCTGAGGCCCACTACAATCAGGAGTTATAGCCGAGGAGAGGACATAGTGGCTGTGCCATCCCCTCCCCTCCCCAGCTGGATCTCCAATCGGCTAATTCTGACAATATAAGTCTATGAAGCTAAATTGCTAGAATAAGCGAACAACCGTGGAGAGTATGGCACAGCCGTCATGCTCTCGCCACGGCTATATCTTCTGAAAACAAGAGGTCTCAGCAGTGATCAATAACTTTGACATGGGTGAAGTCTTATCAAAAGTTTCTTTTAATGACAGGTACAGCAGGGGTAGCATGCATAGATACATTAAAGACTCCTAGGTTGCTTTATTAAAAGGACCTTTGGATGAAAGGGGGCAATATTGTAGACCAGGCGGTGCTGCAGGACTACATAAGAGCTCTGCCTAGAACCAATCACACTATTAGTGGCAAGTCAGGGGCCACAAAGCAACTCCAACAGCATCTCATGGAATTCGTCCTGCAACACCTCCTGGCATTACTCCTGCAACACCTTCTGGCATTACCCTTACAACATCTCCTAACATTACTCCTACAACACCTCCTGGTTATACTTCTCTTCACATCCGCGGCCGCGGCACATACCTCTCGCCGAGCCGCTGCTGCTCCATCTCCTGCTCTGTGCCGGGGCTCCTCCTCCTCCAGCTCGCTGTCAGCCCGACGGGCCTGTCCCTGTCTCCTAGGGAGCGCTCCGGCTCTGCTATAACTTAAAGGGTCAGTGTGCCTTTAATTGACTGCTGCTCTGCTTTGAGACTCTCCTATAAATTGCAGCCCTGCCCCACCACAGGTGTTGGAGCCTCTGCATGCTTCCTAGTGTGCTTTGTCCCAGCCACCTGTTGCTCCTGCCTGTTGTTCCTGGCCTTTGTTCCTGCCCGTTGTTCCTGCCACTTGCGGTTCCTGCTCGTGACTGTGTCCGTGTGTGACGCTGCCTGCCTGTTGCCCCTCTGTTCCTTCTACACCTCGTCCCCCGTCACTAGCAAGCCAACCCAGGGGTAGTGACCTGGGGGTCGCCTGCCGCAGCAAGTCCATCCCGCCTTGTGGTGGGCTCTGGTGAAGACCAGCGGCCCCTTAGACTCCGCTCCCTGGTGCGGTTTACGCCATCGCTGGTGATGGTCCAGTGGATCCACTACTCCAGTCATTACACTTCTGAACACCTCCTGGTATTACTCTTGCAACACCTCTTGGCATTATTCCTGCAACACCTCCTGGCATTACTCCTGCAACACCTCCTGGCATTACTCCTGCAACACTTTCTGGCATTACCCTTTCAACATCTAATATTACTCCTACAACACCTCCTGGTTATACTTCTGAACACCTCCTGGTTATACTTCTGAACACCTTCTGGCATTACTCCTGATACACCTTCTGGCATTACCCTTACAACATCTCTGAACATTACTCCTACAACACCTCCTGGTTATACTTCTGAACACCTGCTGGTATTACTCTTGCAACACCTCTTGGCATTACTCCTGCAACACTTCCTGGCATTACTCTTGCAACACATCCTGGTTATACTTCTGAACACCTCCTGGCATTACTCCTGCAACACCTTCTGGCATTATCTTTACAACATCTAACATTACTCCTACAACACCTCCTGGTTATGCTTCTAAACACCTCCTGGTATTACTCTTGCAACACCTCCTGGCATTACTCCTATAACACCTCCTGGCATGGCTTCTCCTATACACCAAAGACTATATGTTTATATACTTTTTTATACTGACGTATATCCTCCATGGGTGAACCACTGTTTTACATAAATAGTAATAAAACAGGAGAGGGTGGCCCTGATCTAGACCCTTGTCTATTAGCTCAGAGTCATACATGCAGTATTAAAGCCAAGCACAGGAGAGGACTGGATTACTGACTATTACTACCTGTATACCAGTATCACTATTCCAGATTATACTGGTATATCGTATGGAATATGTTTTTATTTTTTCCAATCACACTGACAGACTACTACTCCTGAAAACGACAGACTCCTGAGACTCCTATGACATCTATATGTAGCATCGCATTTAAATGTACCTGTCACGCCCATTTGTTAGAGAAACCAAAGAGTTTGCAGTCTGGTGATTTAATGCTAGAAACAGACTGGACGTCACAATTAGTGATAACACCACCGTGAACATATCAAACTAAAACCTTGTTACCATGAATTGAAATAATTATTGCTTTTTCCCACTATGAAATGGAAGCACTACATCTGATATTATAGTCAATTTCGAATGTGTCCAAGCAATCTTTTGCATCTCTAGCTTTCCCATTAAATGTAAATGCCCACGAGGCATGCTATTTGCATTACATTGCATTTGCAGTCTTTAAAACAAACTGTAAATCCGTTCTTGTTTCATGTGATTGATGCTGTGTATTATAATACCACTATAAACCTCAAAGGGACTAACAGTGACAGTAAATTAAAGTTTTCAAGTCAGGCAGCATCTCAGCAGCTCTGTACTTGATCTTTAAACAGCCATCTATCCTAGATTACACAAATTGTAACCTTAACACAAAGTGCTCTCACTTGTGGCCTGTGCTTGTATAACTCAAAGGCCTTCTTCATTTCAAGGCTATTCCCCCGATGCAATTTCATTTTACAGAGCACAAACACAAATTAGCACACACATAATTCCCTAAACGGTCTCATGTATTTTACACAGTGCTGAGTCTGTTGAAGGGTAGACAACGGCCCCCATGTGTGGTTCAGATTCAGGGGTTTAGACATTAAGATCACATGCCTGCTAAGGTCATACCCACTGACACTCGGTCCTTTGCTGGGGAAAAAAAAGCTCCTATGAGTCACATGTCTTCTAATAATTGATTCATTTTACAAGTGGTAATAGGGAAATTCAAGCTGGAACCAGGACGAAAAGAAAAACAATTGATTTTAGCTTAATCAATTGGAGGAAAAGTAGGTCTGTTCTTCATTTAGACGGAGAGAAAGATTCCCACAGGTCCATGTGAAAATGCCATAGGAAAAAAAAAAGAAAGAATCTAAAGGAATACTATAATTTCACAGAACCATAAGCAATTTCTGGAAGATTGCTTTTATCTTTTTCTATTCAATTTTTATTTTTAATGTTTATTCAAAAAGGGTTTGTTTATTGCTTTACATTTAAAGGGCACTTTGTGGGAATTTGGATAGGCCACCACTGTTGGATCATTGGGCGTCTTGAACTGGGCCCCCACCAATCAGCAGAATGTAGATGTGGTACCCAAATGTGGATGGGCCTAGCACTGACATTTAAAGCAAATGTATCGCTTTAGGGTTTTTACCTTAATGGATCAGTGCCGGTGTGGGAATGCCAGTGGTGCGGTCTTAGTTTTCAACTGCCTCCCGATTCCCAAACACATCACCGGTCTATTCCTGAGCACCAGCCCGGCACAAAGCACAGGGGACAGGCCCACTGGCCCTCTGTGTGAGGACATCCCCTTCCATCTGTGACACGGCTCCATTGATTCTAATAGAGCCGCGTCACAGAGGGCAGGGGAGATCATCACACTGTGGAGAATGCTGGACCGGTGCTCGAAAATAGACCGTCGCTGTGAGTAGGAACTGGGTGGCGGTTCAAAAAAAGGGCCACTACACCAGTATCCCTGCGCCAGCGCCGATTCATTCAAGGTAAAATTCCCAAATAGATGTACCTGTACCATGTACCATGTACATTTATTCACCATATTAGAACTAAGCTGCAGTTCCAGACTAGCAGCCCTGTCTGAGTAAGCAATAAAAGTTACGGAGCACAGAATGAAGCGCCCCAGGTCCTTATAGGGAAACTATAGGGAAATTAGAAGAGGCCGGTCGGTCAGGGGCAGATTGAGCACTGGGGGTTGTAGTCCCTCCCCCAGTACACCAAAATGCTTAATTAGCATAAGGATTAAACTCCTAATAGTACAGAAACAGTACTGAGAATGACGGTAATTGAATTAATTAAATGGAGTAACTAGTAATGTATGGTATGGTATAAAAAAAAGTAAATGCAAAATGGATGAATGCTACCTTGTAATGTAATACTGGGTCTTAGTTTTATAATAGTCTATATTGGAATTAACATGCCATCACCCCTTTTTATGGCTTTCATCCCCTTTCATCTACCCAAATTTTCTCCCAAAGATTAGAAATTGAGATAAAAAAAATAAACTTTTTTTTTTTTTTTTTTTAAAGAAGTCACTTTTATCCATGTGTTGTAAAGAGAATGCTGCTTGTGGACCTCCTCTGCATAGACTGACATCTATAAACTTATGACAATTATGATCCCCTCTATCACAGAGTCTGACAAGCATGCCCCACACAAACTACTGCTCAGCAACCCTGCAATAATATATAATAAGATGTGTATAACGTACGGGAGATACCTTATACTGTAGCACTCAGATTCTTGCTCCTTGTAGTCACAAAAACATATGCTCACAAAGACGCAGGCTTTGCTTGTGAATTTTGCTTTTTAATTTGGCTTCCCATACAGGACATAAGAATATGCTCACTGGCTGATATGTGCTCTTCTCTCAGTCCATGGCGCATGAGGAAGGAGTCTATCCTCCGAAACGTCCGCCGTGAGGGGGGATGGTTTGGACTGAGAGAAGAGCACATATCAGCCAGTGAGCATATTCTTATGTCCTGTATGAGAAGCCGAATTAAAAAGCAAAATTCACGAGCAAAGCCTGCATCTTTGTGAGTATATTTTTTTGTGACTACAAGGAGCAAGAATCTGAGTGCTACAATATAAGGTATTTCTCGTACGTTGTACACATCTTATTATATATTATTGCACAGTTGAAACGGACAGAGTGGGGTTTGATATGATGCGGCTGGACTGCTATATGACATTTATTCAGTGCGGTGTTGGTTATTTATTGTACTGCTCAGCAACCCCAATATAAACTGCTAGTAAGCACTTTATCAACATTGTCTACTGCTTGTGCCCTATCTATATATACTGGTGCTGAGGGCCACCCCTCTCACAGTCTGACTCTCCCCCTTCCTCTCCCCTCTCCACCCATTCTTCCCTCTATTAACAACTCTTCCTCCTTGTGCAACAACTAGAACTTCCTGCAGGACCTTTCATGACATCACCAGGAAGGTCCTTTATGCATCTCTTGTAGTAGGAACTGACATTTGCCTTTGGTCTTCTAGGTGCTTGGGGCACATTATGGATCCAATGACTCCATGGTGGACCAGTGTGAGTCTAATTAGAGCCACACCTAGTTTTGGCTTAAAATACTGATCAAATAGTATAAGTGAACCCAGTCTGTAAAAAAACAAAAACAGAAGATCCCTTTTCCAGCTTTATAAAGATCTTTTATCGGACTATTGACTTTCGTTATATATGAAATTGTAAAGTTGTGAGGATTTGATCTGTGCGCATTCTGTATACATTGCTATGGACAATGTTGGTGCTCACTAATAAAGTATAAGTATAATTTACATTGTAACCAGTGTTCTGATATTTCCCTATACTGCATTCATATGTGGCAATGAAAGGTTTAAGAAAGTAAAGATGAGAGAGGCAGATGCAGAAAGGTTATAAATTCACTGGAGGTTTTATAGTAAATCTTGTGGGAAATGCTGCTGACTGGTATTTGTAAATGTTCTAAATGAAATCAGAGGTTGCAGACAAGGGGAGAGGATGGAAAAGACAAGGAGAGTGTAATAGCTGTTGTTAATTAATTCATATAGGCCATTAATCTTGACTCTCCATCCAAAGCTATTCTAAGTGAAATCTATTTATCCCATATGAATAGTAACAAGAATGCACATATATCATGGTTTAAATAAAAGTGCTACTCAGTATGCCCTGTGTTTCCTTCTAATTAAATTGTTTTTATCCTACGTTACAGAGTACAGTCTCCATATATCCATGAAAATGATTCTTTCAGTGTAATTCTTCTTTATGATCTCCAGCCCCTTCTTATTTCATGGCGGCTCTACAGTATGTGCTCTCTTTGTTGGGTTCCTTTTTCAGTAATACATATAGTAAATGACATCCATGGCTATGTTCACATGTTTTTCCCTCTGCGTTTAAAAAAAATAAATATATGTCTGTGATTTTAAGTTTAAAATGATGTCCGTCATTTCACTGTTTGGCTGCCTATCTGTGCAATGACGGCTGTTGGTACATTATTCTACTTTAAGTGGACTTATTGGCCTTTGGGTTTTTAATTGAAAAGTCCACTGAATTTATTAGTAAAAACGGTGAAAGGACGGTGAAAAAAGAAAAACTCTGTGTGAACAACTAAAACATAATGTCTGCTGTTTGTAAAAGACATCAGAAAATAATTGTCACGATCATTATTTTGACATGTATGCAGACAACGTCCACCAATTTATACACTGTGTGCATTGGACATCCGTCATTCCATTGACTTAATGTATTGCACTGAAGCCAATTACATTGTAGCATTAACGGACGTCCTTTAAATAGAAAAGGCGGCCACCATTTCTATTTTTTAACATTGTATGAAAATTGGCCATAATTGATGTTTAGTAAGTTCTGATGTGGTGTTCCCATTGTAAATTTGTTATTGCTGACCCTTCAGTAACACTTTATAGAGTTGCATAAATACAGTAACAGGCCTATGAGATAATGTCATAATTGGATATTTCTTCTTTTTAAAGGAAAACATTCATAATATAAATACAAAAACTTGATATTTTATATTTCTATTTTAAAGGATTGTCTCATCAAATTTCTCCCTAATACAATAGCGGCAGGGAGAATAAAGTATATTCAAATGAATTGCCTACCATCTAATTCACAGAGTATTTATATACAATTTTTTAAACTGCTGACATAAAAACTATTTTGAATAAACATCCCATGTTTTCCCATGTTATGTTGTGATAAGCAACTTGTATCATCATGTAATATACTGTCAAAGATAATGTTTACTATCTACTTTAAGAATGGTGAAATATTCTACTTTTTTTTTTTTTTTTAAATTTCTAGAACTAGAATCTCTACTTAAATTTAGCAGTTTACAAAATCTGTGACCCAGCTGGGCCTGTACTCACAAATACCTAATATATTATACACAGCTGTACTAGCGCATTTGTACTTTTTTGTCCATTTTAACAGTGAATACCCTAGCACATTGTTAAGGAGTAGTTCGCTAAGAATAATACCACATTTATGTCCAAATTAGGTGCGCCAACAATGTCCTAGTGTCTCTAAATTAAACAGTCTTTAGATTGCCAAGATGTAGGTACTACCATTTGACCCCAAATGCATTTCAAATACTATATAGTCATCTTGGGGAAATGGGATTTCCAAACATAAGGTGGTGAAAACACATTCAAGAGCTTTGGGAATGAACAGCACTGTTGGGAAGCTTTCAAAAAACCCATGTTGTATGGTGAATGAGTAAAGTACTATCAATTTGCCACCTTTTTAATAGCGATACGTTCCTTAATTATTTTTGCGAAGAACAAAACAGTGGACATTCTTTGTGTGGGTTCTGTCCTCCATATGTTGCAGGTGCTACCAATTTACGACAAGAGTGGACGGTTATTAAAATCTCAGCATGTGACTCTCCCAGAGCTTGGAGAGAAAACTTTCACAACCCTAACTTAATACTTAGATACAATAAAACAACTGTACGTTGAATGTGATTAAAAATACACCTGCATTTTTTTCTTTAATTTGTTTAGGTATGATGAGAAAGACACATGAGAATGTTGTATTAGGAGGACAGTAGTGTTTCCAGAGGAAACGCAGTGCCGTATGCCAAATGTTCCATAGTACAGAAAAATAAGACAATGGCTTTAGCTCTTAAGGTGATACATGAAAATAAAAGCATCTGATTGGTTACCGTTAAAAAATAATGTATTAAGATGTGCCATGAAGCAGTATATGGCAGAAACAGACCCATCAAGACATTTTTTATTTCAGTCTGAAGAGGGTGATTATTTGTAAAAAACAGAATATATATTTTTTTTTCAGTAAAATGTGTCCCTGCTCTGCCCCTAAGTGGCAGCCTATGCTGTCTACCCCTTTTCCTGGCTCTTTGGAGATTCCATAGCAAGTGATAATGAAAAGCGCTATAGCCTGAACAGAGAATGACTAGGTCTGAGACATGTACTTAAGGTCACAAACTTGTCCTCTGCGGGAAAGGTAGAAGAGTTAAAAGTACTGAAGAGAGACAGTGGTTTGTTCACTGGAATGGTTTGCATTGGACCCCAGGGAGTCATGATCAAGCCAGTGTGCCAGAATGTCACCAATTTGGTTGCTGATAGTGTTGCATAGTCACTAAAATGCTTGAGTGCTTGACCCGAGTTAAGAGCCCCATCAAAATCGATGGGACCCTTAAGAATTTAACCATGTGCCCCCTTCCCCCTTTTTTGGTTCTAAATTTTGTATAATGTGTTTACACATGCCCTAAAGGGACAAAATATACAAAAATTTGAATGAAAAATGCAATACTTAACTGCAAGGCACATCAGAACTCCGGTAATATGCTTTCAATTGATGGCATACTGCTGGAGTTCTAATGTCCTTGCAGTTACTGTAGATATTGCATTTTTGTATATTTTGTCCCTTAAAGGGGTAGTGCGGCGGTAAACAATTATTCACAGAATAACACACATTACAAAGTTATACAACTTTGTAATGTATGTTATGTCTGTAAATGGCCCCCTTCCCCGTGTCCCACCACCCCCACCCGTGTACCCGGAAGTGTGGTGCGCTATACATACCTGTCACGTGCCGACTCGTCTCCGATCTTCAGTCTACGATGTCGTCTTCGGACGGCCGGGCCAAATCCCTCCGAGCGTCCTGAGTGCCGGCCGCCCTCTTCAGCGCCATCAGAGGCTCAGCCGCGATTGGCTGAGCACTCAGGACGCTCGGAGGGATTCGGCCGAAGACGACACCGCTGACTGAAGATCGGAGATGAGTCGGCACGTGACAGGTATGTATAGCGCACCACACTTCCGGGTACACGGGTGGGGGTGGTGGGACATGGGGAAGGGGGCCATTCACAGACATAACATACATGACAAAGTTGTATAACTTTATAATGTGTGTTATTCTGTGAATAATTGTTTACCGCCACACTACACCTTTAAAGGCATGTATGACTGAAATAAACAAAAATGACAAATAGTTAAACAGTTTCGGAGCTCCCAGCATCATAATGGATGATTCTGGGAGCTCTGTAACTGTTTAAATATTTGCACTATTGTGTTGACATGCTGTGTCAGTACAGTGGTGTGAATATTTAAACAGCACCTCGAGCACCACAAGGTGCTTAGCCAAGCAATGAACTTAATCGAGCTTATTTCTTTTAAAATGGGAACCATGTAAGTGACAACTAATTTCACCTTACACACTGTTGGCAGTGTATTGGCCTTTTATTCTAATATCAGTGATTATACCAATTGATTACACCCAGTGTATATAACATTCACTACCCCAACATCTAACATCTACATAACAACTAAATGGTAATGGTGAATCTGGTGTCCTCCTAGCACAGTCACCTGTAGTCACAGCCTCTCTCTTCTATAGAAGTCCAATCCTGTTCTTAAGGCTTTCCAATGTTTGTTTGTTTTATTGTAGTCAGGAATCCTGTGGCAAGTTCTGTCTTTTTCTTTATCATCGACAAGCTATATATATATATATATATATATATATATATATATATATATTTTCCAATGAAGTGATTAAGAAATTGCATTTAATACCCTATTTTGTTTGCTAATAATAGTAAAGAATTACTTAGTGTAAGGGGTCATTGATGACGGGGCACTGAGGAGGAAGGTATACATTCCTACCTTTCTCCTCAGCGTCAGTCCCGCACTGTTAGTTGGGGTACTCTTCGGCCGGGAGCACCATTAGCAGTACTGCCCACAACCATGGTGTCATCCGCCCCCCTTCCCACTTCAATGATAATCAATGGAGCGAGTGGGCTGGATTATGCTGGGGGGGCAGTGCTCCTAACTGTGCTCCTGGCAGACGATTACCTCAACTAACAGTGCAGGAGTCACACCGAGGAGGAAGGTAAGACTCATACCTTCCTACTCAGTGCACTGTATGCTATAGGGGGCTATCAGCAGGTTAGATTCCTCTAACCTACTGATAGTTCCCCTCTAAGCCAGTCTGTATTAGATAGGAAATGACTATTAAATGTATTGGCCAATTACAATATAAACTTTGCTTGTTTACTTAAACTTAAAGGAGTATTCCTAAGTTGAATATTCAAAAGCCCCATATAGTATATATGGAGCACTAGACACATACATGTCCTGTGCTTCAGTCATTCGCAGTGCAACATTATTTTTTCTTGTGGTTTGTCATCCCCTATCCTAGGAATAGGGGCTTGAATTGGCAACACCTGTTTAGTATTCATTTAATTTTTCTATGACATACACTATAACCAAAACATTTTGGTGTGTACATAAATACATAATACAAAATGGTGATCCATGATGGCAAGAGGCCAGATCCTTAAACCCATAGTCGGCATAGGACACTCTGCTGTGGTAGGCTGGGTTAAAGTCTGTGTTGGTGGCCGTATTTGGGGCTTTTGCCACAGATTCCATTCAGATCATAAAAATGGACCGAGGCCGTCTGTTTTACAATAGACACCAATGAAACCCAGATCCTATTGATTTTAATAGGGTCCTTCTAATTTCTGTGGGTACCTGGTAATTTAGCAGGATTTGACCAGACAATAGAATACTGCTTGCAACATTTTTTATCTGTTCAAATACTACTAAATAAATGGAATCTGGGACAAAGCCTCCCCAAATGGAACTCCAATGCAGATGTAAACCTAACCAAAAATGCACCTGTAAAAATGCCCCCCAGGGTGAAAATGGTCTTACCCTGCTAAACAGCTTACCTTCCCTCCTCCATCACATGAATTATCTCTACAATGCATACGAATAATGACAATTTTCTACCGTGCTACAATGATATTCTTTTTATAATGACATATTCTTCTTCTCAATACTATTAAGGCATTATACACATTCGAACACATACATAATTTAGGGTATAATTTACTGCACCATAGCTCAAGAGCCGGCATTAACTAACTAGCTATTTTATAGCAACCTGATATTTGAACAGATGCAGATAATAATAGTACCATTAACCCTAATTTAATTGTGAAATACATTAGTGATTCAGAGTACACAGTGCGGGTTTTATTTATTGTTTGCTTTAATGTTTAATGGTAAAGAAGCTACAGGTGTTAGGAAAGCTATTGGTGTAATCCGTCCTCCATATGGAATGGATTATTTAAATGTTACTTCCCAGTCGCTCAGGGTGAGTGAACTATAATGTCCAGGGGTAGAGTACTGCTTTACATTGTATTATAATGAACAATCTTAGTTTCGGAGGTAACTAAAAATAAATGTATAAGCCACTCATTCGTATTTGCAAATGTCTTTTCTCTCTTTTGCGTCATGGTTGCTGACTTGGTATTTTCAGTCCATTTGCAAAGCCAAGAGGAATGCTTGCTGGAAAGATTCCAAGTTTGGAATCATCAGTATCTTATTGCAGAGTGTGAAGAAAGAAGTCTGGCTGCCATTGGGTTTGAGGCGTCCAGCTTTATTCCTGCAGTACACACTATATTTACAACATTTTTAAGCTTTGTCAAGAGCTGCACGTTTTATATGTCCTCCACATATGGCATTTTCACAGCTTTCACCTCCACCACTCCTCTACCCCATTCCCAGCTATTCGAAGCTATATCCCCTGCTTCCTCTTATTTGTACTTAAATAATGGGAGAATGAGCAGATAGATTCAAATTGAAAGAAATGATTTAAAACAAAAACATAGTCATGAGCATTCTGTTTATCTTTTTGGAAAGTGACGGGGAAAAAAAGTTTTGCTGCTAAGTAAACTGTAAAATTTTGACAAATTTTTGGGACTTTCAGTGGTGCTTGTGGCCACATCCTATTTTGGTCCCTTAGTTTCCTTATCCACATTAATTTCTCCTACGTATAAAGTGTTGTTGGACTTTGTATGTATATATATATATATATATATATATATATATATATATATATAAATTTAAATCTAGCAGCTCTTTCTGACAAAATCTGCATAAATCTTTAGAGCTATAGAATAAATTGTTGCCGTTTAGTATAGGAGTTCAGCTAACCTGATCACTAGCTTAGGGTTCCTGATTCCCTCATCCCAAGTTTGAATGAAGCAGTGGCTTTCTATGTAGAAAGCACAGAAAGTATCTAACTTTTTTAACTTTAAATTTTTAACTTCTTGCACTTCTTTTATATGTCAAATCCAGTCATCATAAATATAATACTATTTTGTATACCTACATCCATCTGTCCATCAACATAACATAGAATATGTTTGAACATGTCAATGTTTTCAGCACAATAACTTTCAATATACATTTGTCATATACTCCACAATCATCTGGACTTTATTTTAAAGTGTTCCAATGAAGAAAAGCTAGGGTTTTTTTGTGTTCCTATTTTTTTATGCAATATCAACTTTCTTGTATGTATTGGTAAATAAAGTTACAGGGGTTGTCGATGGGGCAAAAGACAAGACATGTGCTTCCCAGCACTCACTTCCTGTGAATCAATGTCTTGGAAATAAGATTTCTGCAACATTCAGGTAACGATCATCGTCTGATCATTGTCATTTAAACCTGCTGTAAAAATAATAAAGTTTATACTTACCTATTCTTTCCCATTGTCTTACAGACTTTGCCCATGTTCCCTTCTCACTGCTGCCCCCATTTTTTCAGTGACAGGCTGCTCAGTGATTCGGTAAGCAGGGAACTCAAGGGAAAGACTGCAGGACAATGTGAGAGAATAAAGAAGTATAAACTTTGTTATTTTTCATGTAAAAAATAAGGGCTGCATGGACATTGCAAATGAAGTCTATCTAGCCTTTGCAGCACGATAATAGAGGCATGTGTTTGGTTTCTAAGCCAGTACTCCCTTACTGTGAGGGTTCACAGCTCCTAGGACATTCCCTTAAATGTTAGGGTGGGTTCACATTCTGATTTGCTTTTACGCTACACATACATGTTTATATCCTGGTAAAACGAGATGCTGACATGTTCATTTATGTACTTTAACGTCCCAAACATCTAATGGCCACATTTGGGCCATTTCCTTCATGTATACAGTACATATATGTACTGGTACTCAAAAGCACAACCCGCCATGCTTTTGTGTCCTTGTACATGCATGTGCAGTAAATGGCCTAGATAAAGTCACTAGTTGACTATATGATCAGACATAAAGTGAATGAAGTCATGATAATGATAATAATAATAATAATAATAATATGAACCCAGCCTTACATAAACAAATCATGATTGTAGTTTTGGGGTTGGGCGGGGTGTGGGTGGGGTTTGAATTATATAACTTGCACTTTAAATTGCATTCGTGGCATAGAAGTCCAGTGGCTAGTCCTACTCAGTGATTGACAGCAATATCTGTAGGCATTCTTATAGATGGAAGGATGTCAGTCATTTAGACCACCCACTGGACTCCTTTGCCCTAAAGAGTCACACATTTAATAAGTAAAATCCAAATTATACAAGTTTTTTTTTTTTTTTAAACATAAAATTATACTGTATATATGTTGCAGTGAAATGATAGAATCCAGGGATTTGAAGAAATCACTAGGGATTTGATCAAATCCCGGGAAATGATGGAATGAACACACCGTTCCATCATTTCCCTAGGGATTTAATCAAATCACTGACCCCTTTCAGGGAAATGAGGGAATGAACGATCGAGGAGTTGCCCAGCTTAATGTTTGGCGGTGGAGGCGGACAGGGGAGCAGAGCGGCACACTTCCCGGCAGGCATGCGGCGTTGGGGCGGACAGGGAGCAGAGCGGATGGGCCGGGGGAGCAGGGGACAAGTCGCAGGTTGAGGCTGATGGGACCGGAGGCAGACCGGGAGCAGAGTGGCACACCTCCCAGCAGGGGTATGGCGGCAGACGGGAAGCAGAGCGGACATGTTGGGGGAGCAGGAGGCGTGTAGCAGGGGAAACAAGTGGAACATGGAGCAGAGAGGCGGCGGAGGCAGTCGGGGAGCAGAGGGGACAGGCTGGGGGGAGCAGAGAGGTGATACAGTAAGCAAATTCTACGCCCAGGGTGAAATGATAGAGTTCATTCCATCATTTCTCTGATAGGGGTCAATGATTTGATCAATTCCCTAGGGAAATGATAGAAGGGCGCGGTCATTTCATTAATCCCTGATTCTATCATTTCACTGCAACATATATATCTTTTACATCTCCTGTTGATGCTAATTGATAAAACCAAATTTTCACAGTGAAAGGTATCCTTTAACTGCATAATCACATCGAGACTGATAACTTTCCATTGATTTTTTTTTTCATATTTTACATTTAATGTAACAGCTCTTTCAATGATATAAAAATTCTCTGCACTTTCTGTGAAAACAGCCAGCTGGACTTTATGCATTGTAGTAAGCTCTAACCTTTAATATCCATGTCTTTCATTACGTTCACTACATAGGTGCATGAACTGTACTGGCATCAGAATGTAAGTCTACTTTGTTAGCTGTCAAAATAGCAGATTTATGAATTACACAGGGATTCTAATGAGCAGTCTGCCAAAAATAATGAGAAGGCCTGTCCCAGAAACAAAGGAGTGATTACAATGTGTCACTCACCTTGAATTCCTCATTGACACAAGTGTTGCTTGCAGAGGATAACTTCTGTTTCCCTTCAGGGCTGTAAAAACTTTCCCACATTTTTTTTTCCTAATAAATTGTTTTCATTTTAAATAAATATGTTAAAGCCGAGAGTCACCTGTAAAACAGATTACAGAGCTGATTCTTTTTCTACCTTGACACTTGTTTAGAACTTCTAGAACTTTTTTTTTGTAGCAAATATTTTATTTTTCTTTAGAAATTATTTTGATTTGCATTTTTGTGACCCAATACCAACCCCTTAAAGAGAGTGAAACTACAAAGACGGACAAGGCACTACTCCACAAAATAGTGTGGTCAATAAGACAACAGACTAAAAAGTCCTAGGGTGCTCAAACCGAATTGGCATGGGATAACATGAATCAACCCACAAACAAAAGCATGCCAAACATATCGGTGGCACAACCAAAAAAAAAAGTAAAAAAAAAAAAAGAATCAATTAAGATATGGCAGAAATAAACTTTATTGGTACAGAAAAGCAAGTGGGACCAACAGGTTAAAAACACTTAAAATACACAAACAAATCAAACACTGTGCCGTGTATGATAAACACGGTACAAGGACAAGCCGACATACAGGTATAGGGGATCCTCACTGGTGGAAGTGGTATGAAGTGAAATAGACACAAGTACAAAAATAATGCAGAATAAGTAGAAAAAAGGCCAAGGCCAAAAGAATGTATATCACCAGATAAGAGGATCCAAATCGGCGTCCACAAAACCCCACGTGTTCCGTCCGCTCGGGACTTTCTCAAGGGTACTCAGAGAAAGTCCCGAGCGGACGGAACGCGTGGGGTTTTGTGGACGCCGATATGGATCCTCTTATCTGGTGATATACATTCTTTTGGCCTTGGCCTTTTTTCTATTTTTCTTAGTGCAATGATGGCTGTTGGTACATTATACTAGTTTGGGTTACTAATTGCCCTTTTGGCGTGGGTTAATTGAAATGTCCATTGAATTTAATAGTAAAACTGTGTGTGAACAACTAATAAAAACGTCCTCTGTTTGCAAAAGATGTCCGAAAATAATGATCATGTTCATTATTTTAACGTCTATGGTAAAAACTTCAGTTATTCAATGCATTCTGTGAATTGAACGTCCGACTTTCCATTGACTTCAATGCATTACCATAGCAGTCAGTTAAATCGCGGCAATAAAGGACGTTATTTTAAATTTCAAAATCGGAAAACCTATTCTCTATTTTTGACGTTGTGTGAACATAGCCTTGTTGTGTTTTCCACATACAAGAAAACAAAGGCTTTTTTTTTTTTATATATAAAAACTTATTCTTAACCTCCTTTATCATGGGGCTTATTCCTTTATATCAGGCTATCTGTCAAAGAGTCCTTATGAGGTGGTAGAAAAATACTGGAGGGAAACTAATACCAGAACTTATCCTATTGTTCTAAATGGGGTAGTTCCTGGCATTTAGCCTGTCAGTTGTAATGTCAATAGGAGAACATGCTTTGTGGAAGTTTTCTATCCAGCTCTGAAGTTTACAAAAAATGTTGAAAGGCCAGTTAAGCATCAAATGACCCAGCCTTATATTAGGGTTGCACATTAGTAAAAGTCAGTGAACTAATTTTCTTATTTCCATCTATAAAGGTACTGGGGACCTTCTGGCCATGACCTTCTATATCACCAGCACAGAGTGTGGCTTGTTGATGGAGACGGATGTAGCTACCTTGTTTTACCTTGCCTTGCGGTGTTGTAGGGCTCATTATACTATGTCTAGCACACAGAAGCTATATACTGATAATCTCTCAATACTTTGCTTAAATATAGGGGATATAAAAATTATAATGGGAAGTCACTAAAGGAAATTGGTGCAGATCAAACGTCATGTGACCTAGCTTAGCTTAACTAGGAAGATTTAACTAGTTCACAATCTGAAACCTCACAAGTCCACCTTAAAAGTCACAAATGGAACCTTTCAAGACATTTATTAAATTGCTTTCTAGACCTGGCTATATTGTGTCCACATGCAAGTTATCCCACTCTGCTTACTGACAGCTTCTCTCATTTCCTCTTTGCCTTTTAGCAGCCTGAGTTTTTCACCAGCTTTCAGCAATTGGTTTCCTATCTGACCTGGAGTCTTATGGAGGCTGTATTTATGACCTCCTTATGTCTGCTGAACGCACTTGTTAGCAAAGTAAGTTTCCACCACAAACCCTTTGTATAATACTCTGGTACTTGATTTAGGTGAGTTGTTTCCGTTCCATCAAGCAGATATAATTGTATTAATTCTTCAAATCTCCCCATTATTAGTTATTTCATTGGTCCAGATTAGAAGATCCATACTTTTTCTTGGTCATTTCCTTAAACTGTCATTCCACATGTTTTAATGGCACTGTCAATGTTCGAAGTAGGAAAGAAAGAGTATAGAAGGCTACATGCTAAAATATTAAGTTGTCTAACAAACTGCAGCATTGCTATTGATGACAAGTAATTTGCTTCGTGTTACAGCCTTAGAACAAACAGAAAATCTATTATTGGGTTTCTTTTATGCAAACTGGCTGTAAGAAAGTTTAATTCCTTGACCCAAGACAATCCTAAAACGTTACCTGAGTGATGTCATATTTAACAGAATGTTGAAATACTTGTGCCATTGAAACCAGCATAAAATGATGTTAACACATAATAAAGCTTCTACAAGCAACGGCCATGATTGGTACGGAACTTACGTTGTGCTGCAAGCCAAGGGGAATCCCAGCTGGAGTATATACATATGGTATACACTCCGGCCAGGACCCCCAGCAGCGCCGTAGAAAACTGACATGTCAGTTTTCTGCGGCCTCTATTCAGTGAATAGCAGCTGCAGAAAACCCTGTCAGTGCACACTACTGAGCGAGCGGCTCCGGACGCTCGCTCCATAGTGTGCAGTGGGGAGCTCTGATGCGGGCACGCACAGATTCACCCGCATCAGAACTCAGCGGCGCAAAAGATCATTGGCCGGTACTGTAGTACTGGCTGGGATGATCTTTTCTGAGACCGGTCGTTTCATGACCACGGCCAGTCTCATACTAAATGTGAATATAGCCTTGTACTGTTCAACTCTCCCATGAACCTGATCACTTTTTTTCTCCTCTCTGAACTATGGCCATGTGGCTGTGTACACACATTCAGAAATCTCCTTGCTTGCATGCACAGTGGAGACAAACTGCCAATACTTCCAGGACTTACCAGGCGATTACAGATAAACTGAGCATGTGTGGCCCATTATATAAGGTGATCATAACCAATGGCAACAAATATTTTAATTCCAAATTGTATTTCAGTATAGAAATATTATATAAAATCATATAAATATTAGTCTTTTTAAAATTCAGATGGAATACCAGTTAACCTCAATATACAATATCTTTCCATCCATGTTCCACTCAGGATGAGAAGGATATCCTTAACAGTAACAGTTGGTTATTTTATAGCACAAAAATATTACACAACACTTACAGTGTTTGTTATCGTCCCCAGTGACACTTATGGCCTTTATTCTAAATCAGTATGCATTTGAGTGTGGGAGGAAAGTTTGCTTATTAGATCCCCATACCAGAGACACTAGTGATTTTTTGTCGCTAACCATGGTCAACAGTAATTTCCTTCCCTAATAAAATATAAGCCCTATATAATCACAGACAATGGGGAAATGGGGAAAAGAAAATGTCTAGTGAAAATAAATCTCTTTATTGGCAAAAAGCACCTTTACCACAGATGCTTGGCTCTCACCTCCTTGTCTATCATACAAGAGCCCCACATCGTAGACACTTGAACTATACTACCATTATATGGTCTCCTGATGATTATGGAAGAAAGAAAGGCGTCAAGACTGTCTTGTCTTCCAGCTGATGATAAGTATAACTGAGATTTTCAATTGGTATTTGTTGTACAGCTGGACGATCTAGCTTACACTTATCCCGCAAATAGATATGATAAGTAGATGATTCAGGGCATGTGTTTGCTACTCGTATGTTGCTGCATACTTGTTTGCTAATGGTTTGCTACCTGTTTATTACTGGCGGCACACCGGTGTCAGGGAACACCGATGATCACTTGGTCAGGAAGATTCACTCATGGTACTATTTTTTCTCCAACTACAAGCAACTGACTCTATTTCAATCTTCATACTACTATTATTAGCATATATCAGTATATTAATATGCTGTAGGGGGTTCAATAGCCATTCTAGTAAGACTAGGGCCCATTTAGTGAAACAGGGCCCTATTACACAGTCCGATATTGAGCAGGAAGCAAGCGTCAACCTGTCAGGTCAGCACACACTTCCTCCTCATTCCCCGCTCGCTGTCTATGCTGTTACACCTTGATAGGCTCAGGGACCCTTATCCACAGTGTCCACAGCCTACCCATTGTCAATTTGTTGCAGTGCCGTATGTATGCCAACCCAAGGGGTTGACATTATTCTAAGGTGATGGTATCAAATTTTTTACACTTCATGGTTGACATTTTAAATTAAGAATACAAAAGTTTTATATCTCCCTTGGACAGTGATTTCTTGTGAACTTTTGGAAGAAATATATCACACTGGCAGTGAACCTAACAGTACCTTTTACCTTAACATCGAACACTTAGTTAAAGCTGTTGTCCAGGCTTAAAAAAGGTTTCTTCTAGAACAGCTCCTCTCCTGTCCTCAGTCTGGATGTGGTTTTGCAGCTCAGTTCAATTGAAGTGAAAGGAGCTGAATTGTAATACAACACACAACCTGAGGACAGGGGTGGTGCTATTTTTGCAAGACAGTAGTTGTGTTTGTTTTGTCCGTTTTAACCCTTTTAAGTCAGGCTTCATTTAACTAATTTAGTTGTGTATATATATATATATATATATATATATATATATTTATTTATTTTTTTTACCTTCTAGTGAATATCCCTTTTAACTGGGTTAATATTCTTCATAAGTATGAAATGATTATGAATACACAGATATTCCTCACAACGTGAAATAAAGAAGCAAAGCTTTCCCCATGCAGACATTTCCCTACAGGTTGGAATAATCGGGTCACGTCTAAAGAGATCTTAAAAAAATAATTTTTATGACTTATACAATATTAACCAAAATGAATGGACACACAGATAAAAAAAAATTGATGTACTTTCCCACCGAGTCCTAAGATATGACAATGAAATTCTTCACTGTGTTCTCACACAAAAGGCTGAATATTTACAACTCACAATTATTTACAGTCTCTCGCTGGTATTCTGACACTCATGGGTATGTTTCTAATTTAAACATTATTCCTAAAGTTGCCTTTATAGCAGATTTGTACGCTAAGCAGCCATATTAATCACACACCGACTGATACTGTAATTGAACAGTTTTTACGCAGATGATATTAATCAGATAAATATGGCATTCTCATGAGGAAGGCATTACGTTAAAATATTAGAGTTATAATATGTTAATTTTATGCCGAGGATGTGACGGCAGATCTATGGCAACATGTAAATTTTCTAACCAGTTCTGCTGACAATTTACACGTCAACATAATTCTTAAGAATTTCTGCTTTCTATTTCTCGTTGACTTATATGATGATGCATAGCAACTTAAGGGGTTTTAAAATGCAATACTTTGACTAATGTGGTTCCGTAAATAGCCAACGACTGCTTCCTTTCCTGCTTTCTTCCCTCTTTTCTCCTATCACCGGCACAATCTTGTGTTATCAATAACAATCACTTCTATAGGTGTTAATGCGTCACTTATTCATACACCAATGCGCTTTCCTTGGGAAATAAGTTCCACCAAGCACTTAATATGTCTTACTCCAAACAGGTTTTTTTTTAATGCAGTTTAATAATAGGTTCAAGATATTTTTTTTCCCATATATTTTAAGTCTGGATTATTCTTCAAGGTAAAAGGCATTTATGTAAGTATTGCCTACTGTAGGTCGTTGATCAAGAATGCCACAAATGGAGAAGGAGACACCTCTCATTCCCTTGTGTTTATTAAAACCAGATAGATATTTTGTATAATAAATACAATAAAACTTTTACTGGGGACCATTTCTAATGCAAGATTAATAGATATTTACCTTAGAGCAACAAGAGTCCGCAGCACACCAGCATATACTATATGCTGGTGTGCTGCAGACTCTTGTTGCTCTGTATTTCGGGATCCCCTGCCAAAGGACTTTCTCTGTTCAGCACCTTCTACTTCAGCCTTGGACGTGCGGCTGTTACCCTGCTTAGATATTTACCTTATAAATCTACATATAGAAAATGTATTTTTATATTAAAAAAGTATAAAATATATTTTTATATTTAATCTTTTAATATAGTGTATATTTTGTTTTTATTAAAAAACCTGTTTCATTAAATTTTGCAAATATAATAAAATGTTAGGCTAGACAGCACATATATTGAAGTAAAAGAATGTGGACCATGAGACAAGTGCAATACCAGCATGCAATATAGATACTAAATGGAGATATGAAGGGGTATATATAGGGGGTAGGGTGTCAAGGGTAATGAGAGGTGCATAGGGACTTATGCAGGGATTTGTGTGCACATGTCAACAAAGGTTCAAGAGAGGGAAGGGATCACGGAATAGCGATAACTGGATGGTGGTTTAAGTGAACAAAACTTTCCAGAGAATTTATGTTTCTTCAGGGTGAAATGATGTTGGGAATGGTAAAGGCAGAATTGTGTATTAAAGAGCTGAGCCAAGGGCATTAGATTTGCAAAAAAAAAAAAAAAGAGAAAAGTATCCTATCTAACCTGCATATAAGATACACCTTGTCAATCATCTCCTGGGTTCAATGAGTAAAATCAGAAATCATCTAAATGGCATCGGAGATTTTGTGGCTACAATAAGTTAGTGTAGAAAATTTTCTTGCCCATAGGGAAGTTATCAAGGGATGTCTAAGACCAGACATTCAATAGTGATAGTAAGATAAGAAGACAAGGAAGGTGCTTAGGCTTTTGAATGGGTTAGGTTGGTAACATGTATGGGTCAACCTCTTTTCTACTGGAAATAGATCAGCAAATGTTCAGGTCTCTGCAGAAGAGTATGTTGAGGACAAGGAAATAGCTGAGGGACTGTAAAGGGTTGGCAAAATCTTAAGCTGACCATGCACACTTGTATAACTGTTGTTTGAGCACACCACTTTTAGGACTGGCTAATGAATGGGTATGTTAGCCCACCAACTCTACCTCAATAACATGTTGGGGGAGTGAACAACTACCCAGTCCTTTAATCTTCAGGCAGGCAAGCAGCCAGCCAGAGGAGTTTGGCACTAGCTTTATCCCCTATCATAAAGAGCATTTGAATCGGGGGAATCAGAAGAGATAGTTATGGGCCAATGGTCACGTGTGTGGCCATTGTTACACCTACAGTACCAAAAGTTGTTTTTTTCATGCTTGCTCTAGGGCTGAGAGCATAACCATTGTAATGCCAATAGGAGTTTCCATCCTCATTTTTATCTATTGTTTAAGCCTTTATGTGTGCTTTTAACTGGTTAAAGAACATACTTCATTCCCACATTTCTGTTTGGCATGACATTCTACTTTATAATACCTGTAAAGGTTGCTTATCTTTAAATGACACATATCTGAATTGTAATAGGAAAAAAGAGCCTGGCCAAGTGCCAGCAAAACAATTTGGCACTAAGTGTGTCTTTGGCCAGTATATCTCATTTTAGATTGGTACCAGCCAACTAAATCAATAATACGTACTTAGTTGCCTATCAGTTAGCTTATTACAATAACTATCGCTTCAAAGAATAGGTAGTTAGATTGCTATTAGGAATTCTCAGCATGGGTTGTAAAAATGTACACGTCTTTATCATGTCATAAAATTAAATACCTGTTATAAGATTTATCCACTTAGACAACATAAAATAGTGTTTCCTGTTTATTGCAAGTTTGGGTGATAGAATTATAAGGATGCTAGATTAGTACAATTGGGTTTTCTATAGATCCAATCTTCAGACTGTGAAAATTTACTTGAGAAACATATTGTAGTATCTATTCAGCCAACCCCAGTGAGAAACTAATAAAATTAAGTGGTGAAACATAAATGTTTTAATTTTAACACAAATGCTTCAAGCAACACTTAGGTCCCCAGCTTGCACTGATCCATTTAGAGAGAAATTTACATTTTATTTCTCCAAAGCTATTAACATTAATATAAAGGTCAGAACAGGGAAGGCAACGTCTACAGTTAATATGCCAAGATACCGTGTCCTGATACCAGCAACTTATTCAGCTCCCTCACTCACCAAGCCTGACAAGAATTTCTTATAATTCCCTTGTGGGGAAAATATTTAAGTCTATTACTTTACACGCCTCTGTCCAATAAAAATGAAATTTCAAACAAAAGAAATAAAATGAGAAAGAAAGAAAATATGACGACTAACTTTATTCTGCTACTTTTCTTTAAAGAAAGCTTAAGTTGGCCTAAATTAAACTTACTGAATGGTTCTATATTTCTTTTGCTTTTTTATTTATTCACGTTTTCTGTCCGAGAAAAAAAACAACAACAACCTTATTCTTTTTGTCAAAAATAATAGGAAATAAGTCCAATACTTTTCTTTTTATTCTTGTAAATGAGATGCCTTTAGTGATAGTAGGATCAAAGGGTTATTAATTCTCCTTAAGGAGAGCGTCTTAAAGTGACTCTGTATCCACAATCTAACCCCCCCCCCCAAACCACTTGTACCTTCAGATAGCTACTTTTAATCCAAGATCTGTCCTGGGGTCAGATCGGCAGGTGATGCAGTTATTGTTCTAAAATACAACTTTTAAACTGGCAGCCCCGTGCCCTACGGGAGTGGCCTAGATTGTGTATGCATTAGGCTGGCCCAACCTCTCTGTCCCTCCTCCCGCCCTCCTCATCATTAGGAATGCTCCAGGCAGATTGCCTACTATTCGTCAGCTGTGTCAGCACAGCACATGGGCTGGATCGTTAAGGCACCTGTGCAAACGTTCAGCATTGAGAAAATGTTCCAGTGGCATTCCTAATGATGAAGAGGGTGGGGAGGAGGGACGGAGGGGTGGTGCAAAGTTAGGGCACAGATATTCTAAGCCACGCCCGTAGAGCACAGGGCTGTAAGTTTAAAAGTTGTTTTTTTTAGACAATAACTGCATCACCTGCCAAACGGACCACAGGATAGATCTTGGATTAAAAGTAGCTATCCGAAGGTACAAGTGGTTTGGGGGTCAGATTGTGGGTACAGAGTCGCTTTAAAGACGTTTGAACACTCAAAGGCCATTTTTGCTCCACTGGAAATTCTGGGAAGAAAGGTTATGCAAAATTGTTCCCAATGGGAACTATCGAATATTGATTTTTACAAGGAAGCTACTTTCCATAGGTAGCACTAGACAGAAAACTGTTTTCCTTCTGGAAAAGTGCTACTTGGCATACTTTTGCATGACGTATAAGGCTCACTACACCAGCTTAGCAGTCTTGTCAAGGAGGAACACTACTACCTACTGCATTGGGCAGTAGGTTCACCTCCAGTAGTGCAGGCAGGTATAAGTTGCTTAATTGTAAGTGTATCTATTAAACCTACTCTTAGGAGAACTATATACAACCTCACAGACATGTCAGAAAACATACATGGACTATTGCCCTTTCCATTAGTCTGTTAAAGGGGTATTCTGGTGCATGAAAATTATTATTTTTTATATTTCTAAATAAAGTTATACAACTTTGTAACACATTTTTACACAGAGTGGCAGCAGTAAGGGGCAACTCATCCACTCTGCTGCAACTAATGGCCATGTCGGGAACTGCAGGGCAGACACTGTTCCCCCCACAATTACAGATTGCTAAAGTTGCTGCATACAGGGATAGCGATGCTGATAATGTCTATTGTAACCTATATGAGGTTTACAATAAAAATTTGAGTTGGGGAAACTGTGTTGGGAGGGCTTTTTTTCCTGCCTTAAATGAGAACTGCACGGCCAAAACAGAGACTAATTTGTACATATTAAAATAAATAAACCAAGAAAGGGGGGGGGCATGCTCTTGCCATGGAACATGAATATTAATCTGTACCCCTTTTTTAAATGCCCTTTAAAATCAAGGATGTAAAACAATGGAGTGCCTGCTTGAGACCCCCTATCTATTAACTGGGCTAATGTATAGGGAGTTGTCCAAGTCCAGACATCTGTTTCATAGTCATTGTTCAATTTTAGGTTTTTCTGTTGTTTCAGATAACTTTTTAGCATTAGCAAATATGTTCACTTATGTAAGGAGAACCACTAATTATAGTTGTTATATAACTTCTAAATGGCATTTCAGTTTTTCTTTACGTAAATAGAACATTAAAAAAATAAGGGATGTTACTCAGAGACAAATTAGAAGTACCCTGGGCTCCAGGCTGTCCACCCAACCTGGACCCCCACCACCAGTAGGTAGACGCACAGACTCTAGACCCTAGAGCAATTAACACACTTGCACTGCTGTACTGTAGTGCCAGATGACACAGTGTATGGTGATGTTGGCAGTCTGGATACCATGGACTCTGGTCCCAGACATCCACCCAAACAACCCACATTATACTCTGCCCCTGATCTTACTTCCCTTTATCTCTATACAAACTCTAGGAAACAGCTGCAGCATGGAGGGCATTGTAGAGCAGCAATGGGCAGTGTAAGCTGTGAATCAAGCGCTGAGCTGAGATCTAATGCTAGGCGTAATGTCCTGTATTGTCTTCTCAGCCTTTTTGTCTGCCTTTGGTTCTCTCTAGCTACTCCTCTTCCTCTCTCTCTGCCCCTCCCCCCTCCATAATCTATTATAGGGAGCATGGATTGATAGATGGATTCTATCTGTTTTTCAGAGTAAATAATAGGTTTAGAAGGGAGAGCACAGCAGAAAAGGAGCCGTATAAGAGGGAAAAAATCATTATGGTGCTTTAAAAAGCAGTATATTGTAATCCGTATTCTTCTTCTTCTTCCAGCCATTCTTCTGTGATTAATACAGCCAGAACTGCTTTGCGCACAGACTCCGTTCAAACTGCGTTTCGAAGCCCTCGGCAGTGAAAGGTGTGCTATCTATTTTTTGGTTTTGATCGGATTTGTCATTTTTAAGAAATTTTAGTTTGAAGACCCCTAATTTCCCATAGAAAAAAATGGCCCTCTGGAAATAATGGCCACACTGTAAACACTAACAGCCAATCAATCACAGCACATATGCAAATGAAATATAGCAGCCAATAGAAATTCTAAGGTCTTGTCAGTCAAGGCCTCACAACATCCACACAGTCACATGTCCACTATTGGCCAATAGTAGATGTAGAATATGGAAGGTCCTTAACGATTTTGTCTCCCTGACATGAGTAAGATTGTCATGGTAACCTAGCAATGATCTTTACCATTATAAGTAGCAGAGGTTAGTCAGTAAAGTAGCAGAGCTGAGGAGAAGGTACCCAAGTTGCTCTTAAAGGGGCATTCCATAAATCGCTCTTAAAGAGACAGTACCCAAATCACTCTTAAAGGGACGGTACCCGAGTCGCTCTTGAAGGGACGGAACCGAGACGCTCTTAAAGAGACGGTACCTGAGTTGCTCTTAAAGGGATGGTACCCAAGCAACTCTTAAAGGGACAGTACCCAAGCCGCTCTTAAAGGGACGGTACCCAAGCTGCTCTTAAAGGGACTGTACCAAAGTTGATCTTAAAGGGAGTGTACCAAAGTTTCTCTTAAAGGGACTGTACCAAAGTCGCTCTTAAAGGGAGGGTATCAAGGGTTAAAGTTTCTCTTAAAGGGAAGTCACTGTTAAAAGGGCGCTCTTTTCAAGCACTATGTATTTCCCTGGAAATGCAAATCTAGTTTCTTTTACTCTTATATTAACTTGTTCTATTTATTTATGCAAAGCTTGTTGAAATAGAAGTGTCCATTTAAATATAAGAAGAATGCTAATGCATAGGGTATGCCAGAAAAAATAGGGCCCACATACTGTTCTGGCCTGGGGGCTTTCAGTTGTTTATTTCTTCGCCAAGCATTACCCTGGGAAATGGAAGCTCTGATGTACATGATGGAGCTACATTCACACTTCTTCTATTACTGGACTCAAATCCCATTTGTATGCAGAAGGTGGAGAGTTGTGTTAGCATGCTACCAGTACCTCTGTCCTACACATTGAGGAGGAGGATGGCACAGCTTATCGATGAGGGTTGATAGAAAGCTAAAACTTCCAGCAGCATCTGTTCAGTAGGCCATTTAGTCTGCTGAATTATACCCCTAAATGATGGATGATAGCATGATTTAGGTGGCACTCTGTGTATATATATATGTATATATGTATATATATATATATATATATATATATATATATATATATATATATATACGCTTTATACCTTTCCATTAACAAAGTATGTACTAAATATTTTTTTAAAAAATTAGACCACTAATATCATTGTGATTTCATATTTTCATGTAAACTAGATGATTGTAATAAGTTAGATTTTGGCCATCACATCAAATATTTCTTTGCTAACTCATCAAGTTTTCCTTTTCCTCACTATCTAAATATTCTTGGTAACTCGGATACCTGTTGGTTTAATCCAGACATTTCTGCTTCTTGGATTGTAAAATGAAAAAAAGAGGAGGGGAAGAAGAAGGAGTGCTTGATCCTTATGGATGCCAGTTAAAATTAATTGAAAAAAGCTTTTAACGACCCAAGTGGCAGACCAAATGTACCTCAAACCTGTGGCCCCATTCCTCTGCTAAACACTAAGGTCACTGCAAAGCTGCAGATTTATGCGGAAGGTTTGGATGATGGAAAATGAGACAAAAGCATTTGGATTTTATTATTCCATTTACTTTGACCCCAAACCATAAAGGGTTTGGAGAGCCTGTTTTATGTATTCAGCTGGTTGCCACACTGACAGCCATTT
This sequence comes from Dendropsophus ebraccatus, assembly GCF_027789765.1. Classification (NCBI taxonomy): domain Eukaryota; kingdom Metazoa; phylum Chordata; class Amphibia; order Anura; family Hylidae; genus Dendropsophus; species Dendropsophus ebraccatus. Next base: position 178,136,558 of record NC_091454.1, on the reverse strand, counting down.
GGAGGCATTTAAATAAGTCACCCTTACCGACAGCTGTATCGCCATATGAAATACAGGTTACATGCAATGATAACTCACAAGCAGGTGCAACAACTCGAATGTCAATTCATTTTGGTGAATATCTTCCAGACCTGTGCTTCATGAGCACATATATATATATATATATATATATATATATATATATATATATATAAAATATTTGCAAGGAAAGTCCATTCAAGTGACGTAAGACAGAAAATAAATTAAAAATCATTCATGTTGGATGTCACATTAAAACTGTGTATACGATCTAGGATTATTTGTGAACTCGTAATTTCATGGATTGGATGAGAAAATTCTTCTCTTTTAACAAGTTGTAACAAGTCACTTTCAGGGACACAAGTGCTACTAAAGTCACAAGGTGCCTGTCAGACCAGTATTTTAGCTAAATGACCCTTCGGCTTTTGAGCTCCTGTATGTTTACATACTTTAGTGATACATGCAGAGACGTGTAGAAAGAGTTAGGGACTGAGGTCAATTAGTATTTATTATTAGAGCGTCATTAGTACTAGGGAATTGTACATAAGATTCCAGTTTTCTTCTATTTTTGCTGGATTGTTATGCTTTTTCAATTATTTAAATAAAATTAAATACAGAACATTAAAAAAAAAATAAAATGATATATATATATATATATATATATGTTTTAAAGGTTTGTCTTTCTTCACATCTGAATTATTCTCGAACTGATTACAGACTCCATATAACAGAACCGCTGGTATGATCAAAAACCAAAACTATAAGTAATCAATCAAGGTCAGGATTAGTGACCAAGTAATGTGGGTCAAACGACCAGAGTACACTCCATTCGAGCATTGGATTGGTGTGGTATGCATGTTTTGTGGCGTTTTTACTCCTTTTTAGTTGGTTATAATAAAAGTGATATTTTAATTTGTGATACGCCTCTGTGATATTGTTGATTACAGATTTCCTCAAATTTTCTGGTGCAGAGCAGAATTCTTGCTTTAATCAAGTATAGCGTGTCTCTACCCTTGGAGAAGCTAGATCCTTATAAAATTATACTACCAACTCCATGCTAACACTGTTAGGTCAGGGAGAAACATGGTACCTTACATATATCTGTTTGTGCTTTCAGGCTCTTTAGGCTAAGCAGTCTGAGTGATTGACAGCTCTCTACACACTTATACACAGTTTTTGTGCACAAATAAAATATTTCATTAACAGTACTGCTGTTTCTGGGATAAGTAATCATGTTGGTGGCCCTATTGAGTGACTGACAGCTTGCTCTACATACTTGCACTGCACTATACACCAACCACTCTACATACAGAAAGCTAATGTTTACTGAGTAGAACCCCCCCCCCCCCCCGACTTGATTACTTCACCCAGAATGCTTTAGTGGTTCCACTTCCACCTATATGCTGTTGGGACCATGTTACAAATAACATGCCCATTCAGGCTTTATTCAGTGCCAGCCTCTGTCTATTGAGTATAGTGGAGGATGTGCTGTTGACCCTGATTTTGTCAGCAAGTAGGCTGGTGCAGTTTTTGGGGGGACTAGCTCTAAGGCTTGTTTTTTTACCTTATCTTTTCAGATCTTTTTTAGGTTGTAGCATAGTGGACTGGTATGTTGAGACCTTTTAAGCAACATCGCACTGCTATATAGCTTCTCCTTGAGCATTCATATTTTGCAGGTTTATTTCAATAATTAGAGATAAAATACTACCAGACACTTTTGGCAGAGGCTTATCAATTGACTTAACAAAATGATTGGACATGTTAAACTGTAGCATGCCTAGCTTTCATTTATCCATAAAATGAGAACTGGGGGCCTCCAGAGATTGTTGCTTAGCAGTTCTTGTTTTTCAGGGATCACTTTTCAGTTTGTGCTGCGTACAGTGAAGGCTGGATCAACAGTTGCAATTTACTGGGTTGGCCAGGTCAGAGGGCAGGATCACAAAAGAAGTTGGCTAGACTATTACACATGTAACCCCTGGTGGGTATTTATGGAGAGCAGTGGATACTGCTGCAGTTGGTCTACCAGTGTCATTAATGAGAAGAATGACTGCAGGTGCTGAAGGAGGAAGAAGAACTACATTTTCCAGCTCTCTTTGGGAGCCGGAGCAGAGAACACTTGTTGTTTTGGAGAGCATTGTCTACTGGGGCTAGTCTTCTACAACTAGTAACCAAACGATAGTTTCTTTTCTAACATTAGAGTGTGCATGCACATGCCTGGTAGACTGGGGAAAGGTGTGAGATGAGTATGTGGAATAAGAAGTGATTTCCTAAAGTTTATAACAGTACGGTCAACTATTTCTAAAGGTCACAAAGATTGTGTCTAATTGTAATATGCAATCCTCATTTTTTTATTTTCCCATGTCTGACCTTCAAGGGAAGAAAATTGTGCACTACCATATTCGTGTTTACGTATGTGATAGTTACTTGCTTTCTCTCAACAAAGTTTTAACTAATCCTCATCTAATATCATTTTCCCCTATCCAAACATTACCAAAGTATTCTGAAAGAACGAAAATATGAAAGGTTTACTAAAGTAGTAATTTGTTGTTTTTAACAATTCCGTAATAGAGATGAGCGAACATCGAGCATGCTTGTGTTCGTCTGAACCCGAGTGTGCAGCGTTTGATTACTGGTGGCTGAAGAAGTTGGATGCAGCCCTAAGGCTGCCTAGAAAATGTGAATACAGCCATAGGCTATGTTCCCACTTTGGAGATGGCCACTAATAAAGATCATTATGATTATTAGTGGCCGTCTATATAACAAAATGGCTGCCTTTGTTCGCTATGTTCCTGAAGTGGAAACATTGTCACAGGCTGTATCCATGTTTTCCAGGACTACACTAGTCAAGTCTGCATTAAAACAAGTTTTCAACCAATAAACAAAAGTCTAATTAAAACATAAAAAAGAATAAATAAAGTACAGTATAAACTCATCTAAGAAAGTATATGATTTAAGAAAGCATTGTATAGTACAAGTGATAGGATGGAATTCTGGAGGGTCTCTCGTGATAACTACTAAGGAAACAGAAGCAGCAGTAGTCAACAAACAACACAAAAGTAGTAGGATATAAAACAGAGCAAGCATACTGTAAAATGTTCTTGGTAAACTTGATGATGTGAGAGAGCTACCTGCTGGTAATATGCTTCTCAGAATCCAATAGTAATTGATTATCCATTGCAGAAGTGAAACGGTGAGATGTGCAAACCATATGGATGTAAATACTGGTATATCCTCAAATCAAAGCAATCTGCTATATGGACCATCCTAAATGTTCTTGATGTTTAATTATTACAGCCCCGACAATATCTAATTTTTGATACTGCACTTGTCTTATAAAGCTATAAGTTGATAGCACTCTATACTTTGTTTTCTTGGACGAAAGGTCATATAGATCTTCTTACCATTCAGTATGAGCAGGTCTATAGCTATTCTGGTATTCTGGGATTGTGGTTTGTTTAAAATTCTTCATGAGCACACTTCAATCTTTCATCATCTCTTAAAGATGTTTAACCATATGCTTACTCCAAGGTGACTTGTGGCTATGTGATCTTCGTAGCTCCACTGGATGACATTTTAGTGCAGGCTTAGTCAGTCTGGATTCCCAAGTTATAATGTTGGTAAAACTGTTTTGTGGTTGGAAAACTAGACTCCAGCACTAACTTCTAGTTCATTTTGCTCAAGTCCTCTAGTAAGTCTGGGTTTGCACGTATCTGGTGGTCTAGCATCCGGCTTTTGTGACAACTTATGGCACAACTGATGGCAGAAATGCATCAGTTGTCAGTTTTACATTAAAGTGTAACTGTCATTATAAAAAACTTTTGACGCGTCATAGAGACATGTCAAAAGTTTTGATCTGTCTGGGTCTGAGTGTTCAGACTCATACCGATAGGGAGATAGAGAGGGAAGAGCATCACAGTCCGTAGAGTAAGCTAAAATGATTGAGTAAGCACTAGATATGAATGCAACTTCTCCTTTTGATTATCGGTTGCTAAAGAAGTTGGATTCGGCCTTACGGAGTCCTAGAAAACAGGGATACAGCCTATGGCTATATCCATGTTTTCCAGGCAGCCTTAAGGCTGAATCCAACATCTTTAGCCACCAATAATCAAATGCTGAGGCTTCCAGGTTCAGATGGACTGGAGCATGCTCGAGTTGCGCTTATCTCTACTAAGCAACAATTTTTGTTAATATCTAAGCTAATTATTTAACTCTTTCTATGCCATTAAAGGATCCCGTCTATCCACTTTAGGGTAAAACAGAATAACATATATAAAACATTAATGCATTTCATAGGACCACTAGAAACGAAATTCAACAATTGTCCGGCAGATATAGAATATTGAATATAGTGGAACAGACTTTGCCAAGGAATTTTCCCTGAAGCCTGTTAAAGCAATAAGCAGATCATTTAATTAAAAGCTAGAGTTTTTTCCTCAACATATTTTTTATGATTATATTAAGCAATAACTGGTGAAATGACACTACTGTAATTCATATAATGTGCCAAGAACAGTCCTGCACTACAAATACTCCTTTGTGATATTATGCGCTTACAGGTGCCCAAATGCACCTGCTGTAATGGGAAAGTAAATGGATTTGTCACCATAATGGAAACATATGCAGGTGTACAAAAGTTTACTTTGTTGTTTTGGGGAGGGTGAACTTTCCTCTTGAACATGAATCAAGCAGTATTTTCAGGAAAATAATAGGACAGCTCCCTTGAAAAAAGTAGGATTAGTTATGCGCTGGCTTGGACCCGGTGGACCTGTGAAACAACAAAACATGGGACAAATCATATTCTATGTAACAGCTCAATAATAATTTGTCAGTATTTGTACAATTTTAGGTTAGGTCAACAATTACACTCATTTGTGTGATGCGGTGGAGAGGAATATGCTGCAGTCTGCAGTCACAGTGTTGCCCAGGATCGGTAAAAAAAGTCTTAATACCATAACAGCAATGGTGACACACTCCGTAGGGCTACAGCGTAGAAGAAAGGTCACAGTTTTTTTTCCAGCGATGTTTATTGAGTCCACACAATTAAAAATCCAGCTGGACTTAATAGACATCGCCGGAAAGAAACCTGTGACCTTTCTTCTACGCTGTAGCCCTACGGAGTGTGTGCGGAATACAACCGGGTTTCCCCGGTTAGCTACGTGCTGAGTCAAGGTGTCCAGTGCTGGTTCCTCATTGTGTTTGCTATAACAGCAATGGGGAGTGCAATGATGGAAACAGAAAAACTGACAGGATGATGAGGGTAGTAGTCCTCACTTTATTACCGTCTGGGTAACAGTAGCTGCAATGCTTTTATTAGACCTCCTGCACTTTTTAATACACTGCACTAGGATAATAGGGAGCAAAGGGAAGAAGTTGCAGTGGAGCCAAAGGACCACAGATGAACAATCTTTATTCCACTATCTTCAGGGTAGATGCAAAGTTTCGACAGAAAAAAATACCCTTTGTCAAACATAGGTTGTATGTACAGGGTCAAACAGGGTATCTACACTGAAGAACTAAAGATGGTAGAATAAAGATTGTCCACTGTTCAACCATTACTCTCTGGCTCCGCTGTGACGTCTCTGTCCTTTGATGTTTGGGTAGGGTTGTGAATCCTCACACGGTAAACGAGAAGAATGATGTGCCCAGTGCTGGTTCTTTCTTTTCTTCACATTAGAATGATGAGGATGATGGTGGTATTACACCCCCAGGGCACTCCCTAGCTGCGTAGTTCTTGGCTGATGGTGGTTGAGGTGTCCATTATAGTGATGTGCAAGATCAGAGCTGCAAGAGTAGCTTGAACAATAGTAACTTGGAGTTCTCTTTACCTTTAGTCACGGGTAGCTCTTACAATGTAGAGTCACACATCTTTTACAGGTTCAGACAGGCTTCATGTTGGCTTGAGCATAGTTTCTGAATGTAAAAGGCACATAAAATACTTAACTATATGCTTGGTAGTGAACCCTGTAGGACGCAACATTACTGTATATAGTTCTCAAATTTACCAGATATTTTTATTATCTCCAGTAGCACTGGCTTCAAAAAGGTCTGAATCGAAGGACTAAAATTTTGCAGATTTTTTCATGTGTTTTTGTATGGAATAAATCATTACACAATAATTTTCTTCACCCAGTCTGGAGTGCTGCAGTCATTTATCTCCAATTTACCAGCTATTTTCAGTATCTCCAGTAGTGGAGTGTTGTACCATGTTGGGCATCTGTAGACAAGATGTGACAGGAAATACAGCCATGTGATATCTTTTGTATATTGGCTGACTAAGTTTGATCCACTCTGTCAGCACGAGGGTATTACATAACTTTATTTCCTGTTTTTATATTTGTACTATTGTTGTATTCAGGTCATCCATTTCTGGCCAAATATTTTCAACTACTTCAGTTACTACCCTGAGACTGATAGATTGAAAGTCTCTTGTATGTCTGAGTGTGTTTTCAACTTTTTCCAGTGACTTTTTCCAGTTACAAATGATTGTTCGGGCAAACTGAAATTGAAGGAGAACAGGAGGTGGCATAAATGTAATAAACATGTTATACACACTGGTCCCGATTGACTGAGCAGGCAGCTATTGCAGTAACATTATGTAACAGGAACCTGAAGATTAGACCATTGGAGGACCAGAAGGAGCAGCGTGGCTGCTGCAGAGAACTAAGATGGAAGTGTATAACTTGTTTATTATGTTTATGCCACTCCCTCCTGCCCTGCAATTTTTCATACTGCCTTTAGTAAAAAACCATGAGACACCTATAAGCCGCCTGGAAAAACAGTCTTCAAAACAGCTTTTAGTATGGTGTCTCTGTGTCGTTTTTGAAGCACTGGCAATTTCTAGATTTTTTTTTTACCAAGCGTTTTTTTTTTAAACTGACATGGATTTCAATGTTAGCTGCCAAGCAGATCTGCTCTAAAAAGTAAAATGTCACAAGTCACAGAGCTGATTTTCATGCTGATTTGAGTATTCCCTATTGAGGTCAATGGGAGCTGGAATATAGGTACATATAATATATTTACAGTATATGCCAAAAGTTTCCCTTAGATGCAGATTCTACCTCTGGTCTGGGATCTCTAGCACCTATCTTCAGATTTAAAGCCCCCTTTTGCCCTGCTCGGGACCCCTTTAGGGGATTAAAGTCTGCAATTACATAAATGCCATAGCTTTACAAGTAACACTATTTATATCTCTCCAGCAGTCATGCAAACAGCACAGTTCGCTAGCCTATGATTGTGCAACTCCCATTAAGGTCAATGGGAACCATAAAAATCGTTTAACTCACTGGTTTGGGCTGTTTTTGGCTTCTTCACCCCCTCCACTAGCCACAAATAGGCTAGGTAAGGGTCCCAGAGTAGGAACCTGCATCTAGGGGACACTTACAGTATGGCATACCCTGTGGATATGCCATAGGTTTTCCAATTGGGTATAACCCTTAGTAAAGTGAGCACGGTTGCTCAGGGGTTAGCACTGTAGCCTTGCACTGATGGGGTCCTGAGTTCAAATCCCATCAAGGGCAACATCTGCAAAGAGTTTGTATGTTCTCTCTGTGTTTGTGTGGGTTTCCTCCGGGTACTCCAGTTTCCTTCCACACCCTAAAACATACAGATACTGTAGGTCAATTTAGATTTTGAACTCTAATTGACAGACCAAACTTGACACACTATGTAAAGTGCTGCGGAATCAGTTGACGCTACACAAATAAAAGCATTATTATTTGTCTGCACACAGATAAATTCCATACCAAAATCCGTACAAAATTCCATTGTGCGGCTATGCAGTTCCAAGTCACCTAGCATCTACCCTTAGAATGTCTTTAACAATAGGTAGACACAGTAAACCCTGCACATGAACTCTGTGTGATTCCATCTATTTAGGCATTAAGCCTTTCATTATCATGCTACAACTGTAACACTGCGATTTAACCAAGCAAAGCCACCAGTAACCGTCATGCTTAGCCGTGTTACAATGTACTGGAAGGAAGGGCACTCTTCACAGGATATAGGACCAGCTTCAGCTAATAGAGGCACTGAACCAATGCACTAAACACTGCTCCGGGCAGGACTTATAACAGCCAAAGTCACAATAAAAGAAATGTCAACAATCTTAATAAGGTTTAATAGAAGGTCAGATTATCCATGTACTTAGTCACCATCATTCTTCAAATGGGATTTGACGGACATGGCCTTTTAAATGCATTTTGTCAGCATGTCATTCTACAGTTTAAATGCACATACAGTAAAATGAATGGCAATTCTTGATGATCAGTGACTTTCACTAGAATTGGGACAGTTGCATTTTAATTGACTTTTCCCCCTTGAGCGCATTGCTGTACTCTGCGGTACACTGGCAGCAGGAGGAAACAGCTGAACTCTTGTCCAATTTCCCCAGCTCAGCCGTCATGTGGTATCCATTTGCAGTGCCACTGTCATGGTTTACATTCAGACATGTGTCTCACAGATTAAAGTGAGATTTTCTGACTCGTGTATATAGATTACATTTTCTAAATTTGGATACATTAGTGGTTGGGTACTGTATATAATGTAATCTTTATGTGTATGTGGCAATAAAATGGTCTTTGTAAAGTTTGTATGTAACATTAAAAGTTTGTGGTTTGTAAGATAAAACTGGAATAACATAATGCAATTATATATCTACAAAGAACTGAATGTGCAATGATTTTTATATTCTAGGCTCGGGTCAAACACATAAAGTTAACCTCCATAGCAAGGAAGGAGACAAGCAGATCCAGATAATAGGCTGCATGTGGCAACTAGCAGTGTTTAAATAAGAATTATATCCACCAATGGGCTGAACATGAATGTTGAATAAAGTGAAAATAATACTAATATTTAATAATAATAATAATAATAATAATACCACCAATAACAGACAAGAATATAATAATAATAATAATAATAATAATAATAATAATAATAATAATCAAGAATACTGTAACAAAGCAGGTGCATGTTAACTTAGATGCAGTTATTTGGCCCAGAGGTCATTTGCAGAATCCTTGTTTTCTTAGCTCTCTAAGAACTGACAGCAGGAAAAGGTCAACCTTACTGAGGCCAGAGATGTAACTACTAATGTTTTTAACATCAACTGGCAGCATTACCACAACTTTCTTTTACTTTACTTTTATATTACAGAGGATATGGGGGACCTGGACCATGCAGAGGGTGTGGGGGCCATGGACCAGGCTCTTGAAGAGGTCCACAAGGGGATTAGGTGAGTCCTGCGTGGCAGCAACTGGTGACGGGGGGTTTTGGCAACGGGCGGCCTTACTTTCGGGGGGCCCCACTTTAGGTTAAAGGGTAGAATAGTTGGGGTGTTTTATTTTAGGAGAGTGTTTTATTTTCGGGAAAACACGGTATTGTATTCAAACATGGAAAAGGCTATTTGTCATTAAATAGAACCTCTTACTTTTTTGTAAATGCTTCAATAAACTTCCTAATTTATATATTTTTTAAATATCTGGGATATTTCTTAGCATTTTTACATTAATAAAAATATTTGATATAATATTATATATAAAATATATAATATTTTATGTAAAAATTTGGCCTTTAGTCCTTCCTTAAAAATTAAAGGGGTACTCTAGTGACTTTTTTAATATGTAGTTTTGCTCAGGGTGGGATAAAAAAGACTCCCCTTCTTAGATCCCCCGCTGTCATTTTTCTGGTCTCAGTGTTGACAGAAGGAAGGGGGTGCTCAGTCATTGACTGGCTCCAATGGTGTCCCACCTCAATCACTGGCTAATCAGGTACTTTCTTACAGGAAGAGGTATCATCAGAATAAAGGTGATAGGGGACCAGGGAAAGTGAGTATAGTTTTTATTTATTTATTATTTATTCCCAGTCTGAATAGAATTACATGTAAAAATAGTAACGCTTTATCCACATTTACCCATCTTGGGGGAGATAAAAACTAGACAGTCTAAGAAAGCATCCCTACAGGTTTGTCAGCTTAAATAATACTCCAATTGAGAATCTAAGGGCTCTATTACATGGGACAGTTATCCTGTGAATCGTTATATCGTTCAAATTTAAATGATAATCATTAGGTGAGTGGGCAGGTAACAATTAAAAAATTGCTTGTGTGTTGTTGATCTTATGCTGCGTTTACACGAAACAATAATTGGCCCGATCGTACGATTAACGATGTCAGAGTAACGATTTTTTTTTCATAACGATCAGTGTTTAGGCGGTATGATATATCCTACGGAAAAATCGTTTTGCAATCGTTTTGCCAGCCCGCAGCCTTGCCCCCTGCCCACAGCCCGGCCCCCCGCTCGCAGCTCGGGCCCCCGCTCATCCGCAGCCCCCTGCGCCGCCCCGATCGCCACTCCTGCCGCTCCAATCGCCATCCCCGCTGCCGCTCTGATCGACCGACCCCCCCCCCGCCGCCGCCGCCGCTCTGATCGCCCCCGCCGCCCCGGCCACGAGCATACGTTACCTGCTCCGCGTAGCAGGTGTTTGAAATCCCTGGCTCCCCTCTTCAGTGCATTGATTGGCTGAAGAGGGGAGTCAGGATTTTCAAACGGCTCCTCTTCAGCCAATCAGTGCTGAAGAGGAGCACTGATTGGCTAAAGAGGAGCTGTTTGAAATTCCCGGCTCCCCTCTTCAACCAATAAATGCACTGAAGAGGGGACCAGGGGATTTTAAACACCTGCTACGCGGAGCAGGTAACGTATGCTCGTGGCTGGGGTGACGGGGCGATCGGAGTGGCGGCGGCGGGGGGGGCGATTGGGGCGGCGGGGGGGGGGGGCGATCGGGGCGGCCGGGGTGGTGATCGGGGTGGCGGGGGTGGCGATCAGAGCGTCGGCGGCGATCGGGGTGGCGGGGGTGGCGATCGAGCCGGCGCAGGGGGCTGCGGATGAGCGGGGGTCGGGCTGCGAGCGGGGGGGCGGCCTGTTGGCGGATGGACTTTCGCGCAACGACTGTTTACACGGAACGATCTGCGAATTTTTGGAAAACGACGAACGACAATTTAAGAACATGTTGTAAGATCAAAATGAACAATTTCACGTTCGTCGTTTGATCATTCGCTACGTTTACACGGAACGATTATCGTTCGAATTTGATCGTTATCGTGCGAATTCACACGATAATCGTTCCGTGTAAACGCAGCATTAGAGCTGACTATAGAATCATTGTTAATCATTCAGTAATTGTTTGCTAAATATTTCTTAGTTGTACACATCGTTCATTCTTTTGCTTGGATCAGAAGGATTAAACAATTGTAGTAATAATCATAGTAGTGATCGTAAATAATGTCTCTGTGTCACTCTGTGTGTTATTGGGAACAATTTGGCTCGTTCCCAAAATATCTCATTTGCGCTTTATTGTTAATCGGTAATAATTAAAAATCGCTTCGTCTAATAGGACCTTAATGGTGTGTTTACACAGACAGATCTGACAGATTTTTGAAGCCAAAGCCAGGAATGGATTAGAATAGAGGAGAAATCTCAGTCTTTTCTTTATGACCTGTTCCCTCTTTATAGTCTGTTCCTGGCTTTGGCCTCAATAATCTGTCCAATATCTGTCAGAAAAATCTGATTTAGTAAACACACCCTAAAGGTCCATTAACACAGAAAGATTATTTGACAGATTATCTGCCAAAGATTTGAAGCCAAAGCCAGGAATGGATTTGAAAAGAGTAGAAATCTCAGGCTTTCCTTTATGACCTGTTCCCTCTTTATAGTCTGTTCCTGGCTTTGGCCTAAATAATCTGTCAGATAATTCAGACTTATAAACACAACCTAAGACATATGGAAAATATATTGATGTTTGGAACCCATGCATCTCTGAAACATCTCTCAACTCATCATGGGTCATCCCTGTCGACACATATCTCTATTGTAGACTCTTAAGACAATATGTCATTGCCCTACTTAATATGTATTATTTTTTTACATTTTTTCTATCTAGGAGGTTAATACCTAGAAGAATTAAGAACTCCCATCAATTATATTTAACTGTGAACAATGTATCAAATGGTTTTATTATTATTATTTATTTATTTATTTATAGAGCGCATTTAATTCCAAAGCGCTATACAAGAGATAGGGGGTTAACAAACAGGAACAATACAAGATCAAAAACGCATTACATGAAGACAAATAGCAGACTTATTCATGGGGGAAGAGGATCCTGCCCGCGAGGGCTTACAATCTATATTTTCTGTCAACTTTTTTTGACCAAAAAAGAAAGTAAGATTACAATATATGGGGCACGGGCTCTCAATGGTTTGTGCTTTAGGGGTTGACCCTGTCATCTCTTCTTCTTCTGCATAACTCTTTCACTCTATATTCTAACACAGAGCTGCTGTTTCGGTGGTTTATGAGGCTATGCATACAGAGGGGATATGCTGGTGTCTTATAGATGAGCTGGGAATAACATGAAGTTTGGGCAGCAACAAATGTGTTGCCAGTTAGTCCTGGTGTTAATACTTTGAACAAAATAATTTAATGCATTAGTTAGACTTTGTACAAAGGCCAAGTGTGTCTCCATAGACCAATATTTCTAGTGTGCTGAGGTGTCAAAGCAGCAGGGTGGCTCAGTGGTTACATATTCATGGTGATCGTATGGCTTTCCTCCAGGAGTTTGGTTTTATAACACACTCCAAAAAGCATACAGAAAAGTTATTTTGCTTCCTATGTAACTGATATTGTAAGCCCCAATGGTGACACCAATGTGTGTAAAAGGCTACAGTATATGTACAGCACTGTGGAATATACTAGTGCTATATCAACTACAGGAAATAAATAAAATGTCTCGGAATGAAACTATAAATATTAAAGCGTCTATGAATATGAATAAATGGTGGAGGGTAGAGATGAGTCAAGCGAATCTGACAAATTCCAATTTGCAGCGAATCGGGCGTTTAATTTGCCATTTGCGAATTTGCCAGATTTGCTTTGCTAATTCGCTAAACATAGCGGCCGCAGTATCGAACACACATTTTAGCTCACACTTACACAGTTGCGTACATCACGCAGTTGCAAACATAACGCAGTTGCAAATACAACGCAGTTGTGTACATCATGAGATAAATATTTGCACGTTCAAAAATTATTGTTATACCATTCTGATCATCGAACAAATAATTTGTAACAGTGATCACGGACGATTAGCAGCATTGGTTCGAACATACGGACATTTACGAACATGTTTGCTCGCCACTATTTTTACTGAAATACATTTGTATGCAATTCATGAATATTCGCTAATTCTTGCCATTATTCACAAAATTCACAAATTTTCCAAGTGATTCGCTCATCTCTAGTGGAGGATGTCAGTCATAAAACATATCAGGAACGACTTAGGGCCCTATTCCACCGGACGATTATCGTTTGCATAATCGTTAACGATTAACGATCTCAAACGACCGCTATTGCGAAAGACCTGAAAACGTTCAGTCATTTCCATGGAACGATAATCGTTACTTATGATCGTAATTGCGATAGTTTCTTCTTCGCTATTTATACTCTATTGCGTTCGTATCTATTTCAAACGACCGAACGATGTCTTATTCAATGTGAACGATTTGCGAACGTTTTGCGAACGAGCAACGATAAAAATAGGTCCAGGTCTTATAAAGCGATTAACGATTTCTCGTTCGGTCGTTAATCGTTAACTGCATTTCAACCGAACGATTATCGTTAAGATTCGAACGATTTAATGATAATCTGAACGATAATCGTCCGGTGGAATAGGGCCCTTAAGGATTTGAATCTGTATAGTCTGGAGGAAAGAAGAGATGGGGGGACATGATTGAAACCTTTATGTATGTTAAAGGACTAAATAAGGTTCAAGAGGGGAGTCTTTTTAGTAAAAAAAAAAAACTGAACTCAAGAACACACTGAGAGGTTAGTTGGGGGAAAGATCAGAAGCAATGTGGGAAATTATTACTTTACTGAAAGAGTAGTAAATGCTTGGAACAAACTTCTAGCAGAGGTGGTTGTTAAATCTACAATAACAGAATTTAAGTCTGCCTGGGATAAACATATATCTATCCTAAGATATTAAGAAGGGAAATACTAAAAGGGCAGACTAGGAGGACCAAGTGGTTTTTTTCTGTCGACAATCTTCTATGTTTCTGTTTTTACTATAAAAATAAGAGTGCTTAAATATGACAAACAGACCTGCAATATATAATAAAACAAATCCTGGATATTGTACTAGAATGTCATATTCAAAATGCAGCTGCTGCACTACATCTCCCATGATGCTCAGCTGGTGTAGAAGCATGCTGACATCCACCGTCTAAGGGTCTAACATGTGGAAGACTTAGCACATTGTATTTGCCAGTTTTTCTCCTATATAAATAAGCCCTCTCACTCTGATTCATAATTCTTTGGTCAATAAATGCCTTAACCAGAAGCATGTGTGTTGACAAGTTATTGCTTAAATGTAATCTGAATTGGCTTATCCATCTCTGAGAAAAACGGTTCTATCTGAAATCCATTACATGCTTTTTGCAGCTTGCGGTGCATAATATTATGTAGCAAAATGAATAGCTTGTTTGATTTTCAACATAATATTGATTCTTAGACGTACACATATATTGTGTTATTCTTACTCGGAATGCGTGAATGTTAAGTTTACCTGTTTTTTGTTTTTTCCCCTAAGACCTGCATTGAAAAAGATGCCCTGTAACTGCCTCTGCCATACATCAGAGAAAGTAGGAAACTTCAGTTCTTCTAAATCCTTTTTGCTATTTACACTAATGATTTGTGCACCACTTTCTAATCTCCACATTCAGATGATTAGACAATAACGTTAGATTGTCCCTGTGTTCTCCCAGCAGTTGTGCATATTTACCGAGGCGTCTTGAGTGAAGATTGTGCACATACCGTTAATCCATCAGCCTACCTTGGTTACAAGCACAGATGAAATCACTGCTTCCAAGATCTTAACCTTTCAAGTTTAAAATGTTTCTTTCCAGTTCTGGCTGCTGGCGAGTGAGCGCTGGCTTGGAAATTCCTTGGTGTTCTGAAAATACCCAATGAGCCAACAACTTTGCAAAATACTACTGAAACCCTATTAGTCTGTAATAGCTCAAAAAATCCCATATTTTCAGGATGCAAAGGCATCAAGATATTGTGTAATCCTAAACGGAGGACCTGAAAGTGACTGTTTCAGTGTTTGTGATTTGTGATCTAAAGGCACAGATATTAAAGGGATACTCTGGGTAAGGTATTTTTTTTTCGAACTGGTGTCAGAAAGTTATATGGATTTGTAAACTATTTCTATTTAAAACTTTTAAGTCTTCCAGTACTTATCAGCAGCTGTATACCTTGCAGGAAGTGATGTATTCTTTCCAATCTGACACAGTGCTCTCTGCTGCCACCTTTGTCCTTGACAGCAACTGTCCAGAGCAGGAGCAAATCCCCCTAGAAAACTTCTCCTGCTTGGACAGTTCCTGTCACAGGCAGATGTGGCAGCAGAGAGTACTGTGTCACACTGGAAAAAAAAGACCATTTCCTGCAGGAGATATACATTTTTTTTTATAAAAACCTTCCTAGATCCCCAATGTATTTATGTAAAAAATTTGGGCTGTGATATTGGCTGATAACAGAGAACAACAGTTATCAAGTGCTCTATGCCAAATGTCCCCAAATGCCATGCCAGGCCAAGCGGATCAGACATTTGGATGCCTATAGAGGACAGACTGTGATAATGGCTGTAAAGAGACAACAACGATGAATGATTGCAGTATATGTCAAGGCGGAAAATATTACAAAAACCTTCCTGGACACCTGATGTACTTAAGTGCCAAATTGGCGCCTAACAGTCCAGGCATTTAGATGCCTATAGAGGACAGACTGTGATTATGGATGATAACAGGGAACAAAAGCAAGTGCTGTATACATTTATCAAGGTCTGGACTTTTATGAAAACCTTCCCGGATGCCAAATTTGAGGTCAAATGGTTCAGGTATTTCGATGTCTATAGAGGGGAGACTTTGACAATGGCTGATAACAGAGAACAACAGTTAGCATATGCTGTATATGTCCAGCAACATTGGGATTTTTACAGAAGCCTTCCCAGACACTCAATGTACTTATTTGCCAAACTTGGGGCCAAATAGTTCAGGTGTTTAGATGCCTATAGAGGACCAAGAGATGGATGGACAAACAGACATTCATAGAGGACATATAGACTTTATAGTTACACCATAAATGTTCAAGGCAGGGAAGCACGTTTACTACATACACAGCTCTGCAGAATATGTTGATCATATATAAATAACCAAAAATGTAGTAAAACCAATGTACTGTATATCCGTTTGTGACAGCAGCAAATGTAACAAAGTATGGTGCTTGGTACCAGGTTATCTTCTGAATGCAAATGTCCCCCTGAAGTTGTGGACAATGCACTCTGACTATATATTTTGTACAAATGTAATGCTTGAAGTATTATTTCTTCAGGCAATTTGCTGGGTGGTCTTCTTGTGAAGAGTGACAAGCAGAATAGCAGATAGCCAGACATCTCTAGGATTGGAGCTCCCACCCTCAGAGCACAGATTGAAAGTGAGCCATGTTGACAATGTACATTGATGTCTGAGCTTAACTGTATATGTACCTGAAGGACAAAATAACAATAAATTGCTTTTTTTCGGTTTGCAGAAAATACGTTGTTACAGTCCATGAAAATATTGTAAATGTATTATATGTATGAGTAAAATTTTATACTAAGTATAATAAGTTTAACTGTTTTCACAAATAATAGTTAAAATAAATAAATAAATAAATAATAATAATAATATATACATTTGATTAATTTACAAAAAAAAATGGGGATCAAAATAAAATGAATATTTGGAGTGACCACATTTTGCCTTTGAAACAGCATGAATTCTTCCAGGTAAACTTGAAGAAAGTTAGGGATTTTGTATTATTCTAGTCAGATGTATAATTGATCAGTTATACCGTACCAAACAGGCATCAACAGAAAAAGATGTGTTTGAGGCCTGAAACTGGGAGAAGAACAGCCAAACTCTTATATTAAGGTAAGGTTGTAGAAAGCAGTTTCATATCAAAGGTGATAAGCCATGGCCCAGCACAGCAACTATACACATGGTAGTTATACTGTATCAACAAGGTCTTTTCCAGGTAAAGGCAGTTTGCACTAGACTGGCATCTAAAGATGTGCGTTTCAAGGGTTGAGGACCATAGAGACAATGACTGGCCAAGAAACTTGCAGCAAATCAAAGGCATGTCATACTTACATCCATTCAAAATTGGAAGTTGTGCCATCAGCTCAGAACTGGCAGGAACCATTAGGATCTAGATATACCCAGGGCCGATTCTAGGTTTTCTGCTGCCTGAGGCGAGAATTGAAATGGCGCCCTCCCCCCCCCCCCCCAAATTAACGAATAGTAGTTAAGAAATCTATGTAGCTAACTGCATAAACAGATATATACATACATAGATATATACTAGCAGCAATATACAGCACATATATACCAATAATGAATACATTGCACGGATATATTCTTTTTATAGCGTTCACCGTGCAGAGAAGTAATGCCGTTTTTGTTTAGTTCAGATATTTCTATAGATATATATAGTTTCTATAGTCTCAGGGTATGTTCACACTATGGAATACACTCAAAGATTTCAAGCGGAGACAGTGCGGCAGACTCCACTTGAAGTTCCACCTGTCCAATTGACTCAATGATATTTTCCAGCTCAATCCGCCGTCCGCCCAAAGAATTGAGCTTGAGAATATCATTGAGTCAATGGGACAGGTGGAACTTCAAGTGGAGTCTGCCGCACTATCTCCGCGCGAAATTTCCGAAAGTATTCCATAGTGTGAACATACACTCATAGTTATATATATTCTTGTGTAGATTTTTTTTTTATTTGAAAAATAGGGAAAAGTAGTGATTTTTTTATACAGTGGATTCTTTTTTACATTACACTGCACTAATAATGTAGGTAGTGTATAGTAATTTTTATGGTATTATTACAGTGTGCGGCTATAACTATGGCATCTAGGGATTTTCTATTGCTTCCCCAGCAAGGTGACTATGTGTACAGGCTGTGGGGGCGCTAATAATACAACACAATGCCAGTCACTGGGGACAGATAGCAGCTAGCAACCCTGGGTATAGACTGGGCTCAGCTACTGAGATCACTCCATACTTATACAGGGCACATCTGCTGTACATACAGGGCAGATTAGATACACACACACATACACACTCACATATAAATATATATATATATTTATATATACACACACACATATATACACACACATACACACTCACATATAAATATATATATTTATACACACACACACACACATATATACACACACACAAATATATTCTCACATACACACACACTGTATACACACACATATACTGTATACACACACATATATTGTATACAAACACACATATATTGTATACACACTCACATATATTGTATATACACACACACTTATACTGTATACACACACATATACTGTATACACACACACATATACTGTATACACACTCACATATACTGTATACACACACATACACACACACATACTGTATATACACACATATACTGTATACACACACACACATATATATATATATATATATATATATACTGTATACACACATATACTGTATACACACACATATACTGTATACACACTCTCATATACTGTATACACATACACACACACACACACACACACACACACACACCTCCTGTGTCTGTCTCTTCCAGCAGATGTCACATCCCAGGCCATCAGTGGAGGGCTCAGGAGATGAGGCTGTATGGGAGGGGACAGGGCACACACAGCTTCCAGTCAGCTCTACTGTGGTGCTGGGCCTCCCTCCCCTTCTCTCTGCTCCGACAGAGACAGCCAGCCAGCTAGGAGACAGCCGCCCCCAGTGACAAGGCTGTCCATCACTGAGAGGGGGCCTGAGGAGAAGGCAGAGGTGCCTGGTGATGTGCCTGCAGACCGGATGAAAGTGAAAGTAAGGGATTGTGCCGCCCCCTAGTGGGGTAAAGAATCTGCCGCCTGAGGCAGAAAGCTCAGTCTGCCTCATGGCAGAAACGGCCCTGGATATACCCTTCTATTAGTCAGAGAAGTCTGTCCAGACGTGGCCTACATGAAAGAGTGAAAATATCTTTAAAGTGGAATTTTAACTATTTGACTGCAAAAGAAGGCAATTTACCAAAGGACTGGTGAATAGTACAGTGAAGCATGGTGGAGGTTTCTTGCAAGTTTGGGGCACCATTAGGGAAGCTTATGATTGTTGGGAATTTTTTTCCCTGTGATGGAGCAATTGGCCTCTGCTTCATGTTTTTTTTGCCATCCTCTGGATCAAAACTATAGGGTTATACTGTAGGTTAAACTTGATGGACTTTTGCCTTATTTCAACCTTATCTATACACAAAATAAAGAAAAAGAAATCAGGTATAAAATCCATCACACCAGTCAACATAATCAAAAAGTAGCAAAATCTTAATTAAATGTGTTTATTTACTATGTTACTATGTACATCCGCATTAGATCTGTTAGTTTAGTATCATCTGCAAAAATGGAGATTCTACTCTGTAGCCCCTCTACAAGGTCATTAATAAAAATATTAAAAAGAAGTGAACCCAACACTGACCCCTGTGGTACCCCACTAGTAACTAAAAGCCAATCTGAATATGTTCCATCAATGACCACCCTCTGTTTTCTAGCACACAACCAGTTACTTACCCATTTATTTACCCAGTTACTGCCTTTGAAAAGTCCAGATACACAACATCCACAGCCTCCCCCTGCTCCAGTCTATAACTTACCTCTTCATAGAAGCCGATCAGATTAGTCTGACAGGACCGATCCCTCATAAATGCATGCTGGTACTGCATCGTAAGATTTTTTTCATTAAGATACTCCAGTATAGCATCACTTACAAACCCCTCAAATACTTTACCTACTATAGATGTTAGACTTACGGGCCTATAGTTTCCAGGATCACTCTTTGACAATAGCTATGCGCCAGTCCTGTGGAACAATCCCTGTCGTTATAGAATCTTTAAATGTTAGGAATATCGGTCTGTCTTACACAGTTTTTAATTCATGCAAAACTCTAGGATGGATACCTTCTGGGCCCGGTGACTTATGGATTTTAATGTTTTTAAGGTGTCTCCCCACTTCTTGTTGTGTTAGGCAGGTGAGATTTATGGGAGGATTTATATTATCCCTAGTCATGTCCTCTGTTATGGGATTCTCCTCTGTGAATACAGTAGAGAAGAATGTATTAAGTAGATTGGCCTTTTCCTCTTCCCCAGATTATTTTTGAAGGGACCAACATTTTCGGTTTTAAGTCTTTTGTTGTTTATATAGGTGAAGAACATTTTGGGATTCGTTTTTATGTGGCTATCCTTCTTTCTGTTGCTATTTTTGCTTCTTTTATTTGCTTTTTACACATTCTATTCTTCTGTCTATAGTTGCTCAATGCTTCCCCACTACCATCTTGTTTTAGTAGTCTGAATGCTTGTTTCTTATCTTTTATTGCACCCCTTACAGCTGAAGTTAACCACATTGGATTTCTCCTATTTCTACTACTTTTATTCCCATATGGTATGTGTCGTTCACACAATTTACCCAGGATGCTCTCAAATATGTCCCATTTCTCTTGTGTACTTTTATTTATGAAGGCATTGTCCCAGTCTATGTTCCCAAGGTCCTCTCTTAGTTTTTGGAAATTAGCCTTCCTGAAATTTACTGTTTTTGTAGCCCCTCTACTAATAATTTTATTGAAGGATAATTGAAAACTTGCTATGTTATGGTCAATATTACCTAGGTGACCCTCCACCTCTATTTTTTATATTCTGTCTGACCTATTGGTTAAGATTAGGTCCAGGAGTGCCCCCCCTCTTGTTGGTTCCTGTACTAGTTGGGAAAGGTAATTATCCTTTACTTTTTCCAAAAACCTGCTTCCCTAGTCACTAGTGACTGTTCTATCCCCTCCCCCCCCCCAGTTCCATAATCTAGGCCCAGCTCTCCATCTACTCTGTCTTCACTTACTATATTGTAGTTGCCCTCCCCCCCGGTCCCCGGTCTTCCAACCTCTTAGCCATCTTCTCCCCCAGCACGGCTGCACCCTCCCCATTGAGATGCAGCCCATCCCTACCGTAGAGCCTGTAACCGACCGAGAAGTCGGCCCAGTTCTCCATGAACCCAAACCCCTCTACCCTTCACCAGCTCTTGAGCCACTTATTTACTTCCCTAATCTCCTGCTGTCTCTCAGGTGTGGCTCGTGGTACAGATAATTTTTCAGAGAATATCACCTTGGAGGTCCGAGTTTTAAGCTTCCTGCCTAAGTCCCTGAAATCGTTTTTAAGGACCCGCCACCTACCTCTAACTTTATCATTGGTGCCAATGTACACCATGACTGCTGGGTCATCGCCAGCCCTTCCCAGTAATCTGTCAGCCCGATCCGCGATGTGATGAACTCGAGCACCAGGAAGGCAACACACAGTTCGACGATCCCGGTCTTTGTGACAGATTGCCCTGTCTGTCCCCCTAATAATTGAGTCCCCCACTACCAGTACCTGCCTGGCCTGCCCTGAACTCCTGTTTCCCACCTTACTGGAGCAGACACCCCCTTGGCTTTCAGAGGCAGTGTTCTGCTGCAGCAATGCCACCCCTGAATCAACATCCCCCTCATCCGCCAATTTGGCAAACTTGTTAGGGGGGGGGGGGGGGCGATCAGGACTAGCCTCCCTTACACTCTTTCCTCTACCCCGTTTTCTAACTGTGACCCAACTAGTTGCCTCTTCCTGCTGCACCTCCATGCTATCACTCTCTCCCCCATCTACCCCTTGGAGCGCTTGTTCAGTGAGCAGCAGACCCCTTTCCAGTTTGCTAATGCATCTCAATCGTCGCAGCTGCTCATTTAGATCCAGGATCTGGGCTTCCAAACCAGCAACATGCACACATCTCCCACAATGGTATGCACCCTCGATCGGTTGATCAAGGATTGCGTAGATTGCACAAGATGTACATTGGGCTGCATTGTCAAACATGGCGCTCATTTTAATGGGGATATTATGTATAAAAAAAACAAACAAAACAAACAACAAAAGCAAACAAACTATGTTCAAAAGCAAATAAACAATTTGTTTTCCTCTAAAACTCCCCGAATCTAAAGTCCCAGAATATCAAAGTCCCACACTTGGGACAAAAACACACTTTAGATCAAAAACTTGCACGCTCCAGAACTTGCTCACAAATACAATATAAAAGCACTTACCTTGCAGAGATAGCTGCTTCTGGTTCCTTTCTTATTTTCTAAGTTCAAATTAATTTTATAGTACCTTTAATAATTTTATAGTACCTTTAATACGCTACACAATAACATGATATCTTCTTTTTATTAGGTGTAACTATCATTGCTAAAGTGAACATGGCAGTCCTGAGAATTTATAAATAAGTATGAATGGGAACGGGCTGCATCAGTATTAACTGCTACTCAGTGGTGCCAGTACTTTAAATAGTGCAGACACAGTGGCCCTGGAAGATTGAATGACGCTCTTCAGTTGATTCTCAATACTTAATATCACTAAGGGAAAAACAAATGAGTGTTGAGATCTTAGGGTTCCAAAAATGATGTGTACACTATAGAGAGAAGTGTCAAATTGACAGAGCTGGTAAGTTAAGCTGTGTCTGTGTCATGCCACTCAGATAACATGGAGAGTAATGTAGCCTTACATAGCTGGAAAGAATCACCTTCACTTCTCAGAGATCACCATTCTTCCATTGACCTCACGCCTCAGTCACAAGGAATGATATTGCTGTGGTGACAAACTGCAAGATATACTTATGTTACTAGAAGGCAAGGGATCAACGATTGACAACCATTTTATGCACTTATATAATCACTGCCGTAGTTTAACCCCTTAATTACTGGACTGTATTACTTATTTTTTCTCCATTTTTTTTCTTGACTAGTATGCCTATTTTTTAATGGGAAAAGTTTTATTTTCTCCCTCTTTTATAGATTTTTTTTTTCTATATTGTGATACATACTATCATACTTCTTGCTGGTTTTAGCATATTTACGATGCTTCAGGGCCCCAAAGCAAAATCTCTACACCTACCACAGACATTTTATGATATTCGAGTACTCTAATATGGCAATTGTCATAGAGGCTATTCTGAGCTGCAGCATGTGTGCTGTCCCACCACGGGTGTTGCTAGTCGTTACACCCTTCGCAAAAGCCTGTACTTTTTGTGTGTAAGTGGTGATGTAGTAGTGTTAAAGTTTTGTCACAAGATGTCACTGTTGTAAGTATATGTACTTAGTTATTGCACAGCTGTAGTAGTGAAAGGGTTATCGTTTGTTTGTATGTCACATGGATCTGTAGACCAATGAGAAAACACTCTTCTTCTATCCTATCCCTTCTCTACTTTCTTCTTCTATATGCACTCTTCACCCATTCACAGCACACTTTACAGGGGCTGTAGCTAGGAAGTCACATGGGTAGAGGAGTGTAAAGGTCTTTTGTCGCTAGACTCTGCAGAGGCAAGACGCAACCTACAGTTTCTTCTCAAGTAACTCCACTCAACACCATGCAGTGTTAAGCTCTTCACTAGAGAGTACAAGTCAGAGATCATCTTGAACCACGCCGTGGACTAGGAGAGTCTCAGAGCAGCACAGTATCCACAAAGCAGAATGCTAGGAACTGATCCAGATAGAGCAAAGTTGCTAGAAGCCTATGAACTCTATCTTGCAGCGTGGGTGTAAGCAAGGGACCCTCAGCATTGCGCTCATCCCAGGTAATAAGGTCTGGGGCTTGTGTCACGCACTAGGACCGGTCCCCCGACACTGGTAGGGCAATAGGTGGTGTGAAGAGCAAAAGAGTCAAAACACGGGCACAAGTATTCTCTCTCTTCTCAAGTATTCATCTATTTCTACCTCCGACATCCCGGCAGAGCACAGTACTACTTGGGTTGGGATTCTCACGACATCCTCCTCTCTACTCTTCTGATTCTTCTATATACCTTTTAGCACGCAACCCAGTCAGCACGACTGTACCACCCTCTATACTCTCACTGCAGATCTGAATCCTGAACTATCAAGTTTTTTATCGAGTGAAACGTCTTTTGTTAATGTAAAGCTGTATGACCTGCTGCACATAAGTATCCTTAGAGTAAAGCAGATTTTATTTATTATAAAGAGACTCTGTGATCCCTTATCAAGCACCAACACAGTACATCTACATTCCTTGGGTCATCTCCCCTATCTGTGGGTGGCAGTGCCAATAGTCACTATTCCACTCCAGACCACCGTGACATTAGCCCAAGGGACTCCACAACAACCCGGCTGGACACTGTTTACAAGGGAACAAGGTATAACCGGCCCTTTAAAAAAGAAGCAGGTGTGCCACTATACCTGTGTGCGCAACCGGCAATGGCGTCACAACATAACTTCACTGGGCCCGGAAAAATCTCAGTCAACCACCATAGAACTTGTGTCACACTTCACTGACTTCACTGTCGCCTTCACACCAAGGGTCACCACACATGCACACCTCCTTCCTTCTCCATCCCTCCCCTCTTGACTTCCAGCACTGAGCCCTCTCAATCAATCAAGGTAGGGAGAGAGGAGGGATGCATGCCGCAGCTCCTTGATACTTGAGTCTTGAGCATGATATAGAGCTGACAGAATTCCTAAGAAATATTTTGCAGTTAAATCTCGGCTTTACTTCACCTGGGGCTAAGGATTATATTTGTACTCCTAGCCATGCTTTGGTGTCCATGTGTCCTGCCCCTTTAGCTATATCCCTGCTTTGAGGCCATACAAATAAAGATATTTTTTTTATCATTGAAATTATTGAATTGTTATAGTTTAAATGCTTATGGAATAGTTTTTAGTTGGTAAATACAGCCCAAAGCAGTAAAGTATAAAATGACTTCTCCAACTCCTGGATTGCATGTTGTCCCAGATACCCAGACAGTTGTTATAATAGCCACATAGTTAGTTTTACCATCAACAACGACAGCAAATTATCTTGAACGTAAAACAGATGAACAGTAAAAGCTCTATGTATTTCATAGCTGTTGGAAATGCAGTTGACTTTAGACATTAGCATAGTTGTGTATCAGTTTAGGCATAGTGCAGAGACCAGTTGGCTTAAAGTATTAGCAGAGCCAGCTATCGGGATGACCGAGCAGCAGTGTTATTCTGATCTAACAGCTGCCAACATTCCTGACAGGAGATGAGGCAGATGTCCAAGGACAATCAGAGGGAAGAACATTTAAGCCAAAGTTTGCCTATCTCTTATTCTTGACTTGATCCTCTCCTCAAAGTTGAGCCACAGCTGCTGCACTTCAAGGCCCTTATAAACTGATCCAGCTGACTCCCTCCTCTTCTGTATTGGCATCCCATCAATATCTCATTAACCATTCACAAGACAAATGTTAACACATTGTAGCGTACATAGGAGATTGGGAGAAGCCTTCAAAAGGGAAACAAACAGGAAACCAACTCGAATCAACAAGTTACAAAGAAGTACAAAAGTTAACTTTGGAACTTTAACAAGATGGGGATACAGCATAGATAGTACATAAATACTTATAGATATAATAATACAAAAACTCTAAAGTCTTAAGGAGGCAGCTAAATTTATAGGCTGTTCACTGTTATTATGGCTATGGGAATCCAAACGTGTTATTTATTGTTTATTTTGTTAAAAAACAAAAGATCCTTAGAGGGGATTGAGGTGCTTGAGGACTGAGAGGAGGAGGTGCTTTTTGGCACATGATTTCCTTGCAACTTTTCATAGAAGCATAGAAGATTGTTAGCAGAAAAAGACCACTGGGTCCATCTAGTCTGCCCTTTTAGTATTTCCTTTTTTAATATCTCAGGATAGATATATGTTTATCCCAGGCAGGTTTACATTCAGTTATTGTAGATTAACCTACCAAATCTGCTGAAAGTATGTTCCAAGCATCTACTACTCTTAAAATAAAGTAATATTTGTATTGTTTCTGACCTTTTCCTTAATTAACCTCAAATTTTGCCCCCTTATTCTTGTGTTTGTTTTTTCTTCACCTACATGTGGAGTGCTGTGGTTCATTCCTTTGTATAGTCTGATTCGAAGATTTGTATACAATATTATAATATAGGCATCTACAGGGCAAATATATATCTTTCTATATGTGTTAGTACAAACGTGTCAAACTCATGCCCTCCAGCTGTTTTTAAAACTACAATTCCCATCATGCCTGGACAGCCAAAGCTGGACAGCCAAAGCTAAAGCTTTGGCTGTCCAGGCATGGCATGATGGTAGTTGTAGTTTTTCAACAGCTGGAGGGCCTGAGTTTGACATCACTGTATTAATACATTTAACCTTTGCAAAGTATTTTAAAGCAATTCTGTACCCACAATCTTCCCCCTCCCCCCCATACCGCTTGTACCATTGGATAGCTGCTTTTAATCCAAGATCTGTTCTGGGGTCCATTCGATAGGTGATGCAGTTATTGTTAAAAAAAACAACAAAAAACTCAACTTTTAAACTTGCAGCCCTGGTGTGGCCTAGAGTGTCTGTGTCTCAGGCTTGCACCGCCTGTCCATCCCTCCTTCCCGCCCTCTTCACCATTAAGAATGCCTTCCAGGCAGGATTTCTCCTAATCATCACATGTGCTTAATAGTTGAGGCACCTGTGCAGTGTCCACACAGGTCATGAATAAGAGAAATCCTGCCTGGGGCATCTCTAATAATGAAGAGCTTGAGAAGGAGGGACGGTGGGGCGGCACGGGCTCAGGGCACAGACACTCTAGGCCACGCCAATTTGACACCGGGCTGCAAGTTTAAAAGTTGTTTTTTAGGATAATAACAGCTTCACCTGCCGAACGGACCCCAGGACAGATCTTGGATCAAAATCAGCTATCTAACAGTACAAGCTGTTTGGGGGTCAGATTGTGGGTACAGAGTTGCTTCAAGGTATGCCCTAGCATAAATCCTTACCTCACTCCAACTATTCACATCATTCATATTGGTAAAGTTCACCATTACAGGTGTGTGTCCCATGATAACTTTGCAATGACTATTGGTAAGATTGCATAAAGGGGTAAATGGTCATATTCAAAGGTTTATTTATCCCTGGTCCCATTAGTTTGCTGAGAAATTCTACCCACAGGATCACTAGTAGGAAAAAAAAAAACAGGAGATGTGGGAAATTAGTTCTTATTCTGATGTACAAATAAATACAGATATGCAAAGGGGTCAAGTTACTAAGCCTCAACAAGTTATCCAGGAGAATAATAATATATTTATTTCTTTACTGAGACAAAATATGGGATCCTCTGAAAATAGGAGTCGGTCAATAAAGTAGTTGCCAAAATAAAGATCCTTCTTCTAAACAACAGTGTCCATACAGTGAGATGACCTAGAAGAGAAGCACACTTGGAATTGTTTGCTAGTAACAAGCTAGGAATGCAAATCTCTGACTTCCTGTAGAAGACAATTAAGTGGAGTGACATTTGACTTTTACAAGCTTCTTCATATTATTTGAACAGATACAAAGCATCACTTGTAATAAGCTGCTTAATTTGTACAGCAAAATAAAACTCCCATAGTTTACGTAGGTGGGGCTCAACCATATGGCATTTATTAAGAGAGGAGGCAGGCTGGGCATTAAAGGTATACTTACCCTTACAAACAGATGCTAACAACACTTTTATTGGCTCCACTTACACTATGATCACTTAATCCTTCCTTTCACTTTATCTTGCTTTCTTGTGTTTAGTCTTTTAAAGGAAGATTTCAAAACACTTGATGAAACATCTTAAGTCAGCCACCCATGTTACAAGCTTCTGATTTTCCTCGCATAGTGTCGGTTTCCTCCATAGTAAACTCTTAACCCCTTCAAGACCAGGCTATTTTTTGTTTTTGCCTTTTTGTTTTTTTCCTTTATGTGCTTAAAAGGCCATTGCAGTTGCATTTTTACACCTACAGACCCACATGAGCCCTCATTTTTGCGTCACTAATTGTACTTTGCAATGACAGGCTGAATTTTTGCATAAAAAATGCTGTGAAACCAAAAAAATATATATGCGCAGTGAAATTGAAAAAAAAAAAAATCTTTTTCTTTGGGGTGGGGGTGGGACCTTTGTTTTTCGTGTGTCCTATGGAAAAACTGGCATATTATATATGTTCCTCAAGTGGTTACGATTACAACGATATTTAACATGTTTAACTTTTATTGTATCTGATGGCCTGTAAAAAATTCAAACGATTGTTAACAAATATATGTTCCTTAAGATCGCTCTTTTCCCAGGCTTATAGCGCTTTTCTCCTTTGGTCTATGGTGCTGTGTGAGATGTAATGTTTTGCGTCATGATTTCTTTCTATCGATACCTTGATTGCGCATATGCGACTTTTTGATCGCTTTTTATTTAAATTTTTCTGGATTTGATGCGACCAAAAATGCGCAATTTTGCACTTTGGGATTTTTTTCTCTTACGAGAACAGGAATGTGATAAATTTATATTTTGGGTGATAACGCACGCGGCAATACCAAACATCTTTATTTATTTATTTATTTTTATTTATAAAATGGGAAAAGGGGGGTGATTCAAAATTTTATAAGGGGAGGGGTCTTTTTATTAATAACACTTTTTTTTTTTTTTACACTTATACTAGAAGCCCCTATGGGAGACTTCTAGTGTAAGCACATAGATATACAGCATAGATGGATGAGATAGGCACTCGATTGCTGCAGCCGGAAGCAACCGAATGCCGAGCTGGGATCAGCGCTATTACGGCACAGACCCCGGCCGGCACCAGTCACGGAAATCGCTCCTCCGTGACAACGTCACGGGGGAGTGATTTCCCCACTAGACACCAGGGAAAAGCTGCTCTGAAGTCTTCAGATGCAGCTGTCAACTTTGACTAATAGCCGCGGTCCTGGGCTACATGCGGCAGCCGGGATCGCGACTCTGAACTTCCCCATCGACGCAAGCAGGGGTGGATTAACTTTACTATGGCCCCGGGCTGTTCACCAAGCTTGGGCCCCCCCAACTCACTGTAACTATTGCGGCACTAACTTAAGTCTTCTTCCTCCATAATGCAGCCTGTAAAGGACCTGTGGTGACATCATTGTCACATGATAGGGTCCTTCAATATATTATCTAATGCATAGTTTCCTCAATGCAGTTTTGCCCTGATTTGTGCAAAATTGCGGTAAAAATCAGCAACTTTTATGCAAATTATGATTGAACATAAGTCTGTTTGGGGGCCATGGGCCACAAAACTGACCTATTATAATCCGCTACTGGGCGCGAGGACGTACAGTTATGTCCACTTGCGGGAAGGGGTTAAAGAAATAATGCTGTGATTTCATATACTGCATGATTCAAGCCTCAGAACAGTTGATAAATAAGAACTACAAAGGCCTAGAGTAGGAAAATCGAGGCAGCAGGAGATAGCAGTATTTTTATTCCCATTCATTGAAGATATTAGCAAGTATTTAGGGAATATGTTAAATAGACAATGTTTTTTCCTCATAGATATTTGATGGACCAAACAATGTACAGTATAATCTCAGTTCTAATAAGGAAGGTGTAGTATAATACTATATATATATATATATATATATATATATATATATATATATATAGAGTCACAGAGAGGAATTCACCACCGATCATGAGAGTGGACAGGCTGAAAGGTACACTTTAAATAAGTCCTTTAACTCCTTCAGGACCAGGCTAATTTTGGCCTTAAAGGGAACCAATCACCGGAAAAACGCATATAGAGCTTTTGAAATGTGCTGTTAGAGCACACAGCACACTTGCCACACGTGTTTCCATAGCCTCCGTGCCTTCCCCGTGTAAGCCGCAAAGTAACTTTATAAAACTGGCACCCTGTATGCTAATTACCTGAGGTAGTCACCTGGGCGGTATTCGGCTAGCAGGTAGTCACGGTCCCCTGGGTGTTCTTCCGCTGTAATCACGCCCCTCTGGGCGTGATTCAAATGGCCGAGTAGCTGTGACATTCTGATGCCGGACGCCGCCGCACATGCGCAGTGCAGCCGCTTCCATTCCGGCGGTACTGCGCCTGTGCAGAATAGCCTCGAATAGCATGTTAGCCGGAGTTCGAGGCTATTCTGCACAGGCGCAGTGCAACCGGAATGGAAGCGGCTGCACTGCGCATGTGCGGCGGCGTCCGGAATCAGTACGTAAGCGCGCCGACGTTGGGCACGGCGCGCTCCCGAGTGACGCCACAGCCACTCTGCCATTTGAATCACGCCCAGAGGGGCGTGATTACAGCGGAAGAACGCCCAGGGGACCGTGACTACCTGCTAGCCGAACACCGCCCAGGTGACTACCTCAGGTAATTAGCATACAGGGAGCCAGTTTTATAAAGTTACTTTGCGGCTTGCATGGGGAAGGCACGGAGGCTATGGAAACACGTGTGGCAAGTGTGCTGTGTGCTCTAACAGCACATTTCAAAAGCTCTATATGCTTTTTTCCAGTGATTGGTTCCCTTTAAGGACCAGAGACCATTTTTCAAATCTTACTTTATGCGTATATAGCTCCGTGATGCTTTAACTTATCCAAGCAATTCTGAGATTGTTAGGTTAGTGGTAATTTTTTTGTTTTCTTGTGAAAAATGCCCCATTTCATGATAAAATAACAAAATTAGCATTTTCGAACTTTAAATTTTTTGCAATTGTTTTTAAAATGATCATATGAGAATTAAATTTCCAGCGTCATTATGCAAGCAGTGATACCAAATATGTGACCTTTTCTTTTTTTACATGTATTATTTGCATCTCCCCCCTATGTGTTTATTTAACTTTAGTTATATATTTTTTTTAGTTTTTTTTTTTTAACATTTATACTTTATTTTACTCTCCCACCTTAGGGATGTCACTGTGTGATTGTCTGATGACAGGCGTGATATGTTGCAGTCCTGATCTGCACTGCCTTTATTATGCCTGTTACAGTCATAATAGATCAGACTCTGACTTAGAACAATTTTACACGAGCTGGAGAATCACAAGTTGGGCCCTGACCTAGGGAATAGCTATGGCACCATCATCAGCTAGATGGGATTCAGGTATACAGGTTTACTGAGTATTTAGATACTCCTCTCTGTTTGCCCTTTCTTGTAACACAAGTGACACGTTGAAATGAATACTAATCAGTTGTGTTTAATTCTTTTGCTTGCAATAATTTAAAGAAAAAGAGCATTCAGTTTATAGTTCTTTTGGTTCTTGCGCAGGTTGCCACTAGTCAACAGGCCTGGTTCCCATCTGTCATGGCTGACCAAGCACTAAGATAGCATTAATAATCTTTTGCAAATTAACAACAGGACTGTTTTCTCATTGAATATAAAGCCGGCAGGTTGAAAGCAAATACCAAAGATAACATTTTTATTATGCTTTCTGAAGTTCACATAAGGATTAAACAAGAGAAAAATAAAGAAATGTATGTATATGAATATGTCTTTATGGAGTAAGGAACTAAGGTAACGGTAATTGCCCAAAATTGCTACCTATTTAATGCACTTACCCTACTTCTCAAAAAAAAAAAAAAAAAATCATTTGTATCAAACATTGTTTTATTCTTTCTAAAATATCAGTGAAAGAAATGTACATGTAAATCTACTTCTACATGAAAATTAGTGCACTGTAGTGATCTTGCTAGTTTCCCAGATTAAAATATTGGATGTCTTCATATATTTTTAATTTATCGATACATATTCTTAGGGTGCCTTCACACCTACCGGATCCACAGCGGATCTCACTTCTGCGGATTCGAAGCGAGAACCGCTGCGGATCCGATACCATTCACCCCTATGATAGCACATTCCCGCTGTGAATATGTGCTTTAACCCCTTGCTGTCCGCAGCCCCGCCGCCGCATTAGCCCATCCTCGGCCGCATCCACAGGAGTCCGCACCTGCGGGAGGATGGTCGTACACTCCAGTGTCGCCTGGACACGTGACGGCCGGCTCCTAAAACGTGATGGCCGGCTCCTAAAACTCATATTGGCCTGTGTCAAAATACCTTTAGAGTTAGGCGCTACAGCTAAACAGGTTGAAGACCTACAGTAAAATCTTTTCCTAGAGTATTTCTGATTATGATTAATTTGTTCTGATTGATATGGAGCACACTTGCTTGATGAAAATGTTTTTTTTTTTTGTAAGCTGCCAGCAGAAGAATTTTAATATATCTCAAATGGAAAGTTAGGGCCCATTTTACATTCATAATTCCTAAATACTCACCTTCAATAATTCTGTAAAATCAAATAGTTAAAGAACACGGAGGATAAGATTTTTTCACTGTCTTTACAGTCAAAATTATTCTATTTAAAAGCAGCACTTTTGCCTTCGATATAAAACTGGAAAAAGGGGTCAAGACAAAGAATATTGAACCAATAAAGACTTCCCTACTTAAAATGCATATAGCAAAGGCGTCATAAAGCCACAGCTATGAATATTACAAATGGTAATGCTATTATTCGGTGTATAGTTGCCAACGGCATTTAATATAAAGATTTTACAGAGGTGTCAACTGATATATAGCAAACACGCAAACAGTCTCAAATCATGTAAAATATGCTAAGTATTAAGCACATGAATTATATTTTCCCCACAATACCAAACCGAGAAAGTGCTTGCTTTGCAATATGGCTTAAATGAACAATAAATGAATGTCTTGATGTTGGCAATATGTCTTATTCCTTTTTTCTTTCTAAACTTTACACTTTTAAAGTTACGGTATTTTATTTCTAAAGCCATATTGGGCGGTATAGGAGGACTAGGAAACATTTCCATGTGTAACTTTGGATCTGTTACATATTTAAAGCAGACACCACTTCCTCATTCCAACAACTAGCAGCAGGTTTCTTGAACAGCAGAAGTGTGAAAAATGAGAATCAGTTATTTAAAAGGGGCAGGATGCTTATTCTGCTGGAAACTTGATCGCTCAATGAGATGTTTTCTCCAAGGGGGAAACTGTGGCTGAGTTTATGAGTGTTCATATTTATGTATGGTACATAATCGAATTAATAAAGCTTTCCAAACTCTTAAGCCTGGGTAAATGCTCCATTTCTTGCTTTAATCATACTATGACCACATGCAATTTTATTCCTCTAAGGATTTGTCAGGGTCCACTTAACAAATTGAAAAGTAAAATATCATCCTCCTTTTTCTAACCAGAATGAGAAAACCAGTGCTTGTGGAAGGTGGGACTATAAAATTAGGATGATCGCCTTGTCAGCAGAATTGTACTTAGAGGTAATTGACATTTGCTTTTATATAATTTTAGGGTTTTATATTATTTGCTGTGTTAGGCGTTTGAGAAATAAAGCTAAGGTTACTCTAGCTGGAAAAGGACATGTAGCCATACTATTTGTGCAACCCATGCAACTGCATAAAGATCTAATAACCATGGGGCCCCTACTGCTACTTTTAAAGGGAACCTGTCTTCAGTTTTATGTTGTCCAAACCACAGGCAACATGAAATGGGGACAGACTCTGGTATTACAATTGTCTATGACCTATTCTTTAATGCCGCAACACTAAAGCTTTGGCTGCCCTGGCATTATGGGAATTGTAGTAAGTAAATTTAAGAGATGGTGGATTGGAGAACCATGATGGAAAGATGCTTACTTAGGAGTTATGTTTCCATGATGGAAAGATGCTTACTTAGGAGTTATGTTTCCATGATGGAAAGATGCTTACTTAGGAGTGATCTGATTATCATATCACAAGTTATGATTACTGGATTTCAGGATGTTGATCAGGGGATCTATTCATATTTGAATTTGGGATGGAATTTTACCTTTATATGGAACAATTGACATCTCCCTCGTGAAGGATTTTGCCTTTTTCGAGATTAACACAGTATGGTTACAGGCTGGGCTCGATGGACCATTGTCTTCAATCCCTTATCAGCTTTGCAGGGGCCGCCTATTGTACTGGCATAGAGGTCCAATGCTACCTGCGTATGTCTATCATGATGTAGCTATTTAGTACACATGCAACAGATTGGACTTGAAGTCATCAACTTAGACGATTTGCATATGTAGTATAATTAAAGAATATCTACCATCCACCCTGACCAATATCCCTTCCAATCACTTCCAAAGGAACATGTCATAAAATCATCATAAGGAAATGGACAGCACTCCATGTGTGCTCGAGGTAGAAAGATCCCACATATAAAGAACAATCGACCCGGCACTCACCGATACTTGCTTGAACAGTTTATTGTAGAATAACATATTTACAGGAAAATACAGATAATGCAGGATGAGTTTTGGCTGTAACAAGAAGCCTTCTTCAGCTGCCATGGAAGGGTTTCTGTAATTATCTGTGAGTGCCGGGTCCATTGTTCTTCATAAAATCGTTATGATCGTACAACAAAATTACATTTTAGAAGTTAAATAATTTTCTAATTCCACAAATTTACTTTTGCTTTGCTATCTTATTGCTTACATATTTGTTATTTATTTATTAGAAATATATATTTTTTTTGGGTGGGGGAGGGGGCTCGTGGAATGGCCTATAAAAAGTAAAAAAGTATTGACACTTGGGCATAGGTTGAATTTATTACAACTACTGTGACAAGTCATTTTCCTTACTTTTTTTTAACATGTGAAAACTAAAACGCAGCCAGCAAAGTATTTTGTCTACAGTGGTGTTAAAGTAAACACTGGGCTAATATTTTAGTAATGAAAAGCTGCCCCCTATATCTGTTCAGTTATATAACAGTGTGAAAAAAGCAGCTTCATCATAAACAGATTTTACTATATCAGAGTCAAATTTTACTACCTCATTATGAGCGTGTGTGACAGGTCAATGTGATTGGCTTTACCAGCAAAACACCAACCTCTATTATATAAGCATACCATCACACTTCCCCAATAAAAGTTTTTATTGTGTCCTAGTGCATACTTAAACCAGAACAACACCAAGTTGTATGAATAAATTGTAATTAACTTTTTTTTCCCTTTCTACTTTGGAGCAAACTGCTAAGCCGGTGCTAATGAGCACTCTTTTTCCATGATTCCTAAGAAAAATGTTACTTAATACAGTAAAAGTTGTTATGAATACCTAAAGCAAAGAATGGTGGTAGATAAATAAAGTTAATAGGTGTTAACTTTAAGCAAATACAATCTGTTTCTTGGAATATGCAATGCACTGACCTATGCATTTATACCAATGACTTTTCAAATCTATTGATGCTTATGCTGCTTTATGGAAAAGTGAAAGCTGTTTATTCAGTAAATACCATTCTACTGTAAAGTGGTGCTGGAGATTACTCCTTTGTACATTTTTCAAGGTTACTTGTTTAGCGAAGACCATTCTACTCTGCTGATGTAATAGGGCAAGTTCGAAAATGTACAAAACTTTTTAGTTGAAGTGGATATACTTGAATTTCTGTGTGAGAAGCAAACATATAAACAGGAAATGTACATGGGTGATAATGTTTTTTATTGGCTAACCAGGTAGAATAAAAAGCACCTTTGTCATGGAAAAATGTTTTCAGAACTTAAAAAGTTTTTCCCATCTCACTTGGACATACCTTGGATATATCACTTTATGACTGGGTAGTATACAACCTCTAATAGACCCACCAATCATGAACGTGAAGGGAATTTAGTGTTGCTGCCACACCTTCTAAGGGCCCAATTACACAGAGCGATAATCGCCTGAATGAGGCTGATTCGGTTGTGTAGTAGGGACAACGTTCGGCCAATGACAACAATCATAGGCTGATCATGTCTTTCGGGCCTGACCTAAAATCATCGGCCGCTGGGTGCACAACACTACTTGTAATAGGCATGTGCAGCCGACAGCTGAAGACTCTTTAAAAAAATAATAAGGTGTATACATTACCTCCTTATGCCCCTGTGGTTCTTCTGCCCCCTGCTCTGCTCGGAGCTGCCACTATAGCTTCAGAACAGGTCTTACAGGCCATTCAGCCAATCAGTGGCCGCGGTGGACTTGTCTCAGCCAGTGATTGGTTGAACGGTCTGATGCTGCAGACCCACTCTAAAGCTACAGCGGTGGCTCAGAGAAGCAAGCAGAGGGCAGAAGAGCACTGGGAGCATGGAGAGCTAATGTATACAGTTTAAGGGCAAGGGCTGCATGGACATTGCTAACAATGTCCGTACAGCCCTTGCTAAACAATTATTGAGCCACATAATAGGCTTGGTAAGTGAGCGCCAATCTAGCAGAAAGGTGCTCGCTTACAAAAGGCATCAGGCTGTCTAGTAAGGCCCTAGGTTATCCCCTGCAAAGTTGGTCTTTTAGTACTGCAAGGAATAGCAGCAAGCCCCATTTGTATCAATGGAACCACACAACAGTTCCCTGCACAGCTGAGGGACCAAAGGTTACTGTGCAGGGGAAA
This sequence comes from Dendropsophus ebraccatus, assembly GCF_027789765.1. Classification (NCBI taxonomy): domain Eukaryota; kingdom Metazoa; phylum Chordata; class Amphibia; order Anura; family Hylidae; genus Dendropsophus; species Dendropsophus ebraccatus. Next base: position 178,100,146 of record NC_091454.1, on the reverse strand, counting down.
AGCAGTGAAGAGGAAGCGGCACTGTAATAACGTTGTATCCCTTTCTTCTAATTATTGGTGGGGAAGACATTCATCACACCATTCATGAACTGATGGCAAAATTGTCTTTTTGACTTTTTATGAGAAGTTAATATACTGTTAACTGATTTATATTATTTTATTTGCAAGATCTGCTTCCTCTTTGTGTTTGCTTGTGAAAGTTGCAAGTTTAGAGCTCATTTTGCATCCTTATGAAGCACACTTTTTCTCTGTTTTCTCTTGATAGCCAGTGCGCATGTATTTCTCTCTCTCCTCTCACACTTTAATATTACTTTTCATGCTCTGTTTTTTTTTTGTGAGAAAATGCATTTGTTGTCCTGGAGGTAAACAAAAACTGTCTGATTTGTTCATAGCAACCAATCAGAGATCAGCTGAGTTCTGATTTGTTGCTATTAACATATATTCATTCCGCCCTCTGCACCATATGTTCAGTCTGTGGATGCATGATAGAAGCCATGCAGTCTGTGGTGGTAGTGGGGAGAACTGCTGTCCATATTTTACAATTATTGGTAAATTCTTATAGTGATGAGTAACATTTGGAGAGATTAATGAAATGGTCCACAGCCTTGCAACCCTTCGTCAAATAAGTAGTTTGCAATGACTGAGTCCATATACTGTAAGGCTATGTATATTTTCCTTAAACCACGGCCGTTGTACAACAGCTGTGATTATTATGAAGATATACGTTACTTTGCCGTCTATGGGACCCGGCCGGAGCATATACACATAGTATACGCCCTGGCGGGGATCCCAAGCAGCGCCGCAAAAAACTGACAGTTCATTGAATAGCTGCCGCAGAAAACAATGTCAGTGCACACAATGGAGCGAGCGGCTCCGGCCGCTCGCTCCATAGTGTGCTGTGGGGAGTTCTGACGCAGGCCCAGACGGATGCTGCGCCAAAGATCATCCGGCTGGTACTGCAGTACCAGCCGGGATGATCTTTTCAGAGACCGGCTGTTCCGTGACTTGGATGGGTCACAGAATGGCTGGTCTCTTACATTGTGTGAACATAGCCTTATAGCACTGAGGTACTTGGCAATGCTAAGTTACTAGAGAAGAAAAAAAATCAAACCTCTCAAACTGAGAGTAATTATGAATTTTACAAAAAGTTCAACTCATGACAGAACCAAACTTTTTGCAAAGTTCATATGAACCTGGTCTAAGAAGGCAGAAACACAATTTAATATACATAAAGACTATGCTTACCTCTCTGTGCTCCCCAGGTGTCCTACAGGTCTCCAGTGTCCCCCGCTGATGAGATGAGAGTGAAAGCCTGCTCAGCCAATCACTGGCCCCGGCACTGTCTCGTCTCAGTCAGTCAGTGATTGGCTGAGCAGGCTGTCACTCTCGTCTCAATCAGGAAATAGAGGCGGCTTAAATCAGTGGGGACACAGAAGGAGCACGGATAGGTAAATATTGATGAGTGAACTTGCTTATCCATACTAAACAATAATTTAGCTGTTTTAGTGCTGTTTGTTAAAGGTTATGTTCAGACAAACCCAAACTTTGCTTCAAAGTTTGGTAAACCTGGCGAAACTTTTAAAAGATTGCTCATCTCCATTAGCTACTATGACCAGAGATTTGACATGTCAAAAGTTACTTACAGGTTCTCTTCTCATGACAATAACACTTCAATATAAAGATAAGACAATCTAAAGGCTGGTGTAAGGTTTATATTCTCCCCCGTAGTATCATACATTAAAATTTCTCCCTTTTGAGATCACATTGTTTGAGACCACTTTGTGTTACCATATTGACCCTACAATCCTTAATGCTGGGGTCATTTTGACAGAAGCGTGCTGCCACGTGTGTATCCATTTACCAAAACCATATTTCTTCAATGGAATAATATGTCCACAGTCAGCAGGGTCTGAGCACATTAATTTATTTAGGTCTGAGAACACTGTCTAAATAAGCTTACACTCTAAGTAATGTACTCTACTCCATCAATTCTGAAGCGGAGCAAGTGTTCTCCTTACTTTCCCCTTACACTTCTAGTGTTGACAGCGTTGATCAGACAGCTGCTGTTCTGCTTTTTAGTGGGGTGGACACTTATCATTAAATATTAACATGGGAACAAAGCCCAAACCTGCAGCAAGAATACTTAGATACAGTCTGGAGAAAAAAAAAATCAATGAAACACATTCCTAATCATGTGAACTGGCCCAGTGCCAGATCCATACGTCAAGCATCTGTTATAGGATCCTGGCAGTAACGTACATTGTATGTGTGTGTAAAATGTGATTTGCATTGAAGTTCGTATTAGTAGGGTTTGGTTATCCTTCATAGATGGATATATTGTTCCCTCTAGGAGTTTAACTACTTTAATGCACTCTTGGTGTTATTGTTTAGGTTTTCGCTGAAACTCTCCTGATGTATCAGATTTTAAGCTGAACTTTGAGGCAGCAGTGATGGATGCCCCATTGTGCAGGCAGATACTTGCTTGCATGCATTTTAGCAGATTGTCTGTTGTTTTTAAGCTATGGACTCAGAGGTGCTGAAAGAACACTATTGATTTACAATGTACAAGTGTCCCTCTGCTGTCATTATACCAATTTTTCCACACATTCCACCGCCGGGCCGTGTATTTGGCTTTTACATGCCTTATGCTGGCTTGTAAAAATACACCTATAAAATCCTTTACTCCGGTCTAAATTTCAAGAACAATAAATAATAAAAAGACAAATGCTGTAGTATTTGGTAGGGACAATTTATCATGCGATGATCGGCTTTCCTCACTATTATTATATAAATAAGGTCATTTGCTGCACTGTTTACATCTTTCATAGGTCTATGCTGGGATCTTGTATGGTGTAATCAAAGTTTCTTTCATAAAATGTCAAGCTAAAATGTTTGGTTTCAGGTTTGCTTGGTTATAAATTAACTCGGACAGACTAGATGGGAATTTCACCAGGAAAAAAAAAAGACTTGTAAGAACTTTTTTTTTAAGGGACCTTTGAGTTGTGCAGAGTCATAATACACTGTCCATGCAAGTGCATTGCTTTTAGGGGGCAATAACGCCATATGTAGACCACCCAATATTACTTTTTAGACCCCATACACATGGCTCTGTTAGGTGCATGAGCCCTAAGGTTCACACAATTGAACTGTGATTACTCAAAGAAGGTTACAAATGCAATTTAGTGACAAAAAGCTGAAAAAACATAACATTCGGAAATTTGGAAGAGAGTCGGAATTATTATACAACGCATCATACACTGATATGAAAAAGAATGAACCCAATCAGGAATCTATCGGCAGATTAAATGGTCGTCACCTGCTGATGGCCGAGGGGTGGTGGTGAGGGGGGGGGGGGTTGTGGATATCTTTACTATGTCCGTGTGCTGAATCAGTATTTGTTATGAAGGTGTTTGGTTCCCTGTGGGCATTTCTTAACCCCTAAGTGCACCAATCCTCCTGCCCGCTGACCCCTGTAGAACACCTGCTAATGAATATTCTTCTCCTGCAGTAAAATCACCAATGGCCGCTATGATCTGCAGAAGGCGGGTTGAATATCTGTTAGTAGGTATACTACAGGAGACATTTGGTAGATCGGTGCATTAAGGGGTAAAGAAACTCCCCATACTACTTACATTTTCAGAATAACAGAACAGAATATAGACATAATAATGGTATGCTTATCGACACAATGAAGGTTTGCTAAATGTATGGTTATACACTCTATTAGCAGGTTATGATTGATAGATTCCCTTTAATTGTGTTTAGATAGTCTTTACTAAACCATTATGAACAGAATCTGAAAGATAATTTTCCATGCCATATTAATTTCACAATTTCATTATTTTTTTCACCTTACTGTATGTTATAATAATGTATCATCATAAAGTGGTGTCTTCAAGTGAAATATCAGCAGCAGATAGAGAGGAAAAGGAATTACTGCAGAGAAGGTGTCAGAGTGAAACAACAACTCCCAGCATTTCCATGCCATTGTTTAAGTCATATTGGGAGTGTTTAGGCCTACTGGGTTTTCCCACAAAAGATAGTGGAGGAGTTTGGCAGGAGTAGCCTGTTCCCTTCTTCCCTCAATCCACCATAAATTCATGTTTACAGTGGAGTAAGAAGAAATTGTCTCCTGTCTAACCAGCAGTTCCCATAAAAATGCATACGGTATGTTTAGGTGACATAATAAAAACTTTAAGGAGAAGACCGGCATATTTTTTTATTAAAGTATTGTATTGCACTGGAGGGACACTGAGCATCCCTCTGCCATCATCCTCTCCAGCAGCCACAGCCAGCACAGCTCTGGGAGTCGTGACATCACCATTTTATCCAGGAAGAAAAAAGCACTTTAAAAGCATTTCCCATAATAAGTGTATACTGGTGATTTGTATAACTTTTGGGGGACCATACAATACTAGAATAATTTTCGACGGACTTCTCCTTTAATACTATTGGATCATAAAACTATGATATCTGCTTTGTAGATAGTGTTGTCTTTGCAGGACCTGAGGTATTTCTTTAGAGATAAGCCTTGACAAATATTTACCACATTAGGAAGGTTAAGTTCCTTTTTAAAGCCTATTGTAATTGCTTATTCATTCCTTCCTTAAACATCATTAGTTAGGGAAGGAATTAACTTAGTGGTTAAGATTACTAACCATAAGGCACTTACCTTAGAAGTAGGGTCCCAATTTAAATAAATCCCTAGTAAAAACATGTATTGTCTTCAGTTTGTGAGACTATAAGCTCCACATAAATATTATGTTTCGTGTTTTATAAATACAATATTTGTAATGTTTCCGATGTGACTTTATAGTAATAACTCAAGAGTTGTAGGTTGTCTAGTAGTAATTCCACCTTTGTCTTACAGTCTTGAATATTGTAAATGGCATCACAAATTGATACTATGTCTTGGATTGTAAGCATAAGAAATGAAGTTAGAAAATCATCAGTAAAAAAACCTTAGACACCTATATGCTTTACACAGACAGTTCATTGAAGTCAGTGGATGGCACCCACTGCTTTATCAGCTATGTAGAAATCAGAAATTGTTGACCAATGCAGTTCACTAACAGTTTATTATTTGGTGACCTCTGATGCAAGAACAGTCCAAAAAAGAGAATTCCTTTACTAAACAATGATCAACTAGATCAATAAAGCAGGATTTCTTAAACTTTTGCTCCTTAAGTATTATTAGACTTTAGGTTGAAGCTAAAATTAATCATATTGGTTTACCTTTGTCTTTTGAACCAACAATAATAACTAAAGGTGGCAATAGATCTAAAATAACCTTCGGCCAAATTGTTATCCCTCGTGCCTTCCCCTTACACACGAATGGTCGGCACTGAAGAACATTAATATGTTCTACAAGAGAAGAGCCACAGCCAGACATTTCTGGTTGAGGCTTATCTCTCCAAGAACGAATGGTCAAGCATTTAAATTCTATCCTGCCAGACCCCTATCTCCACAATATCATCTTTAGGGGGAGTCGCTGCAAACCCTCATACACTTTATATTGCCAGTAGGGGGTCATCCAACAAGTGTATTGCCAAGTGTATGGGGCCCTTTAGGATGGCCATATATGTTACATAACTGATACATTACTGATGGGTGCATTCAGTGAGTAAAAAAAGCGCTCTTGTGAAATGGTGGTTGGCGTCCTAGCCCGTTACAAATGTACCTGCTGAATTTTAAATCCATGTGAAATAAAGTCTATGCATCTGAGCGGTGAGTGTCCCCTCATCTTTTTTACTTAGTGAATGCATTCACGATTTTTGTTGGATTTCTTGGGGATCACCCCAGATGCTTTACGTTTTCATACAGGAGTTCAGTCCACTCCGCCATGTAAACTGTGCCAGAAGAGTAGTGCCGGTGCTACGTTTCTAACACAGAGTTACTGATGGGTGAACACTCAATAAACCTACAGCTGTTCTGCCAATTTTCCTCACTCATTTACACTGAGTTCAGCCAAGCTTTCATGGGTTTTCAATAAGGATAGGGGTAAGTTCCTCCTCTAAAAGTAAAAGGGTCAGGCTTGTTGCAATCCAACTACTGATCCTTCTTTTCCTTAACAACACCTGTCGGTAAAGACTTGGCAGGCCCTTTACACAGATATTTGACTGGTCCTGCCAAAATTGTCTGTTTGGCCATTACTAATGTAGTGTATATAGCCAGAGAAGAATACAACCAGAGGCATGTGCAGCAGGAGTAACACCTTCCCAGGGCATCAATCCTTTAGCTAATGTACAAGTAGACGAAGCAACATGTACATCAGAGTTTTATAATCTTGCTAGGATGATAATCTTTTCCGATTTCATCAAGTAAAGACCTAAAATTTGTCTCAGAACCAAAAGTCAAAACAGTTAAGCTCTCCATTTCTCTAAATATAACTTGACCATTTGTACAAAAAAAAAAAACATAACACGGTTCTAAAAATAAGTGCCATGAAAATGTATGTTTATACCGAGGTCTGGATGGACTGCCAGGAAGAACAGTTTCTGGAACATCTCTTAACATTGGTCAGTCACAAATGAAAGTGCAGAACATGTAATGGGGCTGTAAAAACAGGGCAATGTAAACAGGCTAAGTATTTCAATCTAACCCTTTTGTACTTCAAACAATCCAAGCAAAGTTAAAATTGCTTTATAGGCTCCCCACAGTAAAACATTTAAGTGATTTGTCCCTGTCTAATGTGCACTTTCTTTCTTTCAACCTTTACAGAGTAGGGGAGTGTGCCAGTCTGTTAAACCTTAAAGCTGATGAAATCTCAGCCAGATCTGTTATCTCCCTATGTTATAAAGGTCCTCACCAGAGAGATTAAAGAGCAAGGTTACTGTGACAATTTGTTTACATGCAGAGAAAGATTAAGATCTCGTTGAAAGGGAATAAAAATAACATCTTCTTGTGCTGTCACAGCATGAAGCTCATAGTAATCAACACTGGTCTGATTTCAGGGATAATTTAGGACCAATTTATAATCCTAATTAAAAAAAGAATTTAATTTCAGATGCTATTTGGATAGCTACCAGGGAAAAGGTTATTTAAAGATCTCGATTGGATAACAAAGTTGTTACGCACAACAGATAACACATTTTGGGAAGAGCAAACATTGCATTGTATTCCATAGCATTGATTAGGCTTAATTCCATATAAGATTTTATAGACTGTGCGGTAATATAAATGAGGTTCAGAATGGAGGTTTTGTTTGCCATTTGGTGTTACATTTTTCTATTAACATAAACATCTTTGACATTTTTCCATTGCGAATATGACCACATGTGAAAATCCAGATTATTCATGTCACTTCACGTCAGGTCAAACTTGACCCAGTGAACTTTGGTTACCTTCATGCTGATGGGTCAGAGGCCAATCAGATTAGTTTGCATGGAACTGTCTAAAAGGTGACACTAGTCACCCTCTTCACTCTGGTGACACACATGTATTTAAAACTGGTTTAGAATATTGTGTTTGCATAAACAATACATTTGTGTTTTCTACTGTTTTACAGGGTCCTACCTGAGTACTACACCATAATCATGAATGATGCGATACCTTTGGATTTGTTTAGAGAGTGAGCACAGAAGACAACACCTGCTATCATTGATAAATACAGCTTTACAAGGATGGAATTCATTGGTTATAAATGAACAGATCCAAAGAGCCACAAGGTTTCAAAGGAGCATTAAAGTTTCTTCCCTACAGAGAGAAAAGAGCTTGCTCTCAATGGCATGCATTGGAGGCGATTATCAGCCAAACCAGAAACTCCTCCAAAAGGAAAAGAAACCATCAGTTACCTACTGTTTTAGGTTTCTCGTCATTCATCCGTACAGAGCAGGGACTTGGTAGTAAGGCCTAAGATGCAGGTTTGAGGAGTTAATGTCTCTCCTTAAGGGTACAAACACACACGGCATATACGCTGCGTATTTACTGCTGCGATACGCAGCAAATACACAGCAGATTAGATCTAAATAACTGAACACAGCATCTTATCTGCTGCGTATCTGCTGTGTGTGTTTGTACCCTTAAGAGACCACAAAGTTAGCATAGGCCATAGGGGGTCTTATAAATCATGCAAAGGTCCCTAGGGAAAAGATATATAATGTAGCTCTCCTTCACAGCTACATACTTGAGGTAACTTTCCCATAAGTCAATTCTCAGCAGAGGAAAACCTATGAACTTCACTGATAACTGTATGAAATTAGACACATGATTAATCAAACACGGTGTAAAGTGAAACTGGCTCAGTTGCCCCTAGCAACCAATCAGATTCCACCTTTCATTCCTCACAGACTCTTTGGAAAATGAAAGGTGGAATCTGATTGGTTGCTAGGGGCAACTGCACCATTATCCACTGGGCCTTCATTTACTGCACACTATACCCCTGGGATACTACACATCCCATGTAGAATGCCCTAATTTTAATTCCTGAAGATTCATATAGAACCCAACAAGGAATAATATCATTGGAGGTCTGTAATAAATTAGAATCATATCGAGGTACATTATGACCCTGCAGCCTGCATGTTATCGCTAGCACTTGGTAAATGTGTGATTTATTATGCTTGTGACCTTTTTAATCATTGTGTAATGCTATTCCATCCCGGAATAGATTCTCATCTATATTTTCACCGGTTGTACTTTTAAATTACAGAAGCCATACTGACAACGTCCATATAAAATAATTTAGATCCAGGCACTCCCTAGCCTTCTCTAAACTCTCCGACACATCACCTTCCCTTGTTTCCTTGTTTACAAACACATTTACAAGTACATGATATGTGACCTTATTTACTGGGGAACCTGTAGATTCATTTATCTAGAAATTAGCAGGTAATGAAGTGTAAAAGCTCAACATCCCTCCCCCTGATTAACATCATAATATGTTTGTTTGCTACAGAGGGACAATTAGTATGTATGAGCCAGAGGGGACATAGATCAATAAACTGTCTGAAGGGCAGGCAGTGCAAAGTGTTCTTCAAAAAGTGCAAAGGTAAAACTGTGCACACATCAGCTCTTCTAATACTACTCACTTACAGAATAGTGTTTACCCTTTGAAGACAACTACTGCTTAAAAATGCAAGTTGAGATGATTATGACTAATATGAAATATTTCATGCCAACTGATTTTACTTGCCAACTTTACACATCACTTGTTTCATGTAATGTGTTTTCCCCGCTGGCACTTCAGTTTTATTATATATGGGAAGCAAAGGATGGTATATGAACACAAAAATGAACACAAAAATGAACACAAAAATGGCTTCTTTATTGTATGTACTTACTAAAAAGGGGTATTCTATAAAGAAGCATCTTACGACGTCGCTCGCATCCCACTGGCAGTGATGTCTGACCCCCTTCTTTCTACAGCTCTATTGAAGGCCAGAAGTCTGGGTCTCTAATGGATCTCTATAAGAGACCCTGACTTCTGGCCTCCTGAGCTCCAGAGCTGAAGGTAAAAAGGTCATGTGGGCACCAGCAGGATCCAAGCAGTGCCATAGGACTGAAACGAAGCTGCACCGCAGAACACCTGTTTTATCAGTTTATCAGTTCAACATTTTTGCTGATGCGGACTTGGATACGGATGCAATTACAGGCCATTTTTCATGGATCACGGAGTACAAATAGTGGACCTATATGCGGACCTGAAAAATAACTGAACATGTGAATAAGGCCTTATTCTGTGTCTCCAGGGCCTCTCTCCTCACTTGCCTGACTCAAATTATTAAATTAAATATATGTGTGTCCCATGAAATAACCATTCTAGAATATTTTTTCTCACAGCTTTTGTTACGCCGTTTTCCTGTTATTTCTACTAAAAATTATTAAATAGCCAACTGACTAACCAAGACTATCCAATCAAAGCTGATAGTGGCAGATTTTAAAAATATGTTTCCCCTTCCCCTGGTAACACCCAGTTGCCCATTTAGCCATACATTTTTTGTAAGAATAAGAGAGACTTAGGCCATGCAATACGGCCTTAAGATGTTTAATGCCGACTAATTATCACCTAAATCCACCCAAAATAAGAAAAAAATAAGATGAATCCACATGTCAAGCCTTGATAAAGAGAGTGGAAGCTCTTAAAACATTGCTCCTGTATCATGGGACTTATCTTCTCTCTGCTGTGAACGGCGTCCAAGATGTCAAGAATTGGAACAGTACGTTCTAATGTTCTCTTCATGTACACCGGGTGATATATTTAATGCTTAAAAAGACTGTATGTATGTGTGCTGAAGCTGTTGAACAAATTAAAATTTGAGCAAATGAAAAAGTTTGAGAACCAGTTTCTTTATTTTACTACTATTCTGGGGTCTTTCAGAAAGGTAGAGAGAGAGACAGAGTTGGCTGAATTCCTGGCTAGAGTGTCTGTACACAGGAACAGGAAACTATTGTGATAAAGGCAACAGATGGTTTACATCAAAAACAGAAGAAAAGCACTACAGACCACTGTAAGGTAATAAAAAAACTTTATTTGCCAATATATATTCATTTATTAGACAGTCGAAAAAAAGGTTTCATTGTTAGACAACCCCTTCAAGGCTATTGGGATTTGAGGGATTACTTTATTGCTATAGTAACTGTATACACTTGAGTGAATGATGACCTGTAAATGATGATCACCCTTTACAAGTTACATTGTATGTTTCAGATCATAATGTATGCAGAATAGGGAACATATATGTGTATTGTACTGTTATATTGTTGTCAATTGCTATTAGCCCTTACAACAAACAAGAGGCAGGCTAATCCATTTTAATTGTCATTCAATCTTGAGTGGTATAAAGACAAGGAGCTCAATTAACACAATCAATTCCCTCTGTCTGGGACAGATAAGCCCATGTCCTTATTAGTGTGTTCATTATACATTGGAATATTGACTTTGGATGACAGTGTGGAACTAAATGGTTACATAAAACACAGCATTGTAGCATACAGTGTTTTTGGCAGCCATCAAGGTCAAAATCAATAATGAAAAATAACTCCATTGCTTAAGATGAACCAAATGACAAATTTTAATCAACATGAAACTCATACTGGACATTGGGCTTTTCTTTGTATATACTGTATGAACTCTGATGACTGATCATAAAAAACTTCCCAAATTCAGATTATTCAATGTCCCTTTACGAAAACATACTTTGTATTTTGTATAATTTGTATTTTTCTACCATCTTCTTTTATGAATAACTCTCAGGCTACTTCTCGCATGTGAACGTGCCCAGCTCATCTGGATGTATGGGCTAATCAATTTACTGTAATTAAACAACCTCAGGTGCCAAAGACTCTGAGAAGCCGATAATTTGCACATTTTTTAGTGCATTGCTGGTGGCCACATGGTGGGTTGATGGCTTAGGACAGAGCCTTTTTCATGAAGGCCTTAACAAACAAGGTAGTGACTGGACCTGCTTGTTCAGAGTCCCCCATACTATATTACACATAGTTATTATCGTTAAAAGATTTGCTATAACTAGTTGCTAATGGAAACTAGCGATTTTGTAGCAAACAATTCTGAAGTTATTCACCAATTACTATTATAAACAATCGTTTTTACGTCGTTATTTGGTTGCTAATCGTACCCCAGGACAGCCCACACAACATGTTTTATCGCCAAACTACTTAGAGCTGGAGTAGGTTTCCTATTTTATTGCATATTTGAGCGGACTTTGAGTCCGCGCTACCCGTTCCGCTCCCCCTCCACACCCCCTCCAAACCTCCCCCCCCCCCCCCCCCCCCGGTGTACTGGGCGAAAAATGGCCAATATTTATGCACAAAACGGCCATTTGCGAATAAATTTATTTGCATCTGGCCATTTTCCAACAAAAAAATATGCATTTTTTCAATGATAAATGTCCCCCTATGTGTATACACTCCGGCCTGGATTCTCTCAGCCTGCAGCACTACGTAAGTACCGCAGAAATCACGGCCGTTGTAACAACGGTCGTGTTTTCTACGGAACTTACATGGTGTGAACATCGCCTAAATCTGTTCTTTACTTCTAAAATACTAACTTATTTCTGGATATTCAATTCCAAAACTAAGTGGGCAGTGTAAATGTATACAGTCTCAACTTAGATGACCGATCAAAGTCATTTTAGACATGAAGACTTTGTGTTATATTGACCCTATCAAGTAGAACTGAAGCTTCCTAGCACATGGGAATAGATAAAACCACAAGGCTCTTCTAGATGTGATTGCAAGCACATCTTCAGAGACTTGCGAATGACCACAGGAGTTGTCTGGAGTTTTTTTTTTTTTCCTTTTGGACCCCACGCCTGGCCTAGATTTTCACATTCTTCAAGGATAGGTGTAATTTTAGATGTGCCTTGCAAGCTTTTTTCCCCTGTTTTTGTCAGTACTACAGGGATCTTATCCCATGGTGTGAAACCCCAGCACATTTATGAAAGCAAATTTCCTTCCCTACATCCTTGGAAGATAAATGACATTAAGAAAAACAAAACTGCAAGACTGCCATGGATTAAACAACAAAGCTGTGTCCTACTGTTATCATAACCTCCGTCAGTTTAACCTCTCTGTTATGTGGCTGCATTCCCAGTATTAGATTTCACCACTGTGTTGCAGAGATATATTTTCCTGGTACTGGAAAGTAAGAGACATAGGCTCATTCTCTAGGTTACAGAAAAACTCTCATGTTTTATTGATAATTTGTATTACTTAATACTTGCTTGCATTTTTTGGCTTTGTTCTTTAAATAAGTAAACTGATTTGATATGAAGTGAATTACTCACCTGCCATGTATGAATGTAACTCTAAATACAGTTATCATAGTTCTCATTCCCTCCTTCTCATCTGAGCATAATCTCAATTTCAAGGCTAGCTTCACAGCATATTTGTTGTAAATGTTTAGTGTGTATGAGGGAAGAATCTTCCGCTGTATGTGTCTAATGTGCCGACAGATTTTAAAGATTTCCTTTGACATTTTTTTGACCAATATTTGTTGGTAGCACTTTGACTATGTTCTATTTTTAATGTGGTTGAATGCAAAGAAAAAATTGTCAATGGCAGACACAGGAATAGGACTTTATATGTCTAGGGCATATTTTGTGGTGGCCATACACCTTCAATAACTGACAGCCAAACAATTTACAAAAACAAAAGAAGTCTAAGCAGCACCAGACCAAAGAAAATATATATGTGTGTGCCGGTGCACGTCTCACCGAACCGGACCCTGGTTCGTATAGTACCGCACTTCCAAACGAATCTTCACTTTTAATCACACCAGTGCAACGTTTTGGCTATGTATGCAGCCTTTCTCAAGCAGTGATCTGCTTGAGATAGGCTGCATACATAGCCGAAAGTTGCACTGGTGTAATTAAATGTGAAGATTTGTTTGCAAGTTCGATTTCCTATGTACTGTGTTTTCCTGGTATAATTTTTTTTTTTAAACAAACCCCTTAAGGACAGAGCCAATTTTGATTTTTGCGTTTTCGTTTTTTCCTTCTTGTGCTTAAAAGGCAATAGCACTTGCATTTTTCCACTTAGAAACCCACATGAGCCCTTATTTTTTGCGTCACTAATTGTACTTTGCAATGACAGGCTGAATTTTTGCATTAAGTACACTGCGAATCCAGAAAAAAATAAATGTGTGTTGAAATTGAAAAAAAAATACGCATTTTGTTTATTTGGGGGAAATGTGTTTTTACGCCATTCGCCCTGGGGTAAAACTGACTTGTTATATATGTTCCTCAAGTCGTTACGATTAAAACGATATATAACATGTATAACTTATATTGTATCTGATGGCCTGTAAAAAATTCAAACCATTGTCAACAAATATACGTAACTTAAAACCGCTCCGTTCCCAGGCTTATAGCGCTTTTATCCTTTGGTATATGGGTCTGTGTGAGGTGTCATTTTTTGCGCCATGATCTGGTCTTTCTATCGGTACCTTGATTGCACATATACGACTTTTTGATCGCTTTTTATTACAATTTTTCTGGATTTGATGCAACCAAAAATGCGCAATTTTGCACTTTGGGATTTTTTGGCGCTGACGCCGTTTACCGTGCGAGATCAGGAACGTGATTAATTAATAGTTCGGGCGATTACGCATGCGGCGATAGCAAACATGTTTATTTATTTACTTTTATTTATAACCTGGGAAAAGGGGGGTGATTCAGACTTTTATTAGGGGAGGGGGATTTTTACTAATAACAATACTTTTTTTTTTACTTTTACACTTATACTAGAAGCCCCCCTGGGGGACTTCTAGTATAAGTGCTTTAATCTCTCATTGAGATCTCTGCAGCATAGATATGCTGCAGAGATCCATGAGATGCTGCAGCTGGAAGTAAACGAGTGCCGAGCCGGGGACGGCGCCATCTTGGAGCAGTCCCCGGCCGGCTTCAGAAACGGAGATCGCTCCTCCGGGATAACATCCCGGAGGAGCGATCTCCCCACTAGACACCATGGATGACGCTGCGTTTGGTAATCAGATGCAGCTGTCATGTTTGACAGCTGCATCTGATTACTGTATTAGCGGGCACGGCGATCGGACCGTGCCCGCTAATACCTGCGTTCCCGGGCTACAAGCGGCACCCGAGACCGCCGCGGTTCAGAGCGGGGTCACCGCGCGGCCCCGCTCTGAACGTCCTTAACGGCATCAGGGTGTAAATATACGCCCTATGTCGTTAAGGGGATAAGGTTGGCTGTTGAAAAACTTCGGAACCAGACTGGAGAATCTGCAGTTTCCGCATACGGTGGGGGGAGCTTAAAAATGGTTGCATCCTTGCCATATGCGGCAACCGTATGAAGGGCAGGGCAAGCTGCCGATGTCTGGAGTATGAAAAAAAGGCATACGGCACTGTGCCTAGAAAAACACAACTCTTTAACCCGTCTGGCCTGCCCTTGTATCCTACCGGTATAACTGTACCTCCTTCTCTGTCTGATGTTTTTTATTAATTTTTATTTGATGTGCATTGGAAGAGGAGTAGTTTTATATGGTGAGTATATGCCAAACTCTATATTTTAACTGGAAAGTTGTGCGTCAACTTATATGCTCAATTGTCTTATACGCTGGAAAATATGGTACTTTTTTGACAGCCAAACAATTGTTATCTCTCCCGTCACCATTTTCCCTGGTCCTCCCCATACACAGGTACATTTGGCACAGCTGAGCATTTCTTATGTTGCCTCTGGTGAGAGAAACTCTGGATTATATCTTCAAAACAAAGGGGTCGGCTAGTGACTTTTCATCACACCCAACATTCTCAAGCCATCCAGTTCAGGTTCAGCTAAGCACAAAAATAACTGATGTTCAGGTCAATAAATAATCAGATTTACTAAATTTTTTCTTAGAAACCTATATGTTAAAGGGGAACTATTAACTATTTAGACAAATCTAACCTGCTGATAGCTCCCTAGTGGGCACAGGGCAATGAGGATGAAGGTATGTCTCTTACCTTCACCCTCGGCACTGTTCCAGTGCTGTTTATTCTGAAATCCTCTGCCTGGTAAGCCATTAGGAACACTGGGGCCAGGGCAACCCCCCCCCCCTTGATCACCAATCTAGTCCCCTACATTGTTAATCATTGGGGGGAAGGGCAGGGGTGGTTCAACACAATGGGTGGGGCTAAACCTTTGCTGGCCTGCCCTTTCTAATGATCATCAATGGAGAGAGACAACTAGAGGCTGTAAAGAACGGTGCTTGGGGGTGGTAACCCCGCCCTCAGTGCTCCTAACGGCTTACTGGGCAAAAGATTTTAGAATAAACAGCATGGGAATGGTGTCGAGGATAAAGGTAACAGACATACCTTCATCTTTAGAGTCCCATGCCTACTAAGAAGTTTTTAGTAGGGTAGATTTATCTAACATGCAGATAGTTCCCCTTGAAGCTGCTGAGCTTCTCCGGCTCTATAACATGCCAGCCACAGATAAGACTACATTTCCCCTTTAAAACAAGTACAGCAGCGCTGTCAATGTCTACCATGGTTGTGCTGTTGGTATGATTAAAGTAAAATTCTGTAGGCTACTGTCCAAAAAGTATACGTAGGTAGGGGGCGCTGTATAATAGAGGTAAGTGGAGGGTGTTGATGTCTTCTACCATCACAAGTTGCTATCCTTATTATGTACCCTTCAAGTTTGGTGCTATAGTAGATTTAGTCATGTCTAACCCTTGATTTCATAAGTACCAGTTTCCGCCTCTAGAGCAGATTAGTAATGTGCTTGGGCTCCATTCTCATTTCTTGATTTTTTTCTCACAGAACAAAAGAATCTCTTTCAATTACTATTGTTTGCTATATTCGCATAATATAAAACCCTCCTATTGCAATCATTTCCTATGAAATTGAACTGAAGACCTTTCCCTCAGGTTTAATTAGCCAAATAAATGAAAAGTATAGTGAGAAATTACAATAATAATTTCATAAGGATGATATAGCCAAATGAACCAAAAGCTTTCTAATCACTTTTTTTTTTTTTTTACTGCAAAGAATAAAATCTTTGTAAGGAATAACATCCAACACAGGACGAATGCAAATTCCGAGGAAGTGGCAAAAACCAGTCCACCTGCATTAAATCACATATGCAGAATTAAGAGAAGCCATTAAATTGAATAGAGCCATTAAGGGTATTTCACTCAACACCCGCTTGTAATTGGCAAAGCTGTCACTTTAAATCCACAAGTTTAGAAGTAATGACAGAGTCTTTTTCTCTTTTCAGAATGCAAAGTTTAAATCTAAAGAATGTGAGTTCTTCTCGTAAAAAATAAATCTGTCAACAAAAAATAACTATTGTTCTACTAGAAAAAGGTTTCGATAGTGCCAGTTAATTTGTTTGTAAAGATTACCGCAATGTATCTGTTTTACTTTTTTATTTACCTTTCACTTCACATCTCTTTTAGATAATTACATGGCTGCTAATGGAAGCGCTTTATACTTCACTTTTATTTTTACTCAAAGTAACTTTTTATTTGACATATATATGTATATTGACATATACAAATGTACTTACATGGTTCCCGAGAAAACATAAAATATACTATATACACAAAAAAAGTTAGAGAAACAGTTATGTAGCCTGGACCTCATGCACCTTGCACTTGTTCACCTCCTGATGAAATTGCAAAAGCTTAGACCCCCACAAAAGTTTTACACACTGCACATTACTATGCACAAACCTCAGAGTTCTTTTACTGCCATAGGCTATGTTCACACAAGGTCAAAAAAAGAGAAAAGGCATCCGTTATTTCTATTTAAAAAGACATCCGTTATTGCTGCAATTTAATTGACTTCATTGCAATGTATTGAAATCAATGGGATTTTGGACGTCCTATAAACACAATATATTAAATAACGGATGTTGTCTGCGCGGACGACAAAATAATAATCATGTCAATTATTTTTGGACATCTATTGCAAACAGCAGACATTATTTTTTTGTTGTACACACACAGTTTTTCTTTCTTTTTTCACTGTCCTTTCACTGTTTTTACTATTAAATTTTATGGACTTTTCATTTAAAAACACATCCAAAGGGCTATTAGTCCACCTAAGTGTCCATTTACACAGAAAGATTAGCTGATTATCTTGAAGCCAAAGCCAGAGCCAGGAAAGGATTTTAAAGGAGGATAAATCTCAGGCTTTCCTTTATGACCTCATCTCTGCTTTGGCTTCAAATCTTTCTTTGTAAATGGACCCTAAGGCCCAGTTCACACTGAGCAAAATGGCAGAGCTCTCTGCCGCGGAATCCTGCTGTGCTCAGTGTCCTGCCCTCCTGCTCAGTGTCCTGCTTTCTCCCCCCTCTGCTCAAAGAATTGAAAAGTCATTGACATGTCACTGCAGGACACTGAGCACGGTGGGATTCCGCCGTTTTTGCTCAGTGTAAACTGGGCCTCTACTAGAATAATGTACCAGCGGCTGTTATTGACGGGTGGCCAGACAGCTAAATGACATCCGTCATTTTAGACTCAAAATGACGAACGTCATTTTAAACGGAGCTGAAAAAACATTGTGTGAACATTGTGAGCACGTTTTAAGACTTTTATGGGTCGAACATTGACTTGTCTGTCGAACATTGACATTGCCTGTCGGAGTGCTCGGCGGGATGATTGACAGGGAGTGAGGCCAGTAACAGGCCTATCTGCCTGTCAATCATCCCCTCCGAGCACGCTGACAGGCAGAGAGCGGTGACTAGACATGGTCAGGGAGCTGCCTAGATGACTACCTCCCCGCCTCTGCCTGCCACGCGCCCAGGTAATAAAACTTCTTTTTCTGCCGTAAAAAAAATTCTGCTGCACCTGCGACCAGTACATACAGTGCTCCAGGGAACCAAATCACCAAATCAGCCCAAATGGGTTGATTGGTTCCCTTTAACATTTCTTAAATTGTGCTTCTTCCAGTAAAAGAAAAGTATAATTAAGGGAAAAATATTGGCCCTATTACAAGGAAAGATTATTGCCTGAATAGGGGAATTTTGTCCTGTGTAGATGTGCCCCATACATCTATACTAAAGGTAAGTTACTACAATATAATGCATATATTTGGCACTATAGAGCTGGATGTATATATATATATATATTAGTGATGAGCGAATTCTGTTCGATCCAAGAGATATTCGATCGAATAGTATGGTATTCGATCTATCGAATATTATCGAATAGTTCGCTGAATATTCGATAAATATTCGATAAGCGTTCAAATCCCCCAGCTTCCGGTTGTTACTTCCAAGTGGTCGAATAGATGTTTTTCAATAATCGAATACTTGTTCCCATTGACTTTAATGGGATTGAATATTCGATTGAATATTCGAATATTCAGGAGATATTCGTACGAATATCGAATATTCATATATATATATATATATATATATATATATATATATATTATACCTATATTAATTAACCAGAGGGAGATGTTTCCAATGGCTCGTTCACTTTCTATTTGGTCTTCCTATAGTCCAAACCAATGCAGGATGTGCACGTCATCAGGGGCGTGGGAACTGCAGGCCGTTATGGCACAACTGGAGAGCAACTCCTTTTTAAAACTTGGTCACACTAAGATTACAAATTTTCTGCTACATGGACGGATAAGCTACAGATACCATGTTGAATAGGGTGCTTTGACCTATATAACACTGTCAGCAATTCAGGTTGTGTCCAAGTGCTGACAGATTCCCTTTCAGTTATGTAACCATGCTCAATAAAAAAAAAAAGAAAAAAAGAATAATCACACAAGGTTTTAGACAAAAATAGAAACATAGAAGATTGTTGGAAGAAAAAGACCACTGGGTCCATCTAGTCTGCCCTTTTAGTATTTTCTTTCTTATTTTCTTAGGATAGATATATGTCTATCCCAGGCGTGTTTAAATTCTGTTATTGTAGATTTACCAACCACCTCTGCTGGAAGTTTGTTCCAGGTATCTACTACTCTTTCAGTAAAATAATATTTTCTCACATTGCTTCTGATCTTTCCCCCAACTAACCTCTCACTGTGTCCTCTTGTTCTTGAGCTCAGTTTTTTTTTTACTAAAAACACTTCCCTCCTGAACCTTATTTAGTCCTTTTAATAATGTCCCCCCTTTTCTCTTCTTTCCTCCAGACTATACAGATTCAAATCTTTAAGTCTTTCCTGATATGGTTTATGCCTTACACCCTCCACCATTTTTGTAGCCCGTCTTTGGACCCGTTCTATTTTATCAATTTCCTTTTTTAGATGAGGTCTCCAGAACTGGACACAGTATTCCAGATGTGGCCTCACCAGAGCTTTATACAGCGGGATCACAATCTCCCTCTTCCTACTGGTTATACCTGTAGCTATACAACCCAGCATACGATTTGCTTTCCCCACTGCCTGGTTGCACTGGTGACTCATTTTAAGGCTGTCTGATATCACTACCCCTAAATCCTTCTCTTCTGAAGTCTTTTCCAACACAGTACTGCCGATGTGATACTCGGATAGAGAATTCCTCCTCCCCAAGTGCATTATTTTACATTTGGACACATTGAACTTCAATTTCCACTGTTTGGACCACTTATCTAGCAAAGCTAAATAGTTTTCCATATTACTGACACCTCCAGGAATATCAACCCTATTGCACACTTTTGTGTCATCAGCAAACAGACAAACTTTACCTACCAACCCTTCTCCTATGTCACTTACAAACATATTAAAAAGAATAGGACCCAGAACAGACCCTTGTGGCACACCACTTGTAACCAGTCTACAGCAGCAGAAGACCACACCGGGTGCCACTCCTTTCAGCTAAGAACAGGAAACTGAGGCTACAATTTTCACAAGCTCATCGAAATTGGACAGTAGAAGATTGGAAAAACGTTGCCTGGTCTGATGAGTCTCGATTTCTGCTGCGACATTTGGATGGTAGGGTCAGAATTTGGCCTCAACAACATGAAAGCATGGATCCATCCTGCCTTGTATCAACGGTTCCGGCTGGTGGTGTTGGTGTCATGGTGTGGGGAATATTTTCTTGGCACTCTTTGGGCCCCTTGGTACCAATTTTTTGGGTATATTCACACGGGCGGGCTCGCAGCGAGATTCTCGCTGCGAGCCCGGCAGGTCCTGGCAGTTCCCATACACTACATACTTGCTGCGGTCTAAACGACCCCAGCGAGTATGTAATTATACCGCCCTTAACCCCTTCTGCTCCCGCCCGGCTCCCCCGCTGTAAGCATACATTACCTGTCCTTGCTGCACGGGTCCGGCGTCCTGCTCTCCTGTCCGGCCAATCAGTGTGTTGCCCTGCCGCAGCCACTAATTGGCAGGGCGGGAGAGCAGGACGCCGGACCCGTGCAGCAAGGACAGGTAAAGTATGCTTACAGCAGGGGAGCAGAAGGGGTTAAGGGCGGTATAATTACATACTCGCTGCGGTCGTTTAGACCGCAGCAAGTATGTAGTGTATGGGAACTGCCAGGACCGGCCGGGCTCGCAGCGAGAATCTCGATGCGAGCCCGTTCGTGTGAATATACCCTTAGACAAAAATAGAAACATAGAAGATTGTCGGAAGAAAAAGACCACTGGGTCCATCTAGTCTGCCCTTTTAGTATTTTCTTTCTTATTTTCTTAGGATAGATATATGTCTATCCCAGGCGTGTTTAAATTCTGTTATTGTAGATTTACCAACCACCTCTGCTGGAAGTTTGTTCCAGGTATCTACTACTCTTTCAGTAAAATAATATTTTCTCACATTGCTTCTGATCTTTCCCCCAACTAACCTCTCACTGTGTCCTCTTGTTCTTGAGCTCAGTTTTTTTTTTTACTAAAAACACTTCCCTCCTGAACCTTATTTAGTCCTTTTAATAATGTCCCCCCTTTCCCTTCTTTCCTCCAGACTATACAGATTCAAATCTTTAAGTCTTTCCTGATATGGTTTATGCCTTACACCCTCCACCATTTTTGTAGCCCGTCTTTGGACCCGTTCTATTTTATCAATGTCCTTTTTTAGATGAGGTCTCCAGAACTGGACACAGTATTCCAGATGTGGCCTCACCAGAGCTTTATACAGCGGGATCACAATCTCCCTCTTCCTACTGGTTATACCTGTAGCTATACATCCAAGCATACGATTTGCTTTCCCCACTGCCTGGTTGCACTGGTGACTCATTTTAAGGCTGTCTGATATCACTACCCCTAAATCCTTCTCTTCTGAAGTCTTTTCCAACACAGTACTGCCGATGTGATACTCGGATAGAGAATTCCTCCTCCCCAAGTGCATTATTTTACATTTGGACACATTGAACTTCAATTTCCACTGTTTGGACCACTTATCTAGCAAAGCTAAATAGTTTTCCATATTACTGACACCTCCAGGAATATCAACCCTATTGCACACTTTTGTGTCATCAGCAAACAGACAAACTTTACCTACCAACCCTTCTCCTATGTCACTTACAAACATATTAAAAAGAATAGGACCCAGAACAGACCCTTGTTGCACACCACTTGTAACCAGTCTCTGCTCGGAATATACACCATTAACAACAACCCTCTGATATCTATCCTTCAGCCAACCACAAATCCACTGAACTATCCAGGGATTAAGTCCAATTTTCTCCAACTTCTCTATCAGCTCTTTATGGGGAACTGTGTCAAAAGCTTTGCTGAAGTCCAGATAGGCGATATCCACAGCACCACCTTCATCCAGTACTTTTGTGGCATAATCAAAGAAATCAATGAGATTAGTCTGACATGATCGGCCCTCAGTAAAGCCATGCTGGTTTGGATCCATCAAATTGTTGATTCTTAGGTGATCCATTATTTTCTTTTTTAGAAGACTTTCCATCATTTTCACTACTACAGATGTCAGGCTCACTGGCCTGTAGTTACTGGGCTCTTCTCTATTCCCCTTTTTGTGGATTGGTATAACATTGGCTGTTCTCCAATCATCGGGGACATCTCCTGTTAGCAGGGATGGGTTATACAGATCTGTCAGGGGGGAGGCAATCACAGATCTGAGTTATTTAAGAACCCTGGGATGGATCCCATCTGGACCCATCGCCTTATTCAGCTTTAATCGAGCAAGTTCCTCTGCAACTTTAGTCTCTGAAAATACTGGAGCTGAACCCATATAGCTGGAGGCAATGCTGTGTCCAACCATCCTGTGATTGTGAAGGCTGCCTTCTGAAAACACTGAGCAGAAGTAACTATTCAAATAGTCAGCGACCGCCTTATCTCCATCAATAAACGTATTCTCCCCATTACTTATTTTAGTAATGCTGCAGCCATTCTTCTTCTTCTTCCTGTTACTTATATATGTGAAGAAGGTTTTATTCCCCGCAGTAACAGATTTTGCCATTTCTTCTTCTTTTGAGGCTTTAGCAGCATTTATAATCTGCTTTGCCTCCTTCTGTATACTTTTATACGTCTCTCTGTCAGCTTCATTCCCAGTCTCCTTATACTTCCTATACGCTGCCTTTTTCCCTTTTACAATGGCCTTAACCTCTCTGGTAAACCATAATGGATTCTTCTTCCTTTTACTTTTGCTAACTTCTCGTACATGTAGTCTAGTTGCCTTAAAGTGGCATTTTTTAATTCTGCCCACTGAGTGCTTGCTCCCGATGTTTTATCCCACCCTCTTAATTCTTTATCTAAATACTCCCCCATTTTATTAAAATCTGTCTTCCTAAAATCCAATATTCTTGTTGTAGTATGGGATTGGACGCAGTCAGTTTGTATGTCAAACCATAGACACTGGTGGTCACTGGAACCTAGATTTTCTTCCACTCTAACTTCAGACACCTGATCCCCATTAGTAAATACTAAATCTAGAATGTTCTCTCCTCTGGTAGGTGACTTCACTAGCTGTTTTAGAGATGCCCCTGTAAGGGCCTCCATTACATTTTTGCTTTTAGATGTAAGTGCAGAAGGGATATTCCAATCCACATCCGGCATGTTGAAGTCACCCATAACTACAATGTCCCCCTTTAATTACATTTTAGTAATTTCATCCATCAGCATGTTATCATATGGTTTTCATATGATTCATATGATCTCCAACCTATGTGGTTGTTCAATGCCATTCCAATTATTTGGTAGATCAAAGTTTGGAAAGCGATTTTGGTTGATTGCCTAACACAATGGGATATAATAAATAATCAGATATGCCCTGGAAATTATCAATATGCAGTTTTCCGCCTTTTACTGTATCAAGCTCTGACCATTGGCAAACCATGTGTCCATGACCGCCACTCCAATCCATTCTCCATTACTGGGCCACCAAACATTTCAGAGCAGTGAGCTAGTAGCGTTCAGTGGCCACAAAGTACATGAATAGAAGGGTGGTTGCACTGTGTGCATACTGTGTGCTCAGTTCATTTCAGGACAATTGTGTCCCTGTTCTTGGGATCACGAGGGATCTCAGTAGTCAGACCCTCACTGATCACAAAAAGTTTCTTCTTGTTTGAAGTAGTATATCATATTGAGAGGCAGATGTTGAAAGGACAGAATACTTTTATTTTCAGCAATCACTTTGTATATCTTAGCCTCACCGTACACATTAGATAGCTGTTTGCTGAACCTTCTTCATACCACCATAGTTATACATGCTCAGCTAAACATGTGTTCTCAATAAGGAAAAGAATACGCTGATGACAGACACCTCTGGAGGTGGATCATACACTTTGAAGACAAAGGGATTGGACTATTGAAATTCATCTGCCCCCCAGCATTTGTGTTAGGGTGAACATAGTAGATTGTGGGTAGATAC
The DNA here is from genome assembly GCF_027789765.1 of Dendropsophus ebraccatus. Classification (NCBI taxonomy): domain Eukaryota; kingdom Metazoa; phylum Chordata; class Amphibia; order Anura; family Hylidae; genus Dendropsophus; species Dendropsophus ebraccatus. The sequence continues at coordinate 178,075,972 of NC_091454.1, read as the reverse complement.
ATTTATCTAATATGTATGGCCATGGTATGAGACTGGAAGATGTCACTTACCACCCAGTACCATGACAGTAGTGATGTTTCTACACACACCAGGTCTACGCAAGGTTTAAAGGGAGAAAAACAAAAGTCAGATAAGTGGAGGTATCATTAACTGATTGCTATAACAAAGACCTGATTTACTGCTCTTCCTAATGGGCAGAAACAGGTTTCCATACAAACCATTCTGCTTTCTCCCTCAGCCTGATAAACTTTCAGCTGCTTGACAGGTAAAACCAATGGCATACCACTCAGACCTGACAAAATGGGGCTTGACAAATGGATTTTCAGCCACCCCTTGAAAAGAAGTGGATGACAGATCTCTATGAAATCCTTTTTGAGGGAGGCAGACTTTTAACATGATTGATTAAATTATATCTAAATCTGGTTAGATTTGGGACTTCAAAGACATTTTTTCCAGGTTAGGACATCCCAGATGAAGACAGCATGTTATTTGTACAAAACTCCAATGCTCAAGTGGTTTGCAAATTGACCCTGTTGTAATAGGTGAAAAGGTTCCTGCAAGATAAAGGTGTCTCATTGTGATGAATTATGTCAAGGAATTAATGTAAGATCCCTAAGTTTTAGCAGACCCTGTGCTCTTTGACCTCCATCTGCTTGTTTGTATGGATGGTAGTAATTTTCAACCGCTAGGTTACAAGAGGTCACTGCTTGGTCAAGATCTATTAAACACAGATAGAAAAGAAAAACAAAGTTCTCTCTTGGAATGGACACAAACATGGGAGTTGCCACTTGACAGTATGCATTTCCTAAGTGGAATCTTACCTATTTATCCCTTCTCATATTAAGATACTTGAGCGGAGAGGAAAACACGTCAAACATGTAGTAAACATACCATAAACTATACCTTCCGATTGTTTCCGTTCTTCATGTGCTGTCACACAATCTGTGAAGAAAGCAGAACAACCATAACACATGTACAGATGGCTAACCTTTACCTTTTACTATTAGACTAGTCATATTGCTTTTCTAATTTATTTTTATAACTCAAAGTTATAATATAACAAGTTGTGAGTAAAATTGTTCACCTGGTGCTATACTTCAGCTTTGGATGATCTTCACCATGAGACGACACAGGTCAAGTAATGTCTACATAACCTATTCTCAAAGCGGAAGAGTCCTCTGGTTCCTAGGAATGGGAGGTGAAAAGAAAAAACAAGTATGGCAGCAATTTTTGGCACTTACAGGCACTGTTGCCCTTTATGACTCACAGAAATTTATGGGAAAAGTGGAAATTCTAGCTAGGCTTAAAGAAATTTCAGTTTGGGGTTTAAATAAACAAATCTTGATCCTTTGCCTTGCAAGTAGCATTTTTGAGTTGATACTTTATTCATGTAAAATACAGCACATCATTTTTGCAATTATTATTATATTTTAATGTTTTTACTCAGAGAGCTCAATGTTTATGAACTTTTATTTTAAGGTCATTTAAATATTGTATGTTTGAAACAATGGTTTTGTCCCTATATTGTTGACACATGTTCTTCTTGGAATTTGGCTTACAGTTGACAAGCTCAGAAACCAGATCAGCCACTGTTTGCCTAATTTCAGTCATGCCATAGACATTACCTTATTGCAGAATCCACCAATCATTTAACTCCTTAACAATGTGCCCACCATTAACCCCTTAAATGTCTCGATCACCCCAGCATTTAAGTGTAAGGGATAGGATCCGCTTTTAGCATTTACACAGCATGACTGTGGAGGTCCCGATTGAATTGCCTGACTGCTAACCTCCATGCAGTCTGATTTTTTGTCTTCTGGTAGAGTCTGCTCCGGCAGTCTCTATTAGAAGATAGAATATTACACTGATCAAAGCATAGCGTTGAACAGTGTATACAATCTAATGATTGCAGGTAATGATTTTAAAAAGTATTAAAAAAAAATTAAATAAAATAAATAAATATATATATATATATATATATATATATATATATATATATATATATATATATATGACATGAGGACATCTCCTATAGGGTGCTGCCCCTCCTGGCAGGGGCCCTTTTGCTCCAGGGTTGGGGTCACAAGGGTTAGTGGAGGGGCAGGGTACACCTTTCCTTGTAGTGCCGGAGGTAAAATCAGGATGCTGTAGGATATTTTCTGCTACACAATGAGTCCGGTGATGCGGCGGCACTATTTGCATGCCGCATGCTTTGAACTGTCCCATTAAAAGCAAAAGGATCAGTTCAAAGATGCGTTTCCCTCCAGCGCTTTTCTCTTTGCACCGCCAGATGTATGTAAACCCGGCCTTAATAGTGTATGCAAAAATAGTAAAAAAAAAAAATGAACACCAGGATTGATGATTTTTTTGTTACATTATATTACATTTTACTACATATCCATTATATCAGATTTTTTAAAATGAAAATTAATCAATAAATCCCAGCTACTTAAATATGATACCAATGAAAAGTAGAGATCATGGCACAAAAACAGCCCCGTAGGTTGAAAAATAAAACAGTTCTAAGAATCACAATAGGGCAATTTAAATCATTATTATTTGCAAATAAAAAAGTTTTACTGTTAAAAAATAGTAATATGATAGAAAAGCTATGTTAACATGCATATCTCTGTATTTGGACTGACCTATAGAATAAAGCTATGTATTACCGTAAAGTGCATTACATAGTCATGGACCCCTCCCCCCTCAAAAAAAAAAATATATATAAAAAATTGGGGGTGGCAGGTGGGTTCCATTATGCATTTAATGGTGTATTAACCCTTAGGGGACACAGACAGTTTTCATTTTTGCACTTTCATTTTTTCCTCATTTTGTATATAAGGCCATAGCACTTGCATTTTTCCACCTAGAGACCCAGATGAGCCCTTATTTTTTGCGCCACTAATTGTACTTTGCAATGGCTGATGTAATTTTTGCCTAAAATATGCCGTGAAACCAGAAAAAAAAATTATATGTGTGGTGAAATAAAAAAAAGGCAACTGACTGATATACTTTAAAAAATTTATGTTCGCTTTTATCCTTTGGTCTATGGGGCTGTGTGAGGTGTCATTTTTTGCACCATGATGTGTTCTTTCTATCGGAATCTTGATTGTGCATATGCGAATTTTGATCGCTTTTTATTAAAATTTTTCGAGATTTGATGCAACCAAAAATGCGCAATTTTGCACTTTGGAATTTTTTTACGCTTACTCCGTTTACTGTGCGAGATCGGGAATGTGATAGTTTATTAGTTCAGGCCATTACACACGTGGAAATACCAAGATGTTTGTTTATTTATTATTATTTATAAAATAGGGAAAGGGGGTGATTCTGACTTTTATTAGGGGAGGGTTTTTTTTATTAATAAAAACACTTTTTTTTTCTTACACCCCCCCAGTCCCTTGGGGATTTCTAATATTACTACACTGATCTCATAGAGATGTATGCAGTATAGTGCCCCCCCCCCCCCCCCTGAACTCCCCTAGTGGTACCAGGACGTTACTGAACTGCAGCTAGGGGTTAAAAGGCACCATTACAAACTATCAGCGATCAGCTGTAGGCCAGTAGCATCTCTGGCTCTGGCATCACAAAAACTACCATGACCAGTAATATGTACACAGTAAGCTTTAGCTGCACTAGAGATATCGCACTGCTTTGCTACAGCTTTGCAGTACCGTGTCAGCATATTTGGCCTCTTTGGCAGATAGGTGTATTTTTTTCCCATAAACTCCACTAGAGAAAAACTGAATAAAAAAAATAAAAAAAAATAAAAATAAACTAAAAAAATTGTGGCAGAAAGTTTTTTTTTTTTTTTTCAATAAGAAAAAATGCAGAGAAAGTGTGAAGTTAAGTAAAGAGGTATCATTATTAACAATTGTTTACCAGTGTAATTTAGCTTTCCTTTTGTGATTAACAATTTATTATAAAGTATACATTTAATTCTCCATTTCTGATGTACTACACTGAAAGCCCAAGAGCGCAAACCTAATAGATTATCTAACCTAGCAGATTACTTGCAGGTTAATGAAAGATATATTGAAACCTCCCAATGTGTTGGAATGTATCTCTCCAGCCTTCATAGAAGATCAATGGCTGTAAGCACATGTTTCATTGATTAACCATTTAGTGTCTTTGCATTTGATAAAGATCTCATTTTTTATTCTTAGCAGACAACCAATAAAGATAAGGATAGTTGAAAGAGGAATCTGGTTGTTCTTCCACTTGCTGGGTACATCTGCTTATACCACAAAAACACATGGGGCAGATAGAAAATTCTTACAAGTTACAAAGACTAATACTATACATAAACATGAAGATATTTAAAGGGGTTATCCAGAGAGCAGAACAGGTGGGACCTTTTCTCTGAATAACCACTTCCTCTCTCTGACCTTCTCTGGTGATAACTATCTAGATGAGAGGGGTAGGGAGCATGTTGTGGGCATTCAGTGCCAGCAGACCCACATTCAGTATCCAAAGCTGGCTAATGTCATCTCGATATCCGTAACATTGCATAGTTATTGTTCATTGCCTGCAACATCCTTCCACCCCCCTTCCTCTCTCAGAGACGATGAGATGGAGGAAGTGGAGCGCCGGATAAAAGAAGAGGCAGGACCTTTTCCGCTCCACGGATAACCGCTAGGCATCTCATGTATCTCTCGGTTTCAGTTTCAGATGAACATAATTTTGGCCCCAGCCCAGAGCATACATTACCTGCTCGGCGGCTGTATGTGAGACTCCCGACTCCCGGCGGTCCCCATCAGCCAATCAATGCTGCCGTGCTACTGCACTTTATTATTTATTATTTATTTGTACCATCTGTATGTCCGTTTGGTCTTAGTGAGGGAATATGGCATTACACTTGTATTATTGCATTCAGGGTCTTTATTCCAGGGGTCCTCTCTTTTGCTGTTTGTGGGGTTTTGTGTCTTGTCAGTGAGGTAATTGTGTTATATGATGCACTTTATAGACCCATGATTTTGAATTCTTTTTATGGTTTATGTTCCCAAAATGTCTCTTTTTGGTCATTTTACGCTAGTTTTATTTTGGATGGTCATCATTTTGGCACCTAAACACAGCCGTTCTATGGAAATTTCTGCCACTATTTACATAATACGGCTTTTTGGTGGCAAAATGATGGCCGTCCAAAAAACAGCAAAAAAAAAAAAACAACAAAAAAAAAAACAAGCCATAATCTGCAAATCTGAACATCTTTACATCCACTTTTACAGAGTGAACCACTCCATACTTTTGTAAACATCCATTTTTAAAAAAAAACTTTTGTTACATTTTCTGAATACTAGCAATCAGCAATCGAAGAATTAGAATTTTACAAAACCAAATCCCACATTACAGTCAAGTTTTAATTTGTGGATAGAAATCGTTCTCAGAGCCGCAATCAGTATCTAAATAAAGAAATATAAACTGCTAAGCGTTATCTAGGTTTGACATTGTTCATGTGTAGACAGGGTGTTCATTTTAGATTACATTCTCTTCTTGCTCAGTACACGGAGATCTGTAAAATGTAAAATCAGTTGATAGCAAGAATCAAAAATCGCCAAATACCATAAACAGAGGCAAAGAGATATGCAATGATCATTAGTCATTCCTGATGCAGTTGTTGGACTGAGTGACCTCCAGATGGAACTTGCCTTCCTCTCCCCACACTGATAATGATGACATGTCCAGCTTTCCCTCCTGATGATTCACAAACGTCTTCTCCTTAACTGCCTGTTATGGCTACATAACTGCACAATGCATACTTCTGACCTACAGTGCAATTAAATAGCAATAAAATGACATATTTCATTTCCAACTTCAAAACTTAACAATGACCATCCTGCCGTTTTTTTAATCACTAACTAAAATCAATTGCATATGCTGTTTTATGTTTAAAGCAAGGTTTATTAGAAAGAAATTGCTACTAGAGAACCACATGTGAGTTCTGACTTGGCTGGGTCAGGCCAGGGCAATAAACCCTTGAACTTCACAAATATGCAAAGTTGACATAAATAATAAATTAAGCCCAGGTGCTGATGAGTTCTAAATGGTATTTTTCAGACTGAGGAAACCACATGTTCCTCCTTATATTAATGAAGCATCATCTTACTAGAAAGAACTCGGAAAATTGCTCTGCACTGTTGATGGGAAACACTTAGAGATGTACAATTTTCACACACATTAACACACTATGGTGACTGAGATCAAATAGAAATGAGTGTTGGTGTCTGTGAGGACTTGGGTGAGTATTATGGCAACCACCTTAAGGCCAGATTCATACAGTGCAGTTATTTTTAGGCAAAACAAACAGATGATATCATGTAAACAGTAAATCTGTGGAACAGTCTACACCAGGTATATGGTCACAGCAAAAACAGTGGCGGGCTTCAAAACAGCTTTTTACAATTTCTTGGAATAAAATAACATTATTGCTAATATATAGAATCTACCCATCATCCATCCCCTCCTTGGCTAAACCTGATGAACATGTCAACCATGTTATGTAACTATGATACAAAAAAGGAGGTGAAATCTTTTTTGGTGTATCATAAAGAAATCACAGAGCAGTAAAACAGTAGAGATGATCGAACAGCGGAAAATCTTAGGTTCTACAGAACTCAAACTTTGTTGAACCTTCCGCATTTGATTCCAGATGCCTTCCCGGTCCGTGGGGAAGGAGGAGACAGCCCGGAATTTGGGAATTCAGCCTAGGTAATAGACTGTATCCCGGAATTTCAGGTGGAACCCAGGCTGTCTCCTCCTTCCCAATGGACCTGTAAGGCTTCGGGATCAAATGCAGAAGGTTCGACAAGGTTCAAGTTCTATAGAACCTAAGATTTTCCGATGTTCGATCATCTCTATAAAACAGTCCATGAAATTAAATATGTGTAAGTTTTACTGCCATTAGCCAACCTTCTAATGTGTATGGGGGCCCTCCAACTCTCCCCAATTGGCAGATGTTGGGGGGTAGAAGAATTGTGCATGTATGACTTCTCGGGGGGGGGGGGGGGGGGGGGGGGAGTTACCGCCAGAGGAGTTTGGCAGTGGCTTTCTCTCCCCTCTCCATTCAGAACACATTAGTAAAATGTGCATGTGTACAGTATATAGGGACTGGGAGAGACAGCTGTTGATTTAAAAAACATTTTGGCCAACAGTGTGCATGTCCAACTTAAAGAATTGAAAGAATCAGCATTAGTGCAACAATAGAGGGTTAAACTAAGCATTGAACGACTGCTCCTTAGATTCTAAAGGCTGGCGCAGGGGACAATTTGTACATACAACAGTAGGTACACAGGTATTTACACAGGGGACAACTGTGAGGTAGGTGGTGAGATATGAAAAAAGCGCTTTGATTTACCTTCTAGGAACAGTTTGGATCATCTTCAGCTGGCAGACAGGATCACAGAATATAGATACACAGCCCAGGCATTTGAAGGTTCTCTCTTTCTTCCTGCACATAACACATGCTAAGCCACACCTCACTTCCTGTGTAGTGACCTGATCTAGCTTTTACTAGAGACAGAGTTCCCCAACCAACAGGCAGTGGGCAGCAGGTAGCAGGGTGGGAAACCCAGTGGACAAGACTTTTGAGCTGCTTTCTGGAGTAGGAAGTAATTTTTAGGGAATGATATACAAATATTTTATTTTAGGAATTACATAGGCAACAAATGGAAGGAAGTTGTTTGAAAAAAACAGCGGCTAGACACACTAATGTCAAAAAATATCATAGCAAAAAATTTAACTTTTCTATAGTCAACCCTTTGCTTTTTTTACCTTTTTTTAATTTTAGTTCTAACATAGATGATAATGTTATTGGTAAAAAAGCAAACTTGTATAGTTTTATCATTCACCTGTGAGGGACAATAATGCAATTTGGAGTACTATTAACATTAATAGTTATGTGCAGTGATCAAGCATGTCTTTCTTAAAATGCATATGCCCAGCTATAGTATTCAGAATCTGAATCAGAACTGATCAGTGATTGAATCCATAAGTTTTGTAGTGACAGCACAGCATCTTCTGTATAACCTCTGTCTGGGTTACTTGTATGTGCAGGACTGGGGCAATATTACTCATCAAAGGGGAAATGTTTTTCTCTTCTGGTGATAGCGCTAGGCCTTCAGAACAACCTCTGTGTGATGTTTTAAAGACTATAGGAAGCATTTGAAGCCTCGATAATACATCTGGGTTTACTACAGTGCTTTCACCATTAATAGAGAGATTGTTTCTCTAGTATCTTTAGAAGGTCACTGATGATGAATAACCATCTTAGACCTCAATATAGTCACTTCAATGAAAGGATAACCTAAATGTGACATTAAAATAAAATATTTAGAATAATCCAGGAGATTTGACTGGGAATTTAGGATGTCCCTGGAAATGATCTACTCTGATTTACGGACATAACATTTTCAATTTATGAGCTGAGACTAGACTATATCACCAGCGGCTGGGGAAGGAATAGTCCTATTAGAGCCAGATCATATATTCACTAGACAGACTTGTGAAGATTTGGAAAATAAAATAGAGAATAAAAATGTCATTTTTTTTTTTTTTTTTTACTGGGCAAGCTTTTTGCTCTCATATCAACGATGAAAACATTAGTTAGATGTATGGAAATATTAGAGGATTGTAAGACAGTGGCCCAGCCATTCATGGAGTTGTTTTATCGATCTACATCAGTAAGCAGTAATGGGGATGCATAACATTTATTGCCCCAAACCCCAAACCATCAAACATTTTTAATATCAATAGAAAAATGTTAATTATGCCCCTAAAGTCGTACTGCTAAATGTAAGATATTAACATAGTATAACAAACACAGGATAAAAGGATACAATAACCAGAGTACTGACTATATATATATATATATATATATATATATATATATATATATATATATAATAGATCAGCCATAGGAAAAAAAAACTGCTATAGACAAGAGAAGACAGAATAGAACAAATAAAATTCTTACTACTCATAACATATGACGTAATTTCATGATATATTCCTAGGTAGTCCTGCATGTAATTATGCAGCTTTATTTTATCTTGCAGAGTTACTAGGATAAAGCCACAAAATACAACTCTACTTAACTTGCAACACTCAACAGGTGCCAAACTCTTTAATTTTTAAACCGCAAATTCATAAAACCATCACACATTCATCAATACTGATCTCAAGTAAAACAAATAAAAAAAAATCTGTTTGTAGTAAGTGAATGCAGCTGATTAGGCTGCGTTCACACTACGTATATTTCAGTCAGTATATTTCAGTCAGTATTGCAACCAAAACCAGGAGTGGATTAAAAACACAGAAAGGATCTGTTCACACAATGTTGAAATTGAGTGGATGGCCGCCATATAACAGTAAATAACGGCCATTATTTCAATATAACAGCCGTTGTTCTAAAATAACAGCAAATATTTGCCATTAAATGGCGGCCATCCACTCAATTTCAACATTGTGTGAACAGATCCTTTCTGTGTTTTTAATCCACTCCTGGTTTTGGTTGCAATACTGACTGAAATATACATATACTGACTAAAATATACGTAGTGTGAACGCAGCCTTACTCTGGATCAGCAGGCGATAACTCCTCGGCATGTCCTGGTAACCCTTCAACTTGGGGTTCCTAATTGGTTAGCCTCTCTGTAAAAATGATTAACTTTGCCTGCATGATGTAGATGTATGGATATATGCACTGTACAAGGCTGGTTTAAACACACTGCTTCTAGTGGGTAAACTTGGCCACCAGATGTTGCACCTACCCCTTTTAATAGAAAAAACTTTGCGTTCTATCTGCAAGAGCGAAGAGCCATTGGCTCCTCAGGCTACCAAATATTCTTGTGCTCTTTTGTCCACTACTCCACTGCAGTGATGTGACTTGCTCAGCTAGCAGAAGAGAAGAGGCCGGTGGACTGTATGGGAATAAGGTCAGTATAAATGTTTTTTTTTATATTACAGAGAGTGATGTCTAGATGTGAAATACTGCCTACTTGGGGGTTAACTAAGGTGGGGCTACCAACAAGGAGAATGTCTAATGAGGAGATTACCTACAGTGGGGTAGCTATGGTACATGGGGAAAAATAACTATTGCACAGAGAGGACTATCATATGGATGCACTGAGGGGGCCTAACCATTATATGGGGGCACAGAAGAGCCTACCTACTATATGGGGGCACAGGTAGTGCGTAATTACTATATGGAGTTGCACTGCATTGGGGCCCACTAAGGCTCTATTATTCAAAGGGCTACATAAACCTGGATCTGGTACTGTGCATACATATCCAGTGTTCCTTGTGTTTTCTAATGCCAAATTCCAGTATAGTTTTGTTCTAGTACCTCCAGTGGGTTCTTTGCCTATCCCTGTATCGTACTTGTATTTTGAAGCTACAACCAAACTATGTTTAATTTGTTTGTTTCCTTCATTTAGTTTTATGCTTTGTCTTGATTTTGACTCTGGGTCCTACTGTCTGGTTATTATTCTGCTAATGAAAGTTTGAAGACCAGGGTTAACATAGGGACATTTGCAGGGACAGTGAAGCTTTGTGGCGTTTGGTGTTATGTTTCCTGTTAAGGAAATGATCTGAGGAAAAATTTTGCTTCATTCCTGATTTCCATTATCATAATTTGTGTGTCATCTAGGGATGGTCCGAACCTGCCGAGGTTCGGGTTCGTATTAATCCGAACGCTCGGCAGCAGATTCCCGCTGTCTGCCCGTTCCGTGGAGCGGGCGGATACAGCGGGAGTAACGCCTTGAAAACTGGGATACAGCGGGAATCATTACCAAGGGTTCGGGTTCCTACGAACCCGAACCAAACTCGGTTCGGACCATTCCTAGTGTCATCCTAATCTGTCCCTGTAACTTACTGGTAAATTCCTATTTTTGTAATTTGTTACCTGCCAGCATTGATATACGCTTAGATTTTATTATTTTTTTTAAACTTTCATCTGTTCATACAGTTTGGCTCTACTGTAAGTACTCTATCTGAGTACTAGGGACACAGAACACAGAAAAGGCAACTACAACACGTGTAAAGGGGTTCTGTGCCCTCTTTGAATGAAGTAGTGGTTAAGCCTGCACACTGCTGTTCCATTTAAAGTCTACAGGACTTATACATGGTTTACCAATACACCATTTAACCCTTAGAAGACCGGGACAATTTAAATTTTTGCATTTTCGTTTTTTCCTCCTTGTGCTTAAAAGGCCATATCACTTGCATTTTTTTACCTAGAAACCCGCATTAGGCCTTATTTTTATTATTTATTATTATTATTATTATTATTAATAACAACACTTTTTTTTTACGTTTACAATTATACTAGAAGCCTTCCTGGGGCACTTTTAGTATAAGCACTCTGATTTCTCATTGAGATCTATCCTGTATACTAATGCAGGATAGATCGATGAGATAAGCACTTTGATTGCTTCTGGCTGCTGCAGCGGGAAGCAGTCGAGTGCCGAGCCGGGATCAGCGCCATTACGGCGCTGAGCCCGGCAGGAGTAGGATGTGTGGATCTCTCCTGCCGGACAACATCCCTGAGGAGCGATCCACCCCACTAGACACCAGGAATGGCTGCATTCAAGTAACCGGATGCAGCTGTCAACTTTGACAGCTGCATCCGATTACTTTATTAGCGAGCACGGCGATCGAATTGTACCCGCTAATACCTGCGGTCCCAGGATACATGCCGCACCTGGGACCGCGGCAGTTCAGAGGGTGGCCCCGCTCTGAACACACATAGGTGGCCCTGGATGTACAGGTAGGTTCAGGATCACCTAGGGGTTAAAGAGAGAAAATAGGAACCATGTGATGGAGAAAGATCCAGTACAGGAACCCCCAGTATGACCTATGACCTACAAACAGTCTCCACACATTACCCTCTTACCTCCATCCAGTAGCCCAAATGCAAAGGAGACTTTCATGCGTTCGCAGAAGGTGAGCAGAAGTGTGAATGCCCCTTAAGGGTAACCATACACATGAAATAGGTGTACAGTATTTATCTTTTCCTTTATTGCAAAAAAAAAGGAAGAAGAACTCTTCAAAGCACAAATAATTTACTTTACATTATGTCTTTATGATGTGAAAGTAACACTTTAAGCCACCTCTAGAAGGGACTGCAGGTAACTAGAATTTTATCTTTTAGGCAATTGATTTAGAGCTCTGTATCAGAAATCTAGAGATCTGACAACTGGTACAATAAATGTCAGCCTAGAATTTTATATAACAATAACAAAATGTTCTTAAAGCGTGGACATTCACTTTAAGTTGTGTTTTTGTGAGAACAGTGGCGGGTTTTAAACAACTACCAGAAGAAGTCTGATAAACTTATTGCATGTGAAAGGAATACAAGACATGTAGTAACTCTACATCAATAAAGCAAGGTAATAGTTATTATGTTTCACAGTCACAATAGTCAATCAATGTCATATTTTGTGATATTATTCATCTCTATGTTGTGAAGCTGAATTTGTATAATAATAACATACTGAGTAGAGACTACATCTAGGTATATAAAAAACTTCAGATATCATAGTGTTATATTATTAAGTATTACTTTAAATAGCAACTAATAGTTTCATCACTTCTCCCTTCTCACAAAATTGCCTACAGTTTCAAATTCATATAATAATTGTGTAAAATGTTAATGTAATGACCTCACTGTTTCCGAAGAGCAGGTTATTATTATATTATCTTCCATGTACTGTGTATTCTTTATAGGTTCTGTATGACTAGCTAACATCGTGAATGATTGTCACATATATTTTAAAACTTTTAATGAATTCCAATGTGGTTCCAAAGTGAATTGTTAATCTTAATAAAAAGTCAAGCCAGCTAATTATATGCACGTTAAATTGAAGTGGGAGCTGTTTGCGGAGTGGATTCTACATTCTTACTAAAGTTCCCTTAAATAAAGATTAGTAGATAGTACATCTGGAACAACACTAGAACATCCAGGTTTGCTGTTTATCTAAAACTTGTATCCTAATAATCTTCACAAACTCCATCTGGCAAGGTAGTCACTGGGGATGAAGTTTAGAGAGAAAGCCTTCCAGGGAGTTTTGTTCATGCATTCTCAAAAGTCTTTGAAACATGAACAGAAATATTTGGTCGTCTAAATTATAGCCTAGAGTTCCATTGTGCTGTAGCTTATACTGCTAACAATTCTGCCTACATTAATGGAAACCTCTGTTTGCTTTCTCTAGTAACAGCGAACAATAGTAGGAAAGACCAATGCTTCATTTCTTTATATGTTTGTATTATAATATGTACAGTAATAAGAAATATTTACCACTTTCTGAGAAGCACTCAGAACTGTGGTCCGGTGCCTAGGGCAGCATCTTTAAGGGGGGCAGCACCAGGGAGCAGGGGGAAGAAAACAACTTTTTTTTGTATTTATTTTCTTAGTCTCCCACCTCCCGTTCAGACTTGCCAGCAAATTTGGTGTCTTTTCAGGTAGGGGATATTGTGGTATTGGTCAGGTTTGGTATGGCAGTGTTATCCAGTCACAGTAAGGTGGTATTGTTCAAGTCTGGTGTGGCGGTGTTATCCAGTCACAGTATGGCAATATTGTTCTGGTCTGGTGTGGCAGTGTTATCCAGTCATATTATGGTGGTATTGGTCAGGTCTGGTATGGATATTATCAAGTCACAGTATGGTGGTGTTGTTCAGGTCTGGTGTGGTGGTGTTTTCCAGTCCCAGTGTGCCGGTGTTGTTCAGGTCTGGTCTGCCCAGAACTAATTAAACTATTAGCGCCAGGTCAGGGACCAAAAAGCTACTCCCACAACACCTCCTGGATTTACTCCTGCAACACCTCTTGACATTACTCCTACAAAACCTTCTGGAATTCCAGGCGCAGAAGAGGACTGAAGTCTTAACTATTACTAGCTGTATACCAGTATCACTATTCTGTATAATACTGGTATATTGTATAAAATATGTTTTTTTTTTCCAATCACACTGATAGACAGTCCTGAAAAGCACTGTTGGATGTTTTGTGAACCAAATTGCCTGTCTGACTAACCACTCAGCCCTATACCTGTTCTGTCCCTGCTCCAGCCGCTCTCCCTCTCAGCTAACAGACCGCAAGTAAATCAAGCATCAGGAGACCTGGGTTTATATACACCCAGGTCACCTGATGCAGCCAGCCAATCACTGCTATGTTTGCAGCAAACATGGCTCTGACATAGCAGAATGTGTCACCCTCTTTTCTGCATGCTTATTGGCTAATTAAAGCTGTCAAACATGCAGGGAGGAGACTATCATTTTTACTTAAACACCACATGGTACTTTCCAGTATTCTGATACAGTGAGTTCAATCAAGCATGTTTGCTTGTCTCTAATTGTCAGTTCTCTTCTTCCTAGTTATCTACTTCATAGGTGACTGAGAAAGGTCAAATCTGAAACACCCCTATTAACTTAGTCTACTGTTTAAAAACTGTGAAAAGTAAATAATATGGATAAATGAAAATCTTTGTAATGTTTGAGCTTGAAGTGTCAGAGGTAAACTGCGGGGTTAAAGAACATACATAGACCATTAGTATGAATCATAATAAATATTAGTCTACATCAGATAGGAACACATCCATTAGTCTTTCACTGAATCTGATATTTTCTTTAAGCAAGATAAAATTAATCTTGTTTCTAATCGTGTGCAAAAAGGAAACGTTAAAAGGAAAGACATGAGATTCATATCTACCATGCAGGGTCCTTATAGAAAACATTGTGGGAAAAGAACATTTATTTATATTTTTTTCTATTAAATTGATTAAACTATATGTCTTAGCTGTTATACAATATTTCTTTTAGTCACCATACAGTTTGTAATTCTGTTGATGTAGTTACACAAAAGTTTACCTTCATAGTTTTGCTAAAAATAAATAAACACATTTTGTAAATATTTAATTTATAACTTGCTATTTGTCCACAACTCCTTTGTAGATCTATGTGTCCTCATGGTAACAGACTACAAACAAATGTGATAGTGTAGTCCTACTCCTTTCCATCTGTCTCTCTCCTTAATATCAACATTTAGTTTAGCAAGAAGTAAGGGAGAGTAGCCTTTCATAGATTTACATTCCTATTAATCACAGTAACTTTCCGTGTATGAAGTCACTATTAAAAACACTCTAATTGCTTGCTTTTTATGCTTGTATGGCCTAACTACTGACTTTCATCCATTTAACTGAATGACAGATGTCACAAAGCTGCAAGTGATTAATATGTGTTCACTGTAATCCCAGTGAGCGTCTTCTAGGCAGCCAATTACTTTCTCTCTTTACTTGGAGCGTTATAATTTTATATGATTTCCTTAGCTGTTCTTTGTCATCCATTTCAAGGAACACCATGGTCATAAAATGCTTGATGACATCGCTATGACTTGTACTGTCAGAAGTAAACAATTTATTTTAAAAAAAATAAAAAAATAAGGTCCCATTTGTTCTGAAATTCCAAGTCCTAGAATGGAGTAAAATATAGAAGGACACTGTGTAAATATAAAAACATGTCCTGTACACAATGATTACATTCGCAGAAGAACAGGAATATTTTTGGGTGGAAATTTATATTATACTATAATGTACTATAATATACTGTTTACTATGTGCAGCTTATGGATGAAGTTGTTTCCATCAATGTCACATATCTAGAAAAGTTTCTGGAACTTTTTTTTTGTAATATAAAGTAGTAATTATAGAGGTGGAGAACACAAACTGACAGCTCTCAATGATCAATCAAGAACATTTACAGTATCTGCACATAAACAAAGATTATTCATTTAAGGTCATTCATCTTATCCTTATTGGTGTCTGATTGGCCCACCGGAGAATCCTCTGGTGGGTCAGATGGCTTTGTAGTATTTTTGACTCTCCTAAGTCCAGGATACCCGCCTTTGTTCCTGGCCATGTAAAGTTTTCAATTATGTGCGTGTTTTTAAGATGCACACACAGTTGGAAAAATATTCATTTTAAAGGGGAGCTATCAGCAGTTAAGAAGAATCTTACTTGCTGATAGCTACCTATATCAGCAGTTTACCCTGACTAACAAAGCGGGACCGGCACTAAGGAGGAAGGTAAGACACATACCTTTCTCCTCAGTGCCCCTGATGCCATAGGGGGCTATCAGCAAGTTAGATTAGTTCTCTTTAATACTCTATGTATGGAGAGATGTAGTTGCGCCACTTGGTAGCACTGACTGAATGAATTGTGATGACAGAGGTCATAACTGCATACTTTTTGAGGGGCAAGGAGTGTATGGTCAGGTACTGAGAACTCCTGTTGACCTAACAACTGTTAACCCTTATTTTTCCTGAAAAAATATAAGACTACAGCTAGCAGTTCAAAAACAGTTTAGCAGAGGCCTTTGCTTCTATAATGAAAAATGAGATATAGGCAGTTCAAATGGTTATGTGTGATATTGTTTTATTTAGTTGTATAATTTTATTTTGGTTTATTTTACTCTATTGTGTTAGACATATAATCCAGCTGATAATATATTATGTTATTAAGTAGGTATTCTAGGTTTGTGATAAATCTAACATTCATTTATGGAAGAAGCAGTAAATTCCTATTTAAAAACCTGCCTTTTGCTGCTGTTTATGCTATGTATGACATATTTAAGAAATGCGTCCTCTATTTTTACTTAGGGAAGACATCCAGCCTGGAGTTCACTTCATTACGCACAGCGATATTAGTCAAGCAATTAACTAGAACTACGAACTAATGCCAAATGAGAATACCATTAAGCTGTCAATACTTTGTTCTTTAACTGCAACTTAAGTAAAACATAAGATAAACTGTACATAATTAGTATATAGTCTATGAATGGTGAATGCTGATCCTTGTAGTAATTAGTGGTACATACTGTTCAATGATTAGAAAGACAATATTCGCTTTAGGTGAATATCGTTTCTCTTAAATAATAATTTAGAGCAATTAGTAAATCCAGAAATCCAGTATATGAAAATAAACCCTGGGAAGAGCAATGCGGTTAGCACTATTTTCTGTTTGGAAATTGTTCTAATTTATTATTTCAGTCTCCTATCTCCCATCTCAAACACATCCATAAATTAAAAGTGAAAAGAAAAACCAAATAGTACTTTTGTTCAGCGCTGCCCAGAAGGAACCATCCAGAAATTGCCAATAGAATAAAAAATAAGATTTATTTATAAAATAGCAGTCGTATTTACGCGTTTCGGGAACATGCAGGCTCCCTTTCTCAAAATAAGGTGCACATCCATAAATTGGACGTGAATAACATAATTTAAAGGGGTTATCTGCAAATATACAAATAATAATAAAAAAAATTAAATTCTAAGGGCTCTAAAAAAAATTTAAAATAACTAGAGATGAGCGAGTAGTGAGATATTCGACTTTCGGGAATTCGAATCGAAAAGGCACTGACATTCGACTATTTGAACGAATATTCGATCCCATTATAATCTATGGGAAAAAAATTCTCGGCACTTAGAAATCAAAATTCGACCACTTGGAGGTCACCAAGTCCCCCATGAAACTTCCCTAAACGATGCGAACACCTCCGGAACGACACTGGGACATTAGGGGGAGCATTCCTGGATTCACCCAACACCCCAAAAATATAATGCCACTCTCTGCAGTTGCAAAGGAAAAATATTTGTGAACGCTTTACCGCAATGGTTACACATTTTGTTCGTATTTCTTGCGCAGCGTTACATACATAATTCCAATGTGCATCTGTAGAGCGTCATGTTATTCGCGCGTATCACGCATCATGCTGTACGAATGTTACTGGAACAGTATGTATGACATGCCTTTTTGTGGGCTACTGGAACAATGTGTATCACTTGCCTTTTACTGGGCTACTGGCACAATAGGTATTACTTGCCTTTTACTGGGCAACTGGCACAATAGGTATCACGTGCCTTTTACTGGGCTACTGGCACAATAGGTATAAGGTTAACGTGCCCTTAGTGGGCTAAATCAGGGACACTGTAAGTCATCGGACCATGCCCGCTAATACCGGCGGTCCCGGGCTACAAGCGGCACATGGGACTGCCGCGGTTCAGAGCGGGGTCGCCGCGCGGCCCCGCTCTGAACGCCCGCACCTGCGCGAGGAAGTACAGTTACTTCCTCGTGCGGGAAAGGGTTAAATAGGCATTTATTTATATGAAGGTCACACATTTCTGTCAGATATATTAAACTTTTTAAATGTCTTTTTCAAAGGCAAAAATAAAATATGATTTATAATGAACTAAAGAATAATGTAATGATATACACGTTTTAGGTCGCAAGATCGGTCAAAAGGAGGATATCAAACTATTTTTGTAACATTTTAAGAGTTGTTCATTTGTGAATATAAAGTTTACTTTTCACTAGCAGCTATACCCACTAAGCTTTTTTGTAATGTGGGGGAGGTGGCAAACCTAAGGACCTGTAGGAGCTGCTAGGTCTGAGTGGAATGTGGCGTATTGCTAATAAATTAAAGCCCTGTTATGAAATCTCAGTGGTGTCCAACTGGAGAAATCATCTGGTTAAAATCAGCCAGTAATTCCACTAATTTTACAACCCTTCTTCTAGCCCTCAACGCCTCATTTAAGAAAAAAAATGTTTATGTTCCCTTTCAAAGCACCTGCATTTTAAATGTGAACACCCCCCTTCCCCCACACCAATTACTTTCCCTATATATCTAGGCTTTTAAATTCAAGAAAAACTTCCCCTTCTTTATGGGCACCTGACTTTTTCAAGGTTCTTCCAAGGCTTGATATGCACATGCTTTGAATAGAGACTGAACATTACAAAGTTTAACAGTAAATTCTGGTCAACAAGTAAAAATGAACACCTCATGCACACTGCTATATTTTATAGCTCTTTAATTCAGTACCATAGATTGTTATAGACCCATATTGTGCCTCAATATGAAGTCGGTTTGACCCAAAGTTGTCAGGTGGTTGCAGCACGTGGCTGAACATTGAACTCAAACTCTGTCCATATTCTTAATTCCCATCCACCCAAAGATGTCTAGGCCCTGCTGCCAAAATAGCACCATTGCCCCTCCTACAAACTCTTCCTCACCCAATAGGAGACCCCTCTGTCTCCTCACTCCAGGTATACAGCTCTGGTGGTGTGAACTCATCTCAGGAGTAACAGCCATCTCGAAAGTAACAGCCTGCTCAGCCAATCACTACTGTCCCATCTCAGTCAGTGATTGGCTGAGCGGGCTGTTACTCTCCAGACAAGTTTATCTCAGAAGTGGAGGCGCTTCAGTAGTCAGTGAGGGACAATGGCGCTATCGGGGGGGGGGGGGCCTTAGAGGTAAATATAGGCTCTTTATTGGTTTCTAAATGACAGCAGCTACTGTATATATTAAAAATTGTGTAATGCCGGATAACCCCTTTAAACATATGGGTTAAGGAACCAATTGGAATTGGTATAAGGAGGCACCATTAGGGTCCATACACTATTATAGGTGCCAAAATGGCAGTGGCCAGTGGCAGTACCAGTTTTATAGGGCTGTGATCTAGCAGTGCGCATAATGCATTAGGTTGTGTGTTATGTTTTGCATGGATCTCACCTTTAGTTTTGCAAAGCCCTGACCCACATGGTTTTGTGTTCTGGATGATCAGCTGCTTTTGCTATTGATACACGTGCTCTGGTACTCCTGGCAGATGAATACAAAGCTAATCCCTACAACAGAAGTCTAATACATAGAGGTACTCCTAGCTTGCATGCACAGTACCTATGTTAGTTGGATTCAACAGCTTCTGACATAAGTACTCTCTTTGTCAGGGATAGAGAGTACCTATGAGTGCTGCATCAGTCCCCCTTTAGCGTGGCTTCACAGGCAAAACCCTACTTATCTCTATGATGGGAATGTCGGAAGGGTAAAGTTGCAGCTTGCCTTTGCGCATATGTCTTTTTGAGCAGTCCCCAGATGTAGTCTTTTCGCGAAAAGTTCAGTGGTGAAGGTTTATCTCTCAGAGAACAAAGGGGTCATGCAGTGAAATTCAATCATGCCTGACTCCTGTCTCCACCGATATTATCTGTCAGTGGAGTCTTGGGAGACCTCCATATACTCTAAGCTGACATAAGTCTGAGGTGTAAGGGGACCTTTAAACCTACAGACTTTACTCTCCGTTAATATAGGATCCAGCTATACTTTGCTGCCCAATGGCAGCCACATGGTCTATCTCTATTATATATATGCTTGACTTTATCCAGCATCTCCGACGTGTCTGGATGATAACCCTGTCATATTCCCTTTTCATCTAATATATGGCCGGTCAGTCAATGTTAATTATTAATGGCCATAATATTTATAGATATCTGTCAGCCCCATTGCCTCTAAAACGTAAAATTACATCTCAGCACTTTAGACACTACTCATGCACATAACAGATCAGTTTCTTTTTTTATGTAAAAGAGGAAAGTCTGGGTAATTTGTCATGTGAAGAAATTAAACCTGTTGTAATTTGTCATGTTGAAAGGCTGGTTTTCCTACAGGTTTTGATATGTGACTTTGTGTGCTGTGAGTCTGAGCTGCAATACTTCACTCATGAGTTCGATTCCCCCTCAGGGAAAATGAACAATATTCATATTTATTTTGCCTCCCCAAAAACATTTGTGACTGAACCCAGCTGGTATTCATTACAAACTTGCTTCATTATATTCATGTATCTATGCGTACTCATTTATCATTTAAAGTTATTAAAGCAGTCTTTCTATGAAACACACACCATTTTCCTCAGTGGCAATCCATGCTTGGCCTTCGTGGCTGCTAAATCTATTTAGATATTCGACCCCTAATTCAATTTGCTGCAGGTACGCATTGAAGGTCTGTATTTTGGTTTTAGGGTAGTTTCTTAATGGGTTTAAGAAGAATCTGACTATATGTATATTGCTATGCAGAATGCTCCGCTTCAAGCAGAACTATACATCCACAGTGGCATTATTTGATAAAATGTCAAATAAACCAAGGATTTGCTTTCACATATATTCTAAAGCAGTCAACTATTCAAAGGTATGTCAATGAAATAATGAAGTTATTGCCTTCTAGCAATATCTAACCAGACACGATTCTCTTACCTTAAAGTGATTAACCCAGATCTTGTTTGAAGAAAAGTTGACCGCACCCATACCCTTCACCATATGAAAAGCAGGGAGTTTTGTCAGTGAAAAATACTTAGATGAAGATGTAACTGACTTAACATTGTGTACATACATTAACTTGCATAGGCACAGGTGCAATGTATATTAGCCGAACCATTGTTTTATGTTATATATATTTTTTTATTATTCTATATTAGGCAATGAATCAACTGAAAAAAATAGGCACTTTGACTTAAAGTCTACCTGTCATAAACAAAAAGATTTTTTTTTTTTTTAAATGTCAGAGAGACATAAAAAAAGCAGAGAATCCAACAGCATTGGTAGGTGACATTAAATCCAATGTTTATTTGCATAATCTGGTGCCAAAAATGCAGCATTTCGACCCAATGGGTCTTTATTAAGCATTGTTAAACTTGACGAAGACCCATTACATTTTTTTTCTACTGGATAATGTGAATAAACATTGGATTTAATTTCACCTATGGTTGCTATTGGGTTCTCGTCTTCTTCAAGTTTGCTCCATATTAATAATGCTTTTATTTGTATAGCGCACACAGATTCTGCAACACTTTACATAGTTCTTTTTTGCCAATTATTGCTCCCTGGCCCCAATAGGGCTCACAATCTAAATTCACCTATCTGTATGTTTTTGGGTGTGGGAGGAAACCCACGCTAACCAGCCAACCACTGAGCCATAGGAATTGCGTGATAACCAGCGTGCATTCACATATAACAGACTTTGAGCCTGCCTGGACCGTGTTCCCTGGTGCTGGTGGATCTTGTTTGTGCTCGGTAATGTCAGGGAGACATATGAAAAGTTTTTGTCAGTCAGAGTTTGAATTTTCAGACCCTTACCGATCAGAAGAACGGAAGGGAAGATGATCACGCTACCACACCGTCCTCTCCCCACTTTGCACCTGTGTGAGGAGATTGCTCCCTAGACTTACAGTATGCGGCCATCTTGTCATGGTATACAGAGCCGGGGGATAATGTGCTGAGCTTGGACTTTATCCAGCTTCTTCTCCTTGTTGGTGGCGGTTTAAACACTCAGACTCCGACCAATCAAAATTTTTACATATCTCTCTGACATAACCATACAAGAGTTGGATCCAACAGCACCTTATGTGACGTGCTGGACTAGAGATTGCCAGGTGGTAGAGGTGGGATGCACACTGGAGAACCCACAATCCTGTCTGTAGGCAAGTAGACTTGAAGAGAGTTGTCCAACAGCAACCCTAATGCTGTGTTTACACGGAACGATAATTCGCCCGATCGTACGATTAACGATTTCGAACTAACAATTTTTCTTTATAACAATCAGCATTTAGACAAAATGATATATCGTATGGAAAATTCGTTTTGCGATCGTTTTGCGATCGCTTAAGCCTATCTCGCACATAGGTAAAATCAGTGAACGATTGTTTACACGGAACGATCTGCAAATTTTTTGCGAACGACGAGCGATGATTTAAGAACATGTTCAAAGATCAAAATGAACGATTTCTCACTCGTCGTTTGATCGTTCGCTGCGTTTACACGTAACGATCATCGTTCGAATTCTAATCTGATCTTTGAACATGTTCTTAAATCATCGTTCATCGTTCGCAAAAATTCGCAGATCGTTCACCGATTTTACCTATGTGCGAATTTTCCGTACGATATATCATTCCGTCTAAACGCTGATCGTTACAAAAAAAATTGTTACTTCGAAATCGTTAATCGTACGATCGGGCAAATTATCGTTCCGTGTAAACAGCATAAGTAATCAAGTTTCCATGCTTCATTTACATCAATAGGTACTGCATAGCAATGCTTCAAACACAGGCGGTCTTTTTCAAGCAGAGATGTCTTCAGGACATGACAATTTTTTTTTTCTTTGTGACAGTGTCTTTTTAAACAAGTTGGTCACCATTTTGATTTGAAGTGGACCTACTTTTGTTGGAAAATTGTTTGAAAAGAGGTCAAGTTACTCCTTCAAAAGAGCACTAAAAATGATATAAAAAAAGGCCACATATATTTTCTCCATTGTGAAAAAAATATGCAAAGTAGTGTCCCACCAGCTTACACGCTGGTGCCACTTATTGGGGCTAGCATCCCAGCAAGTCAATGGTTAACTCCTTAAAGAGCATTTAGTTATGTCTGAAAATATTAGCCAATCAAAAATCTCTCTCAGAATACGGTAACTCTAACTTATGGGAGAGATTCTTGCTTGGCCAATACTCTCCAGTCTGGATTGATGACTGTTTAAAGGGGAATTACAATCTGGGCCTATTATCCCCATATATTATAAGGCATAATGAGCTGATCACTGGTGGTCCCATCGCAGGGACCCCACCAATCTCAAGAATGGGGATACAATCCTCCTGCAATGAATGGTGAGCTAAGCACATCTGTACAGCCACCATGGTGGTGCTCTATTCCTTTACTATGAGACCAACAAACACTTCTAATGGTAGGGGACTATCCCTTTAAAGGACTAACCATTGACTTGCAGGGATGCTTTGGCCGATATATGGCATCAGATATTACAGCCCCTTCTTTTTGGAGGAGAACTAGTTTGCACATTATAACTCGTGATTGAGCAGCTCACAAACTGTCGGCAAAAGTGGGCGCAGTGTCCTCTTGAGTTGGTGGATTCCTCTGTATATTTAGGCTTGGTTCACACACAGTATATTTCAGACAGTATTTGGTCCTCATGTCAGGTCCTCATAGCAACCAAAACAGGAGTGGATTGAAAACACAGAAAGGCTCTGTGTTATAGCTGCCATTTAATGGCAAATATTTGCTGTTATTTTAAAACAACGGCTGTTGTATTGAAATAATGGCAGTTATTTACTGTTATATGGCGGCCATCCACTCAATTTCAAGTTCATTTTGTGTGAACAGAGCCTTTATGTGTTTTCAATCCACTCCTGGTTTTGGTTGCAATATGAGGACCACAATACTGACTGAAATATACGTAGTGTGAACCCAGCCTTAGGCTATGTTCACACTACGTATATGTCCACACTACGTTTTCGCGGCCGGACATATACGTGTAAAACTCCGGCCGGCTATGTACGGTCTGCGAACTTACGCCCGTAATGTACGTACGCTTCCCGAGCGGCGTACGTAGCGATCTGACAGCGGTATTTTACTAGGATATCTTCGGCTAGCCCCAGACACCCCACAGAACCTTTTGGATCGGCAAATCAAAGTGTAAAAAAGAACAAAAAGAAGAAATCACCACTCCGTACGGGACCGCATGTTATGCTACGGGTGTAAGTTACAGCATTTCCGTCCCGAAACAATGGTCTGGTTCATTTTTTACGGCACCGCATATGATCCGGGCATAAGTTCTTACATAGTGTGAACTGTGCAGCCGTAGATCCTATACTTTCCATTGTACGCAAACTACGTAAATCTCCGGCCACTTATTCACGGAGCGCGCTACGGCCGGAAACTTACGTAGTGTGAACATAGCCTTAATCTGTTTTCAACCTCTTCATATTCCTCCTTTCTGTTTTCTCTACCTAAACAGCCATTTTTATTCTTTTTTACAGGCAATGTATTAGTATTATACTGTATATAAAGACATATCTCTGTATGCCCACATATTATCAGTATGAAAAAGTCTGAAAAGTAAAAATATTTTTTTTCCAGTAAAGTTGCTAAATGCTGACAGCAATAAATAAATAAGTAAAAATACAATAAACACATTTTTCAGATGCACTTTATTAAATAAACATCACAAAACTGTAAAACACATAGATGCATTTGGTATCCCTGTAAACATCACAACATGTACAGTACAGTGAATAGCTTGTTTATATGGCACAAATTCTTTTCTGTGTTTATATAATGCAAATGAAACACTTATTTTATGTATGGCAAAATGGCTGTTTAAAAACTACATCTTGTTTTACAAAAAATAACATTGCACACAGTTATAATAATGTAAAGAAGAAAAAAAACTATGGCTGTTACGACTATGAGCAAGTATAGCGCTGGTTGATAAAAGGATTTTATTATAGGCTTTGCAGGATGCAGTTGCTGCTCTCCCTTTTAGGGTATGTTCACACATGCATTTCATTTGTTATGTGGTAGAAATAGTACAGAATTATATTTATGTAATTTTTACAAAAATGCACGTAAAAAATGCAAAAACAGGGACCAAAATATTATTGCCAGGGTTATTGGTATATAGTATAATGGACAGGTAAAGGTTGCGGCATGAAGGTGCCCACTTTACTTTGCTGTTCATTGACCCATATGGGCCAGAAGTCACTCCTGATGTTTGTACTGGAGAAAATGTGTGGGGAGCTTTTTTATTGCCATTTTTTTGCCAACCTGTGTAGGCAGGGGTGTCTTGTACTTCACTTTGGCATAGTGCCTCTACTAGTGATGAGCGAATCTCAATGTTCGGTTCGGATCCTGAAAAAAGATGATTGTGATCAGTATGTGTTCATGTTTGCCGAACATTCACGAAAGAATAACGAACATACAGTAGAAGTGTAAGTTTCTGTCTATGCACATGCGTACATATTATCAAACGCCTAGCATAAATTACGCAGTGGCGTACAGATTGTGTACGTTTCGGTCTAGAGTTACACACATGCGTACAGATTATCAGACGCAAAGAGTAAATTACGCAGTTGCATACAGATTGTGTACGTTTCGGTCTCGAGTTACACACATACGTACAGATTATCAGACGCAAAGAGTAAATTACGCAGTTGCGTACAGATTGTGTACATTTTGGTCTAGAGTTACACACATACGTACAGTTGCGTACGTTCGCAAGTTCAAATATGTTTGAAAATAATCGTTATAACCCTTCCGATCATCGAACAAATTATTTGTGGTAGCCGCACATGAACAATTAGCGCCATGTTCGTACGGACATACAAACATTTACAAACATGTTGGTCATTACTAGCCTCTACCTGAATCTAAGCAGCAGCACTATAGAAATGCAGGAGGGTCTTCATCTTCTGCCAGGAATCGATTCTTGGTTAATGCTGTGTTGACCAACATATAATTGCCCTTCAAATCAGGCATAAACATGCACACTTGAATTGACCAAACATAAATGTTTATTGCCACCAAGACAGAAGCAAAGGTGAATGGCAAATATCTCTTTCAGTGGTTAAAAAAAACTCAATTCTTCCAGCACTTATCAGCTGCTGTGTGTCGTACAGGAAGTGGTATTCTTTCCAGTATGGAGAGCAGGCAGGTTTTCTATGGGGATTTGCTACTGCTCTGGACAGTTCCTGTCAGGGACAGAGGTGGCAGCAGAGAGCACTGTGTCAGGCTGGACACCACTTCACATGTACAGATGTAGAGTGCTAGTGTTCACCGTGATTCTTCTATCTTCTATTAGGCCATTCTGGGTATATATAGTTACAAGCCTGTTACAATTTGGCATCTCATATGAATTCAGTTTGTTTGACATTATACGTCTGATGTATTTTTAGGTCCTGATCTGTAATAAATTGATTGTAAGAATGTATTTTATGGTTTTTGAAGTTATTCATTTGATATGTTTGCCTGCAATTATAAAGGACAATGTGTTAATGCGGCCTTGAGCTTTCACAGTGTCACAGAACTCAGTGACCTGTGATATTTTATATTATGAACAGACAATGGACATAGGACCCCATTTATTAAAATTGTGACTTCTGGCTACAACTTAAAAGAAAATAAATTCCAACACATCACATAATGGTTCAAAAGGCACACAGGTATAGTCAAGAGCATGAAGGCTCAAGGCTCATAAACTGACCTACTAAAAATGAGTGATGTTATAAGTAAAAATTGGTATTGTGCACGCATGAAATACAGGCACTGTAACTCATTATAGGTGCAAAATATAAGCAAATATATAGAGTGTTATAATAAATGTATTAACTTATTAAACAAGCATTTCACACACAAAAAAAAAATATATAAAAGATTAAAGAACCCCTCCAGCATTTTTTTTTTTGCATAGTATTCACCAGTTGTGATGAGTGAACATATCAAACATTTGGCATTTGACCGACGTGGTGGCTTGAGAAGTTGGATGCAGCCCTAGGAAGTCGTGGAAAACATGGATACAGCCATGAGCACACAACATTCACACAATGTACTAATTCATTTGATAACGGCCGTTGTTTCAGATTGCAACACCAAATGTTATTAAATGAAAAAATACATTGCATTGATTTCAATGGAATCACTGCCAGAGAGTTTACACTCTGTATACACCTCAGCCGGGATTCCTTACGAAAGCACAAATGACTGACATGTCAGCTTTGTGTGGCCGCTATTCATTGACAGACTGACAGAGCAGACAATGTAAATGCAGCTCCGGACGCACTTTAAATTGTTGGCTATGGTGAATTGAAACATGCCCACATTCCAAATTAAATAAATAAAGTTCATCTGGATGAACTTCACTGACAGCGGCTGTTCAGTAAATTCACTCATTACTATTTACCAGTGACCTGACCTGCCATCTACATGAAGTCTGTCTCACACAACTAGTGTTGCTAGAAATGCTTATTTGGCAGATAATCGGTTAAAATGTCAGCAATCAGCCAAGGAGTGGGAAAACCGTCTGATCCTTGTCTGATCGTATTTTTTAGGCAGACCTATAAATTATTGTTTATTGGCGTCACATCTCCCTGTGTAAACAGGAGATGTGCATTTGATAGCAATGTGTTTAAATGGCTGCATGAATGATACAGGGATTGTTTGGGCAGCCCGGCTGCTAAATTAGTTGTGTTCCCCAATCTAACTGATCAGTTTGTGGACGTGGATGGACAAAGATTGTCACATGTAAAAGGACCCTAACACCTGGTGAACTACTCTCTGATGTCAACACTACAGTCAACGCATTCCAGTCCATGCTTCCCACTTGCAGAACATTGCAGTAATGACTTGGACTTTGAAACTCTGCCGCCCTTGATCCAAAGTACGCAAGGGAGCCATACTGGGAAATGTAGGATCAGCCTTATATCATCCGCAATACGTTGTTTCAACCGAGTTCAGGAAGGCAGAAAAAAGCATCCAAGATGGTGGCCAGACTGTTTGCAGATGCTTAAAAAAGAACATCAGTTATTGGATTGAGAACATTTAAATAGGTTATTTCAGTGCAAATCCTAATGGAAGCAGGATGATTAAAAAGAAAAAATGCCGAAGTGCTACTTTAAAGCAGTTCCTCCTGACAGTGATATTGAGAGCTTCAACAGCACATTGTCAAGGCTATGCTAATACATGGCGTGTTTCTGTGTCGCCATGCACATTTTAAAACAGATGAAATGTTCTATTTAGTAGTTTCTGGCAAAAAGCAGGAATTTTAATTGTGAAATGAAACCATTTCAATTCTTGAAGGGATCACGTATAGAGATATTTTTACATATTGCCATCAGAGATGAGATGCTCTGGAAAACCGCAATATGGCAAGTGGGGCGCAGATAGAGACAATTTTATGTCTGTGTCACTCCCATGCCCTTTGTTTTATGACCCTGGAGTCCCAGTGAACCTTTTCTTAGCCAAACATATGGTAATAACAGAGAATATGAGTTGCTTATTGCAATGACAGTGTATGTGAAAAAACCAAACAGGGCACTCTCACTGTGAGAAACAGTTTGGAGAAGGCTCGTGTTACAGTCTTACAGATTGCTATCACTGTCTTTATTTGCCGTCTTCTAGCCATATAGTCTTCCAGCTCTTTGTTCCCAGAAAGGAAAGTGAGTTTTCAATGTGTCAGGCCAGTGTAAATGCTGATGTATAGGCCACAGTTGTTTGTATCCTAAAAGGCCATGGGACTCTTGCCCTCTTATCCCATCCCCCATCCTTTGCCTTTAAATTTGGAATGATTCATCAGCTGGCCTTTAGCAAGAAGTTAGGCATCCCTAGGGGCCTAGATACTTTGACCTCTGTGAACAGAGAGGTCAGACCATGAACAAATGTGCAAGCTCCCGTCCCATCAGATCCTCAGCCCTGAAACACAAGAGACAGAATAGAGCTGGATGGTGGGAAAAAGTTCAAATTGTTAAAAGTTGCCACTATATTTCCAAAGGGCTCAGTGCATCAGCTGACATGACGGGTCAGGGGTCATATTTGTGCATGATTCCCTGAGCATGTTACAGTAACATCTGCTTGTTAAGGGCCACTGGGGATCAAAAGTTTCTAACCCTTCAATGCAAAAAGATGCCCTTTAATATTCAGCATGCTATTTCATATGTGTATTTACAATGCAGCAGTACTAAACCATGCGTCCATTTTATTTAAAATGTATTATATTATTAGTAAATATAGCAACATAACATTCAAAACGTTTTGAATTCCATCATAATATTATTAAATTTTCCATGTGACAAAACAATAAACATCTCATTTGAAATATTATTTTTATACTATGCTTAAGTTTTTTTTTTTTTTTTTTAATGGCAGAAGGAAAGAAAAGCAATGACACACTTTTAATTACACCCAATTTGTCAATTTTATACGCTTTTATAATGTGAGCCTTTTTTTTCTTGATCATTTTTATATTACACTACAGCTTTGATAAAATTGGAACACAAATAGTCTTGTGCTGATAAAATATTTTACTACATAATGGATAGGATTACTTTTCCAGGGACATTAAAAGTCAATCTCCTTTTTTGATTGTGGGAGTGAAGAGGTTAATAGACCCACGTTGTGCCCTTGAAAATTGAACTATGTCTATTCCGTCAGTAGAATATCTTCTTAGCGGAAACTTTTGGGGAGAGTTTATATTTAGTTCAGGGCAAGCTAAAAATATTAGACCGTGTTAGACATCGACAGCGAGGATTACATATCAGTGACAGTAAGGTTCACACAGATGGACAACTCTTAATTTAATTGTATCAAAAGCATGTATGGCATTCCTGTTTAATCAGTCCGGCAAGTAACCCTGTCCGCAACCTCCAGGCTCAAAGGTTAATGTGATACTGCGTAATGGATTTCCATGAGGTGGAGCCCTGATAGTACATAGTGTCGTCCCATCCACTTCTGTGATTATATAAATAAATAAAAATTTCATTCGGAAGTGCATTCTGCCAATCTCACAAAGAGTCTCCTAGCAGGTCATTGAAGTCGTCTTAATCAGGGTCAGAACCGACAAGCTGTGGCCTGAACCTAACAGTTCAGTGGGAAAAGTGCACGCTCTCCTACGCCCTTTCATTCATTTCTCTTTCACTTAGAAAAGAGATCCTTATAAACATGCATAGCAATTTTCCAGTACATTAACCTAAGGGGTTCCTTATATCCACGAGTAAGGGAAAGTGGAAAATTAGAAAGGGGAAAAAAAAGAGAAACGCTGAGTGACTAAAGCACAAGATGGATGGGTTCAGGATGAGAGTGGGCAGTTTTCCCACTGTATTGGCCTATACACCTCTGACAATGGCTTCATTGAGTGAGATGCTTGACATCAGGCTCATAAACTAGTATTTGGCTACAAAAGATCTGACACTTGAAAGTACCAATCCCTACCCTTTCTGGATTACAGCTGCACAGAGGGGCTGGCCCAAACAGACGTGTTTCTTTGTTGGATAGAAAGAAACTGGAGCTGCAAATAAATCGTACAAGCTTCAATTCTGTTGCACAATTTTGTCCATTCCCCAAAGGCAACGTTTTTCTTTCCCGGCTTGATAAAAGTAAGCACAGTTCTTGCCTTTTACTAGAAGCGCATGGAATTTGGTGGATGCGTCCTATAGAATAGAGGCATTTAATTAGTATTTCTGTCAGTGGAAATGGATTTCTCTGGTGGTAAGGTTTCATTTGTCTTGGGAACAGAATAAACAACACCTGGAGACACAAGTGTACAGCAAGAAATAAACAAGAAATAAAAAGAAAACTACAGTATATTATATTTCCGATCACTGAGGAAACTCCCTGGTGAATCTGGAATAAATATTTCAACAATGTTCTATGGCTGTAACCTATCAATGCGATCTGTGATGGCATCAAGCACAAACATCTCTCCTAAGTTCTCTGTAGCTTTTCTGTCATACCTGAGAAAGCAATACATAGCAGACATTATGCTCTATGTACCTGACCAAGCCTGGTGATACTTACAAATATAGGTCTTTCATACCATTTCCTAACAAATCTAGGCAACTGAGCAGAAATGATCACTTAAAGGAAAATTTCATGGGTTTTTTTTTCCGAAAAACATCCTATAGTCACCTTCCATACTCACCTACTGCCATCATTCTCACAGAGCCCGATCCCACTACACAGCACCTGGTGTCGGTATCAATACAAGGAATTGCCCACTCAGCCAATCAGTTACTACAGCAGTGTACCATCCCAGCCACTAATTGGCTAAGTGGGAAATTCCTTATGCCAACATACTAGTAAGTGCTGTTAATAGAGATAAAGGTCAGAGAGAATGTCAGCACTAGGGTCATGGAAAAGATTAGTATTTTTATTTTTTTACCACTGGCTGTGAGAATTACTCACAGAGAAAGTGGTTCTCTGATAACAACTCACTTTTCTCCTATTCACAGGATAGGGGACAAGTAAGAGATAGTGTGTGTGTGTGTGGGGGGGGGGGGGGGGGGGGTGTCCAACCTTCATATCCTCTGGTGATCTCCAGATCGGCCCTTAACGGCTTCTTGTTTTGAATAAAGCTGCAGGTCGGCATGTGACCCACTGCTTTATTCATTCTCTATAGAGCCGCTGGAGAGAGCCCAGTACAGCACTCAGCTCTTTCTGGTGGCTCCATAGAGAATATGTAGAAACGTGAGTCACATGCTGACCTATGGCTGTATTCAAAACAAAAGAGCCAGAGGCCTCTTTGGAGATTAGTGGGAGATACAGAGGTAGGACCTGTGGATAGGGGAGAAGGAATATTTAATCTGAGAACCCCTTGAAGAAAACTGCCCCAGAATATGCCTTTAATTATAGCGTTCACTGTCCTATTTAAAGGACTGTTGAATCAAGAGATGGATGAAAAAAGTTTAGCCTTATCCCCAATTATTTATTTTTTTTCACATGGGATGAATTTCTGGGTTGTCCAGTAATATAATTCACGTGCATGCATTGGTCTAATCATACAAAAAGTGGACAGCATAATGAACTTCATACATAAGAACTCTTCTGAAAAGTGTCAGTTCTGCTAATAGTAACCAATCAGATCAGGTCTTTTATTTTCCACATTTCTCTAGAAAAAGTAAAAGCCCAAACCTGATTGGTTGCTGTTGGCTACACAGGCTTCTACAATGTTTATGCATGAGCCCCGCTGTCTGCCTGTAAAGACAGTGGATCAGTGAAGACAATTCATCTTAAGTTGTTGGCTATTAGGGCATTTCTCCTGCTGACACAGTCAGTTTACAGACAAAGAGCTTATTGTCCACCAAAAACATGCTGACTTTTGGAGAACGCACTCTGCCTCATGTATTAAAGCTGTCTCAAAGAAAAATTGTCCTTGTTGTCCATAGCTACCGGCCGAAGCCCATGTTAATTTTTTCAGTGCACTTTAGAAATTGAAAGCTGAATTGTCTGCAAAACTGCAGCCCTGATGAAACTTCCGATATTTCCTAAGTGGAAAAACCATAGGGATTATAATAAAAGATGAAACTCTATCCAAAATCATGGGGTCAAAGCAGTGATAATGGGGGAAAACATGTTTCTGGAACTCCCTTTACAGAGAACTATAGTTCCATCACAATTGGAAAATGTAGGCAATATAGACTTTAGGTGAATGAAAATTCCTCCTGGCCATGAATCCTCTCTGCAGAAACTGAAAGACAGTTTAGACTTCTCACTCAAGCATCTTCCTCACCTCTAAAAGAAACTCCCCATTTATACTTTTCCACACAGTAATAATGCCCACTCTATGCCCCCATATACAAGGCCCATTCTATGTTAGCCCCCCTTATGCCCCATAAAGTATTAGCCTCTTCTTTGCCTGACATTTTGTTAGCTCCTTCTGTTGCATTTGATGCCTGATGAAACAACTAGACCAGTTGTGAAACGCGTCGCAGTCACTGAATCCAGTAAAGTATTGTTTCCTATACTGTATACCATTCTGGCTATATCATAACTATCTATTGCTGAGATTCTCAAGCAAGTGGTTTCCTCCCTGGTTGGAGCAAAGCGGG
Organism: Dendropsophus ebraccatus; assembly: GCF_027789765.1. Taxonomy (NCBI): domain Eukaryota; kingdom Metazoa; phylum Chordata; class Amphibia; order Anura; family Hylidae; genus Dendropsophus; species Dendropsophus ebraccatus. The sequence continues at coordinate 178,042,788 of NC_091454.1, read as the reverse complement.
TGGAGCTGTGGCAGCAGAAGATCCGGGCCCCCTCCGTTGATTGGCTTCTACAATGATGTGCCTGTTCTGCAAAACACAATCCGGTAAGTGGTGTTAATTTGGGTTGGGATCTTATACCTACCTGTCATCTGGATTCATTGCACCATTTTAGTGCTTATCGTTCTTATTTTCCTTATTTAGAATGAGGTCTTTCCGTGCCCCCAAATTGCCCCATGAAGAAAAAAAAAAAACTCACCTGTCACATTGCTCCCAAGCTGCTACTATCTGGTGTGCCATTCACCAGCTGTCCACTCACATGTCCCCTAGCAGCCTCTGTGCGGCGGCGTGCACCATAAAGGTGCACACACAGTTGAAAGCTACTCTTACCCAGGAATCCAGGGCATATGTTGAGTATTTCCAGTGGGGTCCTGTGGCACAGCATACTACACAGATATGGTGTTTACTTGAGGATCTTCCGATAGGCCAGTCCAATGCTAAAAAAAGGTCCTTCTGCCTCCTGGGCTCCTGGCAAGACTGGATCTAGAAATTATACTGTTCCACGATTTGTACATTAGACTAGATTGCTTTTCAATATACAAAGTTTTTAATAATTCTGTTATTGTCCATACTGAAAGTGGTTATCCTGGATTTCTTACAAAATTGTCTGAGAGTTTAAACCATCATAATAGAAAAAATGAAAAACTTCCAACTATTCCAGTGTTGTCGTTGCCCTGGTATTGCATCCAATCCTGCAGCAATGAATTCACATACAGATGTTGTTATCTTGGGTTTTTTCTTTTCTTTCTTTCTCCCCCCCCCCCCCCCCCCCCAAATCAACTGGTGCCAGAAAGTTATCCAGATTTTTAAATTTCTAGTACTTATTAGCTGCTGTATGTCATGCAACAAGTGGTGTATTCTTTCCAGTCTGACACAGTGCTCTCTGCTGCCTCCTCTGTCCGTGACAGGAACTGTCCAGAGAAAGAACAGATTACCATAGAAAACCTCTACTGCTCTGGACAGTTCCTGTCGTAGACAGAGGTGGCAGCAGAGAGCACTGTGTCAGACTGGAAAGATGACACCACATCCTGCAGGGCATATAGCAGCTGGTAAGTACTGGAAGACTTGAGATTTTTAAATAGAAGTCATTTACCACTCTATATAACTTTCTTCCACCAGTTGATTCAAAAACATGTTTTTTTTCTCTCCTTTTTTATTTTCTCCTTTTCCTTTAAGGAAAGTAGGGAATAATTTTTCCTTGCAGCCATCCAGCTTCATGGATGATGAAAGTAACTTTATAAATGAGTAAATTTCATGTTAGAATTCCACCATTTTAGCATCCATTATCTTATAGAGGGCACATATGATCATCTATAGTATATACGAGTATAATATAATAAGCCGCATTCACATTGATGAGCTGCACCTTATATCAGGTGGATTTTTGATATAATCCAGGACAAACTAAAGTCATCAAGAGTCGTTTCACCTATGGTCATTGATAAATGACCCTTAACATTTTACAACCCAAAGGTTTTCCTGTTAGAAGCATTGTGCAGCTGTTCTCACCAGGACAGGACATTGTGTCTCTGTATCCTTCAAGCTTACTGCAGTAGCTCACTCAACACATAGATTCTCACTTTCTGTTTGCAAGCTGTATGTAAAGGAGGTGAACCTCATTTAACCCCCGCTTGTCCCTTTACAAAATGTTATTCCTCTAAGAATTGTTAATTGTTGCTCTCCATATGTGGTGATGGTGTTATGTTCTATTATACCTCAATGTTGCACCAACAGAATCTTTGTGCACTGGGTAAGAGCTGGTACGCTATTGGCAATCACATGTTTAAGTTAATGACATCTTGTCTTGTCCTGTACTGTTGGGAAGGTGAACACTGCAGCTCCAAGAGCATTGCTAGGTAGAACCTGAGTTTAGTGGCGATCCATAATAGTGCTGGGCACCATATTAGTGTAAGCACAACAAAGTGCATGGCAAGTAGAGTTACCTGTGACACTTGTAGGCCCAAGCTAACCACAGAGGAGTATACCAGTAGGCTAAGAAAGTGTGACAGAGAACCTAGGAAAAGTTGTTGACAATCTAGAAAAATTTTGGGAGTCCAATCACAAAAGAGTACCACCCTCTAAGGCAGTGCTTCTCAAACTATTTCTACTGGAGCCTCACCCAACAGACCAAGGCAATGCCTGGGCCTCACCAGACTGACCAAGAGGGTGCCTGGGCCTCAACATCTGTGGTGAAAGTCCATTTAAAAGCTGAAAATAATGCTAGGGCTACCTTTCACCCATCTACCAAGCTCTATATACTAATAAAGCAAGTACAAAATAATTATTAATGTTTCTAAAATGGAGATTTTGGAGGACTGAGCAGATAATAGTTATTTTTGTAAAAACTGGCTCCCCAGCTGGGCCTCACCAACAACTAGGGGGCGCCTCACTGGTTAGGCCCGCCTAACAGTTTGAGAAGAACTGCTCTAAGGAATAGTGATGTAGTGCTCTGTCCCCTTTTTTTTGTATGGTGCACATCTGAAAGTCTCAGTTGAACAGGTTTTCCTATCTCAGGCTATGTTCACACAACGTAAGTTTATTATAAATCACGGCTGTTGTTGCCGATTTGCAACAATGGCCGTGACTAATACTTAATTTACATTGTGCTACAGCTAGAGGGAATCCCAGCCGGAGTGTATACACATAGTATGGTGAATTGGCATGTGGGCGCACACGGATGCGCCTGCATCCCAATTCAGCACAAAGGAAGATCATCTGGCTGGCACTGCAGTGCCGGCCAGGATTATCTTCACAAACACCAGCCGTTCTGTGACCCGGCAGGGTCACAAAACGGCCGGTGTTTTACGCAATGGGAACATGGCCTCATAATGTTATGTATAAAGAGGGCATAGCTCTAGTTTATAGCTGCATCCCCTTCTGAGTTTCTCCCAGTGCAGTGGTGGTCAGGGCCACCTAGTACTACTTAAAGTGACAGTAACCAATAAGCCTCTAGTGTCCCTGCAGAAATACTTCTATTTAGTACAAAAGGTGTCTGTGACATTCCGGCAGGAGTCCCTGTTATATGTGTGCAGCAGAGGTCTGAATCACTAGTTCCAGAGCAATAAACAAGCAGTTAGCTGGGAGAAAAGGTTATAAGAACAAATATTAACAAGTGAAACTATTTAGACATGGCAGATTTGTTATATCAACAATATGTAACTTGAACGATCTCTGGTTATAGGTCGTTTCAACAACTTGCAGGCTTGGCAGAAGTGCTATGTGAATTTAAGAGGCCAGGGCATGCAGACCTGCGTGACTCTTGTTTTTCCTAAATTGATATTATATGTCTGGCAGAAAGTAACCGAGCTCCTCTGCATACAGGGATACATAGCATCATTTACATTCACTCTTGTCAAATACACACTTGGGGTGGTTACAGATAGCTATGAGTAATATATATTTTTTAAAAGCTGTACAGTAATCCTGTCATTGGACAAGTGGTAATGTGAAGGTCGCCTGACCATGCTTCCCAGCTTTCTGGATGGTCAGAGAGAGACTCATGTAGTTCAGTGCAACAGTGTTTTATGCTTATCTGTACACATATTAGTACAGAACTCATTGCGGTATAGACATTTGGTTAATTGGAGTCTAATATACAGTTAGCAGCCAGATTAATTTATTAATCCACATGTATTTATCAGTACAAAAGGTGGGAGATTAAAAGATATTTTCCCACAATAATAATTGATGACGCATCTCTAGAACATGCTATTACTCGCAGAATCATGCGAGTCAGACTGTCTGAACGTCTGTGCTCACAGAATTAGTTGATGTTTCTACATAGATTTTCCCACACAACAATACGATCAAGCACCCAATATGCAGGAAACTAAAACACAGTTCTATTCACTTGTCATTGCATCTCCATAAAGGGATCGCATGTATCCGTGTCATGTCATAACATTATTAGATGAGAATGAAAGGTGTACAGACAAGCAAAGTAACTCAAAAGTGCCCCACAAGTAAGTATGGGTAGGTTATTTAGTGGGTGGGGGGTTCAGTAGGTGCGTTGGGTGGGGGAGTAGGTACTTTCCCAATAGGCAGGTAGCTTCTCCAAATAGTTAGGTAGGTCATGCCAGTAGGAAAGTAGGACTGTAGTAAAAAGGTAGGTGTTTCACTGCCTTAAGGTTTATACTAGGTTTATACTGCCTTAAATGAGGACAGCATAACCCAGTGACAGAAATGGTGAACAGAATGGTTTATCACTAACATTAATCTCTTTACCTGTTCTCCTGATATACAGGAGAATGGGCTTTTGTGCCACGCTACTCCCTTCACCTTTCGGTTACCTTTTGACAGCTGTCTGCCTATACACAGTATATACAGTATACACAGTATAGGCAGACAACTGCCAATCAGTGTTTGCTGCACAGCGGGAGCTGGTGCTTATGAATATTGAGGACTCATGAGCACATGCACATAATGGAGAGGACTATTGTGAGGTTCTCAGAGTTATTAAGGAGGACATTTCCAAATCAGCTGCACAGAAAAATGTAAGTTATACATGATTCTGTTTAGCTTCTCTGTCACAAGTTTACTACTGACAGAGTTACTTTAAGGTTACTAGAAGAAGCAAATAATTTACATAGTAAGGCCATGTTCACACACCGTTAGAGACCGGCCGTTCGGTGACCCCGGCCGGTCTCTGCCCGGATCATCCCGGCCGGTACTTAAGTGCCGGCCAGATGATCCGTCAGACTGCGGAACTCTGATGCGGACGCATCAGCGTGCGCCCGCAACAGAGCTTCCCATAGCACACAGTGAAGCGAGCAGCCGGAGCCGCTCGCTTCACTGTGTGAATTGACAGGTCTTTCTGCGGCCGGAATTCATAGAATTCCGGCCGCAGAAAACTGACATGTCAGTTTTTTGCGGCCCCGCATGGGCTCCCGGCCGGAGCGTATACAATGTGTGTACGCTCCGGCCGGGATCCTATTCATCAATAGGCATTGTTCCACCCCGCAAAACTACGGCCGTAGTTCTGCGGCGAGAACTACGGCCGTAGTTGTACGTTGTGTGAACATAGCCTAAATATGCATGTTCGAAAGTGATGCATTCCTAGTAGTAAATGTGCGTTTACAAATATCAGCCTTTCCAAAATGCCATAAGCTTTTGTAGGATTTGACTTTCATCTGTTATTAGCCTTATTAGTTTATTGCAGCATTGGAAAGGTTAATATGAATGTGATTCAGATGTTTCCACAATACTTGCTATCCAGGGGAATTTAGCTTATGGTGAAGGACATTCAATTACATAGAACACTGAACATTAATATATTGGAGATTAGCCTGCCAAAAAATGATAATTTCTTCCAATATCTTTCCTTTTGGAAAGTCTGTAATGACAATTGGCTGCCCTCCTGGATGCATGTTCGGAAAATCTCAAGGCTGTTTATGTTCATTAAAGGTCCACAGAGTTTTTGAACTGAAACTTTTATCTATTTGTCCCTAATATTAAAAGAAGGCTTTCATTATGAATTTTATTACAACAAAATCTTATGGTCAAATTTCTTCTGGGATTTTTACAGAACCTTTCGTCTAGATCTACTGTGTATGGCTGAAATAGAACCGTAACTTTCCACACAATAGGGTAGCTTATTGCACTTTTATTTGGATGTCTGAATGTAGATTCTATGTTACAATGGCAATTTAAGATTCATTTTTGCCTTCCTGTGGATTAACTTGAGTTCTTAAGTAGATAAGGTTGAACTTCATTGACTTAAAGGGAATGCATTGTCTTTTACTGATTAGAGTCAGATACTAATACTTGTTCTTTTATTTTAGTTTTTTATTTCAATATTTGTTCATTGTTATGGGGGCCGCCATATTGCTTGATCTGTTTTTAACAGCTTTTAGTGACCTGCTTTACAGCAAGACTCATGGACATAGGCAGCAATAGACAGAGTCTGTCCCCTCGAGATGAATGTGTAACATTACTGAGCATATTCTGAACTTTGCAGAAGTCATTAAACAAGGAGATGCTTTTGTCTTATACTGGTGTTATCTATCTATCTACTGGTGGTACCTCATGCTGTAATACAGTACAGATCACTTTACAATAGCCCCCTCTTATTACCACAGACTTAACAGGAAGTCTCACTTAGTTTTAGAGAGTAAAAAATGTCAAGAATCACAATTAGGTTGTTATATAGATAATAAAATGGAAAATTTGAAGAAAAAAAAATCTCCCAAAATTCTTTAACCTCTTAAGGACATATGCTGTACCCGTACGGCATATGCCCGCAAGAGGAGTTAAGAGCGGGGCCGCGCCACGACCCTGCTCTGAACTGCGGCGATCCCAACTGCTATCTGCAGCATGGGACAGGGGCTATTAGCAGGAGCGGTCCGATCGCCACTCCCGCTAATTAACACCGTTGGATGCAGCTGTCAAACATGACAGCTGCATCTAACCGTGTTAAATGCAGCCCATTCCTGGTGTCTAGTGGTAAGATCCCCCCGCGATGCAATCGCGGAGTAGGGATCCTTTCATCTTACCGGGTCGGACCTCAGAGATGTAATGACGCTGATCCCAGCTCGGTATTCTATTGTATTGGCCTGCAGCAGGCTAAAGCAATAGAGCACCGATCTCATGGATCGGTGCTGTGTTATACAGCTACACTGAAATCTATGAGAGATCAGTGTAGCTGTATTAAAAGTCCCCCAGGGGATTGAAAGAGAAAGAAAAAAAGTGTTTCCATTATTAAAAAAAACCCTCCCCTAATAAAAGTTTGAATCATCCCCCTTTTCCCATTTTAATAATAAAAATAAATTAACCAGGTCTGCCCCTTTCTTCATCAAGTCAGTAAGGGGTTTGGCCACCAGGGAAAAATCCTTTATAAACTTTCGATAATAATTAGCGAATCCCAGGAACCTTTGCAGGGCTTTCAGGTTACTGGGCCGCTCCCATTTTTCAATGGCAGTAATTTTTAGGGGGTCTATAGCAAAAAAATTAGGGGTAATATAATAACCCAGAAAGGACACTTCTTGAATACCAAATTGGCACTTCGATAACTTGGCGCAAAGATTATTCTGTTTCAGCAGCTCCATTACTGTACGCACATGCAACACATGGGAGGCCCGATCGGGTGAGAAAATCAAGATATCATCTAAGTAGACCACAAGAAACTGACCCAGATGTTCACGAAATATGTCATTAACGAAGTGTTGGAAGACCGCCGGAGCATTACATAACCCAAAAGGCATGACAAGATATTCGAAATGACCCTCTGGGGTATTAAAGGCGGTCTTCCACTAGTCCCCCTCCCGGATCCTGATTAGATTATATGCTCCCCTTAGATCCACCTTAGAAAACCATTTGGCACCAACAATTTGATTAAACAAATCAGGAATGAGGGGTAATGGGTGTTGATTTTTAACCATAATTTTATTCAGCTCCCGGTAATCAATGCAAGTCCGAAGCCCACCATCTTTCTTGCCAACAAAAAAGAAACCTGCCCCCAGAGGAGAAGACGATGGACGTATATGGCCCTTGCGTAGACTGTCCTTAATATATTCACGCATGGCTTCTCTCTCTGGGCAGGACAAATTAAAAATTCAACCTCGTGGGTATTTGGCACCGGGAACTAAATCAATGGCACAGTCATACGGTCTGTGTGGTGGCAGCCCCTCCACTGCCTTTTCGTCGAATACAGCAGCATAATCTGACAAGAATTCAGGAATCTCCCCCTTCGCTGGGGAGCATTCCGCAAGCGATACAGCAATACAGTGGGAAGCGCACCCAGGCCCCCACTGCACAAGTTCCCTGCTGGACCAATCAAATACCGGATTATGTTTTTCCAGCCAGGGCAACCCCAAAATAACATCAGACGACAAATTATGCATCAAAAGGAAGTCAAGGTTCTCGATATGAACCGACCCCACCTTGACCTCCAGACAAGGTGTCATATAACGTACATTACCTTGGGCAAAGGGGGCAGAATCTGCTCCAGTGACATTCACTGGACGCTGGAGCAACAGGGGCATATCTCCAAGCCAGAGAAAAACATTGGGTTAATAAAATTAGCTGAGGCACCAGAGTCTATCTGGGCATACCCATTAATTTTCTTATTACCCAACACTAGAGAAATAGGTAACAGTACTTTATTTTTGAAGGTTACCTGTGCGCCTGAGAGACCCCCTCGATAGTCTTTCAGTTGCTGGAGTTTTCCGCCGGTGGTCCTGGCCTGGACGGACACTGCCGAACCCGATGACCTGCCTTCCCGCAGTACAGACAGTGATTGTTCTGCAGCCGATGCGTGCGTCTGACATGGGAGTCAGTGGAGTCCACCTGCATCGGCTCATCTGGCGTGGGCATAACAGGAGTGGATGGTTTGGGAAAGGAGACTGGAGACGTCGAGGTCTTGGGAAAGTCTGGAGTACCTTTCTCACGCTGTCTGTCTCTCAGTCGTCGGTCCACTCTGATGGCTAACGTCATACTCTCTTCTAATGAGTCAGGGGTAGGGTACGCCACCAGCATGTCTTTTAGTCGGTCACTAAGGCCCACTACGGGGCGTTGGTCCTGTCTCAACCCTCTCAGCTGGTGTTCAGCGTTGGCTGCACTGTCCGGGTCGTCGTACAGTAGACCTAATGCTGCAAAAAACTGGTCGGGGGTCCGTAGGTCAGGAGAGTCAGGTGATAGGGAGAATGCCCACTCCTGGGGTGGCCCTTGGAGAAGGGACATGATAATGCCCACCCTCTGAGTCTCATCTCCTGAGGAGCGAGGGCGCAACCTAAAGAATAATTTGCATCCTTCCCTGAAAGCACGGAATTTCCTCCTGTCCCCCGAGAACTTATCTGGGAGCTGAACGGGTGTCTCATGGGATACTGGGGAGGTCACAGTGAGTTGTCGGGGTGCCGTCTCTTGTTCCTGGACTCTTACAGTGAGCTCCTGCACCATGGTGTTGAGTCACTGCATTTGGTCCACAATATTAGACATGGCGGTCCGGTTGTCCATGAAGCAAATGGCGGTAATTTGGGCTGGTTATTCTGTCAGGACTGGCAAGTACAGACAGGACAGAGACAGTGGGCCCTGGATCTGAACCCACCCACTGACCCTACCTAATTGCCTCGGTCGACCCTAAACGGTTGCGTACAACCACAAAGGCGTTCCCTACACTGCGTAAGTGAAACACAGAACAATACGGACAGACAAAACACAGTATAGAATAGTGGAACAAGCCGAGTACCAAGTCAGTAACACAAGGGATAGTCAAAAGTCAGGCGGAGGTCAGAACACGAGTAAGTCAGGCAGAAGGAATTAGGACGGGGTTCGCAGGAGTAGACAAGGGGGAGCTGGGACCAGGAGAGAACCTAATAACCAGCACTGGAAGGTGATACTGACTAAAATTTATACTAGATCAGGAGCCCGGACCAAAGGCTGATTGGTCTGGCCTCCTGAATCCAAATACACTGCAGCTGGTGCACTCCAGGCTGAGCGGCATGGAGATCTGTCACTCAGCCTGAGTGCAACAGCACTCAGCTGCTTGGCCGGGCGGATCTGACTGACGCGAGACCCGCGGCTCCCTTGGTTGCTAGGGACGCCGTAGGATCTCCGTGACGTCACCTGGCCTCGGCGAGGAGGGCGGCGCTGCGCTCCGGCCGGGACAGACGCCGCTGTATCGCGATCAGGTAAGTTGCTGACAGCAAAAATGAAAATTGGCTCCGTCCTTAATAGGTTAAAAATATGTTTAACACTAAATATTAATTTGATTAAAAGGTCATTTTCTGATGACACATTTCGTTTAAAAGGGGTTGTCAGATGTTAGAAAATAGATGTAGGGGGCTGTTATAAAAATAAATTAAAAGCTTCTGCGTCTATGCCCCAAGGCCTTGCACATCGCTGCTACTTCCTGGTTCCTGGTGATGAACTGTCCCAACAAAATATGCCCACAGTGGTGACCTGATTTATAGTTACATACAGTAGCTAATACGGTTGAAAAAAGACTCATGTCCATCAAGTTCAACCAAGGAAGGGATGGATGAGGGAAGGGGGGTATAAGGAGGGGATGGATACAGGGAAGGGGGAGAGATGATGGGTAGGTTCTATACATATGCATTTATGTTATTTTGGTCTAAGAACTTGTCTAGCCCTGTTTTGAAGCCCTCTACTTTTGTTGCTGTGACCAGACCCTGTGGTAGACTGTTCCACAGATTCACAGTTCTCATGGTAAAGAAGGCTTGTCGCCTCCGGAGGTTGAACCTTTTTTTCTCCAGGCGGAGGCAGTGCCCTCTTGTCTTTTGAGGGGGTTTTACCTGGAACATCTTTTCCCATATTTCTTGTAGGGGCCATTTATATATTTAAATACATTAATCATATGTCCCCTTAAATGTCTTTTCTCCAGACTGTAATTCTTTTAATCTATCCTCCATAACTAAGATGCTCCATTCCCCTTATTAGTTTAGTTGCCCGTCTTTGAACCCTCTCCAGCTCTAGGACATCCTTTCTATGAATCAGGTTCCAAAACTGATTCAACCAGTGATTGGCTGAATGGGCAGGAAGTAGGAACCAGAAAGTAGCAGTGATGAACGGTGACCAAGAGTGTGCTGAAAGTGATTTTTTTTTTTTTTAAATTCCACCCCCAGTCATAAAAAAAAATAAAAAATCTATCTATCTATGATCTATCTATCTATCTATCTATCTATCTATCTATCTATCTATCTATCTATCTATTTTCACTAGATGGCTATGCCCAATGAGGATAAGTGCACACTACAGAGACCTTAAGTGGATTCCACTAGTGGCCACCGCTTTAAGTGACTCTGTACCCACAATCTGATCCCCAAAAAATGCTTGTACTTTTAGATAGCTGCTTTTTATCCAAGATCTGTCCTGGGGTCCGCTCGGCAGGTGATGCAGTTATTGTCCTAAAAAACAACTTTTAATCTTGCAGCCCTGTGTTAAATCGGCATGGCCTAGAGTGTGTATGCAATAGGATTGCGACACCCCTCCATCCCTCCTCCCCACCCTCCTTTTCATAAGGAATGCCCATCTCACCTGTATAAACACTGCACAGGTGCCTTAACAATCCAGTCCATGTGCAGTGTTTACACAGGTGAGGAATAGGAGAAAATGTTCCAGGGGAATTCCTAATGATGAGAAGGGTGGGGAGGAGGGACAGAGGGGTGTTGCAATCCTAGAGCATGAGACTCAAGGCCACGCCAATTTGTCACAGGGCTGAAAGTTTTAAAGTTGTCTTTTAGGACAATAACTGCATCACCTGCCAAATGGACCCCAGGACAGATTTTGGATTAAAAGCAGCTATCTGAAGGTACAAGCGGTTGGGGGGGGGGGGGGGTCACATTGTGGGTACAGAGTCACTTTGAAGTTCCATCCGTTCCGTAGACTCAATGATATTTGCTGGCGGATTCCACCGTCCAACCTAGAGAATTGAAATAGTGGGAAAATTGCCATTTACTTAAATAGGCAATATATAAGGGCCCTGTTATATGGGAAAATTAATGGCTAAACAGGTTGATATTGCCCTTTGTAGTGGGGCAAGACAAAAAGCGAGCAAATGCTAATTAGTCAGCTGATTGGGTCATTGTGGCCTGTCCAAATACCTTGTGCCGTACGTCTCCCCGTGTATAGGGGACGTGCGACAGATGAGTAATGACAGCAAAGGGCCACATGAATGACATGGCAATCGTTTGTTTATCCCACCCTAGCAGCTTAATAGACTCTGTACTTGAGCACCGATCAATAAGACAGGCACATATTAACACTAAGGCTTTGGCTGTCTAGTATGGCTTTTATACTACATTACCCTTGCCATGACTTCTGTAAGGGAAGCGTGCAGTGGACTACAGCTTCAGGCTGGGTTCACACTACGTATATTTCAGTCAGTATTGTGGTCCTCATATTGCAACCAAAACCAGGAGTGGATTAAAAACACAGAAAGGCTCTGTCCACACAATGATAAAATTGAGTGGATGGCCGCCATATAACAGTAAATAACGGCCATTATTTCAATATAACAGCAGTTGTTTTAAAATAACAGCAAATATTTGCCATTAAATGGCGGCCATCCACTCAATTTCAACATTGTGTGAACAGAGCCTTTCTGTGTTTTCAATCCACTCCTGGTTTTGGTTGCAATATGAGGACCACAATACTGACTGAAATTGTGACTGAATACTGACTGAAATACTGACTGAACCCAGCCACAATATGATTGCTGGGGTTTTCCGTCACCAAACTCAAAGCAGTCAACTTTCACTAAGAACTTAAATATTATTATTTGGTGATTGTTCAAACACTAGGCTGACCATTAAAGGGGTTATCCAGCGCTACAAAAACATGGCCACTTTTCCTTCTACTGTTGTCTCCAGTTCAGGTGCAGTTTGCAATTAAGCTCCATTTACTTCAATGGAACTCAGTTTTAAAACCCCACCCAAACTGGAGACAACAGTAGGGGGAAAGTGGCCATGTCTTTGTAGCGCTGGATAACCCCTTTAATTCAGAATAAAAACCTAAAAAACACATTGTCAGCATACACTTTGTTGAATTTCTGCAATGGTTTTATAAGGTATGTAAGGCATGCCTCTCTAAAATATAAGAGATAAACAACACCTGGGCGTCAATATTATTATTATTATTATTATTATTATTATTAATAATAATAATAATAATAATAATAATAATAATAATAATAATAATAATAATAATAATAATAATAAAATTAACCATTATAAGAAGAAGAAAAAATAAGTATAAATGCACCTAGTTCTGCACCAAGAAGTCTTAAAGTGGCTGATGGTGTTTTTTCAAGGTGAGGGTAGAGAATAACTATAGCTTTCAGTCCATTAAGACCATAAGAAGCTTTGCTGACCTGGCCACCCAGGTAAGGTTTGTTTTCCATGTCAGATAAGACCTTCGGCATTGTTAATTCAGGCAGCATGAGAAGGTGGTGAGTGACATACATTTCACATAGGGCAGTTTTCAGGTCTTGAAGGGACCTGTTGGAAAAGACACATTCTGAGATAATAGCATCAAAGCAGTACAAAGACTGCATCAGTGTAAAATGTTACCGGGATGAAGCATTTTGATAGAAGCTGCACACAAACAATGGGAAGAAAAGTGCCTAATGCATTGTGTAAAGACAGCAATAATCCTTAATGGAAACTGTAAAATGAAGCATTATGTTACAGAGTAGGAATAAAAATGCAAATTGCTTTTTTTTTTTTTGTTTGGATTTAAGTGCTTATCAAGGTTAGTTGCGCAGGCCTTGAGACCAGAGAGATTTTTATTTTGTCATAATAAATGTACATGTTTTTTTTTTTTTTCTCTTCTTTTCAAGGCCATGTAGCCATCGACTACCTAATCTTCGCATCAGCTTTTCTCAAAGTTACACTTTAGGGTCTATAAATTGCAGTTCTGGGATTTCTGGAAAAAAACTCATTCTCAATGAGGAAATCCAGCTGGTGCCTAAGAAAAAGTAGGAAAATTATATCCCCCCAGAAGAAAGAAAGCTGCTGCCTATATGTAACTCTCTTGTAAGTCAAAGTCCCCCGTAAAGGGGAACTCCGGATAAGGAAAACTTGTTTTCTATTAGAAGTACATTAAAAGTTATATAGATGTGTGTATATAATGTATTACCGTATCTGTACGGTTCTGCCACACTGGTAGCTGTTTAAATCCAGGAAGTGAATAAAAATGACCTCTGTGCCAATCCACATTGTCTCCTGCTCCTTCTGTTATCCCCCCTTAGGAGACAAATGCACGAGCCCAATTGAATCAAAATAGGGCTTGTGCACTGAACCCACCCGCCGTGGTTGTATCTATAGTTACCTGAACTTCTAGGGGGAGTAGAGACTACATGCCCATCAAGTCAGCAAATATCATGATCCTTTAATAAAGAGCACTGAAGCATGAATAGGAACATTAGCAAAACCAGAGATACTCTGTCTCCATATTTAAATTTTCAGAAAAAAAGCAACATGATTTATTCATGGATTATTGATGATGTTGGGTGACAATAATACAATAATAAAATATTGTATACTTCTACCAGCTTTTTCTCTGTCCTGCTAAGATTTTTTGTCAGGCAAGAAACTTTGCAAAAGTTTGCCATATGCAGATCCCGTTTATCACAAACTGTCAAGTATGCCCTGTGAAAATTGTCCAGTGTAGCCAATAATAGGCAAATGTATATCAGAAAGTGTGTCAGGATCCTGCAGTTCCAACTATGCAGAAAAATTCTATTCTGCAATCCGTATTCAAAATGAAAAAAAAAATTGAAAATTACAATATTTTAATTTATAGCAAGGAGCAGTTAAAAAAAAACCTTTCACCAATCCTAACATGTCTGTCTTTTTAATACTTGGATTGCTCACAAGATAATACTGGAGACCGGGGCATGGACAATGGGGCAATTTTAAAGTTTTTAACGGCCACCTTGAGTCCCTATAAACTGTATGTGCGTCCTCAAGATGCCTATAAGGTTAAATAAGGTGGACTGTGTTTAACTATAAGTGCATCCTTCCATATGCTGGGGAAACAACTTACTCAGGGAAAACTGCATATTGGGGCCTTTATACTGGAGGACACTGCCTACTGGGGGCTATCTGCAGGGGACACTGCCTACTGGTGGTTATCCAGAGGGGGACACTGCCCATTGGGGATCTCCTCTAGAGGAGAAACCTACCTAGTGAGAGTCTATCTACAGGAGGCCTAATGACCTAATGGGGCGCAGGACACCTGGGGAGAATTATTACTGTCTTGAGAAGTATACAAGGCTGGCAGGTAAAGTGAGTGTTGGAAAAGTGTTTGATGTTTGGCAGGTTCTGCAGAGGTGACTACCACTTCTTGAGAAAAGACAGTGTAATGGATTGGAGTTTGAGGCGGAGGTACCGTTTGTTTGGGAGCATACTTATGGTCCATTTGGGCAGTGCAATATATGAGAGATCTTTTGTTATTTATATATGTGTGTGTGGGGGGGGAGGGGGTTATTCATGGGATTTATTTACATGCTTATGACTGGCATTAGGAGGCACTGAGGCACTGTTGCACTTTATTACCTTGATTCACTGACTGGACCTGGTTTATTATTAATTAGTTATTTTGTATATGGCTCCCTTTCTATCATGTGCATTTGTTATATATGTATGATCTTTAGCCCCTCCATCCTGTTTTTAAGATCTTCAGAGACTTTATAGAGATGTTATCATATTAATCTCTATATAGTCTTGTCTTTATTTTATTTAGTAACATTTTGGGAAACGCACCCCCACACCTCTTAAGAAAATGTAGAAATTTTAGAATAAAACAAAAATGGAGTGCCATCATTCTTGTTAAAGGGGACAACCTGGAACACTCAATGGTGAACACTCAATTTAATTATACGTTTTAGGGCTATGTTCACACTATGTGAACGACCGGCCGTTCCGTGACCCTGGCCCGGTCACGGAACGGCCGGTCTCTGCACAGATCCTCCCAGCCGGTACTATGGTACTGCCCGCCCGCATCAGAACTCCCCATAGGACACAATAAAGCACGCGGCCGGAGCCGCTTGCTTCATTGTGTGAACTGACAAGGTTTCCTACGGCCGCAACTCACTAAATTGTGGCCTTAGAAAACTGACATGTCAGTTATTTGCGGCGCCGCAATGTGTATACGCTCCGGCCGGGATCCCATAGAACAATAGGCTATGTTCCCCTCCGCATGCCAATGGCAACAACGGCCGTACTTTTACGTAGTGTGAACATAGCCTCGAAGTATTATTAGCAGAATGGTAACAAAGTATTCTAAGACACTCCAAAGTTATTTCATGAAGAAGTACGATAACAAGATTGACTTGATAAAGAAAGTCAAGTGGCCAGGTGCATAACCAGGACCTCACAGATGAGAACAACATTCTAACAGCAATGTTGTATAGAGCTAAAAAAGAACTGTGTGCCATGGCTGGTGTCCAGTCATGGGGGACTGAATGCAGCAGCTTGCCATACCTTCCTCCAGCCACTCAGGTTTAATTAACAGCCTGAGTACTGGGATAAACCCTGCTTATCATGTGTGTCATCCCCCTTTCTCAAGCTTGTGCCATATAGTCTATCATTAGACAAAATAGCCATCATAATATGATAGAATCACAGCTGTCAGGATTGGAATCTCAGTCCATCTCCATCCTATTCTGATCAAGAAAAGCTGTTCCCTCTTAGAATATAATGTTTCAGGGGCATACATTACACGAGTTATGCATAAGGACATAACATTTAATTTTTTTATTTTTTTTTTAACACACCCTTGTTTTAAATGTATTCTGTTAGTCTTTTTTTGTTTAGTTTCCATGTGTCCATCCATATAAAATATGAAACATTCCAGGTTTCACTCTATCAGAGTACATACAGTATACAAATATTTCTTGTTATCTGCAACTCATTTCTCAGCTTTGCTATGTAGACTGGGACAGTACTAATATACCAACAATAAGGGAAGTTTGTAAGAAATAAACAGCTGCAACAGGAAAAAAAAAATATGACTTCTCTTTTACATTGTTATAAAATGAAATGAAAACATATGTACTATATTTAGAGATGAGCAAATTTAATGTAGTGAAGCGCTTTGTTATCGCTGAAATCCGCTCATTAGCCGGCTGCGGGTCTGTGCCGCTCCTCTACTGGTGCTGGGAAAAGCTGGATCCAGTCCAGGTAAACTGGTAGAAGTTTCTCTGGACTGGATCCAGCTTTTCCAGGTACCTGGGGAGGAGCGGCACGAAGCGGTCATAAGTTAGAAGGCAGCTGAGTTATGATTGTCAAAGCGACCAAGCGTCAAAGAGAAGTTGTGGCTCTTCGGCCATGCTGCTCTCTGTCATGCATGCTCCTCGGTTCCTCCTCCTTTTGAATAATTTCACATCAGCCTCCAGTTTCCGCACTGCTGCTGATGCACACGTCCTGCATCCTTAACTCCTTCAAGCACCGTAGCCAGGAAGAGCGGAGTAAGCTTTGCTGCTCAGCATGCATGCACTGCTCTTCGTGTCTACAGCACTTGAATAAGTTTAGTATGCATGTCATCAGCGGTGTAGGAACTGGAGGCCAATATGAAATTATTATTCAAAAGGGAGAAGGAAGCAAGGAGGGGACGTGACAGAGAGTGGCACGGCTGGAGAGCCGCAACTCCTCTTTGCAGTTTAGACACACTAAGGCTAGGTTCACACTACGTAAGTTCCGCAGAACTCACGGCCGTTGTTACAACGGCTGTGATTTCTGCGGTACTTACGTAGTGCTGCAAGCTGAGGGAATCCCTAGCGGTGCTGCAAGAAACTGAGAGAAACCCTGTCAGTGCACACTATGGAGCGCGCGGCTTTGGTCGCGCGCTCCATTGTGTGCAGTGGGGATTCCTACACATTCACCTTTTGTGGTACTGTCTGACTAGGGCCCACAAAGTACATACAGGAGTAGGAAATCTCGTCATGTGGTTCTGTGTACTAAGCAGAGATGCACAAACAGTATGTCTGTCCCATTGTTCAGCTAACATTCACTGGTTCAGATGCTGAGTGTCTGACCTAGCTACTGTATGTTTGGGCAGTCATCTACATGTCAGAACAATGATAGCCGAACATGGATGGATACAGTGTACGTCACTTGGTGCTTAAGAGTGGGACCATTGCTCTTCTTTGCAACTTGCCTGAAACCAATTCTCCAAAACTTGCATCCAGTAGAATGTAAATTTGGGGGGGAATTTGGCTTGAATTCAATAAATTTCACATCTCAATTTTTTTTTTCTTTATTAGGTTGCATAATAATAAAAATAATAATAATGATAATAATAACTGCAAGAAGAAGAGTTTGAAATGTTTTAATGTATTGAACTTCTACAAGAGGTAAAGGTTTGAAACTAGTGTATTATTTGGGAATAATGCTATTCCTATTGTATTTCACTAAATCCGAACCTTGGAAAGAGCTGTAACAAGGACTGTTTAAATAGGGCAGTGGACAGTGAAGAATACTTAGCACATGAGGAGAATGAGCATGACATCAAGATTTATACTGGTTTGATACTGCAATAGATTTTGGAGAAAACCAGTTGACATAGAGTTGCAATAGTCAAGGTAACATAAAACAAATATGTCTATCAAAATCTTGGTGGAATTATGTATCAACGAAAAACAATGTTTACCCTTAGAACAATATATTTCATTTTTGACACAGACACGAACATAAAATGCGTGACAAAGTCAGAGATTACCTTAAAGAGCAAGGCTGGGTTGTGTTTGTGATGACAAAGTTGCTGGCAGTGACAGAAAATTCATGGACATTGGATGTAACATGTTGGATTGGTAAGCAGTAGCCAGAATAACTTCAGCAAAAGCTATTAAGAAAAAAAAAAAAAAAAAAAAACACTTTTGTATTTTTGCTGGCCCCCAGCTTGCATAGGTCTTTAAATGGGTTGTTTTTGTAATACATAAATGTACTACTGCATAATTTGTCAAATAGCTGATTATCCTGAATACTCTAGAAAGGTATTAAAAAAAAAAAACGTTTTGTAAACCAAACAACCTCTTTAGAGTGATTCTGTACCCACAATCTGCCCACCCCAAACCACTTGTACTGTCAGATAGCTGCTTTTAATCCAAGATCTGTCCTGGGGTCCGTTCGGCAGGTGATGCAGTTATTGTCCTAAAAAACTACTTTTAAACTTGCAGCCCTTTGTCAAACTGGCGTGGCCCAGAGTGTCTGACACTGTCTGTGCATTAAGCTGGCACAACCTCTCTGTCCCTCCTCCACGTCCTCTTTATCATTAGGAATGCCACTGGCAGGTATTCTCCTATTCATCAGCTGTGTGAACACTGCACATGGGCTGGATTGGTAAGGCACCTGTGCGGTGTTCACTGCAGAGGAATAGGAAAAATCCTGCCAGTGGCATTCCTAATGGTAAAGAGGGTCGGGAGGAGGGACAGAGAGGCGGTGCAAGGCTAGACCACAGATACTCTAGGCCACTGCAGTTTTATACAGGGCTGCAAGTTTAAAAGTAGTTTTTTAGGACAATACCTGCATCACCTGCAGAACACCTGCAGAACCCAGGACAGATCTTGGATTAAAGGCAAGTGGTTTGGGGGGGACAGATTGTGGGTACAGAGTCGCTTTAAGGGAAAAGATGATGGGGGCAGATTAGAATATTGTCACATTATCACATTATGGTGTAATAAAGGAAGAACAACATATTAATTGCATATTTATACTACAGGGATGAATGCTAAGAAAATTTCCCATAGGTGCTTAATGACATGTAGCAATAGATGACATGGATCATTTATCTGGATTTTGATGGCATGGTGATGGTGTGGCCCTGTGGTGCACCACCGTGTGTTAAAGTGACACTGTCACCTCCTTTTTGCATTCTGACATCTCTACACAGGTGTAAAGGGTAAATTTAGTGGTTTTCATACCTTATTTTATATCATACGTCATGGTGCTTGTTCATGTAAAAAGTCATCTTTTATCAACTGCAGATTGTGTTAAGTGGGCGGGGTCTCACTGCACTAGCACCACTTAGCCCCGCCCACAACGCCACAGTTGGCCCCGCCCCTTCGCCGGCCATTGGAACAGGCTGGCCGAAAGGTCTAGACCCCACCCCCTTTACGTCGACCAACCAATGGGCATCAAGGGGGTGGGGCCAACTGTGCCATTGTGGGCGGGGCTAAGTGGTGCTATTACCACGAGGCCACGCCCACTTAATACAATCTGCAGTTGATAAAAGGACACTTTTTACTTGAACAAGCACCATGACGTATGATTTGAAATAAGGTATGAAAAAAGGTAAATTTATCCTTTACACCTGTGTAGAGATGTCAGAATGTACAAAGGAGGTGACAGTGTTACTTCTAATGAATGTAAAAATATACTGTAGCTTGAAAAATTCTCACCAAAATGTGGATGTATTAAATAAAGGTTTTGTAAAAGGATTGGCTGGAGAGTCCACCCTTTGCATTGCATGACAACTGATAGCAAGTAATGTAAAAACAAAAGAGGTCTAAAATGTGCCACAGATCCTTCATCCGGCTGCATATGAATGTTTTTTTTTTTTTTTAACTAGTACTGTTACCTTATTTCTGATCTTGGTGCTGATTCTGCACACAACAGTAATCAGTGTAGCATGTAAGATTAGTGCTAGGATCAATGTACACAACTGTTCTATGCCTCTGTGCCAGTTAAAGGGGTTATCCAGTGTGGGGGCACTTTCTGGGGGGGACCGGGGAGGAGGAGGCTGAAATAAAAGACGTCCACTCACCACTGAGTGGCTGAGCGGCCCTGAGACGTAGCATCTCGGGCGGCGTCAGACACCAGGAAGCGGCCGGGAACCTGGGACCGGAGCGCTGTGATGAGTGACCCCCCGCTGGAACCGGGGAGGTGAGTGGACGTCTTTTATTTCAGCCACAAACCCCCCCGATCCCCCCCCCAAAAGTGCCCCCATGCTGGAGCAACCCTTTAAAGTCTATTGTGACCCACTATACTCCTTTATGCATCAGATTTTATATAGTTTGAGGTTCCTATTAGACAAAACGATTATTAACGATAAATGATTGCAATCAAGATTGTTTATCATTAACCTGAAATCATTCACCATAATACACAGAACGATGGTCATTAGTTACGATCATTATAATGATTGTAACTACGATTGTTTAGGGTCCATTAACACAGAAAGATTATCTGACAGATTATCTGCCAAAGATTTAAAGCCAAAGCCAGAAACAGACTATAAGCAGAGATTAGGTCATAAAGGAAAGCCTGAGATTTCTCCTCTTTTCAAATCCATTCCTGGCTTTGGCTTCAAATCTTTGGCAGATAATCTGTCAGATAATCTTTCTGTGTAAATTGACCCTTACTCCATCTGATCCCAGCAAAAGAAGGAACAATGTGCAATTACTCTGAACGATTAGTGAACGAATGCGGAACTACAATGAACGAATGTGGAATTACAGCAAATGATAAGCGAATGGTTAACAATGATTTTAGGGTCAGATCTAAATCGACGGCACACAAGCGATTTTTCGATCCTTGCCTGCAATTAGACAGGTCGATTATTGTTTAAATTCGAACAATATAATGATTTTCAGTGCGATAATTGTTCTGTGTATTAGGGCCCTAACCCATACGTGTCATTGACTGCTTAGCTGCACAGGTCAATTCAAGGCAACTTGGTTTTTGCTATTTTCTTCATCTATGTGCCTACTAAGTACTGTGTAAAAAAAAACTGTTTAGACAGTGCATCTTGCAAATATTTAAGAAGGCACAAGGACACATGGTGATCAGGGGATGAAGAGTGATAAAGTGTCTGTAAGCTTAAGTGCACTTAAAATAAGACAGTGTGAAGCAGTAGTCTTAGGCAAAAAAGTTTGGAGAATTTATGGCAAAGACATACATAAGCCATATTATTTTGTATCAGCGCTAGCTGTTACCAAGTCGTGCATGTTATTTGTGAAAAACACTGTGCATTTTACTTTAGCTCTGGATGCTATCATGGCTTCTTATAGCAGTGTCATTTGAACTTTATGGAAACATTGAAAATGTATGTACAGTACAGCATACTAGGTGATAAAGTAGCACCTAAACCCTTTAGCATCGGTCTGAGGAATCATAGCTAACATACTATACATCATGAGTAATATACAGTCATAAATATTACAGTTACACATTAGAAAATGTGCCCCTTACCCATTCATTTGTGTTACCACTACAAAGCAACATAACATTAGTACATTAGTAGAACGTTAGTACTTTTTTCCTCTTATAATTTAATTTTTACATTTAAAGGGGTTTTCTACTTAAAACTAACTTGTCTAATTGACTATGAACGCGATAGGGAACAAGTACAAGATCAAGGGGAGGGTCAGACCTTTATGCCCCCCGGCGATCTCCAGGTCGGTCCCCTGACTCCTTTGTTTTTAATATAGCTGTGGGATGGCACGTGACCCACAGCTTTATTCATTCTCAATGGAGCTGCCAGAGATTTGAGTGCTGTATAGAGAATGAATAGAGCCGCGGGTCATATGCCGACCTAAATCTGGATTTAAAACAAAGGAACCTGGGGCCGATCTGGAGATCACTTGGTGGGGAGGGGGCAGAAAGGTCTTACGCCCTGCATTTTCTTACTTGTCCTCTATCTTTTGTAGTTAGTTTTAGGCTATGTTCACACTACGTAAAAGTAAACATAGTATAAATGCTCCGGCCGGGATCCCATGCGGCGCCACAAAGAACTGACATGTCAGCTTTCTGCGGCCGCAATTCATTGAATTGCGGCCACAGAAAGACCTGTCAGTTCACACAATGAAGCAAGCGGCTCCAGCCGCTTGCTTCATTGTGTGCTATGAGAGTTCTGATGCGGGCGCACGCTGATGCGCCCGCATCAGAACACTGCAACCAGAAAGATTATCCGGCCAGTACTGCTGTACCGGCCGGGATGATCTTTGCAGGAACCAGCCGTTCCGTGACCCAGCTGGGTAACGGCCGGTCTCTTACGTAGTGTGAACATAGCATTAAGCAGAAAACCCCTTTAAATGAAATTATATTAAAAAAACATCCAACTAAAAGGGCACATATTTGTACCTTCTTTTCTTTTTTTCACCTACAACATGACATGTATACATATATTATGTTCAGATTTTACCACTAGGATTAGATTTACTTAGTAAGTATTAGACTTATGTCTTTATGATATGGTTTGTGTTCACCTTGTATTCCCATCATATTTCTGTTAATCTAGTAAAAATTTTAACCAAAAAGAAAAAAAGCTCAGTACAGAAATGTTTTTTACTCTATTCTTGTTAATAACAAACTTAAAGGTTTGCAGTTTACATCACCCTTAGAAGGGTTTCTTAATGATACACTATTTATAGAGCGAGGGATAGACATAGCCTATGTGCAGTGTATGCACCAGCACATAGGAACGGTAAACAACCCTAATCTTTCAAGGGGTTGTCTGGGGAGCAGAAAAGGTATCCATATGTATATGTCTTATGCTCATTTTGAAAGTATACCTTCCAAGACGCAAGAGGGTGTGTAACCAATTATTGTATTGTGTTTTTCTTTAAACATAAGACAGTGTCTTATTTTGATCAGTGGACGTCGAGGTGCTGAG
Source organism: Dendropsophus ebraccatus (assembly GCF_027789765.1). Classification (NCBI taxonomy): domain Eukaryota; kingdom Metazoa; phylum Chordata; class Amphibia; order Anura; family Hylidae; genus Dendropsophus; species Dendropsophus ebraccatus. The sequence continues at coordinate 178,019,685 of NC_091454.1, read as the reverse complement.
ACCCCACCGGCCTTAAAGAAAAAGAAGGAGCAAAAGAACTTAACTGAGCACTGTGCATTTTTGTTTCTTCAAAATTCTGAGGGAGAGTATATAGATTTATAAGACTAATACATTTTCCAAAAAAGCCATCATTTTAGAATTCCCTTGATGACCCAAGTTGATAATCTTTGATCTTTAAGTCTGACTCCACTTTGGACTAGAACAAAACTGTAAGTCTACTTATTGTCTGAAAAGCTGTGGACCTTTGCCAATCTCACATTATGTTTCAAATATAACATACAGACTGACTTTTCCCAACACTTGTGTTGAGTTCTGTGTATTTCATAACAGTTCCCATACCAGCTTTCGTCTCCAGAATATTAATTTATGGATACCCTTTGCAGTATATATTCCAGCGGATAGTGAAGACAGGGTTATGTATGTACTACACAGTGGAAACAGATGCTTGGTTCTACTAACCTCTGGGACATTTCTGCTTCCAGTATCTGTTTGGACAGATTTGGATAAGAATTGAGGTCACTGCTCTGTCAGAGAAATATGTCAATGATGTATGTCAGATTGTGGAAATGAGGCAGACCAGGGTTTTATTTTCCACTTCCAATGAGCTTTCTCTTCTTTTTATTGTTTCTTTCTTTTTATTGTTTTGTCCAGAAAGGTTACAGTTCAAACATCTAAACTCCAACAGGTTTTCCGTTTGGGGCATCAAAGGTGTTAGAATGCTAATCCAGAGACAATGACTAGATTTTATTATTTTGATAACCTTGTATGAAGGTCCACTTGTCAGGCAGAGATGCCCCTTTGTACGGTAACTCACAAGGGAACAGGAAGTGACAAAACCTATGTTTATGACTAATGCCGGCAGCCAGATTGTAAATTCTATTTTGGTTATTGTCTGAATGACAGAATGTACAGAAAAAATGTCTGACCTGAAAAAAAAAAAAAAAATCATTAGAGGATTCATTTTGTAATGCTGGAAAACATATTCACGTTCAGTGTTATCATATCCTGTTTATGACAGGCCGATATCTGTACCCAAGTATTTCATTATGACTCACTGTGAATATAGCATCACTGTTACATAGTAAAGAGCTCCTGGCCTCCCAGAGAAAAATCTATAATAGGTTCCAACCATTACTTCCCAATTCCACTTGATACTGATAATACTTGTGTCTTATAATGTGGCAGAAGAGCCTTATGACAGCAGGATACATGGAGAGGGAATAAGGGTGATTGAGTATGCAGGGATATAATCTGTGATACATGGAATGTCTTGATCTGAAAAAATATTACAAAAAATGTTGGACCAGAACCATCAGGTAATGATTCCCGCTGTCTGCCCGCTCCGTTGAGCGGGAGGACCGCCTGGAAAACTGGGATACAGCCATAGCCATAGGCTGTATCCCAGTTTTCCAGGTGTTACTCCCGCTGAATCCGCCCACTCCACGGAGCGGGGAGACAGCAGGAATCTGCTGCCGAGCGTTCAGGTTCATACGAACTCGAACCTCGGCAGGTTCGGACAATCCCTAATATTAAATCATTTGCCTTATTAGCCTGCTTCCATTTGTGACTATGCTATTTGCTAGAACAATATAAAATTGGTGTATTTTCCAGAATGTCTTACATTTGAATGTTTAAAAACTTCATTAACTTTGTTTCCATAGGTGAAAACCTGCCAGGGGCCTTCCTAATAAAGAGGAGGGCGGGGAGGCAGAAAGGAGAGGCATCGCATGCCTGGGGCACAGAGACTCTAGGCCACGCCACATTGACTCGGCTGCTGCATATTAAAATTTTTTTTTTCCTCCTAGCTCATTTTAAAAGACACGACTGTAATCAAATGGACAGTACCAGTGGTTTGGTGGAGTGGGTTGGTGAATATGGTATCGCTTTAATTTTGGTCAGTTTAGCGACTTCTTAAAAGGGAACTACCAGCAGGTTAGACAAATCTAACCTGCTGATAGCCCCCTATAGCGCCCAGGACGCTTAGGAAGAAGGTAACACACTTACCTTCCTCTTCATAGACCAGGGGGCTTTAAGGGGCTATCAGCAGGTTAGATTCATCTAACCTGCTGATAGTTCCCCTTTAAAAAACTAAGAAGTCACAGAAACATTACTATAAATAGAAATACAATGCATACAATATTATAAATATTTTATGAATCTGTAAGATTTATAAATGCTAGGATTAGAAAAATAAATAAATAAATATATATATATATATATATATATATATATATATATAAACCCTAAGATTTATTTTTATAAGCAGGGAAGCTTGAGCCTGATTGGCTGTTACAGGCACAATGGTCACCTCACTACACTTACTAAATAATCTCTGTAAATGTTTTGTGCATTTGCTTCTGCTCACCTACATGTTTAAATCATTCTGTAGTTCCGGGATACAAAGGCGGCAAGTAAAACAGTGAAAGTGGATAGCACAGACTTACTGATAATACGTCTAGGTTTCCTTTTTGACTTGACTTTATCGTTTACTGAAGGATATTGTTAGTTTGAAGGTGATAGCTACTGCCTGACGTAGATCTGAAAAGACAGACAGTGAAATTTATCTCAACAAACATCCAACCTAGTGAATTTTTATCCTATGGCATGTTGAGCAGAGATGGAAGAACTGGGTCAACATTGCTACAGATCCCTAAGGAGATGCTTCATCAAGAGTTGTGTGCCCTTTGGGCAACTGTCCCCATTTTAGTGACAGGGAAATAAAATGCTTTTATCAATGTATTTCAACTCAAATTGCCACATTTAGGCTGATTTTTATAGGAATCAAGGGTCAACAAGAACAAATAGCTCATGAGATGGCTTCCAGTCCTCTCACACGGCTATGGAATCAGTCCTGTTAGCTAACTGTACCCTTTGACCTTCCAATGTCAGCCGTAGGGAGGGTGTTGAATTCTTTGGCTCAGCTAGTTAGTTGAAACCCTGCACTAACACACCACACCATTCTTAAGGCAGCTTACTTGATAGAGTATTATTGTGTCATAAGATAAAGTTGCCTGTTGGATATTTAGCCACGTAAAACAAGCAGTGACCTTGAGCCTTGCTGACAGCGAGATCACAATCATTGCTCGCTCTTATAAATTCATTCACTTTACTTTCCTGGGTGCTGCGTTTTCCCTGTTGCTTTATAAATAAATGTAACAGTAACACTAACTCTGCTGCCTTAATAGACGCTGTAGTAATTATATGGCATTAGTTATTTTCCAAATCTGGACCTAGAGACATAACATAGAATATACTGTATGAATACAATTTGGTAATGATTCATTTAAGTGTTAGGAAGCGTGTAAATTGTAAAAATCATAATTTTAAGTGACACTTTATACATTTGACGTTTTACTTACAAGTAAAATTATCAATAACTACATTTGAAGTTTGCCAAGATTATAACTTTTCAAGCTTTTTAATTTCTAACTTCTTAATGGGGTTATCTGGATAGGGAAAACTGTATCTATACTGTTGCAAGTATACAATATATAAAGCAATAAAGAAGCTACGTTAACCTCTCCGCGCTCCAGGTGTCTTTTTGGAGACGATCCTGCCTTGACTTGCAAGACATACCTGTCTTGGGGTTAACAGTTCACTCAGCCAATCAATAACTGAGACAGGACAGCACCACCGCCAGTGATTGGCTGGGTAGGCTGTCACTGCCGAGGCAGGTCTGTCCAGGGAAGACCTGTAAGAGGACACCGGGGGAGTGCTGAGAGGTAAGTATGTCTCCTTTATTGTTTTATATATATACTTGCAAGGATATAGATACAGTTTTTCCTAGCCAGATAACCCCTTAAAGGACCAGGACATATTTGGGCTTAAAGGGGTATTCCAGTAGCCAACTCTGATTGTCTGACCTGCCTTTGAAGCTGCCTGTTGTGACTATTCACCGCTCTGACTACGATTTCTCTCCCTGATACTCCCTGATACAACCTGGTGTCCTAGCCGCAGAAGTCCAGCTTCCACATCCTGGAATGGGATAAAGAGTGAAGCCCCAGTGGTGTGGCCCAAAGCCAAACCAGTTGAGAAGCACAGTGGGTCCAAACTCACTGTCTGTCGTACAATTTGCAAAAAAAAAAAAAAAACCTAACAACCCCCCCGAGCAACAAATAGAAAAAAAAATCTAACATATAACTTATTATAACTAATATAGTTATAACTAATATAACTTTATTTTGTTAAATACAATATAATACTGATAAAACATAAAACGCTATAAACAAAAGAAATTCACTTCTAACATGTTTCTTATGGGAATTTTAGATAAAAGATATAAAACACGTTACCTTTCTTCTTGATATCTAAACTATTGTAAAATATCAGTGGTGCATCTCGGAGAACAGTTTAATATGTAGGTAATCTAAACCTGACATGTGAAGATGCCATGAATCATTTATATAACCTACAGCAAATATATCTAGAGAGTATTAAGCCAGAGATACTTATCAGACTTTTCTTAGATATTATTTCTCTCTTGCTGACTAATACACACTTTGTTTGTTTCATCTGCCCATGCAGCTTATGGAATTCAAGCCCTTGTATTTATTTTTGCAGTGCCTCAAGGCCATGAGATTAGCACTAGAGTCAGTTGGGCCTCACGTGACTATCTTATATATAGAAATAGGGCTGGCACTAAAAGTGAAGGGGAATCTATTAGTTGTGACAGAAAAGGTTTTGTGTTGGTTAACACATTCCCAAGCCTGAACAGAAAGATCATATTCCTGCTGAGTAATTAACAGAATACACACCCTGTCCTCATTGTCCTTAGGAAGCAGGAGATTGCTAAGGTGCAGGTCAAAGAAGCAGAAAGTTAAGCAATGGTATGTTTGGAAGAAGAAAGGTCATGTCAATTAGTTGTAAAGAGATATAACAGTTACTGTAGCTACAGTATGATGGACCAGAAATGGTCAAGAAAAAACTTCTTCATTTTGATAATTGTTTGGGGAAATGAAAAAACTGAAATTAAAAAAAATGTCTTTGTTACACTTTATAATTTCCTTTAATTCAACATTCTTACAGGAAAATGATACAGGAATAAGATAACTGCATGCACAGTCATATTCATCACTCACATTAGTCCAGGTCCCCAATGAGGTTCAAGGGTTAATTTATTAAAGACACAATTCTTAAACTATACACAGTTACATTAAAAAAATACATTTTATAGGAAGCCGTTGGACTTATTAGAATGGTTTGGAGTGTGGAAGAAAACCAGAGTATATAGAATAAACCCACATAAACTTTGGGAGAATATACCAACCCAATGCAAATTAAAGGTCCTCATAGACCTTGGACTTATGTTGGTCGAATCAAACCGCTCGTGGTGGATTCGTCCTCCGGTATAGAGTATAATGGTCCATTTAGAACAACCATGGCAAATGATGTGTCTGCTTTTTCCATCATGTATCGTGTATGGGGAGGATGGGGGGCGGGCAGGGGATATAACTGACGACTGGAGGATCGTGTGGACGTCAGTTATTAAAGGTTTATAGGCGCCTTAATTCCCAATCAAAGTAGCACACATATATAAGATGACTGATACCAATGCATTTCAGAGCATTATGGTCTCTTTCGTCATGGTTCAATTGTCTAGGGTGAACTCTTGATACTTTGATGTCCCCAATAAAGATTAGATTCTAACTGCATTGGTCGTGGATGATAATGTTTACCTGCTTCTCCATAGGTTCCTTCTCTATACTGTGGTGAGTTGGAAGTTATGAAGCAACAAATCCAGACAGATGTTATTCTTGTTTTTATTTGATCCCAGTATCTACCATGCTGCTTGTCCTTGCTTAGATAATGATGATAATAATAATAATAATAATAATAATAATAATAATAATAATAATAATTGTATGCCTGATTCTAAAAAGGTTAAACTACTTGCAAAGCAACCTATGACTATACAGTAGTAGTAGAACAATATTCCATTTAGGGGGTAAAGACTAGGATAGGAAGAATATATCAAGAAAGTGGGCTTCTGTTGTAGGGAAGTAAATGTTTTTCAATTTATAATGAGTTTTCATACAGTAATCTTGATTAAGAAAAAAAATGGGAAGACCTTTTACAAGGCCACAAGAATCTACCCCTTAAGGATGTAGTTCATGTATCACAGAGGTCTGTCCGATAAGTATACAGCCATATATTATGAAAAATTTATTGAAGTATATAAAATAAACATTGTACATAAGACTATGATTCCTCAGTCCCCTTGAAGTAGGCACCTTGGGACCTCACATAGTTCTCTTAGCGTCTCTTCATTTTGTAGGTTTCATAATCCCCAGATCGGTTTCTAGTTCTTGCCAATCTTTGATGGTTGTAGCCTGTGCACATTCAACATTCTCAGGTTCTACTTGCTGCAGGGCTTCCACTCTCAGCCATCTTTGAAGCGCTTGGCATTGTATTAGACCAGAAAGCCTTCTAAATCATCTTAACAGTTTCTGTAGAGGAATGCTCAATCTTAAAGCAAAATTTGTTGCAGATTTGTTACTGTACATTTGTTCTCATAGTACATATGTTCATTCAACAGCATCTAGTGCCCCTACTTATTAACACAGTGAAGTCGCCATTGTACACACATGCACATCCACTCTCCTTGGCTGCTAGGTTACTGTACATTGATAATAATGACAATGTCTGTATACGTTCTAGAAAGACTTCATGTACATTATTTATTACTAGTTAAGGTAAGGCTCAGGGCTGACTTTTTAATTAAAAAAAAAATACACCCAGTGGTGGAGCTTTTTATTTATAAAAATAATGGAAGGTATAAGTATAGCAGAAAGCCACCTGCCAAATAGGTGTGAAGGCTGTGGAGGGAATGATCATGACTATGGAACCATTGCTCTTGAGCTACTTGATGTAATTGCTTCTGAGCAGAAAACACTTATAGTACTTTCAATAGTCTGCATGTTGAATGGACATTTGTTCTCAGTGCCACAATAGTAACACCTGTGAATAAAGCCATAGTTAAGGCTTGGACACAGCAGACCCTTGTGCATTGAGCCTGTATAGAAGTGCACATAAGATGGTATGACCTTTAATATGAAGCCATACAGCTTCCATATGCTGCTTTACAAGCTCTATTGTGTGCTGTTTGTAGATGTGGAAACATTGCAGAATAATTCTATAAATGCGAAGAGATTCTGAGAGAACATTCAACTTTCTTTTTCTGTTGGTCCCCGTGAACATTTTATGGACTACTATGGTAAACAGTTTCAGTGTTACATTTGTGTACAGGCCCCTAAGGTGATAGTAAATCTGTCATGAACTTACCTTCATCTGCTCCCTTAGCAATGTTCTCCATGTTGCCCTGCTGGGAGTCTCATACTGTTGGCCATTGACCGGTCTAGATGACACCAAGGTTGACCTTTGGGACAGAATGCAGGGTAGACCATTCAATCAAGTAACAGGGATCCTGGGTCACACTTTCTCCTGGTGCAATATTTAAATAGGCATATGCCTGTGATTGGTATTCCTTGCCTCAGTAGGGTCCCTTCTGCCTGGATTTCTGATCCATGTTTCTGCCTGCCTATTAGGAAATTGACGTACCCTCAAGCTGTGACCCTGCTTGTACTGACTCTGATTCTGGTTCTGTTTTGATGTTTTCCGGATCGGACCCCAGGCTTGCTGTTTGACTACTTTCTGTCTTGGGTATATATTTTGGCTGTGACCTGGTTGGTCTGACTCTCCCTGTATAGCGTAAGCCACATGCCAAGTTGTTGTCTGCCAGCTAGGATGTATTATCCAAGTAGGTAGGAACAGTGGGGTGGGTTCAGCCAGGGGCCACACAATTCCCCTATTCATTACAATCTTAATGCACATTCATATTTGTATGCAATAATTTCTGTACATGTATGAGCTGCAGATGCTTGACCCACCCATATCAGACCACCACATCCTAATAAAGCATTGGTTCCTTTTTTATGATCTCTATATTGTGTTATTAAATCAGAACAGCCACAAAGTATGTGTGGTTAGTGTAACTGAGTCAATTACAAAGTGGAAAAAAAATTGTGAGAGGGTGTTTAAATATGGTTCAATTCACTTGCAGTGCACCAAATCCCACATTCAAAGCATTTGTGTGTGGACTCTGTAGTGGAAATGGTTATTTTTCATACTGGTTTCTTTCTCTATAAGCTCTGTTAGAGCAGGTAGTGGAATCTTAGCAGATCAAAGTAGTATTAGCTGGTGTTGGCAGGTGTAGAATTTTGTCTGGGCTCCAACCCAGGAAAGTATAACATAGAAGAGAACTGGAGGGAAGGGTGGTTAAACCTGTGATTTCCTCTCCTTTCCATACTATTTTTTTCCAAGCAATAATATATGGCTCTTCTGGTGCTGACAAGCTTGTAAGTGCTTAATTTTTCTTCGGCTCTAATTATTTTATCCATTTAATTTAATACACAAACAGAGCGCAGACAAGGAGTGCCTGTTTTATTAATGGATCTATGGCTTTGACTGCTTATACAAGTCTTTCCATGTAAACCAAAACAATGTAATGACATGGTTTTACCGTGTTATGTATATTTATTTTATTCCAGCCATCTGACACCACAATTTTTTTTTCCCCTCAAAAATATTCAAAAGCTAACATGTGCCAAGAGGTAAACTTTGAGCAGAAAGGCTTATGAGTCAACTATACGTAGACAATAGCATGTTGTTACTGCCACGGCATTCAAGGTGGGAGATCCAGACACTCCATTGTTTATATAGTTCAAAGGATTTTAAACTTGGGATAATAAGAGAAAAAAGTTAAATAAAATGAGATTATAGCATTGAATAAAGTGAGATTTTAGGATATTGAAATGGTTCAAAGAGGCGTTTCCTGCTTCTTTTACCACCCATGGGTCCATTTCCTTCTGAAGGGTGGGGCAACAATGATCATGATGGAAAGGATTTGGGTTCCTAGCATACATGATATGATTGTACTTGTACTCTCAAGTCTATTACTTAATATAGTGTGAAATGAAACTGATATAATACTAATGGTGAAATTGTACTTATCAGTCTGCTGGTTTAAGCTTCACAAGGTCTGAGGGCTAGAAAATAAATAGTAGGGATGTGAGCAGGGAAGGGAAGCTCAGAAACCCCATGGTTCAATATCACCTATATTGATGTGTTGGGGATCCCGAAAATGTATTCCATTCTCTCATTGAACAAAATAGCAGTGTGCATGCTCATACACAGCTCAGTACATCTACTCCCTCTGTGGCTCTATGCTTTGTGCCATATATTTATAAAGATAGATTTGGTTTTTGGATGTTATCAGTATTTCTTTGGCCAACATAACCAAGAGATGATAAATTAAGTTGTGTGAAGATCATATCCTCCAGAGTTTGTAAGTTGCACATTAGAAACAGATTGTATTATGGGCACAAATATGGCAGATTTTTCTTTATTTATTGATAAAAAAAAACACATATTTGGTTGCATGACGAAGTGAAGCCATAAGTGCTGTTGTTTCCTAATAAAGAAGAGTGAAAACATAAGTGAAAACCCTTCATGTCAGGACCTCCTTTGGAATCACTCGACATTGTACATCTGGTTACAAAGTTTTGATAACATTTAAAATAGTTTAGCACTAGATTCATAAACCCAGAATCATTGCCTTAGAAAATGTAAACAACATTATATTCTACTTTGCACATTGGCCATAATACTTATCATTAGAGATAAGCGAAGCAGACGGAAATTTGTTTCGTGAGCTTCGTGAATTTTCGGTCAAACTTGTTAAGATGCTACAATACTGGGACTGTTATAGAAGGGCAAATTTGTTAAAGTATGTTGTTGTAAAAGTGTAAAAAATTTGGAAAATCACAAATAAAAAAAAAAAGCCATTCCTCATCTCTCTGTCCCTATATCACTGTTAGTCTCTCCCTGCTCTGCTCTAACTGCCTGCTGCCATCCTGCTTTCTCCTCCACACACAGCCGACTGGCCACCTCCTTAACAAACCTCCTTATATAAAGGGGGATCTGATGACATCACAGAGGAGCCTGCAGCTGATTGGACGAGTTCTAGGGATTATGGTTAATCCCTTTTTCCTGCCCAGTGACGCTCCAGACAGCATGTGTGGCTGCCAAATTTTTTTTTGGTGAATTTCCTTAACGAATCTGTGGGAATTCTCATTGCTGAATGAAGCGAATTGACAGCGTGAGTTGCCAGATTCACTTCACTCATCTCCACTTATCATAAGTTCATGTCTTCACACACTTCTAAAAAGCTGAACCTCACTTTGCCATTAGTAAATGGCTTTTGATGTAAGTGTAATAGGTGCTTGAATTCAACCCCAAAACTGGACTTCCTACAGTAGGTCTAGCTGAGTCATTTGGTCAAACTAATATTAGTTATTCCTAATCCCTAGACAGCTGCCTGGATATCTGTACATTTGGATGCTGCTGCCTGTCTGGGAGACTCAATACACTGGTAAAATTCCATGTATAGAAAGCTAACAAAACTGCTTATTTGATTAGTTTTTCTCACAATAATGTTTTTTGACCCATTGATATGGCAGATATAAAAGGATCAATTGGTGGGGCCCCACCTATTGGGACCACCAGAAATTCCAGGATTGGCAGAGAAGATATGTTAAAGAGTTGTCATAGTGTTTACAATGAGAAAAGGTGGCCATAAATTTACAATAACTTTTATTGGCCAATGGTTATCTCTCTTGACCTCTAACCACCCATTAAGGAACGGTCAGTACATCCAAATGTTCATGTGTATTCCATAGGGAGAGGAGGGGTAAGCCACAGACAGCTCTATAGGTTGTAAAAATCCAACACACCAAACCCTTGTCTAAGCTAACACCATCTTTTGATGGAGAGTTGGGAGCCTACCATAAACTTCACACAGTTGGGCATACCCATAATTGCCAGTTTCAGCTGATATTAGTCTAAGGTATATGGGCCCCTTAAAGCATTACTTCCATCTTCACTCAGGACACCCACTGTGATACAGCCAAGATAGTATGTGTCAGTTCACAGAGGGAACAAGGTGGATGTCCCTGCCAGCCGGGAAGTGGAGCACAGCCGGTGCGATCAATAACTTATTAGTGTCTGGAAATGACAGTAATGATTTAAGAGTTATAGAAACTTCCAAGATCTTCTACTAGGAAGTTTCCATCACTTTCATTCAGGAGGTAGAGATCATGCATGTGTGACCTCTTCTGCCTTGTTAAACAGGGCTAAAACTGTCATGTCCTTGGAATGAGTTGAGCGTGCCAGCAGGGAGAAGTGTCTTAGGAAAGCCCCTTTAAGTAAGTACAGTATTTGAACGTTATTTACAATACATATTTCAACTGCTGCCACCTTTGAAATCCCACACCATAATGTTTTGCAGAGTCAACACCTCCCAAAGGTCTCCTTATTTTTGTTTTATTATTATGTAATCACTTTACTTACAGCTCACTCTCATCTGCATTTCCCCTGTCTGAGTCATATGTCAATCACCTTTACTGCAACCTTAGATGACCTCTTTCAATGAACAACACTCTGAAGTTGTTGCTGGAATCTTGACTAGATCAGAATGTTCATGCACTGTACAGTGTACTGGCATATGTACTGCCTGATCCATTTTCTTTGCCCTTCTATCTAAAAGGAATGTACAATTTCTTCATTTTAATCAGACTGATAGATGAAGTTAACTGGCATCAAGCTTTACTTAGAGCAAATTCTTGGCAGGAAACATAGTTTGTACTTTTTCATAGGATAAAGTAGGCTTTGCATTACTAATTTACTTGAGATAGACTGCATAACAAAATAAAGTAGGCCCTAAAAAGTAGAGGTCATTGATATCCCGTCTGTCCACCCAGTGTAGATCTTAAGGGGAATAAAAACTTCAACTACAACAAAGGTTTTTTGATCTCCTAAATAGGGACCAAAAACATGACAAAATATCTCTAAATACAGTGATAATCATTATAATAATAATATAAATAACTTTATTGGTTTACAGTTTCTTTTTCAAAAATTTACAACAATACATCAATATTAAACGTAGCATTTATCATTGGATTTCCAACAATAAGAAAAACTAACAATCACCAACATGTTCAAAAAGTAACAGGCATTGGTTTTAGTGACTTTTTAACAATTACTTGAAAGTATCCCTATAACAATGATATGAAACATCTAAAGAGGCGGTTTGTCTTGCCTTCTTATTTCTTCGACTTCTGAAGTATAGCTATCTAGAGCACATGAAAGATACTTGAACGTTTCCAAAAGTCTGATCTTTTTCATGTCTGGAGCTACTAAAGATCTGTCATATAAAGAAGGAGATTTTCATTTTGATATGAAACAATGGATTATTTTGGTTCCACTTTTGTATAAGGGAAAAAAAAAAATAATAATCCTAAACGTTAAGCCCTCGACCAAAACAGGAAAGATTTCATGTACTGACAGTTGTCACAACAGACTCAATGTTTTAGTGGTTAGTTGTCTGCATTCCAAAAGTTAATGTCAGAAGTTTGAGGATTTGGGTGGAGGTTTTCAGCTTTGTTGGGCAAATGTTGTATACAAAATAATAATATTCTAAGATTACGAGATAATAAATCCTGTACATTACATGGGAAAAATATTGGAACTGTGTTAAATGTTTACCTCAATTTTGTATCATATAGCCAAAGATAGGAGAAGCTGTTTCAGTTACATAAAGCAGATGAGATGAGCCGTCTGCCATCGGTGACAAGATACAGAACGTTTACAAACAGTTTGACATTATCTCTAATGCTACTATAACACAGCCTATGTCATTAGCCACCCACACACGACAATCTCGCCACTATACACCAAGGTTAAACATTAGGATATTATTCAATTTTCCTATATGTGTGGTCAATAGTTAAATCTGCTTCCAAGGCTGTGAGCTTTTGCTGTAGGAAGACTGCCACCCACAAAGGTTGATAAGGGTTGTCAATGGTCATCTTTTGATAGTGCTTACTGTCATGTTCAATACTGTTCCTTTCACATTATTCAGCCTAGGGAACATTTTGGGGCCAGCATACATAATGACCATAAATGTGCAGACAATAAGTGTCTATCATACATACCATGGTAAATTGTAACCCTATATGGTCCCATTGTGAATCACAAAGTTAAGCTGTTGCATTTTTTTCTATAAAGATGTGTATGACTAGCTCTAGCACTAATATTTCCTGCTGCTAATTGGGTACCATGTTTTTTGTGACTGGCCTTCTTTAAGACATGGACATCATTGTATAATTATTTATTGAATCCCATATAACCCTTGGAAACATTTTCATTTCTATGCCTTAAAATATGCAATTGGAACAGAAACAGTTAATCAGTAACATAGACATTAGGAGACAGAAATATAGTGCCGTTAATTCAACTAACCACATAAAGCCAAAATTCTATGACGTAAACAGTTATTAAGTGATGTTGACAGAGAAGAAGCAACAATGCAAAGTATGGCTGGTGCCTTGAGTTTTCATCAAACATCCTTTAAACCACTAATTGTTATTCCTAGTTTTTATAGAAACATATAAATTCTACTGTTCACCATAATTTGGAGACAATTGTTTACAAATTAGACCACAGCTAGGACAGTGCAGCTAATACAATGACCCCTCAACTTACAATGGCCTCAAGATACAATATTTTGGCAGACTGGTACGTAGGGATCTGGGACCCTGCCCAATTACAAGGGAAGGGAAGGGAGACAGAAGGCAAAGGGCATAAATGAAATATTTAATTGTGCCATTGAGGAATAATACTCTTTTATTCATAATTTGTAATGTTAATTGAAGACCGACGTATGTGTTTCTATCAATTAGTTGTAAAGAATGTCTTACAGATAAACATGATGTACTTAATGTATGCCACCCTTTGTGATACATGGACTAAAAAGGTGAGGTTAACCAAAAAATCCCCCCCCCCCCCCCTGTGCTATATTTGTAATCAATATATGTAGTCTGGTTCACAAGCCCCTATGGTGTAAACACAACTCAAAACACACTTTCACACCATTATGTATTGTGTTAAACATCTAATCACTCTTTACAAACCTGTATTCTCTAACCAGGAGGTGACCCTAAAGCTATATACGTACTAGTTGTCAAACAACATTGTCCGTGCTCCAAAATTATCTTAATTTGATATATCTGATCCTAGGATCAAGGAAAATCAATATATAATTTTCTGGGAAGCCAGAACACTAATGCAATGTAAAAGAAACATATGTCATATACTGCAGTATACAGATACATTGATGATTGTTCTAGATAAGGAGACTCTGTATCTACTCAGCATCTCACCAACTGCAAATTCTACAATGTTTTTCTTTTTTCAATTTTTTATTCTCTAGACGGTAAGCTCTTGGGTTGGGTTCTTTCTCTTTCTTTTGTCCTGTAAAGAATTGTGTAATATGATGGCAGTGTATTAATTAAGAAATATACTTCGATCAGTCATAATTACATAAAAAAAAAAAAAAAAAAACCCTGAACGATGAAGCGACATAACATAGATTATCTTGTGATAATGGAATCTGTTAAGGGGATATATGTGGCAGCAAGTGAACAGTCAGTTCTTGAAGTTGATGTGTTGAAAGCAAGTAAGATGGGCAAGTGTAAGGATCAGGTTGACTCTGAGAAAGGATAAACTGAAGTTTAGACATTTGCATCAAAGAAACTCTAAAATGACAGGTTAATATTGATATGCAGTGGCCAGTACCTACTAAAATTAGTCAAAAGAGGGACAACCATTGAACTGAAGACAGATAATGGCCAGCCAAGGCCAACAAAGGCTAGCTTACTTGGTCAAAACCTGTAGAAGAGGTGCTGTAGCACAAATTGCTGCAAAAGTTCATGTGTTGGTTAAAGATGGTTCCTGGGGAAAATGGTGCCAAAAGAACCTTAATAGTTATTGATATCAATGTCCTCTTTCATCAAGATAATATGCCTTGCCACAGGCAGAGAATTTAAAGTGTTGACCTCCAAATTCCCCAGATCTCAATCCTATAAATTATTTATGGGGTATGCTAGAAAAACTCTTCTCACCCATGGATGCAAAATCTTGAAACTTAAAGAGGTTGACAAGGGGGAATATGTTTTGGTGGTGCAGTAAAAATAAACATGTTATACTCACCTATCTGCAGCCATGGTGGCTCCTAACCCCTCATCTTTTTGCCCTTTTCCTGGTCCCTGTAACATAGTTACAATGCAGGAAGTTTCTAGATTGTTCACAAAATGATAGAAAGCAAGAAGAAGCCCAGCAGACCAAGGACCTGGGGTAATTGTTACTGGATCAGTGGGGGTGCAAAATAGGTCACTATAGCTGAGGGGTCAGAAAGCTTTTTGGCTGAGAGAGACATAAACGCCACATATTTTAAAATGTAATTCAGTGAGAGTCGTACAATATGTTAAAAATTAAATACAAGTAAATGTGTGCATTTTATGTAAGACCAACACTTTTAGGCTATGTGCACACTACGTAAAACTACGTCCGTAGTTCTCGCTGCAGAACTACAGCCGTAGTTTTGAGGGGTGGAACATAGCCTTATTTACAATGGGATCCCGGCCGGAGCGTACACACATCGTATACGCTCCGGCCGAGATCCCATGCAGCGCCGGAAAAAACTGACATGTCAGTTTTCTGCGGCCAAAATTCAGTGAATTCCAGCCGCAGAAAGCCCTGTCAGTGCACACAGTGAACTTCACTGCGCGCTATGGGAAGCTCTGATGCGGGTGCGCGCTGATGCTTAAGTACCGGGGCCAGGGTCACGGAACGGCCGGGTGTTCACGTAGTGTGAACATAGCCTTAAAGTATAATATGTCTCGGAATTCTTTTTGATAATATTGTTATGTTGTTGCCAACCAATGATCAATAACGTACTTCTTACCGATTATGTGACTTCTGGTGCTGCATGGTTTTGCTGATGGCTTTGTAGTCTGGTTAATTTGTGGGGAGGTTAAGCTTCATGCAGGCGTTGAGACTTCCATCTATGATTGTAGGTTGGTCTTATTTGACCGCTTGACTGGTTACCAGAAACGTAGGTGGTATTAAGTGGGAGCATTACCTGTATCCTGGCATTCTCTGACTGATGTGGTTGTTGATTCCTGCCCTCACTACTGATCTGCACCACAGGTAGCCACCACCCAGAATAAAAGGAGCTGTTCGCTCTCCTGACAGCTAAAGCGGTGCTTGAGCGAGCAGAGCTCAGTTGTTGCTAGGCTGGGTCAAGGAGAATGCTGGCTGACAGCGCTGGAACTCCCTATACCTCCCTATCGCCTTCGGTCTGCACTAAATGATTCTGCTCCCGTTTGTGAGGGACAGTCACTGCAACTTCTGCTCTGCTATGGTCGTGTTCATGGAGCAATGTTAGTGGCAGTTAGATGAGCGGTCACTCATCTGGGGTCTTTTAAAACGGTTTATGAAAGTCAGGGAGGGCTTAGGTGAGCAGCTTTTTGCTCCTGTACTCAGAGCTGATTTACTTTACATCCAACACCATGTAGGTCCAGGCCACACCCCCATGGGGTTTTATATATATATATATTTTTTATTACAGATTTGTTTGCGAGCCAGATGAAGCCATCAAAAGAGCCTCATCTAGCTCATGAACCAGATAAGACAGAAAGACAAAGAATGGCGCACCCGCAATATAATAATAAATAAATTCGATATCTTTATTTTCAAAACACATAAACAAAAAGAGCAAATGAACATACACTTAAAAACACCTAAAAAACCCAATCCGGGTAAACCATCACAGGGAGTACTCGTAATGATATACGTGTCCCTCCAACCGCAGCCCCAATAACAATAAATACCAGGCCCTATATCCTATCTAAACAAATAAATCAGAACCCTGACTGTTCAAAATACACATATCCTAAAGTGCACGTGCTCACAAAAATAGCATGAACTAATAAAAAATGAATAATGAATAAACAACCATGTATGAAATGTAAATACTAAAAATCCTTATAATCCCCCCCCCCAAAAAAAAGTGACCTAGTGCAAAAATCCTATCATGTCAGAGAGTCAGAGAGTCAGAGAGTCAGGGTCGAAACCATAACAGAATGATCACATATCACCCAGGGCACTGAGATGGGGCTCCGGTCTGTAACCCTACGCGTATCGTCACCTCAAGTGACTTCGTCACCTTCTCTTTTTGTACAGTAAGCATCTAGCTCATGAGTCATAGGTTCCCGACCCTGCTATATATTTTTACAGTTGTGCTTAAAAGTTTACATACCCCGGCAGAATTTTTTTCTTGTCCTTTTTTCAGAGAATATGAATGATAACACAAAACTTTTTTTTTTCCACTTATGGTTAGTGGTCACGTGAAGCCTTTTTTTTGTCAAACTACTGCGTTTTCTCTTTTTAAATAATAATGACAACCAAAAACATCCAAATTCCAAATTTTAGAAGTACACCTCAAACTGTGCTTTTGTACAAAAATCCAGACAGTTTTTTTTTGTTAAATAAAAATATGGTAGCACATGTGAAGCTTTATAAGCCAGAATAACCTCCTCCCCCCCCCCCCCCCCCCCGCCTTCAGTGTCTGTGTATGCACAGAAATTAAGTACTTTGGGGTGCAAGGATTGTAGGTCATACTGTTCAATAAAGACTTAAAAGAGAAGTCCAACGAAAATTTTTATTAAAATATTGTATTGCCCCCCAAAAGTTATACAAATTACCAATATACACTTATTACGGGAAATGCTTATAAAGTGCTTTTCTCCCTGCACTTACTAGTGCATCAAGGCTTCACTTCCTGGATAAAAGGGTGATGTCACGACTAGAATTGATCAAACCTCGTGAAATCCTAGGCTGAATCCCGGAATTCCAGGTGGTACCTGGGCACTCTCCTCCTTCCCCACAGACAGGGAAGGCATTAGCAATCAAATGCGGCAGGTTCATGAATGTTTGAGTTCGATCAAACCTAGGATTTCCCAAGGTTCCACCAACCCTAGTCACGACCCGCATGAACTCCCAGAGCTGTGCGGGCTGTGGCTGCTGGAGAGGATGATGGCAGGGGGACACTGAGGGACTCAGGGCACTGGAGGGAGGCTGAACATCATCCTGCCATCATCCTCTCCAGCAGCCACAGCCTGCACAGCTCTGGGAGTCGGTTGTGACATCACCATGTTATCCAGGAAGTGAAGCCTTGATGCAGTATTAAATGCTGGGAAAAAAACATTTTATGTGCATTTCCCGTAATAAGTGTATATTGGGGATTTGTATAACTTTTGGGGGAGAAATACAATACTTTAATAAAAAATTTTCCCAGACTTCTCCTTTAGGGTCTGAGGAGTAATGCTAAGAAAAGAAAAGAGATTTAATTTATGATGGTTATTTTAGGGTAGACATAAATCTGGATATGGAGAGAATCAGAATAAGAACTGGAGCCCTAATGCAATATAACAAAAGTCTTGTAGATGAGAGTGGGAAGATTGGATTATAGAGGACGTTACCATCATCATTGGCAGAACGCAGAGCACGGGAAGGGCAGTGCACAGAAATGAGGGAGGAGCTGTAGGAAGATGCAGCACTGTGGAAAGTTTTGTGGGTGAGAGTTTACATTGTGTGCTGTAGAGACTGGACAACCAGTGTAGTGACTGGCACAGGGCAGATGCATTGGAGTAAATACCAACAAACTGAAAAGCAAGGCTGCTGCATTCAGAATAGTTGGAAAGAGAGAGTTTTTTAAGAGAAGACTCTTGTTAACATGAAGATAAGTAAAGCATCCATCCATCACTAGTCAACTGGCACCATCTTTATTACACTTCCTATAAGGCAGGTATGTCCAAAGTCCGTCCGGAGGGCCATTTGCGGCCCGCGTTCTGAACTTTTACGGCCCCCCAGGTATCCAGCTTCCTATTATCTGCCTGTGTTATAAAGCATATAGCATGTAGCATGTAAAATGGTCGGCCCTCGCACATGTTCACTTCATCAAATTTGGCACTCTTCGAAAAAAGTTTGGACATGCCTGCTATAAGGCCTTAGATACTTTTATTATAAGCATTATAGGGAGCTTCAATGGCCCCTGAAAGTGCCCATGGTCGTGAATCCGCATCACGGACAATTTCACACCTGCTGTAGCTGTGTTCACACCTACCGGATCTGCAGCGGATTTCACGCTGCGAGTTAGCAGCGAAATCCACTGCGGATCCAGTAGTATGAAGGTGAGCAGCGGATCCACTGCATTATGGGACCCGGCCCCTTTAACCCGCGCGCCGCCGGTCGAAAGCCTGCCCGCCCCCCGCAGCCCCCAGCTCCGGCCCCGAGCATACATTACATTAGCTTGATTCAGGCTCCCCTCACTCTTCTTCAGCCAATCAGGGCGGCCGTGCACTGATTGGCTGAAGAGGAGCGAGGGGAGTCGGGAGCTTCACACAGCCGCGACGCCGAGCAGGTAATGTATGCTCGGGGCTGGGAGCTACAGGGTGCGGGCGGGCGGCCGAGGGATTAAAGGGGCTGCGGGCAGGCTTTCGTCCGGCAGCGCGGGGGTTAAAGGGGCCGGGTCCCATACACGCAGCGGATCCGCTGCGTGTATGGGACCTATTCACCTTCCTACTACTGGATGCGCAGCGGATTTCGCTGCTAACTCGCAGCGTGAAATTCGCTGCGGATCCGGTAGGTGTGAACAAAGCCTTAACGTCTAAAAAATACATTGCATTTTTACAGGTGTAAAGCACATGCATGACAGGTCAGTTTTAGTGCTTAAAGAGGATGTACCACCAGGTACATTCTCTTTAACCTAAACCCACTGATCGAACGGCGCCGACACGGGGAAGCCGGTGCCGCAATCCGTTTTTCGGACTGAGGCCCGGTTTCCGTGCACGGCGCCGTTCTATGCACCGGAACCGGACGGTGCTCAAGCACTGGAGGCGGGCCGGGCTGCCTCCAGAGGGAGGGAATTCCCTTCCCTGTATGACGCGGCTCCCTTAGAATGAATGGAGCCACGTCATACAGGGGAGAAAATTCCCTCCCACTGGGGGCGGTCCGGTGCATAGAACGGCGCCGTGCACAGGAACCGGGCCTCAGTCCGAAAAACGGACCGCGGCACCGCTTCCCCGTGCCGCCACTGTTCGATCAGTGGGTTTAGGTTAAAGAGGATGTACCTGGTGGTACATCCTCTAAAAAAAAAAAAAAGGCTAAGCAAAACGTAGCTTAGATTAATGATTTTTAGTCTCCAAAGATGTAATTTTTGAAACATGACCAAGATGTATACTTGATATTCTACAGTATTGTTAAAATAGGAAACAAATAGCCAAAACAATGTAAAATACCAAGAATTACACATAACAATGGATTTCTAAGCATTACTTGGAAAAGAAAAAACAAAAAAACACAGTGGAGAGTGCTTTAAGAGTATCTATTTTCTGCACATTCAAAATGAATACCAGGACATAAATAACCCACTTAAAGGTCCTTGGGCAAAAGAAAAGCTGTATTTATTTCGTATTCACAGTTTATCATGGGTATCAAATGTAGCTGGGAGCTCACCTACCCAACTCATTAGTCCCAGGCTTTGTTGGAAATATAGAATGTTCAGTGACTAATGCTTAGGACAATAGAACAGGTGAGAGAGTTTCAAGTCATTCACCTGGGGAAATAGCATTGTTTTGTCCAGCTGTCTATGGGTCACTTTCAAAACAGAAAGCACTCAAGGGATTCTTGCAGCTACGAAGAAACCAGCTTAACCTGACACCGCAGATTCTAACAATCTACTATCTATAGTATAGAATGTTGTATTGTATGCAGCAACTGCCAAATCACACACAAAAACATCTCATTGCTCATACTGGGGGGTTTTATTCAGTAGAAAAGGCATAGGCAGGAGGGAATTGGGGAAGATGGAGAGGAATTGGTATCTCCACGACAAAAGACATAGGGATTGTAGCTTTGTATATACATTACTACTAGATATAAAATGGTGTAATACTGTAATGTGGCATGAGATAGTTATGTCACATTACGACACTGTTTCAAAAGTCCATGGACTTATGTTTTTAAGTAGACTACAGTCCACAGGCTATCATTTTGCCATGTCATATGATGATGTCACATGATATCATAACATGGAAACAAAAATCAACTAGTGCCCTAAAGTTATACAGATTTGTAAGTTCTTCTGTTTTAAAATCTAAAGCATTCCAGTACTTAGCAGCTGCTGTTTGTCCTGCAAAAAGTGGTGGATACTTTCCAGTCTGTCCATTACAGGAACTGTCCAGGGCAGTGACAAATCCCCACAGAAAACCTCCCTTGCTTTGGACAGTTCCTGTCACAGACAGAGGTGGCAGCAGAGAGCACTGTGTCAGACTGGGAAAAAAAAACAAAAAAAACCCTTCTGTTTGACTGTTTCTACTAGTAAATAAAAACATTTTTCTGTATTCTGTAAAGATTCCCTTTAAGTATCTTAATAGATAGATAGATAGACAGACAGACAGACAGACAGACAGATTTTGGGACTATTGGGACTATTGGGACTATTACAGAAGGACAAATTTGTTAACACATCTCATTGTACAAGTCAAAAATTAGGGAATCACAATTAAAAAACGTCAATCAGCCTGTCAATCATCCGATTTCAGCCATGGACACCAGTGGCCATCGGTGGAGCAGCAGTATAACATCTATTTTCTCCCAGGACAGCAGTCGATATTGGTAAATGAGTAGCGTAAAGTGATTTATCTGATAGATTTTTGAAGCCAGGAATAGATTTGAAAAGGGAGGAATCTCAGTCTTTCCTTTATGACCTGTTCTCTGTTTAGAGTCTGTTCCTGGCTTTGGCTTCAATGATCTGTCAGATAGATCTCTCTGTGTAAAGGCACCATAAGACTGGAGTGCAAGCACTGATTATTTAAGGAGCACACTAAGTTCACTAATGAAACTAATTTTTAGAATACAGTAGGAGTGGAGTGCGACCACTGGTTATGTAAGGTGCACGCTCCATTCACTGATCCCAGTAAATTGGTATAACTCAATAGGAGTTTACAGGATTGTACAATGCCCATTGTGTGAATAATATGGACTGTGTCTTCACTGGTTCCAATGAATTCCTATAGGCACCCAGTTACTTGGTAAACTGGACACTTGGTTGGCAGCTACAAGAAACAATCACCCGCAATCAGACCTTCTATCCTATCCTCTCTGTCCCTATAGTCTCTCCCTGCTCTGCTCTAACTGCCCGCTGCCATCCTGTTCAGTGTACACACCCGACTGTCCACGTCAAGAAACAAATCACCTTACATAGAGGGTGAGCACAGGGGTGTAACCCCCCCCCATCAAGTGTAGTCATAACTGCATAACGGGACATTAAAGGTACATTTGCAGAACCAGGGAGGCCCGCTCAGCCACCGGGTGCTGCAAATGATGGCAGCTCAGGGGCCCCAGTGTATTGCAGGAGCAGGCCACAGATCCCTTGATATGGTGGGCGCCATAGCAGCCGCTATGGCTGCTACAGTGGTAGTTATGCCCCTGGGCGAGGGGGGGGTGCTGACATCACAGAGGGACCTACATCTGATTGAACAGACGCTAGGGATTATGGTTAATCCCTTTTTCCCACCCAGTGACTCTCCAGGCAGCTAACATGTGCATCCGCCATGTTTTATGCAAATTTCGTAACAAATTCGTGCAGAACAGAATTGACAGCGCAATTCGCAGCGAATCTGCTTCATCAGATTCACTTCGCTCATCTCTAACTAAAACTTCAAAATGAAACATTACAATGAAACAAAAAACACATGAAAGCAGGAAACGGAATAATAAGAGAAGCTGTCACTACACTTGTTTTGCCCGGTATGATAGGAGATCACATTGTGTATTACTATCTTTGGATATAAAGGTTATTATCTTGGCTTCAGACCACTTCATTGTGCTTTCTAATTAACCAAAATAAGAATTTGAAGTCGTTTTATTTTCTTATGGGCTAAAATACAACACTTACTCCAAGTCAATCTGGCACCCCTGAGATCTGAGCGCTGTACACTTCTGTCAGATCCACTCCCTATCTCTTAAAAATTGGCAGTTCGCACAGACATAACAAATCTTTCTGAAGCAGACACAAGAGGAATCCTCCTTTTAAAGCCATTAGTTATGATGATTTTTGTGTTAGTGTGCACATCCATTGAACTTGTATTCTTGCTTATTTCAAAACAGTCAGCTGCCAGCAATAATCAGTCAGCCCCGCAACAAGAACAATATATAGTCGGAGTGGTGGATTCATGGCATTGCTACTCAGCAGAAGTGGAGGAGGTTTTAAAGGATCAAAGTGATGTAAACAGACAGAAATAGACTGAACGGAATGTTCATTAATAATATTTGGCTTCTATGGGATTGTTAGGTAAACTGTATATATACCCAGTGGCCGGCCTCTATTACTTTCAAGGCAGCCCTTTCCACCTTTAATGGGAAACAGTTTGAATTGTCTTTTAACTAATTTTATTGACGTTTATAAAGAAGGAGATTTACAGAATGAAAGCACACATATATCTAGGGGTAATAAAAAAGCAATTCATGACATGTTTTAGGAGTAATATTGTAATACCTATTGCAATACCATCCAAACATTGAATAGTGCAGAAAACAAAACAGAGCCAAATGGCCACCAACCTAATGTAATGCACAGAACCTTTTTTTTTTTTTGCTTATAAGGCATTGGTGGTCCATGAATTTCCCAGAGAGGTAATTGTTCCTATAGCAATTACTTTGTGCAAACAAAAGAAAGCCCTCATCCCACCAGGACTGTATAGTACCTGATAAGGCAATGAGAGTCAACTTGTGACAATAAACACTTTAGATTCAATGAATAGCAGGTAACATTTGTTATTTGATTATTGTTTTTTGTTTTTTTTCTTGCATATTTGCAATATACTGTTTTACTGGTAAGGTTAACAATGTAAGGACAAAAGGTGCCAAAGTTCTTTGTTGAGGGGGGCAGGGGTGATGGGAGTCCATGGGGTGGCAGGGGACACCTTGAGGGTAGGGGTTAGGGGACATATAATTTGAGGGGCTTGTTCAGGGGAGTATAAGGGGGGGGGGTGGCAGAGATCTGTAGTGAGATGGGGGAGGAGAACATAAGGTGGGGTAAGTAAGGTGTCGCTTAATGGTCAGGAAACCCCCTCCGGTATGTCTATGACAGGAGTTATTGTTTTGTCCCTGTTGGCACTGTACTCAGGAGCTCTAGTAAGACTTTCAACCCCTCTCCTTCTAGCCTATTCATAGCCTCTTGGGTAATTTGTCATATAAACCAACTGGTTATTTACATGGGCACATATTCTGAGTTAATGTAGTATAGCAACTAAAGTACCGATGGAAAGCGTTCCACTCCTGATTAAGGGGCACACCAGATGACTCAATGACAAACCAATGGGTTAGGTCTACCTTGTTCTCTAGTAAATATTTATTATCAAAAAGTAAAGAACCATTATTGCCAAACACATTATAAATTCTTGATAGTGTGTAGCTAGGGATGGTCCAAACCGAGTTCGGTTCGGGTTCGTACGAACCCGAACTCTCGGTAATGATTCCCGCTGTCTGCCCGCTCCGTGCAGCGGGCGGATCCAACGGGAGGACCGCCTGGAAAACTGGGATACAGCCATAGCCATAGGCTGTATCCCAGTTTTCCAAACGGTCCTCCCGCTGGATCCACCCGCTCCACGGAGCGGGCAGACAGCGGGAATCTGATGCTGAGCGTTCAGGTTCATACGAACCCGAACCTCGGAGGGTTCGGACCATCCCTATGTGTAACAATGGGAAGCATGGTATTAGCATTCTCTATCAATGGGGTGTCTCCCATCCCAAGACCTTACCTTTATAACTTGTTAATTTCATGAGCAAATCTGGAGAGGTCCCTTTTTGCTGTTATCCATGACATATGTCAATGTTAACATCATAGTCGTCCATACTTAGTAAATTTTTAGTAGGTTATTTATATGCAAATACAGCTGGAGCTTGAAATGTATTGAAAGTTGCTGGAGGAGGGTTTTAGAATGATAGAACATACAGAATTAATCATAGAGTAGGTAAAGATACACCTCCTGGCTGCATTGATCACCGTATGTGTAGCTTTCTATCTAAGATTATCATGGACTAATGTTGATACACCCTGTGAAAAGGTGGAATGGAAACAGTGTCTGTGCTACTCAAATCGTAGCTTATTAAAAGCCTTAAAGGGGTAGTGCACCAAAAAATGTTTTCTTTCAAATCAACTGCTGCCATGAAGTGCCAGAGATTTGTAATTTACTTCTATTAAAAAAAAAAAATCTCAATTCTTCCAGTACTTATCAGCTGCTGTATGCCCAGCAGGAAGTGGTGGTATTTCCAGTCTGGAGAGCAGGAGAGGTTTTTTATGGGGATTTGCTCCTTCTCTGGACAGTTCCTGACATGGACAGAGGAGGCAACAGAGAGCACTGTGTCAGACAGGAAAGAAAACACCACTTCCTGCTGGACACACAGCAGCTGATAAGTACTGGAAGGCTTGAGATTTTTTAATAGAAATAAATTACAAATCTCTGGCACTTCATGGCAGCAGTTGATTTGAAATTTTTTTTTGTGCACTACCCCTTTAACTGTCAGAGATAAGATGCAGTAAAACAAGTCTGCATGGTGTTGTGTTTTACAGATATGGGAAAATACCATGGATATATATATATATATATATATATATATATATATATATATATATATATATAATAAATAAGAAAGTCCTGCAGCACTCCTCAATGGTAGAGTAGGTGGGTGCCAAGCGGTCAGCACACGGGACCAATAGTGCGTGGTATATAAACAGGTAGATAACCGCAGCACTCAGAGTAAAGTCAAAAAAGTGTGAGATTTATTCCACCCAAAACTTGCGACGTTTCGCTCCCACACTGGGAACTTTTTCAAGCAGTGTAACAACATGTGCTCAATACAAGTATATATGTGTTCACATTTCAATAGGATGATTGATAAACAATCAATGAATGAAGTGCAAAAAAATCCATATTCATAATATGTCAATACACAAAAACAAATCATAGTGCCAACATAAGTGTGTCATTCCACATGTAAAAATAGTGACATTACAAAAGTGCAACCAATGCAAAAAAGTACAATAATGACGTTAATAAGTATAATTAGCCAGCTGGGTACACAGAGGGGGGTCACTCACCACGGAGACTTACAGGTGTGGCATTCATAACAATACACGCATATTCAGATGGCATGGTTCTGGGCCGTAGCTGCCGGCGTCTCAGCAGCAGAACTGCGCATGTCAGCACACTGGCCAATCCGGTTCCACTTCTGACGTCAGCTGGAATCGCGGCCAATTCATTGGTTGGGCCAGTGCACATAGTAAACATAGATGATGACGCTACTGTGCAGACTGTTACTAAATTAAATAATAACTCACGTTAAAGGGCACTAACTCAGTGTAAATAAATTCACTCATACCTCCCCGCAAGGCACATCCAATTAACAGGGGGAACCTCCAACACGGCAGTGCGGTATCGACCGTAGGTCGGACACACATTACCACAGTCGGACCGGACAGAAGCAAAACCGCAGCAGTACCAGGACTGGCGCTGCACGCGATTCGCTAACATCCACCCCATGGGGGCCAGACGCAGGGGAAATTCATGCATACCACTGAGTGGGAAAGACTCAAATAAGTAAAAAAATATATGTGTGAAAAAACGCAACAGTCTGCACAGTAGTCAAATCAACGACAGCCTCTAAAAAAGATTTTATATATATAAACAGCCACCGTCTTCCTGGATCTTGGTGAACCCCATGTGTCCCACAGAAAACTTGCTTGAAAATTTCAAATCTAGATGAAAAGAGAAGAATGTATCAATATAATGTAATATATAGAGCAACATGTTAATACAATGGTAGAATAGACCAGATAGAGGTGGGTCACAGAGAAACCACAAGAGGGCAAGGGCAAAGCTACTATCTGAGGTACCTGGGGAGTACTTTGAAGTCTACGTTAAGACCCCTAGGTTTAAGGGAGTCTAAATCATGGATCCAACGCAACTCTCTTTTCTTAAGTATAGCCAGCCTATCACCACCTCTAGTGGCCCCTGCGTCTGGCCCCCATGGGGTGGATGTTAGCGAATCGCGTGCAGCGCCAGTCCTGGTACTGCTGCGGTTTTGCTTCTGTCCGGTCCGACTGTGGTAATGTGTGTCCGACCTACGGTCGATACCGCACTGCCGTGTTGGAGGTTCCCCCTGTTAATTGGATGTGCCTTGCGGGGAGGTATGAGTGAATTTATTTACACTGAGTTAGTGCCCTTTAACGTGAGTTATTATTTAATTTAGTAACAGTCTGCACAGTAGCGTCATCATCTATGTTTACTATGTGCACTGGCCCAACCAATGAATTGGCCGCGATTCCAGCTGACGTCAGAAGTGGAACCGGATTGGCCAGTGTGCTGACATGCGCAGTTCTGCTGCTGAGACGCCGGCAGCTACGGCCCAGAACCATGCCATCTGAATATGCGTGTATTGTTATGAATGCCACACCTGTAAGTCTCCGTGGTGAGTGACCCCCCTCTGTGTACCCAGCTGGCTAATTATACTTATTAACGTCATTATTGTACTTTTTTGCATTGGTTGCACTTTTGTAATGTCACTATTTTTACATGTGGAATGACACACTTATGTTGGCACTATGATTTGTTTTTGTGTATTGACATATTATGAATATGGATTTTTTTGCACTTCATTCATTGATTGTTTATCAATCATCCTATTGAAATGTGAACACATATATACTTGTATTGAGCACATGTTGTTACACTGCTTGAAAAAGTTCCCAGTGTGGGAGCGAAACGTCGCAAGTTTTGGGTGGAATAAATCTCACACTTTTTTGACTTTACTCTGAGTGCTGCGGTTATCTACCTGTTTATATATATATATATATATACCATTTTTTGGACTCCCCAGATCTTTCATGTTCTAAGACATAAGCATTGCATCAGTCTCAGTATGTCGTGAATTACATAATCTACAGGATATAAGCCACATTAATGACAGGACACAGATAAGTTCTGCTTTATTTGAGAGTACTTGGTTGGTCAGTTGTGTACCAGATGAACATATACCATATCTTTTTTCCATGTTAAGTCCAACTGTGACTAAACCAGCATACATAAATCTTGACGAAATATACTAAAAAGTAATTATACCAGTTAATAAGAAGCAGTGGTAGCAGTTGTGGCTCTGGAAGACTGTGCACTAATAGAAAGTTCAGGCAGGTTCAGGCATGTTCAGGCTGGTCCTCCTATTCCGCAGCAGCACTGCCTTATTCCCATCTAATCTGTGTTGGGACCTACGGATTCCCCTCCTGATAGATAAGCTGTCACCACTGGTGTCTGGCAGTGGTCTGCTCTCCAATGAGAACACATGTACACCTGGCTGAGGCAAGCATGCAAATGTATCAGAAGAGACTGCTGTTGGCTGAACAATGTTTGTTTCAATCAAGAGAGTAGGAATAAGGCCTTGTTCACACGTTCAGCGATTTTTGAAGTCCATGGATAAAGTCCGCACTGTACCTCCATGATCCGTGAAAAACCATCCATGCCTGTTTCCGTGTCGTTGTTTTTCATAGATCTGTTTAAAGCTTTTAAAAGCACACTGATGCTTTTCATCGATTCCACGGATGTACACGGATGTCAGATCCGTGCAATCCGAGATCTCATAGACTTCTAGGGGGGAATTTGTGCCGTCATCTCGTCCCAGGTATGACATATTCAAATTTTTCACCGAACAGATTGTAGATCTGTGAAAAAAAAACTGAACGTGTAAATAGCTCAATAGAAATCAATGGGCTATAACTTCACAGAAAGATTGGACAACTTCACGGAAAGATTGAATAAGGCCTTACAGTATCGGTAAGTGAAAACAAATACAGAGGTGTGAACAAAGATCATAAAGACCAACGAAAATTGGAGCCCATAGTATAAATCAATTCTCATGTAAGTTGTTACTCCACTGACCTTATATATTTAGAAAGAGATAGACTTCTTTGTGTTCTATATATTGAAAGTTGACATTTCTGTAAGTGAACCTCCAAATACAAAAATAATGCTGTTTGATTTTTATTTTGAGGCCGTATTTCCTAGCCATTGAGAGGTGAACACATTAACCTTCATATCACAAACTCATCAAAAAGTGAACAGGTCAGCGGCGCTCGCACTTTGCTTTGTGTGAATTGAAATATGTTGTGTAAATACAAAATATATTTAGCTGTCAATACATCAGAAATGCATTAAATGTACAGACACCCACATACATAAAAGTCACAGTTCCCTTTCAGGAAGGGGCCTTCTCCTTATATGTGAGCTAAAGGTTTGATGGATCAGTCCTTTGGATGACATTTCATTATTGACACTGAACATCCTGCATTGTCCAGGTTTCTCTGAACTTCTTCAAAAAGGGCTCAGCAGTTCTTCTCCACTGCAAACCAGCGGGACAGAAAGAGGCAAAAACAGGATGTAGCCTTAATGAGGCGTCCTATGCTTGCCCAGGTCAAGATTACTATGGATGAATCTGTTTTATCGAATATAATTTATAGCAGAAGTGCAGGTCTGTCTGTTTATCTAGCTGTCTATTTCTTTTTATAATGCTACAATTAATAGATCAGTATAGACAGATACTAGTGTGTGTTATAAGTTCATAAAATTGGCTTATTCATAACTGTGCTTTGCCATGTACCTAACACCCTGTCTAGTGTAAAATAATACAAAGCATTCACAAGTTGTTTATTAATGAAAAGAACATGACTTCTCAGTTACCTCCTAGGACCTGTCATCTCTCTTGACATGTCTGTTTTAGTAATATGAATAGTCCGTGAGCCTATTCTTGAGTTTTGTGCTGTTCTTTAGCTATTACTTAAAAGAAAAAGTAAGAATAGATTGACATCTGGGTGTAATTATTCCCAATCGTCAAAGGGGTGTGTCCTTAGACTGCCTGATATTATCAGCACCGGTTGGACAGTGTTAGTTTGTAAGGAAGAAAGCATATGCAAAATAGCTCCCATGCCACTTTGGAAAAGTGGTGGTCTTTCAATCTATTTTGCATATCCTTTCTTCCCAGAATTCCCAGTGGAGCAGGAATGGCTTATGAGTCTCCACACATCTTTATGACGCTCTCCTTAAGGGGAATTAGTATCCCTTTGATCCCATGTTGATAGGCCTCTCACCAGCCAGCCGACACCCTGCTCTGCACTGATAAGAGGCAAGAACTCTAATAAAAAAAAACAGCTGTCTGCAGATGGGTAGTCTTTCCTCTTGGAGAAATTGTTTGTCATATATCCCTAGTCAATGTTCTAAGACTCCTTTCTAGCTATTTTGCATATAATTTCTTCCCAGAATTCCCAGTGGAGCAAGAATGGCCTGTCGGTCTCCACATGTCTTTATGATCCTCAAGGAGAATTAGTTTCCTTTTGATCCAGTGTAAGGACACACCCCTAGCTGGGAACACCCAATAGTCAATGAAAAATAAGAGGAACACAGAATTCTGAGAAAAGAAAGTGTTTTCTGTAAAAAAATTTTTTTACTAAATCAGACATGTTAGGCTGGGTTTACATATATAAGTTGGCATCAGTTGCGTTTTTTGCCTAAAAACTGACCACAACTGATGCCACAACTGATGCCAAAAATCAGTTGTCATCAGTTTTTCTATCCTTTTTTCCATCAGTTGCCATCAGTTGCCATCAGTTGCCATCAGTTGTCATCAGTTGCCATCAGTTGTCACAAATTTGCTCTCATAAAGTTGACATTTATTTTCCCTATAGGTTTTCCTGTCATTTTCAAAGTGATTTTAAGGTACTTGCAGTATAGTATAGTATCAGACCCCTTGGGTATGTTCACATCTCATTTTTGCCTGCTATATGGGAGGGGGTAGAGCTCACAGGGGGGGGGCTATATGGGAGGGGGGAGAGCACACAGGGGGGCTATATAGGAGGGGGGAGAGCTCACAGGGGGGGGGGCTATATGGGAGGGGGGAGAGCACACAGGGGGGCTATATAGGAGGGGGGAGAGCTCACAGGGGGGCTATATAGGAGGGGGGATAGCTCACAGGGGGGCTATATGGGAGGAGGGAGAGCTCACAGGGGGGCTATATGGGAGGGGGGAGAGCACACAGGGGGGCTATATAGGAGGAGGGAGAGCTCACAGGGGGGCTATATGGGAGGGGGGAGAGCACACAGGGGGGCTATATGGGAGGAGGGAGAGCTCACAGTGGGGCTATATGGGAGGGGGGAGAGCACACAGGGGGGCTATATAGGAGGAGGGAGAGCTCACAGGGGGGCTATATGGGAGGGGGGAGAGCACACTGGGGGGATATAAATGATTTTTAAAAGGTTTTATTTACACTGTTATACACAGCCCCGTTGGGTGGGCTTTCACAGGACCCCCGGGCGCTGCAAAGGCAATCCTCTTCGCCTGAACGCCGGATGCCGGTGCCGTACGGGATGCTTCCTGCCCGGCCAGGCATCCGGCGTTCTATTCGTTATAGTGAGTGCGGCGCCGCATCGTCGGAGTGGTGATCCGTCAGGACGCTGCAAGACACGTCCTGACGCACCGACGGTCCGGCGATGCGGCGGCCACTAGTTCACCGCCGCACATTTTGAACGATCCCATTGAAAACAATGGGATCAATTCAAAGATGCGTTTCCCTCCGGCGCTTTTCTCCTGCGCCGGAGGGAAACGCCGCAGCACCGCCGGACATATGTAAACCCGGCCTTAGGATTAGTGAAAGGCACTCTTTACAATGATGCTGTGCTTCCTGCTTATACTTTTACATTTTATTTGCAACTTTTAGTGATTGCAAACTTCTCTGAAATTATCAGTAGCTTTGACTTTCTTTTCATATGCTCCACACAGCCCCCTAAACCCTACGTTATTTGCCAACCATATTTAACTCTTTAAGCTTGTAAATAACAATAATAATAATAATAATAATAACTACAACAACAACAATAATGTACACTTTATGTACACTACAATTTTCTAAGTGAAGAGGAATTGCCCAATGCCAGAAAGCCATGTTTTAGTCATGGTCATAGGTAGTCCCGTATCCAATCAAAATGATATACAGGGACTAAAAACGGGACATGAAAAGGGGCTTAAAACTGGAACAATTTAGCTAACATTTTCAGCTCTGTTAGTAAGGCCTCAGAACGCCAAGCCTTCCACACCACACAAATAATATAGGAGCACATTTAGCTGCACTATTGAT
Source organism: Dendropsophus ebraccatus (assembly GCF_027789765.1). Classification (NCBI taxonomy): domain Eukaryota; kingdom Metazoa; phylum Chordata; class Amphibia; order Anura; family Hylidae; genus Dendropsophus; species Dendropsophus ebraccatus. The sequence goes on along the minus strand of NC_091454.1, from coordinate 177,987,489 downwards.
TTAATGCATCCCAATTAACAAAGCTCAGGAAGCCAGAGACTCCAATGAACAAACGTTTACCCTTTTTTCTTGAGCAGTAAAGGCCCTATAGCACCAAGCAAATATTGGCCATATTTTTTCTTGGTGCAATAACTCCTGTTTAAAGGCAACAATCAGCTGACATACACCATGTTGGCTGATCCTTGTCTTTCAACATGTTAAATAAACAAGAACGATAGCGACGCTATCTCCTAGAGGCTCTCCAAGTGATCTTTAAGTCCCCTACCGCAGCTCCCCACGGCCCCTCACTCTCACCCGCTTGATGTTGGAGCATGTAATAGCACCGGAAGCGAGCAGGGAACAAGGAGCAAGCGCGCACTGATCTGACAAGTTTGGTGCTTACTTGCTCCTCCAGATCGGCCCGGGTAATAGAGTATTAAGCTGTTTGCTTACAACGTCTATTGAACGGAGACAAATTGCATTATGGAAATGGTTCCAAAAAATTATTTGGATTGAGAGGGCTTGGGATGGACGTCTACATGTTTTTTTTTTCTTTTTTTTTTTAATAGTAGATTTCTGTAGAGCTGGTGTAGGGAATTTCCCTCCTTATGTAACATTAATCTGACTCCTGTGGCTATTGTGTTATTTTGTGTATATGACAACGTTAGCCTTAAAGAAATGTAAAAGCATTTTAAAGTAAAAACACAGTTGGCAGGTTTTGCAATTCTCTGATAAAACTATACCTGTTCTCATTCTCCAGCTGGCAATGACTTCCCATAACTGGCAGCATCATATGTATCATACAGCATCAAACAAATAAAATAAAAAAAAAAAACAATAAGCACGATCAGGTTGATCTGGCTCCCAGCTGCACCAAATACAGCTCATATACACCTTCCTTACCGCATATGCTGTTTCTTAATCAGTATGTGGAGTTTGAAGAAAAACATTCTTTTATTCTGGCGTGGAGAGAGGTGAAATCTAGGCAATAATTGGCCTTTCTGCCTAGGTACGGGCTGGGGTCCTTGGAGCTTCAATCAAGAGTCCCAAAACATGGGAATAGCCTGGAAACCTGTTGCTTTGTTGGAGAGGGGAGATTGTCACAATGGGACCTGCCTCCAGTGTTTTATGCTGTGCTTGGTACTAGACCAGTGCCGTGCATGGGAACGGTTTAAAAAAAGGCCCAGCGTTGCCGCCAGTCTTTCATGTAAAGAACACCAAACGATGTACCTAGTGGTACTTAAAATAAATAAATATGATAATATTAAAATTAACCCTTAGACGACCCAGGGCGTATAGTTACGCCATGGAAGTCTGTCCCCAGACGACCTAGGGCGTAACTGTACGCCCTGGGTGTTTCTCACGCTATGAAGCGTGCTCCGGAGCGGAGCGCGCTTCATAGCAGGTGGGGGCCGGCTGCAATCAGCGGCCGGGACCTCACCGGTAATGACACGCTGCAGCGATCGCGCTGCCGCGTGTCATTAACTCCTTAAACGCCGCGGCGTTTAAGTGTAAGTGACAGGGGGAGTCCCCTGTCACTTACCGATCGGGACCCCCGCAGTGTGACTGCGGGGGTCCCGATCGGTAAAACGGGCCGCCGGAGCTCTCTCACCTGCCTCCGTGCGGTCCGATCGGCGCTCTGGTAACTGAGCCTGCACAGGCAGGCTCAATGAGCAGAGCGCCGATAACACTGATCAATGCTATGCCTATGGCATAGCAATGATCAGTGTATAAATCAAAGTAGTGAATGTAAAAGTCCCCCAAAGGGACTTCAAATGTGTAAAAAAAAAAAAAGTTAAAAACACTAACACACAACCCCAAAACCCCTCCCCCAATAAAAGTTGAAATCACCCCCCTTTCCCATTATATAAATAAAACATATAAAAATAAATAAATAGATAAACATATAATATACCGTAGCGTGCGTAATTGTCCGATCTATTAAAATATAACAAGCGTCATTGCGAACGGTAAACGGCGTACACGAAAAGAGGGAAAAAAGTGCGCGGATTACCGATTTTATGTTACATTATATATATAAAAAAATTAATAAAAAGTGATCAAAACGTCCGATCTTCACAAATATGGTATTAATAAAAACTAGAGATCATGGTGGAAAAAATGACACCCCATACAGCCCCGTAGGTGAAAAAATAAAACCGTTATAAGCGTCACAATAGTCCCATTTTATTTATAATTAATTGCCAAAAAAAAGGATTTCATTTAAAAAAAATATATAACATTAGAGAATCTGTGTAACCTGCATATGGTTGTGTTCGGGCTGACCTATAGAGTAATGGTATCATGTCGCTTTTACCATATAGTGCATTACGTAGACACAGGAACCCCCCAAACGTTACCATATTGCATTCTTTTTTGCGATTTCACCAATTTATATCTTCATAAATAATATATTTGGAATTCCATCATACATGTTATGGTAAAATGAATGACGCCATTACAAAGTACAACTATTCCTGTAACAAATAAGCCCTTACATGGCCTGTAGATAAAAAACTGAAAGTGCTGGAGCTCTTAGAAGGGGAGGAGGGAAAAACGGAAACACTAAGATCAAAATTTGCGCGGTCCACTGGGTCATTTTGGGCCTGGTCCTCAAAGGGTTAATAAACAGATCTACTTGTGCCCCCCTTTGCATTAAGTTGCAGCTAATGCTTCAATAAAACAGAAAAAGCCACACAGAGAACCAAATAAAACAGAATAATTTATAGACATACTTTCCAATTTTTTTCTTAATTGTAAGCTATTTTTACTTTTTTGTTATTACATTCTTGTGTATAATAAACAACCAGTTACCAGACAGAAAATATGTGTTCCACATCATTTATTAAATATCAATGTCTACTAAATCACCCAAGGTCCAATGTACAATGAGCAGTTATACACAGCAGTATAATTAGTTAGGTATTGATTATGTAGATGAGAAATGTTCATAGGTAACACATTCACAAAATTGTTCTGTTTCAGTATTATGACCAGGGACAGGGGTTTTGTGTATAACAAAGTTTTATTAAGGATCTTTATAATTAATTGCAGTTTAACTAAACTGAATGGATAAATGGATAACCAAGTTAGGCTAGGTTCACACTGCGTTTTCAGCATCCATTTAATGGATCCGTTTTTTTTAACGTCCAGAAAAATAGGGTCAGCAACGTTTTTTGGTGCGTTTTGGTCCGCCCAAAAAAACGGATCCGTTTTTTTTATAATGGAAGTCAATGGAAAAAATGGATGCAAACAAATGAATCCGTTTTTTGCAATCCGTTTTTCATGCGTTTTTTTTTTCAAAAAACGGATGCGTTAAACGGATGCTGAAAACGCAGTGTGAACCTAGCCTAACTGATATATCAAAAGTTTTGATTGAAGGAGTTTAGATGCTAAGATTCCCAGTGATTGCTTGATTTTGTCAACTTTAGTAAGTTGTGAGGTTTACACATATGCTTAGAGCCCTATCACATGGAGCATTTATTGGTTAACAGGCCAATATTGTCATATAATAGGGCTAGTGATCAGGCGAAGAAGGAACAAATTCTCATTCATGGACTGATCACTTTATTTTGTCTTGCTAAAACATCCTCATTCTCTCCATGTAATAGGGGAAGTGCGGTCAATCAATATTAGATGGTGACGGTCAAACATGTACCCCTCCCCCTGCTCATCTACCCCCACTCCCACTGTTGAGCCTTTTAATAGGATGTTTAAAAGAGTGCTGATCTACAAGATGTTAGAAAATGTAATATGGCTAGAGATGAGCGCGTGCAGGATTTGGTTACCAATGGCTGAAGGCTATTTCCATATTCTTCAGGGCTCCCTAGGGCTGTATCCAGTAATCAAATGCCACACATTGTATTCAGACAAACCCAAGCGTGTTTTAGGTTCACTCATCTCTAAATATGGCCCTTTGCAGTGTTGGACTGGTCCACCAGAGGGCCGTCGGGCCCCCAGCTTTAGAACCTGCCCAAACACTCTATGACATGTATTTTCTCACTGGTTCTTCATTGGTGGGCCACCAGGTTCATTTCCTCTGGTGGGCTCCAGATACCCCAGTCCGACACTGGTCCTTTGTCTTGCCTTTCTTGTCCACCGGGTATGTAGAAGGATCCCTGGTGTAGGAGGAAGATGTTTTCTGTTTGCCAATTGAAATTGTAAAGCTACTGGGAAAAAAAATAAAGAAATAAAGAAAAACAACAACAACATCAACAACAACACCAGAGTATGGTTATAAATAGAAATGGAAATGAATTACAAAATTTGCGGTGGGGTTTACCTATAAATAATATTCTTCTTAGGAAACCAAAACACATTTTTTAGACTTAGATAAAATCCTTGGACACATTCACTAGCTTGTTAAAGTATAAACTGTTTCTTATATTATGTGATCACTGTATAACAATCGTATTTGGGGTAATATGCATTTTCATTTGTAGAGGCAGACATTGAGGTCAATAACCCTCTTGACCAATTTTAACAGATTTTTAAGAATCCATTTCATTAGTGACTACGAATTCCAAATATGTTTGAAGCTGTTTCCCAAGTTCCCTTTCTCCTATTAAATTACCTTTATAGTATAGAAATCTTAAAAGAAAATTTAAAACCCCTGTGTTTTAGCCCTGCACTAAAATTTCTTAAGAAAGGTCATGATTCAGATACCACAAGACCCGAGCAGAATTGCAAAACAGTCTCCTGTGGCCAGATTAACAAGATTTTACTGGAAAATATGAAGTTTTTACATAGTTAGCTCCAAAAGGGCAGACAGCTTGCATGTTCTTTTAACCCCTTCAATTACTGCCCTTATTTCTTCCCCCCATTTAATGCTATTCTCTTTATGTTGTGATGCATTTTACTATTCGTGTTGAAAGTACGCTGAAAATGTCTTCTAATCATTGCACTCCCGACATTATCCCAGTGGAAAGTGAAATCAACTAATAGGATCCCGCAGGAGAAATACTATATGCCAATTGAGCTTGATTTCACCCAGTGATTCTGATCCGTGTCTGATTTATAAGTGTTATATAATTAAATGATCCAAATATAATGGTTCTTGCAAACATGTATAAAATGTGGAGTTTCCTATTTCCTTTTAGAGGCACCATGATTACTTGCTACCGACCTTGAACAGAAAGTTACATGAGTCTTCTTTAAGTCTCGGCTTTGATGTGTATTATTACCTTAAATAGTTACATAGTTAATACCGTTGAAAAGACACCACCAAAAGATGTCCATCAAGTTCAACCAAGGGGAGGATGGATGAAGTGAAGGGGATGGATGATTAGAGTTAAAGTGACTGTACCACCAGACCCAGGCTGAAGCACTGGAGGTGGGCGACCCACCCTTAGTGGGAGGAAACCCCCGCCCCTCTATGATAGGGTTCCATTGATTCTAATGAAGTCACGTCATGGAGGGGCGGGGGTTTCCTCCCACTAAGAGTGGGTCGCCCGCCTCCAGTGCTTCTGCCTGGGCCTGGTGGTACAGTCACTTTAAGCAAACTTTTCAAAAGTTCGTTCACCAGGTCCACTTAACTTTGAATCAAAGTATTAGTTCATCCAAACCGAACCTTAAACAAACCACACTAAATAAGTTGAAATTGCTATGCTCCCCTCGGTGTCCTTCTCCAAGCGCAGATGTCCCCCACAGCCACCTCCAGTCTGTTCAGCCAATAACTGACTGAGATCTCAGTCAGTCAGTGATTTAGTGGGCTGTAATTCTTTGTGTCTAGTGTGACAGCCTGCCCAGCCAATCACTGACTGAGACAGCGCACCAGGCAGTGATTGGCTGGGTGGGCTGTCACTCTCATCTCAGGAGTGAAAGCCTGCTTAGTCAGTTACTGGCCAGGGCACCTTTTCAGTCAGTCAGTGATTGGCTGAGCAGGCTGTCACTCCCTAGACAAGAGTGACAGCTCGGGATGGCATGTAAAATTTCTTTGTCAAGCTACAAAAGGCAAAACTCATGCTACTTGACACAAAGTATACTACTATGGAGTCAGGACAGGTCAGATGGCGGTGTTGGCCCCTGTACGTTGGCTTCAGTGTCTGCCACAGACTGGCAGCAGCAGGAGCCGATGCGGCAGTGGCCCAGAGCATGGGACACCGTGGAAGTCGTGACACTAGTAACATGAAGCCAACGGGTACTGTTGAACTGCTGGATTGCTTACCTTGCCTGTGCTATGTTAAAGTAGCTTAAAAACCCAGTACTACAGTAAGAACCTACTCAAAAGAGGTTACCAGGTTATGTCAGGTTTATACATTTAGATCAAAATGTACACTAAGAATCATTGGGAGATGTATTGCTCTGTCTTATAATATGTATCTTTCTTGAGTATTCCAGTAGAAAAAATGAAAAGTGGCACTCACCATAAACGTATATTTTTTATTTCATCCATACACAAACACTGGTATAGAGTAAAACGGGCAGATGTCAAGCTGAATAGGTGGGCTTCAGCTCTTTTAGAGAATTTTCCCTTTTCTGGGGAAGTGGGAAAATCCTGCTAAACAGCTGTAGCCCACCTATCCACCTATTCAGCCAGCTGAACCTTCTTCTCTATAACAGTTCTTGTATGCGAATGAAATTAAAGGGGTTATCCAGCCCTACAAAAACATGGCCACTTTTCCCCCAACTGTTGTCTCCAGTTCAGGTGCAATTTGCAATTAAGCTCCATTTACTTCAATGGAACTGAGATTCAAAACCCCACCCAAACTGGAGACAACAGTAGGGGGAAAGTGGCCATGTTTTTGTAGCGCTGGATAACCCCTTTAAGAATCTACATTTCTACTGGAATACTTGAGAGTTGTTTATGAAAGTGTTTAGCAGAGCAACGCTACAATCTTTACTGAACTCCACGAACCTGAACCTCGACACGGTTTGCTCATCTCTAATAACAACCAGTCACAGATAAGCTTTTGTTTCTGACATTGTGGTAAAATAAAATCTGAGCTATGATTGGTTGTTATGAGCAACAGATAATCTTACAATAAGACAGTGTAATAAATGTCCTGCCTCATCTTCAATTTTACAAATGTTACTTACCATCAGTATATCGTTGAGAAAAAAATGTAAAAGTGGATTGAAAAAAAAAAAAAAAAAAAGATAGACAGACATAAAGATAGATAGCAAGAGATACTATAAAAATAAAAAGGAAGTGACTCCTGGGTCTCTGCTCGTCATTTTTACTACTATTATTATTATTATTATTTTTATTATTATTATCATTATTATTATTATCATCATCATCATCATCCTTATTACTATTCTAATCTTATTTAGTTACGACAAAGTAACAGTATAGTAAAAAACAAAACAAAAAAAAACTGTAACTAAATCTGTGACCATGGCATAACTTTTGATCTTTTTTTTTTTTAGTTTTTAACCAGCATGTTGATGTTTTAGAACATCCCCAATTTAGTGGGAAGTGCTGTAATTCATGTTGTGCTAATACCGGTTTATTGATTTCCTAAGAGATTGTCGGCACTTTGGGATCTTTGTGCTGCCTTTTGTGTAGTCACAGATTGTAAAACATACAGAAGACTTTAAAAGGAGGGAAAAAAACTTGATGCAAATATAATTACCCCAGATTTACACATGCAGCTTTAGTTGGGAGGTTTCCACCAAATCCTCTCTATGTAAGTATGGCTGATGTTTTGTAGGTTTTAATTTCAATATCCCTTCATGTCCTTGGTTTGTAAGAGGAATTGGTATTCATGTGTGTGTCACACAATAAACTCCTACAGTGTTTAGGCTGCTGAATCCCCCTCCTGCTGTTCGGTGAGCATGGAGGTCTAATTCTTTACAGCTGCCATTGTCTCATATGTCCTTTTACAGGAATAAAATAAGCCGCAAAAAAATTGTTGTACTACTGTGACCAGAAATATTTTTCAATAAAACTATGTTTTACAGGGATTATCAAGTACTAGAATTTATTTTCTACCATAATTTGTCACAGAGGGTGACATAGCTTAGAGTTATTTAGTTCAGAAGCAGAAAAGAAAATAACAGGCCAAATGGACTAAAGCAGTTGTTTATGGGGAAAATGACGATGACAAGCTCTTTAGGGCAGTGTATCTGTTTAGTGCTGGAAAATCTGCATAACTGCTTGAAACCGTGTTAATCACAAGCCTAAAGCTGGCAATACACATAAGGTAAAAGTCGTGTGAAATGGCCAATTTCTGTTAACCACAGTTTAAAGGAATACACCAGTGTTTTACTTTCTTTGCTTAATTACCATATATTGCAAAGATATATAACTTTGTAATGTATGTTAATTTGTTTTCTGGCCCCCAGTGTGATGAAAGCCCCTCCCCTCTGTGATGCAGCTTCCTTAGAATCAATGGAGCCGCATCATAGAGGGGCGGGGTTTCCTCCCACTGGGGGACGGCTGGCCCGCCTCCGGTGCTCCTTGCTGGCCGGTGCTTGGCCGGTACTTGGCACCGTGGACAAAAACCGGGCCGCGGTTCAAAAAAAAACCTGCTTCCCTGCACTGGCTCTGTTCTATTTATGCTCAGCACTTAGAGTAAGTGTACCTGATGTCTTCTATTTTTTTATCCTTTCACTACCCCTCAATTTCCTTCCTCCTCACCTTCTTATTTTTTTCACTGACAGAGCCAAATGAAGGCTTCTTTTTGTAAACAATCTGAGCATCACCATGGAGGAAATGTACGTCTGTTTTACATAAAGGGCTACTCTCATGCCCCATGCCAGACTTACTAAGAGGCTCACTCTTAGGAAATCCAGCAAATTTGAGGCTGCTGTACTGCAGTCACAGAAATCTACACCAGCTCTGGAGCTGGTGTAGACATTCACCATGAGTTACATCTGTTAGCTGGCATAAGTCATAATAAATCAGGCAAGGGAAGTAGCCACATCTCGTCCTTTCCTTGACACCCCATCCCCCCTGTTCTACCATTAGGTGAAGGGGGTTGCACATTTTCCAAGACGTACACCAGGTGAACACTTGATAACCCCACCCCCCATGTTATCACCCCTCTAACTTTTCTGCAGTGTGATGTGAGGGGGCAAAAAAAACCCCAGCAATTTTGGAATTTGATATTTTTTGCGTTTACATAGTAGACCTTGCAGCATTATCAGGAATGTTATAGTTTCATAGGTCAGACAAGTTACCAAAATACTTTTTTGGCTTTGTTTGTTGGCAGGCCCACCTTGACTGGCAGTCGACACCCCATGTTTATAATGGCCACTGCACCATCAATGACATCTGTCAAAACTGTTTCAAAACAGTTAAAAAACAGACTTCGCAGTGAGCCTGTGTCATACCCTACTCTTGCCATAGATGTGCTTTGAGGTTTGGGAAGGGATTAAACTGTATCCTCCAATTGGTTTAATCTAACATGTTGATTGTGGGATCAATGGTATCAAAGATCCCAAGAATGATCGATGGGCTGTTATTCACTTTGAATAGGAGAGCACTGACTACTATGTAATGGGTACATGATTAACTAAAAGGTGAAAAAGAAACAAAAATCTTATTCCGTTTAGTACACTATAACAATGAATAGATGTCTCAGGCAGCACTGTACTCCCATCTATCCCTGCCCCCCAGTGGACCTTACACTCTAAGTTCTCCATGTCTACATACCCATCATTCTCAATAAATATGATATGACTGCGTCTATTTTAAGTAAACAATAGGTATGTAACTAATCTAGAGGACTTGGATAAAAAGATTTGAAAAGTTTGTGAAAAAATAAATAAATACTGGAAGCATTTTTTTTTCTACCAAGGAAGCGCTTCTCCTTTAAACAATCACTGGTTTAGTGACAGCAGAAATGACTCTGATCACAGGTTAGACACTGCTGTTGTCTGAGTTGTAAAGTTGTTTTTGTAATGCTTATCTGTCCACAAGTCCTTGACCTGCTTGTAAACACATTTGGCCAGGAAAACCTCAGGCTGGGACCTCATGTCCTTGTGTCAACAACAGGGAAAAAGATAAAGTGACCACAGCTTAACCTGAACTGGTCTGTAGTGCCCTCTGCTGCCCTTTGACCAGTCACTTCCCTAATCCTTGAACTGACCACAGTGCCTCCGGGGAACTGCAGAACCAATGAAAGTGATGAATAGAAGAGACAAAGGTAAAGGAAAGATTTCAGGCACTTACAGTGTTGATAAAACTATGAGCATTGCTTGTTCCGTAATGTTGTCATACATCCTGTTATCCCAGTGACTCAGCTGTAAAAGACTGAGCCAGCTTGGGCTGCAATACATGTCCTGCAAGCTGGGATGATTCTCTGAGTATTTAGTTGTCCCTATGGGTTGTATATTTGTGAATATTGTGCCCTGTATCCTATAGTGAGGGTTACTTTGCTACTTTTAACTCATATTTATAGCTGCCAAGTAGCTATTTATTAACAATGATATCTAATAAATATCATACAGATTTATAACATTAGTAAAAAGAAACTTAGAGAGAAAGCCCAGGCTAGACAGCAACTTGTTATTTTCTATAAAAGTGTATCGAAGTGCAGCTGCTGAGTCACACATTACACCTTTTACACTGTTAAAGGGGTACTCCGGCAAAAATATTTTTCTTTTAAATCAACTGGTTTCAGAAAATAATATAGATTTGTATTTTACTTCTATTTAAAAATGTAAAGTCTTCCCATACTTATCAGCTGCTGTATGTCCTGCAGGAAGTGGTGTCTTCTTTTTAGTTTGACACAGTGCTCTCTGCTGCCACCCTTGTCCAAGACAGGAACTGTCCAGAGCAGTAGCAAATCCCCATAGAAAACCTCTCCTGCCCAGGACAGTGTCTGACATGGACAGAAGTGGCAGCAGAGAGCACTGTGTTGGAGTGAAAAGAAAACACCACTTTCTGCAGCACATACAGCAGCTCATAAGTATGGGAAAACTTAAGTAAATTACAAATCTATTAACTTTCTAAAGACATGGCACTGATAGTGAAATGTTTTAGAAGCTCCATAGAATAATAATAATGTACAAGAGTTTTTATGAGTGAATGTATTGATAATACATGTAAGTGAATAAAGTAAAGGATAAGTTTATTGGTAAAGATGGTAACCTGAAAAGAGGCTCCAGTACCCTTTTGGGCACCTCTAGTCTGGATACAATATGGGATATGGTTGGGCATGAAGACACACAGGTTCCATACAGTATTAGTGATGAGCGAGTACTTAAATGCTCGGGTGCTCGTTACTCAAGACGAGTATTTCCCGATACTCGAGTGCTCGTTTCGAGTAACGAACCCCATTGAAGTCAATGGGAGACTCAAGTATTTTTGCAGGAGACTCAAGTTCGGTAGAGGGAAGGTGGTGTGAAAACCTGTCAACCTCAGAAATTGATGGAAACACAATGGAAATGGACAGGAAACAGCAGGGACAGCATGTATGCATGCCTCTGAGGCTGCCTACTGGCACCATTGTGCCTAATTCTGTGCAACAGCTTGGTTAAAACAGAGGTAGGCATATGGACCACCCAAAAACTGACACAGCATGGCAGTGAGAACACAGGGAACCATTAAAACAGAGGTAGCATATGATGAAACACCCCAAAATTTAGCCTGAAACAGCATGGCGGTAAGGACAGAGTGAACAAGGTAGAAGCGGTAGCCAGTGAGCCTTCCAAAAATTATACCAGACACAGCATGGCATTGAGCAAACAGAGAACCATTTAAAGTGAGTGAGGAAGCAAGTGAGCCTCCCCAAAATTAGGCCAGACACTGCATGGCATTGAGCACAAAGAGAACTCCCGGGAGCAGCAGTAGTCAACATGGATGCCAGTTAAGGCCCAGCAGTAGCCAACATGGATGCCAGTTAAGGCCCAGCAGTAGCCAACATGGAGGAAAGGGCAGGCACAGCAGTAGTCAACATGGATGCCAGTAAAGGCCCAGCAGTAGTCAACATGGATGCCAGTTAAGGCCCAGCAGTAGTCAACATGGAGGCAAGGGCAGGCACTTGGCACTTCACTAGGCTTATCCACCCAGCTCGGGTCAGTCACCTCGTCCTCATCCACCAGCTCTTCCTCCATTTCCTCACTCGCCTCCTCACTTTCAGTTACATCCATGACAACAACCTCACTGTCTGACAACCTGGTCTCATCATCATCATCAGACACCTCTTCCAACCACGCTTGCAAGTCCCCACTCTCATCACCCACTGACTGCGTGACCTGCATAGTTTGGGCATCAGGACAGATCGACGGCTCCGGTTGCTCTGACTCAGGGAAGGGTCCAAAAAAGAGTTCCTGGGAGTATGGTGGTGGATCTGAATCCCTTCTTTCCCTGGAGGGGCCAGGCTGTGGGGAAGGAGGCTGAGCTGCTGGAGCAAGGGTTCCACTCCCTTGGGTAGCGTGGGCGGACTGCGTTGAAGACTGGGTGGTGGATAAGTTACTGGACACATTATCCGCTATTCACTTGGAACCCCACGCCCTCGTCCTTAACCCTTAACCCTGGGGTTCACCATTTTATGGACACTGCACAGTATGGAACTTAGATAGGCCTTGCGTATGAAATACAGAAATCAGGAAAAATGGGGTTGTACGGTACAATCTGGTAGTGGCTGGACCTAGATACATGCTGTGATACCCCCTTACAATGAGCAGTGAAGTTTTATAAAGGTGTACTACAAATCCCAGCAATACAGTGTAGTACCCACTAGTTTAGGGGGGCTGTACGGTACAATCTGGTAGTGGCTGGACCTAGATACATGCTGTGATACCCCCTTACAATGAGCAGTGAAGTTTTATAAAGGTGTACTACAAATCCCAGCAATACAGTGTAGCACCCACTAGTTTAGGGGGGGGGGCTGTACGGTACTATCTGGTAGTGGCTGGACCTAGTTACACGCTGTGATACCTTCATCCAATGAGCAGTGAAGTTTTATAAAGGCGTACTACAAATCCCAGCAATACAGTGTAGTACCCACTAGTTTAGGAGGGCTGTATGGTACTATCTGGTTCTGGCTGGACCTAGATACACGCTGTGATACCCTCGTCCAATGAGCAGTGAAGTTTTATAAAGGTGTACTACAAATCCCAGCAATCCAATGTAGTACAGCAGAACCACCAGCCCCCAAATCAAAAAAGAGTACACTGAGCACTTCTTAGTGGTCTGTATGCAATACCTAATGTCCCCTTTCTGCCAGCAGCCGATCACCACATTGTGCTGCTAAAATCGTGGTAGCAGCACTGCAAGTCCCTGCCAGCAGTCTGTAGTAATACTATTAAAAAACGATTTGAAGCCCTTGAAAGGTCTGTTTGTTTGTATTGCTAGCATATACCCTGCCTACTGGAACGCTAAATCCTACACTGACATTCTCCCTGACCCGCAGCAGCTCTGTCCCTGATCTCTCACAGCATGCGTCTGAAGCGAGCACTGCCGGCTGCGCGTTTTATATGGCAGGGTCATCTGATCTGGCCAACCAATCGCTGCTATCGACATGTATGGGTCCCACGTCATCGCATGACGTACCAAAGAGTCTCCTGCATGTTTATTGGCTGCAAAATAGCGCACAAACTTACAGGAAACGGATGATGAGATTTTCTCGAATATCGTGAGATGCTCGTCCGAGTAACGATTACAATCGAGTACCCTAATACTCGATCGAGTACCAAGCTCGCACAAGCATGCTGGCTCATCACTATACAGTATCCTTTGGCGTATTTGCCCACAGATGTTGAGGCTGTGCCTATAGAGCCTTCACGCTTGTAGCTTGCTTAAGTAATGCCTCAAATGGTCCCATAATGCTTCATTGACAATAAATATGGGGACTGATAATAATAAAAATAATATTTTTTATTTATATCGTGCCAACAGATTCCATAACACTTTACAATTCTACAAAGACAAGAATCAGACATTACAAACATACACATGTAATTATCAAACCACAGTTAGGGCCCTGCTCACAAGTGCTTACAGACTATGAGGAGGGGGACTAGATAGAACAAAGCTTTAAGGGTGCGTTCACATGTGCAGTATCTGATGATGCGGATTAGAAGCTGCAAATTTTATGCTGCATTCTGTCATTAGGTCAAAATGATATCTACAGCATCAAATCTTTTTAAACAGCTGATGAGGTTTCCTTATCACTGACCTATCACTATCCCACCACACTCCAAGCACTTATATCTGTACATACAGGAATTGGTCAGTGACTGGTTCATGCACCTTCACTTGCACAATCTTTGTTATGAAACATGGCCAGACCATTGTAAAAATTAAGCACTTTAGCCCTTCTGCTTCCTCTTTTAACCTTACAGATCATAGACTCTTTTGAGCAGAGCCATCAATCCTCATGTTTGACTTGATGGCTACATGTGTATCTCTGTAATGTCTTGCTCTCTCTCTCTCTCTCTCTCTCTCTCTCTGTATATATATCCATCACGGATGTTACTAGTATATACACCCCCTTGCAAAAGCCTGTACTTTAAGTTAAAGTGGTAATGAAGTTGTACCTAAGTTTTGCCACTAGATGTCGCTGATTTGTATGTCTTGTTTTTAAGTATTGCACAGCTGTAGCACTCAGGGGGTTATAGTTCTTTGTGATTTGTACACCACAGCTCTTTTCTCTTCTCGACCTATCTCTGTTCTCTTCCTTTTTTTGCACTCTCTTCTCACCCACTCACAGCAGGTATAACATACCCTTTAAGAAGTTGTCACATGGGGAGAGGAAGTGTAGTCACACACTTAGTCAGTCTTAGTATGGTTTCTGTACAGAGAGGACACAAGCCAGAATTGTCCCTTCAGCAGTCAAGTTGAGCCCTGGCTTATGCCAGGTCCCCTGTTAGAGGACGAGTCCAGTGTAGTCTAGTCCGGAGTGTGATAGTGGACAGACACACATGGGAAGCATAGACACTTCTACACACTATGCTGTGCTAAACGCTCACGGAGAGGACAAAGTCAGAAATCAACCCAGCTCACGCCGTTAACATATCTAAAGTTGCAGAACATTATCCTGAAGCAAGAGGAACTGATCCGGATAAAACACAGTTGCTAGAAGCCTACGTACTCTCGAAGTGCAGGTGTAACTAGAAAATTCTGACCACTCTGCTCAACCCAGGTAACAAGGTCTGGGGCTTGTGTCATCCTCATAGGATGGGTCACCCACACTGGGGGCAATAGGTGGTGCAAAGACAAGAGGTCAAAACATGGGCACGGCCAAGTATTCTCTCTACTCTCAAGTATTCTACTTCTAAAGATCTGTGGTTATTGCTCTAACACCGACACAGTAATTGCACCTTCTTTGGGTCATCTCCCCTATCTGTGGCCCTCTCATATATATATATATATATATATATATATATATATATATATATATATATATATATATATATATATATAAATATAGATATATAGTGCATGGATATGTTGTTAAAGTGTTAAAGTCTGGTGGAGACATTCCTGGGCAACCCCTGCTGTGTGAGGATTATCCTGTTGAAAAATGGCAGTTTGAAGCTGGGCCATGAGAGCTAACACATATGGCTGCAGGATGTCCTGCACATATCACTGAGCTGTGTCCCTCATATCAGGCCTATGGCAGATTATAGAATCCCATGGCTTCAAGTACCACTTTTATGCTGATAACATTTAAGTCTAACTCCCTGGTCCGGCTACCACCTCTCTGGCATCCAGAATCCACAGTGTCTATCAGCTATATCTTCTGTGTACTCCGCTCCACCTCCCCCTCTTGCCTGTCCCACAAGTAAAGAAAAATCCCATCCCAAGATAATTTATTATGCTGCTGCAGCTAGGGGGAAGTTAAATAAATCTTTATGCTGCCTATGCTGAGCGAATATTTTCTATCCACAGCAAAATCGGTAACAGCACAGTGTGCCGAGTGAATTACCCCTCCACCACACACACACACACACACACACACACCTTATGCAACCTATAGCAGCGGCAGCATGATAAATCATCAATTTTCACCGGACAACCCCTTCCATCTAACATGCTTGCTCCCCTCCAAATCATCCACAATTCTGCTTCCTGACTAATCCTCCTCTCCCTTCATTCATTTTTCTGTTACCATGACATACGTCTTCCATAACCTGTCCCCTCCATACATAGCTGACCTGATCTTCCGATACTGTCCCTCATGCAGCCTTAGGCCTCACAATACATCCACCTGTGCTCTCCCCTTGTCCATGCACCACATAACCACCTACATTTTTTCCAAGCTTCCACTATACTCTGGAACTCATTACCCTGACAGATGTGACTCTTACCCACCATCACAAACTTTAAAAAGGCCTTGAAAAGACATATGTTCAAAATAGGCTACAACCTACAGTAATCTTGCTGCCATCTCACAACGTGTCCCCTCCTTACAGTTTCCCTCCCCTTAGCTTGTAAATTCTAAGCACTCGCGGACAGGATCCTCTTTCCCTGTGAGTCTGTAATTAATTAATTTATTTATTTTAACTAATAATGATAGGGGTGACCGACTGCCAAACTGTATGCAGTGGGTCCCCAGATCATCACACCAGCAGTTAGGGCATTTCACATCAGGCAGGATTAAAAGCTCAATACAAGGCCTTAGTACTCAAACCTTAATGTCTTTGGATCCCAACGAGAACCTGAATTCATCACTCACTAACCCTAGTCCAAGCCTTTTGCTCATTATTAAAAAATACCTTAATGTTATTTCTTGGAAAATTGTCAAAGATTTCATCTTCTTATATAAAAAACTTCTTATATGCAAACTTTCAAAAATTATACAAAAAATAAATAATCATAAAAACATAAAGTATATGTAAATAAAAAAAAATATTTCTTGTATGTCAAGAAAATGTACATGTTTTATTAAATATGACTTACCAGTTATAAATGATAACCTTTGATACCACACACACCAATAATTTAGATGGGAATTTCAGGGGTGAAAGTAAATGATGAAAAGCTGCTTGTTTGTGGCCAGCAGCAGAAATCATTGTGAATAGGAGAACAGCATGGCGTCTCTATGGGGGGGATTATACCTTTTTTTGTAAACAAGGCTCAAATAACAATTTTCATCTACTAATGACCATGTAGTAGACTTTGGTCACCAACATAAAAGGCATGTTTAGAAACCCCATATTCATACACCTTATTAGAAACTTCTAAGTTAGTAGATAGGGATCCCATTTCAGGACAGTTACAAAGTCTGAAGAACGTGCCTTTGGGCACAAACTGGGTGGCCCGCCTATTTGAAGAAATGACACCAGTAAAGAACTCACCTCTGATCTTACGTAACAAAGCTCGTGGATACCACACGACTAGTAATACTTATAAAATGTCACTGAGATGACAATGAAACTGAGATTCAGTAGCCTAATCTGTATGGTCAGAAGACTAGAAAACCAAGTAGGAGAAAACAAGAACCAACATGCATGGGGAGGGGGTATTGGGTTAATCAATGGTAAGGCTGCAGGTAAAGCATATTCTTGTGGTCCATATAGAGGGTCACAAGAATTATTGCAACCCTTCCAATTTGATAGCCAACAGTTTGTAGTCTCATAGTATAATTCTTCTCCGAAGGTATAGAGTTTTTGAGAAGAAGCCAGCAGACATTGTTTTCTCTCTTTTTTATTCCCCTTTCGACAGGGAATGACTGCAAATCCTTCAGAAATGTCCACTTACAGGTCGAAAGGCCTCAAAGGGCGAGTCAATGGAGAATCATAGCAACTAAAAAAGACCTATTTTAGGTCAAGGAATACAGCTTATGCTTAAGGATCCAGTTGTTATTAATAGCACAACAGTAATGGGCGAAATCAAGGTCTGTTGATGACATACCCAAAAATCATGACACACCCAAAGAAGCAATGAGTGTTTTGAAGGACCATGTTTGCAACCCTTTACCATAGAAACCTTTTCTGGAAACATTAGTAGACTGTAGTCAGACATCACATATAATATAAAGATTCTAGAGTCCTTTCTAAATGCCCTATTACACTTGGTGTAATAGGGCTTGTTAAAACATCACAATCAGCCGGCATGCACAGTGTCCCAAAGTCATCTGAAACAAAATGATCAGCACAGCAATGGCCTGCTGTATGTCGCTCCATGTGATCTGGACAGCCCTCCCCCTTTAGCTTCACGACCCCCCTGCACGCTCTTCCCCACTCAATATCTGTGCATGTAATGGGGAGGAAGCAAGCGCTGATCTGACAGGTAACATAACCCAGTTTGGTGGGTTCCAAAATTTGGACTGAGCACCTGAATGTCACTGAGGTGCACACTACAAGAAAAAAACTAATCCAAGAGATTTTAAAAAAACTGCTACAAGGAAGGAGTAGTCCATGGGAGCAAGTCTTATATTCTGTGAGGTGGGTCTCAATTTTTTTGTTGTTAAACATTGGCATTAGGGATGGTCCGAACCGAGTTCGTACGGAGTTTGTACGAACCCGAACCATCCGCAATGATTACCGCTGTCTGCCCGCTCCGTGCAGCGGGCGGATCCAGCGGGAGGACCGCCTGGAAAACTGGGATACAGCCATAGCCATAGGCTGTATCCCAGTTTTCCAGGCGGTCCTCCCGCTGTGTCCGCCTGCTGCACGGAGCGGGCAGACAGCGGTAATCCGATGCCGAGCGTTCGGGTTCAGCCGAACCTGAACCTTGGCGAGTTCGGACCATCCCTAATTGGCATACTCTAAGAATGGCTCAGGCAAGCCACATACATCTGGTTCCTTAAAGAGTTACTGTCAATTTTTTTTATTTTTTTGCAGAAATCAATAGCCCAGGCGATTTTAAGAAACTTTGTAATTGAGTTTGTTAGCAGAATATGCCATTATCTGCATTTAAAAAGCCTTTTCCCAGGCCCCCCCCCCCTCCTATTTTCCATCCACTGCAAAAAATCTGGAAATTGTGACTTGTTGCATCAGACGTACCCAGTCTTTTCTAGGGAGAGGGGAGGGGGGGAGGAGGGAGGAGGGAGTTAGCCGACAGCAGAAAGCAGATAACAGAGGATTACAGGCATGGAGCTGGGTGACAGCTGTAATCAGAGCTCAGAGAGGTTAGTGGTGACTGTCAGAGGAGATAAAGGGTGAGGTATTTGTAGATTAACTCTTTGTTGTCCTGTTTTGGTCTTTTATTTAGCTCTCTCCATAGGAGAACAATGAAGACAGGGGGGAGAGTTTCAAACTGCTTTTTCATGTTAAAAATTAATTTTTCGGCTAATAAACCCAATGACAACGTTTCTTAAAATCACCTGGACTATTGATTTCTGCAAAGAAATGCTAATGCAGCCAATAATCGGACTCTGTAAAAGTGACATCCATCAGCTGAAGATCGCACTTCTCCCTGTGCACAGATAGATTTTAAAGCTGATTTCAAACAGACTGTTTTTATTGACTGCACATCTTCCTCTGTAAACAGGGTTTGTGTGACCAAGAAAGATTAAGGTACTGTAAACTGACAGCATGGATATGTATATATCCGTGCTGTCAGTTTCCAGATCACAAACAGTCTATATTTACCAGTCGCATTGCTTGTGACCCAGCTTCTTGTTCTACTCCACATTGGCTGCTACTGTAAATTGAGACCGCCGCCTCCTCTTAAATGATTGACAGCATGGCAGGAGGAGACAGGGCCTGAAGATACAGCTGAAACGAGGAGCAGAGAGCAAGATACCAGATTACAAGCAGTATGGCTGGTAAGTATAGACTGCTTGTGGTTTGGAAACTGACAGCATGGATATACTGTATATATCTATACTGTCAGTTTCCAGGGCTGCATGAATGATACGAGGATTGTTAATGCAGCCCATCTGCTTGATTCCTCATGCCTTGTAAAGGCACAGCAAATGATTTCACTGATTGTCACTCGTTTGCAGCCCTCACAGCCAAGTAGTCTGTCTAAAAGAGCCCCAAGGCTTAGGTTAGGGACAACTAGACGACAGACAATGAGAACTGACTCCATTGATTTATCAGGCCAGAGTTCCTCACAAAGGACAATGTAGGCCTCCAGAGCCACAGAAGTCGCAAAAGCAGAGGGCTAATAGATCTCTGAATGTCATAACAAAGAAAAAAAAATTGCTCTTTACTAAGCGCTGACACCTGAAGGTCCACAGAAACAATGGAAAAGCAGATGACCTTGAGAAGATCTTCATTAATAACAGCAAAGGTTTGGAGGTTTCCCTGCTGGAGTATAGGGATCTGGTACAAAGTTACCTTGGACTGATGTAAGAAATTCCCTACACATCTAGAATTCAAGAAGGTGTGAGTTGTGAAGCAGCATTTAGAAACTAACAAGGTGACAGGTATGACACAATAAAAGGTTAAAATTTATGCCCAGAGTATTTTTCCTCCTATTTCTAGACGCTGGAGTTTCCCAGCTTTCCAGGACAATGCAGGAGATATTAGGACCTGAGTCTTTCCACCTGCATGACCACATTGTGGGAAGTTGGTGCTGAAAGCTTCAGTGATGGGCTTCAGCTAAGGCTCCTGATTGGTTTAGCTTCCCTGTGCCTTTAATGATCTGGGTGGATAGTGTAATAAGGTCTTTTCAGAGTTGCTGTCAGGTGATGGGTGGTCAACTCCTATTTAATATGGCCTACCAACCATTCCCAGATGGGAGTATTTTAATCCATGCAAACTTACTAGCCAGGATGCAGAGCTGAATACCATATTGGCCCAAAGTGAAGGTGCCTTGGTTCAAATAAATCAGAAAGAAGAGTGAAGACAAACCAACCAGGCTCTCTGTAGAGATGCCAGTAAATTCTGCAGGTTAAACATCACAGTTGTTCCTCTCCCACTGTAGTGAAGCCTAAGCCAATGCTTACCCATATGTGAGGACACAAAAAGGCCACTTCAGCTCAATTGGATGGGAACAGATATGTCAAAAATTCATATTGCATAGTAAAACGGTTTAGAGTTTTTCAGATGGCATCAGTGGGCATTGGCATGGACATGGGATTGCAGCTCCAGGTACACTAAGTATACACATCATTACACTTACAGAAGCACTACAAGGGTTTAGCACATGGGTCTCCAAACTGTGGCCCTCCAGCTGTTGCAAAACTACATTTCCCATCATACCTGAACAACAAAATCCAAAGTTTTAGCTGTCTAGGCATGATGGGAATTGTGGTTTTGCAACAGCTGGAGGGCCACAGTTTGGAGACCCTTGGTTTAGCAGTTAGGCATACAGTGCCCTACACTTTACATTAGCCCAGAGGTAAGTGAAAACAATATGCATCACCGTCCATACTCCTAGGTACATTCACAGAAAAACAAGATAAAATATAACTTTTATTATTCATGATACTACCCATATCATACACAAAATTACATGTTCAGGTGACTTGCAAATACTGTAAATAGGGTCTTTCCCAGATACAAAAAACAATACTGCATATAATGGGTTGCTGTTGGTAATAGACATAGTCATTTGAAATCATATCACCAATCTGCCCCTATTTGTGTACATTCATACAGGTTGAATTCTATTTAGCAGTGATGTAGCTACCATAGAGGCAGGGAAGGCGATTGCTATGGGGCCCGTGGAGGGAGGGGGCCCAGGGAAGATAAGAGCCTCCTGTGTCCTTTTGCTTAACCCCTTATTTACTCCAGTGTGTAAGTGACCCAGTGTACTGTAACATGCTGCAAAACAAAAAAGGGTTAATACAGAAGACAATTAGCTCTCTGCCTGACTACTCTGATAACCTCTGACCCCTGTTCTCTGAGTTCCTGCAGAGGTCAGGGGTTATCAGAGCTAATTGTCTTCTGTATTAACCCTTTTTTGTGTTGCAGCATATAAGAGAACACTGGGTCACTTAAATAAAGGGATAAGCAAATGGTAGTCTTCTCCTGCACCTATGTATACAACCATAGGATTCTGCCTCTGGCCACAAAATAATTTTTTTTTTGGCCACATCACCGAGTATATATACACACATATATACACACTAGTGTGTAGGGGAGGGAGGACCCCATACAGTTTTTTGCTATGGGCCCCATGAATCCTAGCTACGCCCCTGCTATTTACAGTAGTTGTCAAACTGACAGTGGATTTGGGCAAAACCACCCAAAACTAATTCTGGAAAACTTGCCATTTTTACTTTTCACTTTCTAAGTTCTTTTCAGTTGTCAGATAATAGAAGATGAAGGGGATAAGTTTATCATTATTATTCATATGGTTTTCTGTAAATACATCTATGACACACTTGAATCACTGATCACAAGATTAGGCCATCAAAGCGTAGTTCCACAGAAACCTCTTTAGGGTAGCTTCCTACTACTGGATCACAGAGGATTAAAAGCTGCAAATTTCGCAGTGAAATCCGATGTGATTCCCAGTACTGCCATTTTCTATGGGTTTACATACTCGCAGCAGATTTTTCATTCCGCTGCAAATATGTAAAGCCCCATCCAACCTAATCCACAGCTGCCCAGCTAATATGTTACCTGGTTGTGCTCCTGCTTACTTCTCAGTCTCCTGGTTCCCTGGTGTCCTGCTCAGCCAATCAGTGCTCTGCCCCACCATAGCCACTGATTGGCTGAGCGGGATATCAGGGGACGTATTAACCCGGCAGCGCTGAAGTTAAGTGGGAAGAGGCTTTAAATACTAACAGCAAAATGAAACATTTGTTGCGAGTATGTAAACCCATAGAAAATGACAGTACCAGGAATCGCAACGGATTTAGCTGCGGAATTTGCAGCTTATAATCCTCTGTGATCCGGTTTGCGTGAAACTACCCTTAATTGTATGAGTTTAACTACTATCAAATATTTAATTCTGCCGCCAAGGTTTATTTTAGTTTTTATTGTCTTTCTTATTACTTACAGAAACCTGTACACCCCAGGTGTCAAACCAGTGGCCTTCTAGCTAAAGCTTTATCTGTCCAGTAATTGAGGGGAATTGTAGTTTTTCAACAGCTGGAGGGCTATAGGTTTGACACCCTTGCTCTATACAGTACCAAAGGAGTTTGAGCAGTCTTAAGAGCCCTATTATATTTGGAAACACTTCAATATGGTCTTTTCACTTGTATCTATGACATCAGAAGGTTGATAGTTTTTTTTTGCGAGTTGATGCAGTCAAAGTGTTCAAGGCAGTTCAGCTCATGGATACAGCTATGGATATCAGGTGCAGATATGTGAATAATATAAATGAAAGGAAAACATTCCCAGCATCCTCAGTTAGGTGGCCCTAAGGGCAGGTAACTAAAAATGGCCCTGAAAGTAGTAAATAAATCAAGAGAGATATGTTACGCTTACTACATCAGTGCTATGTAAAATTATTCAATCACAGTCTCATGCTTCGAGGGCTAAAAACAGCCTCAGAACCAGTCCTCTAAATGACCCTTTAAGAAGTAGCAAAACATATTAAAATTATATTGAAGGAATATCATTGCTAATTACATTAGAAGCCTCAGTCTGTATCATGGTAACGAGCAGCAGAGGCGAGACGCATTCTTGTATCACAGCTAATATCGACGTATTGCCAAACTTGGCTGCTCATTTACTTTCCGTGCTGTCTGAAATGGTGCCAGCACAACAAGTTTGCCAGGACAAGCAGTGCTCCCCCTCCACCCTTCTTCCAATGGCCCTCCCACAGGACCTGAGCTGGCATGCAGATATGAAATGTAATGATAACAGAAACATCCTGCCGACAGTGCTGCTGAGGGGAGCAAGTGATTCCCATGTCAGACACTGAAACTGGATCCAACTGCACATTAATGAGGCCAATGATTAATTTTACTGCGGCAGCACTTTCTGAGACTCACTGGAAGTCAAGGGCATATTGTCACAGTGCCTGGTGTCCTGCTCTTACCCAATATAGCTCAAATGGCGTCAGTGTCTCACTTCCAAAAAGATGCACGAATAGTCGGCTGGATGGATGATTCAGTTTACGTCATGGTGAAATTATAAATGAGAGGCACAGGGACACGACAGAAGCCGCTTCTTGCCAAATCCAATGTGTAAGCTTGTCATGACACTGCTGTGCAATCTGTGACTCAACAATTGTATAGTATTATTGCTTATTTATATTCATTGTTACTTTATATGGTTTTATTACACATATGTATACATTTTCAAGGCTTTCTATGAATGTGTACATTTATGCATCTTTATATTTTACAAGTAAAATCTTTATTCAATCTACCAAGTCAGATATTTATTTCTTCTCTTTCTGATTTTCGCTTTTTGTAACATTGTTAATGCAAGAAATGTTTTTCCTTGAAGTAAATATTTGTATGACCTTGGTAATGTTTTCTTTTAAAATCCTCTAGCTACTGTACCTGTTGCACTAAGAGTATTATCAATATTAGTTCTGTGCCCTTTTCACCACACACATTTCTACTATTATTATTGTGTTGAATGTGCTGTTAGTATTTCCTTTTACATGTCTATCTATCTGTCCCAAAAGCACCGCAGCACTCTGCAAAGATAATCTTACGTAGTGTTGGAGCAGATTATCCATCTACACACACACACACACACACACACACACACACACACACTATATATTAGAGATGAGCAAACAATACTTCCTCTAAACTTGCAAAGTTCTGAATAAGTTTGGAAAGATGGTGACTGCACATCTCAGAAACAAACAAAAATTTTAGATTGGCTGAGCGGGAGAGTGACAGCTGGCTCAGCCAATCACTGGCTGACTGAGATGGACAGCTCCGTGGCCGGTAAATGGCTGAGTGGGCTGTCACTTCTGAGATACTAGAAAGGAAGGACACAAGGGGAGTGCAGACAGGTAAGTATAGATTAGCAAATTTTTTGAACTTTACTAAAATAGATAAAGGCACATAATCATTTGGTTTCATGCTGCGTTTACACGGAACGAATTTGCACGATAACGACCGAATTCGAATGATAATCGTACTTGTAAACGCAGCGAACGATCGAACGACAAGTGAGAAATCGTTCATTTTCACCTTTGAACATGTTCCTAAATCGTCGTTCGTCGTTTGCAAAAAATTTGCAGATCGTTCCTTTTAAACAGTCGTTCACCGATTTTACCTATGTGCGAGATAGGCTTAAGCGATCGCAAAACGATTGCAAAACAAATTTTCCGTACGATATATCGTTCCGTCTAAACGCTGATTGTTATAAAAGAAAAAAACGTTACTTCGAGATCCTTAATCGTACGATCGGGCAAATTATTGTTCCGTGTAAACGCAGCATCAGTGCGGTTCATTTAGTGGCGAAGTGAACTTTTGAAAAGTTCACTCATCTCATATATATATATATATATATATATATATATATATATATATATATATTTGTATTACCCATGATGCTGATTTTTGTCATGGGACCATCAGGTACATTTTCTTTAAGCTTTGCATATGAATAGAACAGTGCAGGAGTGGGGAAGCCGGTGCTGCAGTCCTTTTTCTGAACTGTGCATGGTTCCCGCACACAGCGCCGCCCCCAGTGGGAGGAAACGCTTCTCCCCGCCAGCACCATTCTATTCATATGCAACACTTTTCCCTGGTGGTATATTAAGGAGGTATGCCAAAGGCTCAGGACTACAGTTCACTCTATGCCTAGTGACCCAACATGAAGAAATTGCTGTGCTAGCTATTCAACCATTTAAATGCCACTGTCATGCCTTACAGCATGTCATAGTGGTATCTCCCATGTATGCCTGACTCAGATATAGATACAGTCAGAATATGGCAGACTATACAAATACAGCATCAATCTACTGGATTAATGCAGTACCTATGTACTAAATTGATCTATATGAGCAACTGAGTGATTACTTATCACCTTGGGGGGAAGTAAATCATCCCATAAAAGCAATAAATAAATAAATAAATAAATAAATAAATAAAAATCACCCCCTTTTACTATTTTACAAATTAAAGAAATCAATAAAACAAAATATGCATTAAAAGTTTTTGTAAATATTTTTTTACATGAAAATATGATAAATATGGTACATTTGATACTGGAATAAGGGATGCTACTTTTATCTTTAATTGATTTTAATGAAGTGTTTTTCAGCTGCCCATTTACATATGGAATACTTAAAGAGAGGTAGGTCCTATCTAAGGGCAGCATAAACTAGTGACTGAATAGCTGAATAGAATGGTGTATCACTTACATTGTTCTGTGATTTGGAGAAATCCTCATGAATAACATAGATAATAAGTAGTCCTGTCCATTATGTGCATGAGCTCAGTAGTCCTGTATATTCATGAGCACCAGAAAACTCCACCCACCAGCTGCTGATTTAAAGTGATCCATGCTGTGTATAGGCTATTAACTGTCGATCAGCAGCAATTTAAAGGCATACCACAGGGAAAAGGGCTGTGGGAGTAGTGCAGCAAGAAACCCATTCTCCTGCATATTAGAAGAACAGCCAAACAAAACGATGTAAATATTACATTGTTCTGTTCAGTATTTCTATACTTGGTCTATGTTGCCCTCAATTAAGGCAGTATAAACCTAGTGAAAGAGTCCCTTTTAAGTGGCATGTATACTTGTATCTTTCTGAATTCTAGTGTACTATTATCAATTACATAGTATAGTCTGATTATAAACTGCCTAAAACATATTTTCCCTGGAGGATATGAGGAGATTTTGTGTTTTGATTAGGGTCATAAACAATAGTGATGTCTAGTGCTCCAATGTCATGGAAGAGCAAATTCTATATATAAAGCGAACTTGTTCTCTAATGATAAATCCTGAATCTCTTTATAGTATGGAAATGTCACATAAAAGAACTTTAATTGACATTTTAATCTAAAATCACCTAAAATCCTACAGGAAATAAAGTGCCAGAAAAGAAAGGGTATTCTGTAGCTGAAGGAATGCCATGCTAATATGCCAAAGTAACTAAGGATCAGTACAGCTGACATAAAGTTAGACCATTAATACAGAAATCCATAGATAAACTTTTAAGGTAAGCTCCTCAGAGGTTTAGTTCAGCTTTCACCTTAAAGGGAGAGTATTATCAGAAATTCAAATTTTATTTAATACTATACCATTAACCAATGATTGGGTTTAGTTTTATAGATTTTCATTTAATAGTAACCTAAGAAGCTTTTTTAACCCCTTAATGCCCCCATGACATATCTGTATGTCAAGATGCTGTTCAAGGTGTATCGAGCATCTCCATATTTCCTGAAAGTGGAATCTAAACAGTGCTAATGCACATTGCTGGTGGTATAGGAGCTGGATTGGCTGACTGGGAACCAATTGCTTGTGCCCAAGTCTGTACTAGGCTTTCATGCCTGCCAACTGTGATTTGCTTCTACAGCATGCCATAGGACAAGCAGATCTTAGATGAAATACTATAGTAGGATTTGTATAAGCAAAGCTCATACAAGTTCCCTAGTGGGACTAAACATTGTAGGTAAACAATGAATATATTAAAATGTTTTTAAAAATATATTTTAAAAATCTCCCTCCATAATAAAAAGTCTAATTACCCCATGTTTTCCAAATTATTCAAATTATTATAAAACAACAACTACAACAACATGGTTACCGTATGCAGAATCATCTGAATTATTAAAATATAATGTCAAAAATATATGAAGACTATGAAGCTGATGGGATGATGTTCTGATGGGATTTGAACAATAAAAGAAGTTACTACTTGGTGAGTACTGCAAACTTTTTTTCTTCATATCTATTTAATGCAGACAGAATATAGGTTGTATGACATGAAAAATAACATAAACAGTAAAAAAAAAATACTAATTACCAGGATTGTAATTTTTTGGTAACATCCCATAAAAAATAATTAAAAAACACACCAAAAAGTCCATTCACAAATAAAGATAAAAATTAAAGAAAAAAATTGCGAAGTATAATTGGCCCTGCAAAAAATATCTATACATTAAAGGCAAGATCCTCCTTGCCTTTAATCTATAGCACTTTTTTGCAGGGCCAATTGCAACAATGAAATTTGGCCTTGTAGGGTTTAAATAAGATATAACTATGTTTATAAATATGATAAACACAAAAGGAGAGATTTATCCAGTCTTGTGCAGAGAAATGGTGCCCAAAGCAACTTATGAGGCCTATTTAAAAATTAAAGCCGGAAACTGGTTTAAACTGCCCAAAGCAAACAATCACAGCTCAGCTTTATATATATATATATATATATATATATATATATATATATATATATATACACACACAAAAAAGGGGTCCGTGGAGCCTCAGTTGCAAGTCAGCCAACAGAGCAAGGACCTGAGGGGCTACGTATCAGGGTGGTTTGGTGCTCTCCCCACTAGGAGGCATCCCTTGGCAACAGGCTTTCTTCTCTGGAGAGAGGGATATCTGGCTATTACTGTGTTTTGGGACTCGCAACTGAGGCTCCACAGGCTTTTTTTTGCATATTCAAATTTTGTAGGGGGCAATCAGTGGAGACTCTTAAATGAGTATTCCATTGTTTTTTTTCACTGTTCTCCTTGAGTTGAGTGATTGCTGTGTTTTGTTGGTCAATTTTTCTTTGCCCCTGATAGCCAGAATCATGCTCTACATTGACGAGGGGCAAATATCCTGAAACAGCTGTCTGTGGATGGATGCCTAGCCTTTGTAACCCTCGCAACAGAGTTAGACTTTGAATTATAGGGGCCACCCTGGTGTTTCCCTGTTTGGGTCCCAATGTTCGCAACAGAGCGAGGACCTGAGGGACTTTGTATCAGGGTAGTTGGGTGTTCTCCCCACTAGGAGGCACCCCTTGGCAGCAGGCTTCCTTTTCTAGAGTGAGGGATATCTGGCTATTCCCGTGTTTTGAGACTCGCAACTGAGGCTCCACGGACCCCTTTTTTGCATATTTAAATTTTGTAGGGGACAATCAGTGGAGACTCTTAAATGAGTACTCCACTGTTTTTTTTTTCACTGTTCTCCTTGAGTTCAGTGATTGGTGTGTGTGTATATATATATATATATATATATATATATATATATACACCAGTGCTTAAGCTTTACATACATAACAAAGGAACAGAACCTGTACAGTTTTATTTGAAGTAGGTGTCAAAAGTCTATTTTAGGAGCACGTCTCCATGTGACATTTATGAAAGTAGTTCCGCAGGATTGAAGCTCGTATTGATGTGTGACTGCTAAATTGCTGAACTGATTAGACATAGCCTTTTTTTCTTTACATCCATTTTTAATGATTCCCTTTGGTTTTTTTGAGGCCTCCAGTGAAGGCAATGAAGCATTAAAACATACATTTAACCTATATTTAGGATTACCGGCGATACTGATCTTTGACCTTGTTGTAACCTTATAGATAAATGCCTTAGAAAGCGAAAGGAGAGGAGATAGTCCTCGGATTTACTAACAGAGATATGAAGACTTCAGCACACCAGTCTTCAGTTCAAAAGATCACAGGGGATCTCTGAAGCCAGCCTCTCTAATTAACAGGGAAAAATGGCATTTCCTTCTCATTATACCTGGACCAAAGAAAGAAAGTCAAGTTACTAATCTTCTAAGAACATGTATAAGTAACAGAGATTCTCCATTAGACTCTAATAGCACTTGAAGTGCTTATATCCTGCCTGTTGTCAGAACAATTGTCCATTTCTTGAACTGACCGAATGCTTTGTGGCGTATATCAGGCACACTGCACTTGTGGATAATGCCTCTGTTCTTCACATTATAATTAGTCGTGTTCAGAGCTGCAAGATCATACAGAGTGGTGTACATCAGCCATGCCTTCTATCCTGCATAGCGGACAATGGTAAAAATGCAACAACCACTGACATCCAGAATTGTATTAGCAAAAATAGTAACACATTCTGCTATATGGTATTATAATGTCAGATTTTAATATAAATTTGAGATATTCAGCAGAACTGTTCAGACAATGGGGGGACAACGCTGTGGCCAGTGATTGGCTGAGCAGGCTGTCACTGCAAAGACCGGCTCAGAAGTTCCAGCCGTGGCTAAGGGAAGCAGGGAGAAGATAGAAGAACACTGGGGAGCATAGACAGGTATGTATAAAGCTTATTTTTTTTTAAAGAGTCATCAGCCATCAGCCACGCATTGCCATTACACATAGCAATATGTGGTTGAAAGACCGTGAACAGCCGATGATCATTTCCTCAGCTGATTGTTGTCTTTACTACCCGGAGCGATAATCTGCCAAATTGGCCTAATTGGCAGATTATCACTTCGTGTCACAGGGCCTTTGGACTCTCTAGTCTAAGTTTTTATATTGTCTAAAAATGTGACAGTTTTGGTAAATAAAGGCATTGTCGCGCTCCTGTGGCCGACTCCCCAAAAATGTATACCTTGGTTAAAGGGGTACTCTGGCCATGTTAAACTTTTTATGTCGCTGCCCAACACAGTAAATATGGTTTTCTTAACTCACCGCGTAACAGAATATTGTGGTGTATTGGAATTCCACATTGAACACTCTGGTTCCCACTTCCAAGATGGCAGTGACAGCCCCCTCAGCCAGACACTGACTGAAGCTGCTGTCACTTCTGAGATGAGTCCACCTCGGAAGTGGCAGCCGGAGTGTTCAGTGGGGGTCCCCAAAACACCACAGGAGGGCCTCGGGGGAGTGGGATGAGGTAAGAACAGCATGTTTATCATGTTCATGGCCGGAATACCCCTTTAAATTATTAATTCAGAAGTGGGCCTAATTCTGGCCCATATATTGCGTATAGTGTAATGTGTTTGTCTTCTCTTGGCTTCATATGCATCATCAATGCTTCACTTTTTTTAATTAATGCAATCCAATTACTATGGCCTTGTAGAAAATAAATTCCTTTACATTATAGGGTAAGACTCTAGTGGCCGTTATGCATGCCGCCCTAGACTGTTTCCATGAAAACAGCCCTTTCCATAATTATTCCTGAAATGGAAATTATGATGACATCCCACGTGTGATAAGTGATCTTATCATGACTTAAGTGTAAAACACGACAGCATATGTGGACAGTCTGCTGTATTAATGGCTAAGTGTTTCATGGTATTTTCCTTTAATTGGTCCCAGGGTTGATCTAGCTTATAGAGCCCTGTGTGTAGCTTTTAATTAACAACTCGCCTAAAGAACCCCTCGAATAGACTGCAGTATGATATGTGGATGTGTGTTAAGAAATGTAGAACAAAACAATACATAATCACTTTGACCTTGAACTCAGACATATACTGAAATCAACCGATTTTACACTTTAAGCCTCTTAACATGCATGAGGATTACAGGCAAACTGCATACAATGTTTTGTCTGGATGTATAAGGAATACCCGAGTATGGAAATTCATATACAATACAAGCTTGATTTAATACATTCACTGTAATTTATCTTTCCTAGCTCGTTGATTTGACGGCACAGACAATGAACTGAGTTATTTAGATAATGAGATTACTGGCAATACACTTTCCTGGTAATGTAGAACACTACATGGCCGTATATAAAAATTGCTATTAATAAGAGCGGGAGAAACAGAGAGGAGCTCCGGTATTACAAATAAATAAACAATTAAAAAATATATAATAATAATAATTATTATTATTTATATATTTTTATATATATATATATATATATATATAAATAATTTTTTTAAAATTAAAATAAAAAAATATATATACAGTGTGTATATATATATATATATATATATATATATATATATATATATATACCAAAATATCGATGTAGGTCCGCGGAAACCACGCCAATCGGATGCACAGTCCTCTAGGGGTTCGGCTCCCAACCCCAATTTTACACAAACGAACAGAAGGTGGAGGACAGCATCATCTTCAATCAAGTGTTAAATATTTATTGTGCCAATTCGCATAGTACAGTGCAACTTTTCAGCTCATATAACCTGAGCCTTTTTCAAGCATGCTTGAAAAAGGCTCAGGTTATATGAGCTGAAACGTTGCATTGTACTATGCGAATTGGCACAATAAATATTTAACACTTGATTGAAGATGATGCTGTCCTCCACCTTCTGTTCGTATATATATATATATATATATATATATATATATAATGGACGCAGCACTCCAGAAAGCGTGTGTGGTTGGTGCCAGCAGCGTATACCCTTGAGGACCGTGGGCACTCCAATGTAGCTCGTGTTCAAATGGTGACGTTTATTTCTTCCACAAAGTGCATTAGCAACGTTTCAGCTCAATCCATATGAGCCTTTCTCAAGCTATATATATTGTATGGCCGGGTTCATGCAGCTTATAACACCGTGTTAGTGAAGATTATTCCGGTCAGTACTGCCGTACCGGCCAGATGTTCTTCATTTCCATTTAATTCGTATGCTAATGCAGGTGCATCGGGTACACCGCACTCTCCATTGTGTGAACTGACATGTCTGTACCGCGGCTATTCAATGAATGACATAGTTTTTTGTACGGCCGTTTGGAATACTGGCTGGAGCGTTAACTATGTGTATACGTTCCGGCCGGGATTCTATTCATTCAAATACAACATATGTTTTGCATACATCACGGCCGTTGTGGCAAATTGCAATAACGGCCATGATTTAAGCAAAACATATGTTGTGTGAATATGGCCTGTATATATATATATATATATATATATATATATATAGTCATCCCTATTATACAAACATTTAAATTAGTCTGACTGACATGTAAACCCAGTAGGGCTTGTGAGCTATGAAATTATTACTCAACATTTCTTAGTAAGAGATGCTTACAGTACAAACATTGGTTATACTGTATTAGAATGGAAGGAACACAGAGATTTCCTATGTAGCAAAACAATCTGGGAAGTGTGCGATCAGCTCTGTCAACAAACTTTTCTTCAACAGAAGAGAAGCATTGCGCTATCTCCAGTTTGTTATTGCTGAAATGCAGAGATGATAAGACTCTTCAAAGAACAAAGAAAGATTTCATATACCCTTGTCTTCTTAAAGTTTTCTAATGTCAGGGATTTTGGACAAACTCCATTTCACTTTCATGTTCTGTTTGTTTTCTTTCTGAAAAATTCAAACAATTTATTTCTCAAGACCAGTGTGCAAGAAAGTATAACTAGTAATCTTTTTTTTCCTAAGATGCCATGTAGTTAGAGGACATATCGCTGCAAAATGTTTATTCAAATGGAATCAAAGTGGAAAATTCAGAGGATTTAGATTTGGTAAAAACCTGAAATGAATTGATACTGAATCTGTGCTCTTTCTAGAAGGAAGTTCTGCTGAGTGGCTGACAGCTAGATTTGTATTCATGGTACACAACCAGTGCATGAGACCACCCACTGGACCCCTAAACCTATAATGAGCATAGATTTAGAACACAAAACATTTGTACTGAATGTTTTCCCAAAAGCCAACACTTTGCTCAGCGCCTTCTGTCGTATAATATGCTGACTTACTATACATTAATATGTTAAAAGGACTAACAAAATATTGTAGGCAAACTGTATTTGACACATAGAAACATAGAAGATTGTCTGCAAAAAAAGACCACTTGGTCCACCTAGTCTCCTCTTTAAGTATTTCCCAACTTATTATCTTAGGATAGATATATGTTTATCCCAGGCAGGTTTACATTCAGTTATTGTATATTTACCAACCACATCTGCTTAAAAATTTGTATTTCCTCACGTTGCTTCTGATCTAGCCTCTGACCGTGTCCCCTTGTTCTTGAGTTCAGTTTTTTTTTTCTTCTAAAAAAACATGTATACATTTTTAAAATTTTTATTTATACATAAATTTATTTGGAGGGTTGACAAGGGGTTGACACATGTAAACTATAGTGTTGCACAAGCACAAAAATGTTTAAGTGCTTGTTACTCGATTCGTGTATTTTTCAATGCTCGAGTATTAGACTCCAGTAACTAATCCCATTGAAATCAATAGGAGGCTTGAGCATTTAACCAGGTGCCCCCTGTTCGGCAAAATAGAGGGTACCTGGTCAACCTATTTCATCTTTTTCTATTTGATTTTTTTGTATATTTCGTCCCATGATGGTATGTTTAAATTAAATATACAAAACTGAATAATTGGAACGGAAAAAGAAAAAAATACAACAGGTTTCTGCAAGACATATTAGCACTCTGGCGGTATGCTGAATGTGAACACCGAACACAGTCTTACAGTGTTTTCCTCTTGGTCGCATTATTTGTTTATAAGAATACACCCTTAGGCTATGTTTACACAACGTATATTTTCTATTAACCCCTTAAGGACAGAGCCAATTTCGATTTTTGTGTTTTCGGTTTTTCCTCCTTGTGCTTAAAAGGCCATAGCACTTGAATTTTTCCACCTAGAGACCCACATGAGCCCTTATTTTTTGCGTCACTAAGTGTACTTTGCAATGACAGGCTGAATTTTTGCATAAAGTACACTGCGAAACCAGAAAAAAATTCAAAGTGTGGTGAAATTGAAAAAGAAAAACGCATTTTGTTTATTTGGGGGAAATGTGTTTTTACGCCATTCGCCCTGGGGTAAAACTGACTTGTTATACATGTTCCTCAAGTCGTTACGATTAAAACGATATGTAACATGTATAACTTATATTGTATCTGATGGCCTGTAAAAAATTTAAACCATTGTCAACAAATATACGTCACTTAAAACCGCTCCATTCCCAGGCTTATAGCGCTTTTACCCTTTAGTCTATGGGGCTGTGTGAGGTGTCATTTTTTGCACCATGATATGTTCTTTCTATTGGTACCTTGATTGCGCATATACGACTTTTTGATCGCTTTTTATTACAATTTTTCTGGATTTGATGCGACCAAAAATGCGCAATTTTGCACTTTGCACTTTTTTGCGCTGACGCCGTTTACCGTGTGAGATCAGGAATGTGATTAATTAATAGTTCGGGCGATTACGCACGCGACGATAGCAAACATGTTTATTTATCTATTTATTTACTTTTATTTATAACCTGGGAAAAGGGGGGTGATTCAGACTTTTATTAGGGGAGGGAGCTTTTTACTAATAATGACACTTTTTTTTTTACTTTTACACTTATACTAGAAGCCCCCCTGTGGGACTTCTAGTATAAGTGCTTTGATCTCTCATTGAGATCTCTGCAGCATAGATATGCTGCAGAGATCCATGAGATAGGCACTCGTTTACTTCCGGCTGCTGCAGCCGGAAACAAACGAGTGCCAAGGCGGGGACGGCGCCATCTTGGAGCGGTCCCCGGCCGGCTTCAGTTACGGAGATCGCTCCTCCGGGATAACATCCCGGAGGAGCGATCTCCCCACGAGACACCAGGGATGACGCTGCGTCCGGTAATTGGATGCAGCTGTCATGTTTGACAGCTGCATCTGATTACTGTATTAGCGGGCACAGCGATCGGACCGTGCCCGCTAATACCCACGGTCCCGGGCTACAAGTGGCACCTGGGACCGCCGCGGTTCAAAGCGGGGTCGCCGCGCGGCCCCGCTCTGAACTCCCTTACCGGCCCGATGTCGTTAAGGGGTTAATCACAGTTGTTGTTGCAAATTGCAAAACCGTCCGTGATTAATAGAAAATGTACTGTACATTGCATTGAAGTCACAGGAATCCTGGCTGGAGTGTATACACGTAAAGGGAGATTTATGAAAAGGTGTAAATATACACCTGGTGTAAACTGCCCACAGCAACCAATCACAGCTCCTCTTATATTTTACCAGAGCTGAAAGCTGATCTCTGTTTGGTTGCTGTGGGCAGTTTACACCAGGTGTATATTTACGGGGTTGGTGGCCACTGACTGGCACAGTGTGGACTTAGTGTAGGGACCCATGTGTATCAGATACCGGCACGAGGTACATGGGGCAGTGTGGCTTGATCAATTCATACACAAAATTCTGATGTGTTTTTTATTTAGCCTAGGGGCACTAGTATCAGCCATAGGTGTGAGGTGCAGCACTATTTTTCTTCCCTGAACCGCATTTTGTATATTTACACCCCTTCATAAATCTCCCCCATGGTATTTACTCCAGCTGGGATTCTTAGTGGACGCAGGAAAAACTGACATGTCAGTTTTTTGCGGACGCTATTCATTGAATAGTGGCCACAGAACTGTCAGTTCACACAATGGAAGGTGCAGCTCTGGCTTTATGGTTCCTCTCCCCATTGCAGCATGCCATAGGCTCAATCTCCCCATCAGAAAGCTTCCCTCTTCCTGCCTCCGGAACGTAGACAAATGCTTTTATTCTCCAGTGAAAAGTGAAAGTCTTCTGAAGGTTGCAACACCTCTTCCGATCCCATCCCTGATCCTGCTTGGAGCTCTGCTTGTACAGTAGTTGACTGTTAATCAAACAGGTTCAGGTACGGCCAGGATAGTTAGGAGGTATTTAAACTTGCAGCACATGAGGAGCTTGGGAAATCTTCTCTGACACCTTTCATTTAAAAATAATAAAAACATTTTCCTGCA
This sequence comes from Dendropsophus ebraccatus, assembly GCF_027789765.1. Classification (NCBI taxonomy): domain Eukaryota; kingdom Metazoa; phylum Chordata; class Amphibia; order Anura; family Hylidae; genus Dendropsophus; species Dendropsophus ebraccatus. The sequence goes on along the minus strand of NC_091454.1, from coordinate 177,951,272 downwards.
AGCACAGAAGATTTATGAAAGGTACTATGTGTCTCCTTGACCTAACAGCCATCTAACAGATTCACTGTAAGGGTACTTTCACTGCTTAACTCACAGTGTGAAATCTGCTGCAATACTGTTTACTATTAAAGTCTATGGCAGTCCATTCTCGCAGTGGATTTTCATTCCATTTTGAGAATATTGTGCCATAGCGGTGCTAGCCAATTAACAGTTTACTTTCCCTCATGAAAAGTGCAATGCAGAGTGCCCAAATGGCCACAGAATGACCTCTTTAATAGTCATCAGTGCCAACCATTACTATTGGAAATAGTGTACCTTTTATACCTCCCATTTAGTAGTGTTAGTATCCCTTCTCGGTCAGATCCAAATTTTAGTTAAAATCCAGTTAATCCAAAGTGGGCCCTTTAAAGGGTTTATGCCAAGTTGCCAACTTATCCTTTATCTATAGAAATATCTAGTCAGTGGGGGTATTACCACTGGCACCCCAACTAATCCCTTGAAGAGATGATGAAACAGTGCTAATGTTCAGGTTCATACAAACTCGAACCATCGGTATTTGACTCCCGCAGTCTTCCCGTTCCGTGGGGAAGGTGGAGACAGCCCGAGTCCCACCTGGAAAACAGGAATACAGACTTGGGCTGTCTCCACCTTCCCCATGAAACGGTAAGACTGAGGGAGTCAAATACCGATGGTTCGAGTTTGTACGAACCTGAACATGAACGCTTTCCCTTGGCCACCCAGTTTATTGAGAGTGTACTTGTGTATTTGCGTAAGTCCTAGTGAATGAAATAATGTTGATCACGTTTTCTGCTGTTACTTTGGACCTGGCCATGAGCTATTTTGGCTACTTTACCAACGCGTTTTTCTATAAAAAGAACAAAATATAACATTATCTGTGATAAAATGGCCTTCTTTTTCATTATCTGCAGTCTATTGTCATGGAGAAGATTGCTCTTATTATCCAAAGATATTCTAGATTAGGTGATATAGTCAAATAGTTTCAATGAAAGATTAAACTATGGACCGAATAGTAATAATTAAGAACACTGGTTCTACCACGTCACATTTCTGCGGCAGATCAAATCTTTAACCAAATCCGGCAAGTGGCTTGTCAGACAGGTGGTAAGTGAGCTTTTGTATATTTATTCATTTCCCTTTAACTAAGAAGGAGAGAACTGAAAACAATATCAGACAGAGTGACAAAAACATCAGAATAATCCAGGAGAGGCTAAAAGATCAAGGTGAAAGCTAAAATAGACACAAGCACCTTTTCTATGTAATAGTATCATGCCGTGTTACTTAAATCTATTTAATCTCTGCATATAAAATCTTGTCAAGGGAGGGGGCTTAGTCACCCCCCCCCCCCCCCCATATTGCCAGGTCCCATCTGTACCGCTCTTTTCATGAATATGCATGAAATCAGATATGACAGTGCCCTGTGCCATTAATAATCCTGTCATCTGACTTATGCAGCAGAAAGCTGCAGCCCGTGGCTTCAAGTAGCAGAGGCAGCCTGAAGGGAAAAAAAAGGCCATGCTTCTTTTTATTGGGATTAAGTGTCTGCAAATTTTGGCAGGGGGTTCGAGGAGAAATGGGGGGAGGGAAAGGGAACTAGAGAGTCAGAAACATACAAGAGGAAAAAGAGAGGAGAAAAGTTTCTCATGAATGGTAGGACTTGTTAGCAGCCTAAAGCAGTGGGTGTAATGGTATGTGAACTGACCTTGGTTATAGTCACTGTGGGTAGCCCTAGTGTTTTTTTGTAAAAGAAGCAATTGCTGCAGAGGTTTAGATTTCAGCCGTTCCAGTCATCAATCATCTCAGCCTTTTCTCTTCTTTGACAGCACAGTACATGGCCTGACATTTGACACTCAGGACTTCAGGAGGGGATACGCACAGGCACTAGCTGGGCCCAAGGGTTGCTTCAAAAAGTGACAGCTTTAAGAGAAGCAACCAAATAACAAAAAATATATATAAATAATACAATAATAATAATAACAAAGGCACATCGAGTGTATCTAAACAGTCCGACTGCTCTGTCAAAACATGCAGATACATTCCTATGAATATGTATTTAATTCCTATGTAAAAAGGGGAACATTAATGTATATTTAATACACATGAGGTAGCATTGCTTATGTGAATTTATGTCTCATGTTATTCCAAGGAGAGAGAATAAATTTATACATGTCTCCTGCTATTATTAGATGACCCCGGCAACCTTCACCTCTCCCTTAATGCACAGAACACAATAAAATATGGTCAGAATCTGGTATGTTGCACGGTTTTATAAGTGACTCATTGAGGCTACATAGATTGCAGAGTCCTCAAGGCTGCTGGATTAGATATCAGAATAAATAAAATAACAGTATTTTAGTAGAGAAAGGGAAACAGTGCTGTGTAGCAGGGAATTTAACCTGTGCCAATTTTCATCAGCGTAAAGAATTTATTATTTAGAATTGGACATTTATGAATCTTTAATTTTTACTTTAGGGAAAGGTATATGCAAAAAAATTGTCATATCCATGTTACTTTGGCAAGTGAGTCCTGGGGGTTATACAACACCCCTTTGGTATGCTCTGTGTATACCACTGAGAATAACATATATATATATATATATATATATATATATATATATATATATATATATATATATCTATCGCTGTTTACTGTTTTCCTATCCACCAGTGCGTTGGGTGAAATGATACAAGCCTTAAGGTTCACTTTTATATATATATAAGACTTTGACTTGCAGGGGCCACCCTGGTGTTTCCTTATTTAGGTCCCAAAGCTCGCAACAGAGTGAGGACCTGAGGGACTATGTATCAGGGTGGTTTGGTGCTCTCGTAACTGACTCGTAACTGAGGCTCCACGGACCCCTTTGCTTGCATATATATATATATATATATATATATATATATATATATATTGGTCCAAATTAGGTGGACAGTATGTGTAATAGGGTTATGAACGGGGGAGATTTATGAAACATGGTGTAAAGTGAAACTGGCTCAGTTGCCCCTAGCAACCAATCAGATTCCACCTTTCATTTTCCAAAGAGTCTGTGAGGAATGAAAAGTGGAATCTGATTGGTTGCTAGGGGCAACTGAGCTAGTTTCACTTTACATCATGTTTTATAAATCTCCCCCCAACTTTTGGACCACCCTGAGAAAATATATATATATATATATATATATATATATATATACAGTGGTACCTTGGTTTAAGAGTAACTTGGTTTAAGAGCGTTTTGCAAGAAGAGCTCACAGTTTTTCAAAATTGTGACTTGGTTTAAGAGCATTGCTTTGGTTTAAGAGCTCCCTGTACTGGGTGGGAGGGGGAGTGGAGGAGGGGCATGGTCTGTATAGCGGGGTCTGCAGCACAGTACTCTGACCCAGGAAGTCTCTCTCACCTTCCAATTTATAGCAGATCCACTTCAGGCTGGGGCTTGCATCAGGGGACAGGACTGTGGGGGTAATCTCTTTATAGCTTTAACCCCTCTCTCCACGGACAGAGAGTGCTGCTATACTGTGCCCACATATGCCCTGCTCACTCCTTCATGCTCCTTGCAGTCTCTATCAGTCCTTGTGTTTCCCATCCTCTCCATTCCTGCTATAATGTGCTTGGACTCACACTCAGCTATACACACTGCTGCTATAATGTGCTTGCACTCACACTCAGCTATACACACTGCTGCTATAATGATTATAAAATGATTTTTGGGGTGTGGAACCAATTGTCTACATTTCAATGATTTCTTATGGGAAAATTTGCTTTGGTATAAGAGTGGATTTGGATTACAAGCACGGTCCCGGAACGAATTATGCTCGTAAACCAAGGCACCACTGTATATATATATATTGTCCCTGGTGCCCCGGCTTCAAATCTATCAAGGACATCAATCAATATGGAATGTGTATGTAAAGGGTCCCATATATCCCCAATAGCTGTCTGACAAAACTTCATTTATCTGACAGCTATCTCTACTGCTCAATCCATCAATAAAAAGTTTGGCCCAGCTGAGCATTACGACCTTATGAATGAGGAGAGAGGCAGCAAGCCACTGCCCGACTCCTCTGCTGGAAGTTTATCTCCCCCAGAACAAAAGGTTCAGGCAGGTAAAATCCAACATGCCCAATCATTCCCTCCCCTGATATCATCTGTCAGTATAGTTCAAATAGAGTAGAGCTCAAATACACATTAGACTGTCAGCTGCTCCCAGCAAATAGCAGGTTTGGTCAACTAATGTGTACGGGGGTCTTAACTCTGATTTTCTACCTCAATATATAAAAAGCATACTATTCTGGAGTTTATAATGTAAATGATGATAATCCATGGACAGGGCTTCAGAATATGCCAGCACTATGTAAGATAAATAAAAATATAATATAATATACTGTGTATCGAAAAATACTGTTTGGAGCAAGTTTTGTAAGACATGAATGTTTAAAGAGATTGCTTTACCACAAAAACAATAAATCATTTCTCATGCTGATGAATATCATACTCAACCTGACCAAAAAGAATTGAAGGCATCAGTATTCTTTTATTACTAGATATAGTAATCCAGCATTTTTCATTTAATGTATACTTTCATCTGAATGAAGCTGGTGATTATGCAAAACTCTTAATATTTTTTGAAGCATAGGTTCCACAATGATGCACCTGTACCTATAGTTTGGACCTCCCATATATAGAGTATATTACTATCCATTTGGGAGCCACATAGTAATAATAAACAGCCATGGTATGTTACCTCTCAACAAAAATTAGTAGTGAACAAGTCCACTACAGTTCCATGGACACCCAGAAGATCAAAGCAGAGGAAAATCCCATCTTAAAGGGGTTATCCAGCGCTACAAAAACATGGCCACTTTCCCCCTACTGTTGTCTCCAGTTTGGGTGGGGTTTTGAAACTCGGTCCCATTGAAGTAAATGGAGCTTAATTGCAAACCACACCTGAACTGGAGACAACAGTAGGGGGAAAAGTGGCCATGTTTTTGTTGCGCTGGATAACCCTTTAAATTGCGGTGTAAAAATTGCACTTATAGAAGTAAACTCATCTCCTCCAGGACGCAGGATGATTCTCATTGACAGTAGGCTGGATTTTAGGGTTTAGGGTTTGTGTTTCTCCTCTAAAGCTCTTTATAAATATAAAAAATAAATAAATGAATAAATAAATAATAATGAGGACAATAGTTCATGATGACAGTGTCACATACTTATAAATGTCAATATGCTGTCATGTATTGTCCTTCTGTTATGAAGTTGAGGGCTTATCCCTACTAAATATTATTTAAAAAGTCCGGGCTTTAACATTTTTTTTTTAAAAAGCCAGGGGACTGGGAACCGGAGCAGAGGACCCCAGAGCTGGAGCCAGGGAGGTAGGTGCATGTTGTTATGTTCAGCCACCTCCTCCCCGACTCTTTTTTTCTAATATGATTCTATTTTCTGATTGCATAAATATAGTTTACATTGTTAGGCTAAGTTCACAAGGCATTTAACGGCGTCCGTTGCTATGTTAAACAGCCGGCCGCCGGGCTGCACTGAGTCCGCTACTGTGGTACCGATATCTCTGTATGGGCTGCAGGAACGTTCCTTTTTTTTTACTATTGATTTGCGGCACCATCGGGTGTGCCCGCAAATCAATTAGCCATTCACTTCAATGTAATGTGCGGCCTGCACATTACATTGTGGGAACTGAACAGCGTTCGGAAATAATTGGCTGGTACATTATTCTAACTGCCGTTCTAAAGAATGGACCGTAGGCACAATAGGAACTTTGCCATTTAAATGAATAAGAAAGGCTTCTGGGCATGCTCAGTGACCTTTATAGAGGTCATTTTATAGGGATGGGCTACTGAGTTGTGAGCAACAGTAAGTGAGCTATTGTAAGTACCTCTATTATCTATATACTGTTTGGACATTATCTGTACAATTTTAATATAAATAGTAAAATGGAAAATTAGAGAAAAAAAATCTTAAAAATATGTTTAATATAAAAACATGGTTAAACAATTGGTCACTTTCTGATGAGACATTCCTTTTAAGGCTTTGTTCACACATTGTAAAATGAAAGAAAAATATGTTTGTAATTCTGAGGCCAAATACAGCCATTTTTTAAATACATAAAAAAACACTGCCGTTAGTTGATAAGGACAGCCGTAAATAATGATCCTGATAATTTTTTATGACTTGTGAACAAAGTCTAATAATTAGTTCTATTTAAGTCAATGGGTAATCGTCTATCAGCGCACACACCATATAGAATAACGTGTTTAATTGATTACGACCACCCAAATAATGAACATGCTAACTATTTACCACCTGCTTTTGCAAAATTTAATTTTCACTCAAAATTGAGACATAGATATGGATATTTTTATTTTTTCAAAAATGACATTTAAATAAATAAATAAATAATGGCAAATCAATTGACTGTGTATAAAGAGAAGTATTTATAGTATTCCCTTTAGTTTGCTTTGCAGGCAAAAAAACTGAAATGTAACATTACCAGCAGAATGGCCTTAGTAATACATGGCCTAGGAATTCAATTCTGTGCTGTTTAATAAAGGAAAACCCAGTACAAGATAAAAACATAGGCTGCAGAAAAACAAGATATTGCTCAGTTTTTAATCTTTTCAACTCCAGGCAGTGTAAAGCAAATAGGTCAACCAGCCAAGCTAGTTTTTATTTCTGTACACTCTCACTTACAAAGAACACCAGTAACTTATACACAATCTACAGAGGTCAGCCATGCGCTTGGGTCCAAAAGCGCAGAGTGCACAAAAGAACATTGCAATAAAACTACTGAATATGTTACAGTTGTACATTTTACAGAGTTTGAGAACTTTAGCACCAATGTAAAAGCAAATCAAGCCAGGCACTCTGATCCCACTATTTCCCTCACGGATCCAGGCTTGCTGGTGGACTAGTAAAATGCTGACCTTATGATATACAGTCTCACCTTATGGCAGTGTTTCCTCTGACTGAAGACTTCTGGGGGCATAATATGTATGTTGCAGCACACAGCTTCTGAATATCTTATGTGTTTCCTGAATATACTGGTCTGAATGACAGCTGCAGTATAGATTAGTATTAGTGAAATGAAATATTAATACAGACAAGCTTGTGTACATACATTCATACATTGCCTGTGAGAGTGTATGTGTGTGTGTGTGTGTGTGTGTGTATATATATATATATATATATATATATATATACACACACTACTGTTCAAAAGTTTGGGGTCACATTGAAATGTCCTTATTTTTTAAGGAAAAGCACTGTACTTTTCAATAAAGATAACTTTAAACTAGTCCTAACTTTAAACAAATACACTCTATACATTGCTAATGTGGTAAATGACTATTCTAGCTGCAAATGTCTGGTTTTTGGTGCAATATCTACATAGGTGTATAGAGGCCCATTTCCAGCAACTATCACTCCAGTGTTCTAATGGTACAATGTGTTTGCTCATTGGCTCAGAAGGCTAATTGATGATTAGAAAACCCTTGTGCAATCATGTTCACACATCTGAAAACAGTCTAGCTCGTTACAGAAGCTACAAAACTGATCTTCCTTTGAGCAGATTGAGTTTCTGGAGCATCACATTTGTGGGGTCAATTAAACGCTCAAAATGGCCAGAAAAAGAGAACTTTCATCTGAAACTCGACAGTCTATTCTTGTTCTTAGAAATGAAGGCTATTCCATGCGAGGAATTGCTAAGAAATTGACGACTTCCTACAACGGTGTGTACTACTCCCTTCAGAGGACAGCACAAACAGGCTCTAACCAGAGTAGAAAAAGAAGTGGGAGGCCGCGTTGCACAACTAAGCAAGAAGATAAGCACATTAGAGTCTCTAGTTTGAGAAACAGTTGCCTCACAGGTCCCCAACTGGCATCTTCATTAAATAGTACCCGCAAAACACCAGTGTCAACATCTACAGTGAAGAGGCGGCTGCAGAATTTTGGGCTTCAGGACAGAGTGGCAAAGAAAAAGCCATATCTGAGACTGGTCAATAAAAGAAAAAGATTAAGATTGGCAAAAGAACACAGACATTGGATAGAGAAAGACTGGAAAAAAGTGTTGTGGACGGATGAATCCAAGTTTAAGGTGTTTGGATCACAAAGAAGAACGTTTGTGAGAGGCAGAACAAATAAAAAGATGCTGGAAGAATGCCTGACGCCATCTGTTAAGCATGGTGGAGGTAATGTGATGGTCTGGGGTTGCTTTGGTGCTGGTAAGGTGGGAGATTTGTACAGGGTAAAAGGGATTCTGAATAAGGAAGGCTATCACTCAATTTTGCAACGCCATGCCATACCCAGTGGACAGCGATTGATTGGAGCCAATTTCATCCTACAACAGGACAATGACCCAAAACACACCTCTAAATTGTGCAAGAACTATTTACAGCAGAAGCAGGCAGCTGGTATTCTATCGGTAATGGAGTGGCCAGCGCAGTCACCAGATCTAAACCCCATTGAGCTGTTGTGGGAGCAGCTTGACCGTATGGTACGCCAGAAGTGCCCATCCAACCAATCCAACTTGTGGGAGCTGCTTCTAGAAGCGTGGGGTGCAATTTCTCCAGCTTACCTCAACAGATTAATAGCTAGAATGCCAAAGGTGTGCAGTGCTGTAATTGCTGCAAAAGGAGGATTCTTTGACGAAAGCAAAGTTTGATGTAAAAACAATGTTATTTCAAATACAAATCACTATTTCTAACCTTATCAATGTCTTGGCTCTATTTTCTATTCATTTCACAACGTATGGTGGTGAATAAGTGTGACTTTTCATGGAAAACACAAAATTGTTTGGGTGACCCCAAACTTTTGAACGGTAGTGTATATATATATATATATATATATATATATATACGGATTACAAAACAAAATGTAGTATCTGGATTACCAAGTAGTAAGTATTATATAAGTATGTTCATAATAGGGCTGTGGAGATATACAATCAAGGGGAATGCAATCCATGATGTACTAGTAGCAAACATAAAAGGAAAATACTATGTTACACTATTGGAAAAGTTGGATCTAGTGTTGAGAAAGCTTGCCGAAATGTTCAAGTTTGTCAACATTCTCCAAACCCAAACACTCTGCGTTTGACTCCCTGCAGCTGGAGAAGCTATCAGGGCTTTGAGAAATGGTCACAGGGTCCCAATCGTAGCTATAACGAGAGGCCTCGCTGAGGCCTCCAGTGTCATAGCTAATCAGACTCTGCCCACGCCTCCTCCACACCTTGTCGGTGAGTGGGGAATATGGCAGGCAAAGGAAGAAGGGGTGAATCTGCACCTTTTCGTAATTTTGACAATTGTCCCCCATAATCTCCATATACCCCAATGCAAGTAAATGTAAAAAAAAATTAGAACACATATTTGGTATACAGTAGCTGCTTGCGAAATGACACAGGCATGACACTTTCAAATCAACTGGTGTCAGAAAGTTATAAAGATTTGTAATTTTCTTCTATTAAAAAATCTTAAATCTTCCCATACTTATTAGCTACTAAATGTGATGCAGGAAATGTTGTTTTATTTTCAGTCTAACACAGTGCTCTCTGCTGACATCTCTGGCCAAGACAGGAACTGTACAGAGCAGGAGAGGTTTTCTATGGGGATTGATATAAAACTGAGACAAAGTTCCTGTCTCGGCCAGAGATGTCAGCAGAGAGCACTGTGTCAGACTAAAAATAAAACATTTCCTGCAGGACATCTAGTAGCTAATAAGTATAGAAATGATTTTTTATAGAAGTAAAATACAAATTTATATAACTTTTTCGCTGGACAAGCCCTTTCAGGCAAAGTTTTTTTTTCCCACTAGAGTACCCCTTTAATGCCAAAATTAGCTTGCAACTGAAAGTTAAATAGTAAGTAACTAGTCAACCTCAACAACAACTTTTGGATGCTAGCTGAGCATGCATAAAGCATTGAAAGCCTCTATAAACCATTGAAAACCCTATGGTTAAAGGGGAACTCCGGATAAGAAAAACGTGTTTTCTATTAAAAGTGCATTAAAAGTTATATAGATGTATCTATACAATGTATGAGCATATCTGTACGGTTTTGCCACACTGGTAGCTTATAGAAATCCAGAAAGTGAAAAGAAAGTGGCCTTTTTGCGGATCCACCTTGTCTCCTGCTCCCACTGCTCTTCCCCCCTTAGGAGACAAATATTCTATGCCTCTGTCTCACATTGTGTGTGTTTGCTAGGCACAGGCTGATGATGCAGAGAGGGAGCAGGGCGTGATTCACCATCTCAGACTAGCCAGAAGCAGGTGTTTCAGCTTCGCTGATTGTGTAAAAGTCTACAGAGAAATTAGGGCTGTGTTCACACATGTCGAAGTGTCATTGCAGTACTGCATCTGCACAAAAATGATACAGCAACACAAATAGATAATGCTAAACAGCAGAGAGGATAAGAGCCAACACTGCCAATTCCACGTGCACAAAAAACAATGCATAAACAGTATATCCCATGTAAGATAATATCGGATAAAGTCCTTTTTATGGGAATCAACTTCAAAGATAAAAGATGCTTGATCATAATATGTGTGTGCAAAAGAAAAGAAAAAAATTAATTTAAAAAGTTCTTTGCTTTATTCCAATATCAGCATTACAGGTAGAGAATACAGTGTGCTGTGCGGGTGGGACCACAATGAAATTATAAAGTACTGCAAATAATTCAGTAACACAATGAAACTGCAATGTGTGAACACAGCCTAGATGTTCTGCAATAGATTTGGGTGGGGAATAGGCAGGGTGGAGGACTGTGATGGAACAGCTGAGGGAAAGCATTGCATTCTGGAACCTGTAGTACTGAGTACATCTGCTCAACCAGGAAGTGCAGAAACACAAAACAGAACAAAACCCCCCAAAACAAATGGATTTTTGGTTGTTTCAAAACTGGGATAGATAGGTAAGTAATGTTATATGCTTCTGCAGAAGTTTCATTTTTTTTTACCTCTACCCCTTTAAATTAAAATGGGCCATGTCGGCTAAGCATGTAAATCACATAAATAAGCATTATATAGATGCATGTTTAAGTTACCAGGCATTATAGATTCACTCAGATACAGTTTGCCAGTAAAGTAATGAGGCAACTGCTATAGTCAGCTGATACATTAATGTATGGTTCTCCTATAAAAATGACAGTATCTTCTCCTACATTCAGAGAAGGAATTCAGCCCAGCAGTATAATCCACCTTATGCAGATAATGGAAATAGCATCTTTCTGCCTCAATGTGTCTTTTCACAGTTTGCTAGATGAAAGCATTGGACAGCCAAGTAGTTCTGCATACTGCCTAGTTTCTAAGAATTAGGCCTGAAATAGAGACTTAAGAAGAGAGGTAGATAAAGCAGAGGAAAAATATGATTCAGTGGAAGTCCCAGCGGTATACTACATACATTTTACCAGCCAGCTTATTCTTCAGTACTTCCATGGATTGACATAAGGGAGGGATCGGCATGTCAGGACAGATAAAATCTCTCTGCTGCAAAGGACTCTATTCAGACTTGCATGTTACTGGGTTGATAACTTATTCTGTATTGCAGAAGACTCAAAGATAGACATTTCGTCTTTTATCTGAATCTATGCACTACCTGCATACTAAAGATATGGTGAACCAGCAAGATACATCTTAACTAGCCTCTCAAGCATTTGGATATACTAAAGGAGCCTGATAAATGCCAAGAACAAAATGTTGCATAATCCTAAACTGGGAAATTCCCAATGTATAAATAACTGACTCCAAAAATCAGGCTTCAAAAATGGTGGAAGGTCTGAAGTACAAAAATAATCGGGAATCTTAAACTAACTATATAGTCTGGAAAAAAAGAAGGGAAAAGGCGGACAGAAGCAAACTTTATATATGTTAAAGGTTATATAAGATTCAATGGAGAAGTCTTTTGTAAGATAAAAAGAAAATAATAAAAAGAAAAAAAAAAGTAGTAAAAGAATCATATTGCCTTTCCTGTTTGCATGTTTCAAGGCTCTTTAAAGCGACTCTGTACCCACAATCTGACCCCCCCCCAAACCGCTTGTATCTTCAGATAGCTGCTTTTAATCCAAAATCTGTCCTGGGGTCCGTTCGGCAGGGGATGCAGTTATTGTCCTAAAAACAAATTTTAATCCGGCAGTGCTGTGTCTAATGGCTGGGGCTTACATTTGTATATGCATTAGGCTGGCACAACCTCTCTGTCCCTCCTCCCCACCCTCCTCATCATTAAGGAATGCTCCAGGCAGATTGCTTCCTATTCCCCACCTGTGTGTATAATGAACATGGGTTGGATCGTTAATACACCTGTGCAAAGCTCAAACAGCAGTAAATGTTCCTGGATCATTCCTAATGATGAGGAGGAAGGACGGAGAGGTGGTGCCAGCCTAATGCATATACAAATGTAAGCTCCGGCCGTTAGACACAGCGCTGCAGGATTAAAAGTTGTTTTTAGGAGAATAACTGCATCACCTGCCGAACGGACCCCAGGACAGATCTTGGATTAAAAGCAGCTATTCGAAGGTACAAGTGGTTTGGGGGGGACAGATTGTGGGTACCGAGTCACTTTATTGTATTGATGGGGAAACTTTGGGCAGCCAGCTGTTGCAAAACTAAAATTCCCATCATGCCTAGATAGCCAGAGGTAAAGCTTGGCTGTGCAGGCATGATGGAAATTGTATTGTAACAGCTGGAGAGCCCAAAGGTTCCCCATCCCTGCTCTAATGGATTGTACATTGGCTACACCTATAGGTGGCACTAGAGAGAACATTTTCATTCCTCTACAGGAGAACTAATCTGCCTATAAGCATAGCCTGTAAGGGTCATTTTATATAGCTTGATATAAACCATGTATGGATGCAAACGAGTGCTGATCGGTGCTCGTTTGCAGTGCCTTCACAAGGCGAAATAAATCACAAAACCAGGCTACATAAACGATTGCTACTTCTACATCCATTGTTATCAGCCATTGTTATCAGTCGCATGTCTCCTATTTACACAGAGAGTGCGGCTGATAATAATAGATTTTACCTCCACAAAAAACATCCAATCGGCCAACAAGCAGCCTGCTCCCGCTTGTTGGCTGATTGCTGGCACTTTTAAGGGGGCCGTTTATTGGCTGAGTGTTTCGAAGAATGCTCGTTGATGAGAATCATCCTGTATAAAAGGGCCTTAACAGTCTATACACCAGCTGAATCTTTACTAGTGGATGCAGTAAACTGGGCAAAATAGGCCAGCCCATTTTTAGCAAGGGTGGGCTGATGGTGTGGATCCCCAGCGCACCAAACAGCCTAATATACATGTTGATTAAAGTGAATATTTAGCAACAATTGTGAGAAAACGACTTTCATTCTCAGTGTTCCATGTGCTATGAAAACATAACAGCAGGTTGGAGTCTTCTATTCTTTTGTTAGTTTCCCTTTAAGATATATTTAAAGCTTTTTTTCTGGTAGTTTTAAAAAAATAGTATAAGCTTAGACCAGGATTAAAAAAAAAAAAACCTCAAGAACCTTCAAAATTTTTACCACTTTGGGTTACTCTATTAGATGGGCTGGATTGATCACATATACATTGTTTACATGATGCTGCAGCCAATCATTGGCCTCTCATTCTGCATAGGACCCTTGAGGCCAGTGATTGGCTGTAACTTTGTATGTACAATGCATGTGACATTCTGGCAGCAGTTACAGCTAGGGGAGCAGTAATGGATTTAGGGGTGAATAAAGTTTTTTTTTTTATTTTTTTACCACAGTTGCAGGATATACACAAATGTTTAAAAGTCCCTGAAAATCTCTTTAAATATAACACTTGTAAGAATATTAACTTAAAAAATAGGCAAGGTGGTTACAGGAGTGAAAATTGGTTTGAATTTGCAGAAAATCCAGCTTAATTGCCCAGGACTAAGTTTATAACTCAGCTAACATTAATGATTATTTTAATGTATTTCCTAAATATTTAGCAACTGGAAAAAGTCATTAAATTTTCCAGGATTTTGTTTGACACAAAATGTGTTCCATATAATTAATACGACAGGGGAAAAAAAGTAAAATAAAATAATATTTGTTCTAATAATATTCCCCTAATAATTTTTTTTCTTGTCGTATAGTAAGTGCATATATTGGATTTGAGTTTGATGATTAAAATAGCACTTGGCACACCTTAAGTGTTGTAACTTCGCCTAAAGAAAATAGTGAACTTTTTGTCTTTTGCAGTCTGGCAGGGGTATGGAGCACCGGGTTTTCTCTGGCTTGGATACAGCTTAAGCATAAGCTTGAAAAAGCCTGCCATGTTTTCTTTGTATAAGACAGCTGCAAAAAGTTTATTGCCAGCGAGGAATGCCCTGTCTAGAGCAGTATTTTTTTACTATTTGATAATCTTGCTTGAGTCGCAGCATCAAATGTTATTGAAGGACTTTGATTCAGCCACAAAAGTATAACAAATTAGTTGGACAGTTAACTTTTCATACTGCTTTTTCCCTGACTGTCATTTGGGGAGCAATGAACGTTGAGGCTTGGTAATGGTGATGAGATTATAGGGGAAACTTTAGAGGCTCACAAAAACATTTTGACTAGCAGTTTAATTAGTTTGTTAATATACATCTGGTACTTCTGTTACTATGTTAGGTTTAGATTGCTCTTGTATGGTGCTTTGTGCTCAGATAGGTAATTTAAAGGATTGGGATTGGGGGCAATTCAAAAATAAGAGCATGAAACAATTACACTATGTAACATAATGGAGTAGGGTATCGGGACTAGCTGATAGAGAATATTAGGTAGCGAGGTAGGGGAAACAGGTAAAAGTTGAGTGATATCGGAAAAGTGATATCGGAACAAGCCTCCAAATGTCAAGAGCCAGAAACCAGAAGACAATGGCAGAAGTCAGGACCAAGATTCCACGAAAGGAATTGGAACAAGGAAATGGAACAGGATACAGAGTGGAAGGAACAAGACTTGGATACAAACTATGAAGAAAGCCAGGGGCTTGATAGGTCAGAGAAAAAGGCTGCACAACTTAAAACAATTGTTCATTATTTTGGTAACGTCTCTGATTGCATTTTTAAAATATCGTAATCAATCATATCAATATATGTTGACATTCATAGTGGTTTACAGAAGTTGTTTTCCTTTCCTTAGCCTATACATATGGTAATGCTCTTTTCTCTCTTTTTACCTGCATCACAACTGCCTATGATTTACCCAGTTGGCCTGAACCTGCCAGGTGAGATGAGTAAATCATAGACGACTGTCATATGAGCCTACCTCCCACCAATAACCCAGCAAGATACCTGCAGTGTTGTCTTCCATTCCAACAATATGATAGCTACAGGATTTCTTACTAACTAGAGACATGGAAATGGAAAAAGGCTATAACTCTAGGACTAATGAAGAAATGCTTATAAGCAAAACATACCTTACTCAATGAGAATCAGAAAGCTCTTAGAACCTGTTCATTGAGCAGCTCTTAATCTGACCAATCACCAACAAGGGAAACACAAAGTCTGGGCTATCTGGCTTGTCACACCATGCAGCATTTTCGGCCTGCCTCCACCATGCATGTCTAACAACTTTCCTGATGTATTCTGTTTCTGTACCAATTTCTCAATTTATGATTTTGCTGATGGCTTTATGATGTAAAATTACTTTACTAATTCAATAAAATATTACTGTTAGGGCGGCATAGTGTGACTAGTGATACAGCCAGGGTAATTGCCCAGAGGAGGTATTACTTCCAGTTTGCCTGTGGCTTCCACCTTGTGGGTTGCAGCTGTCGGGTAAAGGATTGTTTGATTAACATATTTTGAGGGGTTCCCGATTCCCATTAAGTTACTGTAAATTATATAGTTAAAAAAAATCCAGGCCTTGAAAGAGTAGGACACCCTGTATTACTGTAAACTATGAGCAACTAAATCACTACACAGCCACATATTAAGAGGTAGTTCTCACTCATACTATATAGCTGTAAGTAATTCTGCAAAACAGGGATCCTGAATATCAAATTTCATGTTACTTATATAGTACCAAAATATTATTATTATTATTATTATTATTATTATTATTATTGTTATTATTACTACTACTACTACTCCTCTGTGGTGCAGTGCATAGTCCCAATACACATACATTTCTGTCTCCACTGTATACATTGAGGCTAATTACATTAATTAAGCTGGTTAGCTTATTCTATATGTAGTTGGACTACATGGGGCGAATATTGTGCAAAAAAATTGTTCTACCTTTCAAATTTAAAGGACAACTTCAGCGCTGATAGAAAAAAAAAAAAACTGAAGTGAAGCTCCAGATAGGTGATTGAAGCATATTACAAAGTTATATAACTTTGTAATGTGTTTCAATTACTGGGAAAAAACTTTTCACCTGAGTTGTCCTTTAACCTCTTAAGGACATATGACGTACCCGTATGTCATATGTCCTCATTAGCACTTCAAAGCGGGGCCGCGCGGCTATCCTGCTTTGAAGCGCCACGGTCCCGGGTGCTACGAGTAGCCTGGGACCGCCGCTATTAGCTAATCGGAGGCAGCTGTCGAAGTTGACAGCTGCCTCCGATTACCGGAGGCAACCTTTCCCTGGGGTCTAGTGGGAGAGATCGCTCCTCTCCCTGTCTTATGCCGGCCGGGGACTCATTCAAGATGGCGCCGTCCCCGGCTCGACACTCGTTTGTTTCCGGCTGCAGCAGCCGAAAGCAAACAAGTGCCTATCTCATTGATCTTTGCTGTATATCTATACAGCAAAGATCTCAATGAGAGATCAAAGTATATATACTAGAAGTCCCCTAGGGGGGCTTCTAGTATATGTGTAAAAAAAAAAAAAAAAAAGTGTTGTTTATATAAAAAAAAACCCTCCCCTAATAAAAGTCTGAATCACCCCCCTTTTCCCAGGTTTTAAATAAAAGTAAACAAATAAATAAATAAATAAACATGTTTGGTATCGCCGCATGTGTAATCGCCCGTACTATTAATTAATCAAATTCCTGATCTCGCACGGTAAACGGCGTCAGTGCAAAAAAAATCCCAAAGTGCAAAATTGCGCATTTTTGGTCGCATCAAACCCAGAAAAAATGTAATAAAAGCGATCAAAAAGTCGTATATGCGCAATCAAGGTACCGATAGAAAGATCATATCATGGCGCAAAAAATGAACCTCACACAGCCTCATAGACCCAAGAAAAAAGCGTTATAAGCCTGGGAATGGAGCGATTTTAAGGAACGTATATTTGCTAACAATGGTTTGAATTTTTTACAGGCCATAAGATACAATAAAAGTTATACATGTTATATATCGTTTTAATCGTAACAACTTGAGGAACATGCATAACAAGTCAGTTTTACCCCAGGTCGAATGGCGTAAAAACACAGTTCCCCCAAATAAAAGAAATGTGGGGTTTTTTTTCAATTTCACCACACATTGAATTTTTTTCTGGTTTCGTAATGTACCAAATGCAAAAATTCAGCCTGTCATTGCAAAGTACAATTAGTGACGCAAAAAATAAGGGCTCATGTGGGTTTCTAGGTGGAAAAATCCAAGTGATATGGCCTTTTAAACACAAGGAGGAAAAACCGAAAACGCAAAAATGAAAATGGGCCCCGTCCTTTACAGCTTTGTTTTACAGCATGTTAACAACAAAAATAATGAATGTATATTGCAAACTTTATATCACATCTACTGTTGATTTACATTTTAAAAGTTATAACAACAGTGACACTTTAAGTGATAATCTTTCCGTTTGTGTGTAGGCAATGATGAAAAAATATCGTTTGTGTGTCACTGGTCGCATGGACCTTAAAACTATTGTTAATTGTTCCCTAATTGTTCAAGGCATGTACACATTGTTTGCTGTGTAACTAACTACTATCGTACTGTGTGTTATGGTGAATGATTTCAGGTCGTTCCCTAAAGTGCTCTTTTGCGATTGTTTATTGCTAATTGGTGTGTGGGGGGGGGAGCTTAGTGTAATAGGACCCTATGAGAGAAAATCAGAACAAACATACTCAATTGTGCACAAACATGGAGAGGATCCCAGTGCTTTAAATGGCAGCCGGTGCCAGAAAGTGCCAGAGATTTGTAATTTACTTCTATGTAAAAACTCTAGTCTTCTGGTACTTATCAGCTGCTGTATGTCCCGCATCAAGTAGTGTATTCTTTCCAGTGTAACACAGTGCTCTCTGCTGCCACCTCTGGCCATGTCAGGAACTGTCCAGAGAAGAAGAGAATTTCTGTGGGGGTATGCTTCCGCTCTGGACAGTTCCTGACATGGACAGAAATGGCAGCACTGTGTCAAACTGGAAAGAATACACCATTTCCTGCAGGTCATACAGCAGCTGATAAGTACTAGAAGACTGGAGATTTTTAAATATCATTAAATTACAAATCTCTGACCCCAGTTGGTAAAGACATTTTTTTTTTGTGAACAACCCCTTTAAGGCAATAGTGCTAACCACTGAGCCAGCATGCTTTCCATAAAATATGCATTCCAGACGTGAAACATACATATATTCCTATGATTTCAGTCTATTCTCATAATATTTTTGTTCATCTCTTTAATAATTTCAGTCAAACTCTAGACAGTCTTTTCAGAATGTACTTTCACAGTCTCACATAACATATGTACATACATGTATAAATATTAATACAGAACAAGCATGAACCATGTGTTATATGGGCTTCTATAATGAGCTGTTTATTTGGAAGTGCAATAGTATTCATTCTTCCCCTAGCCTCTGAACCATGGCTCAGGCACTAGGGATGTTATTATAAATTGTAATGTACCGTGTTGCATCCTCATACACATGACATATAGGAAGCACTTGCCTGGCAACACTTCAGTGACTTCCAGATAATGTTTCATAATAATACCATAGCCTTTAACTGCATCCCCAGACATGTCACTTCCTATCCAGCGAGCACAATGTTATGTGCAGAATGTGAGGCTCACAGGTGATTCAGTTTGTATGTAGTTAGTAGCCAGCTGATAGCAGTTAGCTTTCTCAAGCATTGCCCACAGGAGTTTCCGTGAAAGTGAAGTGAGATAATGAATGTAAACTGGTCCGCGGGTGCAGACTTAAATTCCTTAGGCGATACTCCTTCCCTAGACAGAGAAACCAATATTTCTTTGCAATTAGGTCAGAGCTTACAGTATAATGGCACGTACTATTATCTGCTCTCTATAACATTTGGTGACTATCGATCAGCGCAGCCGGAGGAGAACGTCGGTGAGCACCGTATGCTTTGTGCATTGCCTGGAAACTGAAAGGCCTATTCTTTTTTAATGATTCATTTTGTGTAATATTTTTATGGAATTTTTGTAAGTTACTTATCCTATCTGTTCACATGGCTGGATTGAACACAACTGCTGAAAAAAGCAGATAACAGATGATCATAGAATAGCACAGTTGGATTATTCACATCTACGAGCAGATGGATTTTAGCGGACAGAGAGTGAGTGAACCCCCAATTTTTGCTTAAAAAAAAAAAGGAGACTTGGTACATATTTAACAGATGCCTAAATAAGCATTTGGATATACCCTTTTTTGTAAGATGAATAATATACATGTGTGTTTACTGATCTTTAGGTTGAGCAAGGGTCCTATTACACAGGCTCACTATGGCCCGATCATTTTAGTAAACGAGCGCCGATTTGCTAGATCGGCGCTCATTTACTGGACGTATTACACGGTCCGATGATCGGGCAGTAAGGGCTGCATGGACATTGTTAGCAATGTCCATGCAGCCCTTGCTGAAACACCTGACACCTTACCTCTCCCTGCTCCCGGTTTTCTCTCTTGTGCTCTGTAGCTTTCCGGTCTCGGCAGCATCAACGTCTGAGGACGGTGGGCTGGAATCAGTTAGGGTTTACTGCTCTCTAATGGACAGGACAAGGAGCTTTTGTAATATATCTTATTAGAAAAAGTAGCATCTTAAGGCCCTGTTATATGAAAAAATTATCGGCCTTACTTGGCCAATTATCAACCTGTTTGATTATCAGGCAGCACTGTGCTTACTTTTCATTTTCTAAACCAGAGGATACAAAGTGTCCAGTCTAGGGTGGGGTCAGGGACACAAGAGAGAGGGGTCATAGGAGCAGTGTGTGTGTGTGTGTGTGTGTGTGTGTGTGTTTGTCTGTGAGGAAAGGGGGTATTTTGGTGTAATGTGGATTCTGAATTAATTTTGGGGTCCAGTGTCTGTATTTAGGGGTCTGGTTGAGGTCTGTAATAATGTTGGGAATTGAATTGGGAGAGATAGGGGTAGTACATTATTTTATACTTTAACCCCTTGATGACAACCGCATCCAGCCTTGCACCATAGAGTAACATTAAACTGGGGCTCAAGCTGGAGATGGATCATGAAGCTCTGTCTCCTAATTCACAGGTAAAAACAGCAGGGAGTGGAGACAATGGCACCTCCACAGGTACAGAGAGCAGGGAGCGGAGACAATGGCGCCTCCACAGGTAAAGACAGCAGGGAGCGGAGACTATGGCACCTCCACAGGTACAGAGAGCAGGGAGCGGAGACTATGGCACCTCCACAGGTACAGACAGCAGGGAGCGGAGACTATGGCACCTCCACAGGTACAAACAGCAGGGAGCGAAGACTATGGCACCTCCACAGGTAAAGACAGCAGGGAGCGGAGACTATGGCACCTCCACAGGTACAGACAGCAGAGAGCGGCGACAATGGTGCCTTCACAGGTACAGACAGCAGAGAGCGGCGACAATGGTGCCTTCACAGGTACAGACAGCAGGGAATGGCGACAATGGTGCCTTCACAGGTACAGACAGCAGAGAGCAGAGACAATGGCACCTCCACAGGTACAGACAGCAGGGAGTGGCGACTATGGCGCCACTGTTTAGGCACCAAATTCAAAATTTAAGCAATTTAGAAAATGAAAAGTGAGCACAGTGCTGCCTGATAATCATTTTTCATAAAACTTTACAGGTACATGGTACATGTGACAATATCTATCCTGTACTATGAACACCAGGCTAGTGCGGGCAAAGTTACAGGGGGGGGGGGGGGGGGATGAAGGTTAAAATAGAGGTAAGACACATTTTTAACGGTTCTATATAGCCCTTGTAGCTATGTAAAAGAAATGAGTGACTTAAAAAAGTAAACTGTCTGTCTATCTATCTATCTATCTATCTAGTGTATGTGTGTGTGGTTGTACAAGTACAGTAGGGAGGTGTAGAATAGGAACATTTCAGTCACATAATTTTCTATTTACAGATCTATAAAGCATTGATGTAAATTGATGTTGAAACCTGATAATTAAGGAAAAAAATAGAGACTGAATGAGCCTTTAAGTGTTTACATCACTATTTAGGGGTTTGGCTGAGCGCCCTTTTCCAGTCATTCAGACAGAGAGTTGCCAGCAGAGATCTGTCACCTGAACACACATCTTTTAACTAGGCAAGAGGTGGGACTGTGGGGTACGTAAATATGTGATACGCTGGGCAAATTGGCAATGCCATTTACACAAGTCTGGGCCGTGAATGTCTGACATTATAGCTTTGGGTTCAATACAGAAGTCCCATTGTGCTCTATACTGTACTTGCATGTGCAGCAATGGGATTTTATGCCAGAGTTGAGCCACTGCATTAAAGTTTGTATCCAGCTGGGAACAGATTTGCATCCTGCTGCCAGTGAACAGGCTGGGATCCAAGCACACTTGCTCGATGCAGTGTATTTCCCACACCCAGCTGGGCTGCCTGCTACCATGATTCTGTCACTAGGATAGCTATGGCAGCTGCCTCCGGCAATAAAATCCGGGATGTGACAACCAGCATTGTGACAGCATATACAGTAGGGCACCTCCCTACGCAAAGCTGATATTCTACAGAAAGCCTGGAAATGTAACAACTGCTCACTTGATAAGCCGCACTTGGCGTGAGTACGCTGTGTGTCATAATCAGAATATTAGAAAGATATTTTACTTAATGCAGTTCATAATCCTATTATTTAATTTACCATGCAAATCCTAAGAGTTAATTTGACCAGATTAGAATATCTTGCTTCTTAGTGATACAACATAGTATTTATAAAAATTCTGTATTTCACAATAATTGATCATGTGGAACCTATCAGGACTCACTGATAAGGAATTAAAGGTTGTAATAATGTAAGCTGAACTGAAAGCTATATAGATAATAGTAATAATAAAATGAAGGGATTTTTAAGATCCCAAATCATAGGGATTGTCCTTATTACTCTGCTTGTTTATGTAGTGGAATATTCTTTTATGGTATATGATTACATTCATTAGAATTAGATATACATCATCATCTACAGTAATGAAAAGTGAATAGGTGGTTGAGATCCAGTATTAACATAACAAGTTTTCACATAACAAAGCCTATGGCCTCATTCACACATTCAGTGGTTTTTCAGGTCAGCAAAGTCTCCCGCTATTTTATCTCCGTGATCCGTGGAAATTCATTCATAATTGCATCCGTGGTGTCCGTTATATTTATTGATGACCACACTTTGGGTGGTGATCATGACTGATCACCACCCAAAGAAGATCCCCCCTCCCAAGACCTAGCATTGCATTACCACCCAAAGAAGGCCCCCCGGCCTGGACCTGTCAGTGCATCACCACTGCCAGGTCCGGGACGGGGGTCTTCTTTGGGTGGTGATGCACTTGCAGCTCCAGGCCGGGGGTCTTCTTTGGGTGGTGATGCACTGCCAGGTCCGGGTGGGGGGGGTCCTCTTTGGAAGGTGATGCACTGTCAGGTCTGGGCTGGGGGGGTGTTTCTTTTTTGGGTGGTGATGCAGTGGTAGGTACGAGGGGGGGGGGTCACTGCCAAGCGAGCCAAGGATCGGGCACTCATCTGTGGGGATGCACTGCCAGGTCTGAGGTGTGTGTGCGTTGGGGGGGGTCATGGATCTGCGTTCACAGGCAATTTTTTGCCTATTACATTAACTGCTGGGATTGTGAGTATTCAAACCCATATAAAAATTGGTATAAGACTTACAATGGCTTCACAATTACAAAACTCAACCAGCCCTGTAAGAACCTGGCCTTAAAGTCTAACAAAATGGGTACATTACTACCAGCACTCTTGGTGTCCACCATCAGGCCTGTTATGATGACATCACTTACATTGTTTAAGTAACACTGCAGCAATTCGCAGGCCTCAGCGCTGCCTTCCTGAATGTACTATATGGCATAGGACCACTGACTACAACATCACATGAATAATGTATATAACATCATGACAGCTAGCCTGGTGGGGGGCTCTGAACTGCAGTGGTGCAGAATTTAGGGGTGATTATTTTTTTATTTTTACGTTGGTATTAGCTCGTACTAAGTTGTTGTTGTTTTTTCAATCCTGGAAAACCCTTTCAATTTTTTATTTTTAGAATTCCTGTGATTCAATAAAGGGTCCTAGCGTTTTTCATAATTAGTCTTAACATTCTGCAAGCTATCAGCTGCAATGTGCTTAAAATTAGCACCACTGCTTGACTATTCCAACTTTTCTGCATGTGGCAGAAAATAATTACCAGCAATTACTAGTGGTGAACTTAGCATTGACATCAATTGGATAGTGACATCTATGCCTTGTTCTCGGAATGCTCATATGCCTGGTTAGTGTAAAAATGCTCAAGGGAAATTCCTGCTTTAATGTAACACATTCACACAGCATAAACATATTTAATGTGCTTGGAAAATGTTGAGCTCACAACCAGGAGACGTCTATCAACTCACTTATCAAAGAGATCCGAGAGACCGACCAAGGTCTGAATATAGTGAGTTATAATATTAGCGTGACATACACTGTCTGAATAGAGTGCTCTTGAGTACTGTATATTAGTTTCTGATTTGTAGTATTAATAGTCATATTTTGATGAAAGGATATGTGATCCTAATGTATATTACCTTGATAACTGCGCCTTGCTGTAATGTTCAGGTTTCATATAACACTATAGCAGAGTTTTGCCTTTGAATGGAATTGTTCAGTGTATAAAGAAACTGTATTAAAAGTTGAGTAATTTTGTAAATACATAGCATTATACTGTATATGCTCCACTGCTCTGCTGGGCTATGCTCCAGAGCTGTATACACAATTCTGCTGAATGATATTGAAAGTGATATACATACTCAACATATAAACTCCTTACAACTTATCTGAGTACTCAAAATCAATGTTTATAAGAAATTACTGTAATATAAGAATAAAGTATAGTATAAGATCATGGCCATTTGAGTATTGAAACATATTCTGAATAATTAATAAGATACCAAACAGTCCTTTAAAGTGAATGTACCATCAGGTGCATTCCCTTTAAGTTTTGCATATCAATAGAATGGCGCCAGCACAGGAAAGCCATTCTATTACCAGGCACCGGCCGGGCAGAAGCACTGAAGGCGGGCATTAGAATCAATGGAACAGAGAGGTGGGGGTTTCCTCCTACTGGGGGTGGGCCGCCCCACCTCCAGTGCTTCAGTCTGGCCGCTGCCCAATGATAGACCAGTGCCGTGTGCGGGAACCGGGCATGTAGTTTAAAAAAAGGACAGCGGCACCGGCTTTCCCGCACTGGCACAACTCTAGGCACACTTGATATGTGAAACTTACCTAATGGTGCATTCACTTTAATGGACTAGTAGTAGTAATTAGTCAGTGTGGCTGAACAAGCTAATTTCTAATTTCTTACACTATACCAATATTGGAAAAAATAGTATGGTGGTATAAAAGTGTTAGTAGTTGTCAGTTACATCCACATTTCACAAGTATAGGGGGAAAAAAAATCTGCCATAAAGTATAAATAAGACCAGTGTTATCCAGTCTAACCAATGGTCTTGGGGTGGTGACTGAATATACCCCGTTGTATATTGTGCTACACATTTTTTGCTGCCAGTATTATATTGACCACTCTCCAAAACTTGAATACATTTCTCTTTCTGGCTGACCTAAATTACACCTGTAAAAATGTCATAATTCAGGGACCCTGCTCTGCTGGTTAGATTTCTATGGTGTTTCCATCACTTTTCAGGTGCACCAGACACTATCCCCTATGCTGAATAGGAGGCCCCTGAAAAATTGTTTGCGTCTCTTATTGACTTTAATGGGGTTTAATACTCGACTATTTTAGTTATATCTACTGTACTCTACTTTAGTCATCTTTAGCTCATCTATAGTGTAGTTATCAGTCGCACAAATCTGTTCACTACTTTGCTACAATGTATCAGTGTGGAGTACAGTCTGCTCAGTTCACTGATTATTGCTTGATGTGGATGCAGTTGTAACCACTAGTTAGATAACAGCAGGACTCACTTTGTATCCATTTGCTACCCCTTAATGTGTCCTCACAGGCTGAGGCCATGTGCACACTATGTATAACACCGACCTTTCTGTGACCCGGGCTGGGTAACAGAACGGCCAGGGTTACTGAAGATCATTCCGGCTGGTCCTGCAGTACCAGACGGATGATCTTCACTTCTGATGAATGCGGGTGCTGGAGCCGCACGTTCCATTGTGTGAACTGACAGGTTCTCTTTGCCCGCTATTCAATGAATAGCGGCCGTAGAAAACTGACATGTCAATTTTTTGCATGGCCACTAGCGATCCTGTCCAAAGTGTATACTATGGGGGAGATTTATGAAAGGATGTAAATATACACCTGGTGTAAACTGCCCACAGCAACCAATCACAACTCCTCTTATATTTTACCAGAGCTAAAAGCTGAGCTGGGATTGGTTGCTGTGGGCAGTTTACACCAGGTGTATATTTACACCCTTTCATAAATCTCCCCCTATGTGTATACACTCTGGCCAGGATTTCCTCTAGCAGCACAATGCAGCACAATGCAGCACAATGTAAGTTAAGTATTAATCACTGCCGTGTTGCAAATCGGGATTAAAACTTTACTTTATTTGTGTGAACTTGGCCTGAAGGTAGAAGGGCATCCTTCCGACCTGGACATGGCACTTGTAGTGTTTTATGAAATTAACCTAAAGTAAGATTTTTTGGTGACTGCTGCTGGATTTATTTCCTTATTTAATTATATGCATGGGGGCAACTATCTGTAATTTGACAGCACAGCACTACCTGGGACTTG
This sequence comes from Dendropsophus ebraccatus, assembly GCF_027789765.1. Lineage (NCBI taxonomy): Eukaryota > Metazoa > Chordata > Amphibia > Anura > Hylidae > Dendropsophus > Dendropsophus ebraccatus. Next base: position 177,925,206 of record NC_091454.1, on the reverse strand, counting down.
TTGTGCCACAACTTTTTTGGACATGGTGCAGAATGCAAATACAGGAATATTGTTGGTGTAGGTTGTGTCTTGTGGAAAATAAATAGTTATAGATAACTTGCATATACCATGTTAAGAAAAGGTTGCGGTGATCCAAACGTTCCAGTTGGTTAACTCTGGAATAATTCTGGATTTGTTTCAGTGTTGTTTAATCTCATAACTGAGCCACATGGAGTGTGATACTATGCTTTTACATTAAATACGAGACCATATAGGAAAATTATGAAGTGCTGTTGAGTTCTAACATTTACATTTGGAAACTGTAACCTGTCTGAGGCTTCAAAGCCCTGTATACAGCATGAGTGGTAGGCTAGGAGTTGAGCAGTTACATTTCTGACTGAGCAACATAAGCTAGGAGGCTTTACAGGCGTTGGCTGCTCTGCTACAATGGAGTAAAATAGCGTCTGTATCCTGACGCCTACTCCACAGTCTCATCATTCCTGTTCGAGAGCTCTAAGACGCTGATATGAAAGAGACAGAGGAGGACGGTTTAGCATATGCACAGTGCTACAATGTAAAGCAGGATATCATGACCATATGATCAGCCACATGTGTGGGAGGAGTCAGACACCAAGCTCTGTAGTCAGAAGAGTTTCATGAGTTTTTTTTTTTAAGTATATGACAATGTCCAAATAAGCTAAGAGAGTTATGTGCATTTCACATGCCCCTGTTACTTTGGGTTGCAAAAGAGTCTTTATTATTTTATGGTGGGCACAATGGGGATTACGCAGTAGCCCTGTACTGTGTTTACCATGGACGTAATTGGTAGGATTTACCCACTGGCTGTCTACCTATTATTTATTTATTGGGGGGATTGCCTACCTACTGGTATGGGAACATGTACCTAATGGGGTTCTACCTACTGGTATGGGAACATGTACCTAATGGGGATGGGGGTTCTACTTACTGGGGGCTTCTACCCAATTGGGGGAGGGGATTATCATTGTACTCGGGGGGGGGGGGCACCTACTGAAAAGAGGGCAATTGTTTACCTATGGGCGTGTCTGGCAACCAGCTCGAAGCATCTACCTACTAAGGAAAATTACCTAACCACTATGTACCTACCTAACCACCTTCAATTAATCTCCCCACCCCCAATCCACGTTAGTACTTACTTATACAATGTAGAAACCAAGAGAGGCATTATTTGGGCCATGAAGGATAAAGGTGAAAAATGTGCTAGAAAAGTACGAAATATAAGATGTTTGTCTGGCAGAGACTCAGCAATGCAGATTTGAGCTAGGTTCACACTATGTAACTGTGCGGCTGTATTTTTTAAGCGGCTGTAAATGTGCGGATGAAACTATGGCCGTGGGAAAAAATAGACATGCGGCTGAAAACATACGGTCATTTACTTGGAAATCTGGTTCAACTAAAAATAACAAATAAAAGCTTAAGAAAGTGATGCAAACACCTCTGGATGCATCTGGGAAAGCAGGGAAACAGTTTACATGAATCGCTATTACCGGGGTTTGCGATCCTCTGCAGTATGCCGATGCCGATGCCTCTCATGTTTAATATATTGAATTAATAAAACACATTTTCGTTGTAATTAAGTCCCTTTCATTGTTCAATAATTAAATTTAAACGATTCCATCATTTTGCAATTAAATATACTGTTAAAATAAATATATATATAAATAAATGTATATTTATATATACATTTATTTTTTTACAGTATATTTAATTGCACAATGATGGATTCGTTTAAATTAAATTATTGAACAATGAAACTGATTTTATTTCAACGAAAATGTGTTTTATTAATTAAATATTAATTAGTACAGGAAGCTCCAGTAAGCCGTTAATTCATATTGCCGGCAATAGAGCTTTCTGTACTAATCATCACTTTACTTTAATGAAAACATCAAATGTTTCTTCTAATTATGTTATCACAATAGCATTATTAGAAGAAACATTTAGAATTATATGTGCGCTCAGCTGATTGGCTGATCGGCTAAGCGCACATATAAAGAGCCGGTCCGCAGTACAGTGACTTCATTGTGCTGCGGACCAGCGAAGAGACAACATCGGGGTGAGTATAGAGCTCTCACCACCCCCTCCCCAGCACTGCATCCCTCCCAGCAAGGAAGGGGGGTCACTTAACCCCTTCCTTGCTGGGATGGGTGCAGTCTGACATCAGTCTGGCCCCCAAGGGGTTAAGGGGGATACAATACATCCTCCCTTAACCCCTTGGGGGCCAGACTGTAAGCAGTGATCTGTAAAGATGCTGCATACTGTAAGGAGCACAACACCGCTCACAATGATGGGTGTTGTGTTCCTGTTTGTGTGTTTTTTGTGTGTTTCTCCCTTTTTGTTTTTCAGATATCGGTATCCTGGGGATTATGTCGGATTCCGTGGACTACGTCGATGACCAGCGGTTGTTTTTTTTTTTTTTTCTAATAAAATGGTCAATGAGGGGTGTGGGGGTGTTTGTATTTGAATAAAAAAAAAATTAACTTGTGTCTTGTCTTTATTTCTTTACTTTATAGACTTAGTAGTGGAAGCCGTCTAATAGACGGAATCCATTACTAAGATGGGGCCTAGTGTTAACCGGTATAAAATGGCTAACACTAACCCCCCATTATTACCCCAGTACCCAATGCCACCAGGGGTACTGGGAAGAGCCGGGTGCCAGTGGTCCCGGAGTGTCAAAATTGGTGCTCCTGGACCGGGCGGCAGCAGGCTGGTAAGATTTAGGCTGGGGAGGGCCTAAACCAATGGCTCTTCCCACCCTGGTGTTACCAGGCTGCTGTCGTTTGGTTTTTAACCCGGCTGGTTATAAAATAGGGGGGACCCTATGCGTTTTTTTAAAATAAATAAATAATAAAAAAAAACGCATAGGGTCCCCCCTATTTTTATAACCAGCCGGGTTAAAAACCAAACGACAGCAGCCTGGTAACACCAGGGTGGGAAGAGCCATTGGTTTAGGCCCTCCCCAGCCTAAATCTTACCAGCCTACTGCCGCCCGGTCCAGGAGCGCCAATTTTGATGCTCCGGGACCACTGGCACCCGGCTCTTCCCAGTACCCCTGGTGGCATTGGGTACTGGGGTAATAATAGGGGGTTAGTGTTAGCCATTTTATACCGGCTAACACTAGGCCCCAACTTAGTAATGGATTCCGTCTATTAGACGGCTTCCACTACTAAGTCTATAAAGTAAAGAAATAAAGACAAGACACAAGTTAAATTTTTTTTTTATTCAAATAAAAACACCCCCACACCCCTCATTGACCATTTTATTAAAAAAACAACAACAAACAATCGCTGGTCATCGATGTAGTCCACGGAATCCGATGTAATCCCCAGGATACCGATATCTGAAAAACAAAAAGGGAGAAACACACAAAAAACACACAAACAGGAACATAACACCCATCATTGTGAGCGGTGTTCTGCTCCTTACAGTATGCAGCATCTTTACAGATCACTGCTTACAGTCTGGCCCCCAAGGGGTTAAGGGAGGATGTATTGTATCCCCCTTAACCCCTTGGGGGCCAGACTGATGTCAGACTGCACCCATCCCAGCAAGGAAGAGGTTAAGTGACCCCCCTTCCTTGCTGGGAGGGGTGCAGTGCTGGGGAGGGGGTGGGGAGAGCTCTATACTCACCCTGATGTTGTCTCTTTGCTGGTCCGCAGCACAATGAAGTCACTGTGCTGCGGACCCGCTAATTATATGTGCGCTCAGCCGATCAGCCAATCAGCTGAGCGCACATATAATTCAAAATGTTTCTTCTAATAATGCTATTGTGATAACATAATTAGAAGAAACATTTGATGTTTTCATTAAAGTAAATTGATGATTAGTACAGAAAGCTCTATTGCCGGCAATATGAATTAACGGCTTATGGAGCTTCCTGTACTAATTAATTTTAAATTAATAAAACACATTTTCGTTGAAATAAAATCAGTTTCGTTGTTCAATAATTTAATTCTAACGAATCCATTATTGTGCAATTAAATATACTGTCAAAAAATAAATATATATATAAACATACATTTATTTATATATATATTTATTTTAACAGTATATTTAATTGCACAATGATGGATTCGTTAGAATTAAATTATTGAACAACGAAAGGGACTTTATTACAAAGAAAATGTGTTTTATTAATTTAATATATTAACTATTAGAGGCATTGGCATTCGGCATCATTGCCGGCTATTTTTGAAGTACTCCGTACGGACCGCCTGTCAATCCACGGCCGCATTTCCAGCCGCAAACAATGGTCTTGTTAATTTTTTTACGGGTCCGTTTACGATAGGGCCGTAGATTCATACATAGTGTGCACTGTGCAGCCGTATATCGTATACTTTCCAGCGTACGCATGAACCATTAAAAATACCGCCGCACAATTACAGCCGCAAATACAGCCGCACAGTTACATAGTGTGAACCTAGCCTAAAGTTACAGACAGCTGGGAAGGGAAGATGACTATCGGTGGTTTTAATGTTATGGCTGAGAACTATATAATCTTTTTTGGGTTACACTCACAAGTCAAAGATTCTAACTTTCTCATTTCTATTACAGCGTTAACAGTAAAAGGATAGCGACTAAGTAAACCGCTCAGCTCTTCTAGTCATAGGGCGATAACATAGTTTTCTATGATGAAAAAAGGTAAACATGTCTTGCAATGATTTAGGTCCATTCATTTTATATAACACCACTGCATATTAAAACATATATCTGCAATTTTCAACGTTGCGGTTATGCTTTCTTCCAGAAGGGAGTACCACTTTAAGTATTATATGTTGCCGAGGGATTTTATTATTATTCTTATATAAGACAAAAGGCAGAGCACAGTTTTAGAGCCTCTTGGATTGGGGGCTCAGACAGAGGAGAGAAGAGCATGATTGATAGAGTTGTGGTTGGCTTGTAAAGGGCAGCCGGGAGAGCAGAGAAATAATCAGGAGAAAGGGCGTCCTATGCAGGCTTTCTCAGAGGGGAAAAATGAATCCAGCACCTCTGCATTATTAAGTTGTCAGACAGGTCTGATGATGAAAATCTGAAGGTCAGGCATAACAAGAGCCACCTTATGGGCAGGTCATGACCTTTGTGGAAGTGCTACACTCATGTTTATCTGCACCTAGCCCTTATCAACAATTTTTCATTTGATAAGAAGATTGGGGAGTAGGAAAGATTGTGTATCTTCTTTGTACACGTGCAATAGAAATAATATGCAGAATGGAAAAAAGAACAGGCTCCTGCAATACCATTTAGTAGAGGGAGGGATATAGAGATAGCTGGGAGTTCAGGCAAGTGAAACTAAAACAGGAACCTGTGTATGCCATATACAGTACGAGTATACAGTGATGATATGTTATACAGTAGGAGCATAGAGTGATAATATGTTATACAGCATGAGTAAGGAGTGATAATATGTTATATAGCATGAGTAAGCAGTGATAATACATTATACGGTGTATAATCATTTAGTGATGTTATGTTATATATGATCAAACAGTGATCAGCAAATAATGATACTATAGTATTTATCAGCAAATCATGATAATATATTGTGTATCAGCATAAAGTAAAGATATATCACATGTCATGTAGGAGCAGACCATAATTATATGTAACATATGAGCATACCATAAAACTGTCATATAGGAGCAAACCATAATATTATGCAAAATATGAGCATACAGTAATAATGTCATATAAGAGCATACCATAATAATATGTAATATATGGACATACAATAATAATATGTAATATATGAGTATAAAGTAGAGATGTTATTTATGAGCATCCAGTGATAACATGTTATATGTAAGCACAGAGTAATGTGTCTTATATAAGTATACAGTGATATATGACCACGCAGTAATGATATGTTGTATATGATTATACAGTATTTTGTTCATGAACATACAGCAATAGGCCATGTTCACATGTGGTGTCCCACCACTGGTGTTGCTAGTCTATATACCCCTCGCAAAAGCCTGTACTCAAAAGCAAAAATGGTAATAAAGTTATGCCTAAGTTTTGCCACTAGATGATGCTAACATGTATATGTATGCTTATATATTGCACAGCAGTAGTGAGCAAGGGATTATTGTTTGTTTGTGATCTGTGCACCAATGAAAGCTATTCTTCTTCTTCATCTATCTCTATTCTCCTTTCTCTTTACACTCTCTTCTCCACCACTCACAGGAGTTGTTACACACCCAATAGGGAGTTGTCACATGAGGAGAAGAAGTGTACACCCACACTTGTTAGTTCTTCTCTGGTTTTCTTAAAGACAGGACGCACAGACCAGAGTCTCCTGCAAAGTTCAGCCAGGAGCCTGCCTGGCTCTGCCAGGTTCCTCCTTGGGACAGACCAGCAGCACAGGTGTAACCAGGTAATCGTGGCCACCTTGCTTAACTCAGGTAACAACAACTGGGGCTTGTGTCACCTTGTTAGGACCGGTTACCCGACACTGCAGGGCAAAAGGTGGTTATAGTGACAGAGTTTTACTTCTTCTTTTTCTAAAGTTCTGGCAGAGCACAGTACTAAATTGGGTTGTGACTCTATAGGGAATACTCCTCTCCACTACTCTGAACTCTCACAACCTACTCCTCTTCACTACTCTGAACTCACTATACTTCTTAGCACGCTACCAAGACAGCACTGCTATCCTACCTCTAAATCTCTTTGCACAGATTTGTCCAGTCAAGTCAAAAGTCTATTGTCAACTTATATGCCATAACTTTCCTTCAGTAAAGAAGAGTTTATTTATTATAACAGAACTCAGTGGTTATTGTTCAAGCACCTACACAGTAGTTACACCGTCCTTGGGTCATCTCCCCTTTCTGTGGGTGTCGGTACCGACCTTCCAGGTGGGTCATAATTCCACTCCAGACCACCGTGATAAGCGTACAAGGGACCCATTACAACCCGGCAGGTCACGGACCACAGGGAAAGGATATAGCCGGTCTCAAAGACTAAAAGCAGGTGTGCCCATCTAGCTGAGCTATATTCCACCGACAAACCACCACAGTAGTGGCGTCACACTGTACCATCTAATAAGTGACCGGTCGAGCATACGCCACACACTGTGAAACACCAGCCTTTCTGTGATAGAACAGCCGGTGTTACTGAAGATTATCCCTGATAATCTTAATTTCTGGTGAATTCAGATGCAGGCGCACATGCTTCCCAATTTACAGCTGCACAAAACAGAGCGGAGCCGGAGCCGCACGCTCCATTGTGTGAACTGACATGTTCAGTGGGGCCGCTATTCAATAAATAGTGGCCACAGAAAACTGACATGTCAGTTTTTCGTGCAGCCAGATGGAATCCAGACCAGAGTGTATACTGTGTGTATACGCCATTGCAACAATCGCCGTGATTTCTGCAAAACATACGTTGTGTGAACATGGCCATAATGCCTCCTTGCCTTTCCTCTTTCTCTATTATTGTCAGTCAGCTGCAACTGAGCTCCAGAGATTGACGAGAGATGGGAGTTGAAGATGCGTTACAGCTAGAGATGAGTAGAGTTGATCGAACCTCGGGAAATCCTAGATTTGATCAAACCTATGGCATTTGATTGCTGAAGCCTTCCCGATTCATGGTGAAGGAGTAGACAGCCCGGGTACCGCCTGGAATTCCGGGATTCAGCTTATTACATAGACTGAATCTCCAAATTCCAGGCGGTATCCAGGCTGTCCTATCAGCAATCAAATGCAGCAGGTTCGTGAATGTTTGAGTTCGACCAAACCTAGGATTTCCCGAGGTTCGATCTACTGTAAAGATGAGCGAATATCGAGCATGCTCGAGTTCGTCCAAATCCAAACGTTCGGCATTTGATTAGTGCCAGCTGCTGAAGTTAGATAAAGCCCTAAGGTTGTCTGGAAAAGATGGATACAACCTATGACTATATCCATGTTTGTCAGATAGCCTTAGGGCTTTATCTTCAGCAGCCACAACTAACCAAATGCCGAACGCTCGGGTTTGGACGAACTTGAGCATTCTCGATATTTGCTCATCTCTAGTTACAGCCCTTAGCACTTCAGGAGCTTGGGAAAGCCTCTTTGACACTTTGCAACAAAAAAATAAAAGCTTTTTCTACATTTTTCTACATTCTGGAAGCACAGGCAAATATACGAAACGTAATATGTGTCTCCTTGATTTGACAGCTATCTAACAGCGGGAACAGTTTGGAACCTGAAATAAAGGGGTACTCCAGTATTTTTTTTTCTTTCAAATCAACTGATGTCAGAAAGTTATATCAGTTTTTAATTTACTTCTATTTAAAAATCTCAAGTCTTTCAGTACTTATGAGCTGTTGTATGTCCTACAGGAAATGGTACATTCTTTCAAGTCGTACACAGTGCTCTCTGCTGCCACCTCTGTCCGTGACAGGAACGGTCCGAAGCAGGAAAGGTTTTCTGTGGGGATTTGTTTTGGACAGTTCTTGTCACGGACAGAAGTGGCAGCAGAGAGCACTGTGTCAGACTGAAAAGAATACACCACTTCCTGTAAGGCACACAGCAGCTGCTAAGTACTGTAAGACTTGAGATTTTTAAATATAACTAAATTACAAATCTATATACATTTCTGAAATCAGTTGACTTGATTAAAAAATGCTGGAGTACCCCTTTAAAGACAGCTGTCAGTTATTTCCATCAGAATACCTGTTCAGGACTGGAGGCAGTAATATGAATGGGAAAATGTTGTGCTCACTAGTGTAAAGCTGGAGCAAATTCTTCTAGTGTTTTAACAAATATTTCTATTGGGTTTACATGCGGACATGATCTTTTTGTACATATATATATTTAAGGTGCTGCTTTGTCTCATCTTAGAAGAAACCTTCCTGATCTGACTGGTAACCTTATAATCTTCAAGTAATCTCAAAATGAATAGAATCCTTTAGACATTAACCTGGAATGGCAGAAAGGTATAAAACATGAAAACCAGCAGATTAATATATTTGTTATCATTCAAGACAGGCTCCAGTAGTCACAGTGAAATGACTCAGTAAACTGACATACTGAGTTTTAGCTATTTCCATGTATAGCACAGTGGGGGTCATTTAAAGATCGTAAGTCTTGGCAGCGAAATGGGGCTGAAAATATGCTGCCGTTGCTAACAGCGCAGTAAGCTGTAAAGGTTCCCCGATGTGATCTTTGCCTATCTGGGTTTATTAATCAGAATCCTGTTAGTTTGTTAGATTTTTCTCTATGAGATATTTTCAGGACTGCTGCTCATCTTTAAAACGTTCAGCTTAAAATCAAATGGAACTAATTTTTTTTTAAGTAAATTACAAGCTATTGTGTTTGAAGTTTCAAAATTAATGCTATTTTTTCTGTTACCTAGATACCTGGGAAGCATTTACTATAAGCAACGTTTGCAGAAAAGTGACAATGTTTGTTTGTTTGCTTGTTTATATAGTACATTTGAGTTTACTTTTATAATAAAGCCACTTACAGGTTTATTCCATGTGCATAAGATACATAACTGGGGCATTGCTGATCCTTTGCCTCTTAATATTCATATACTCATAAAACTCAAATAGTAATATACAATAAAGGGGTATTTTACTCAAACATAACTTTTGATATGTTGCTGCCCATGGTGGGACAAACAATTAGGGTATAAACCCACACACCGTATAAGCAGCGTATTTACTGCTGTGATACGCAGCAAATACGCAGCAAACACGCAGCAAATACGCAGCAAAAACGCAGCAGATTATATCTAAATAACTGAACACAGCATCAAATCTGTACCAACAAATCTGCTGCGTATTTGCTGCGTATTTGTTGCGTATCTGCTGTGTATACGGTGTGTGGGTTTGTACCCTAAATTCCATACTTGTTATTATTTATTTATTCTCCTTCTCCTAGTTCTGATCTGCTGCTTTCTGCTGAAGACAAAAAAAATCTGTGTGTGAGCTCTTCTCTCAGTCTCACCTCCCTCTTCCCTTCTGAGACAGATGATGTAAACAAGTCCCTGGCTGGCTTTATCTGCAACATTGCAGCTTCTTTGTAATGCTGGGAGAGTAAATCTGAGGTCAAATTGCTAAATAATTTACTGTGACTATCCCTCCTAACATTACAAAAAAGCTAGAATGATGCAGTCGCAGATGAAGTCTGCCAGGGACTTGTTTATATCATCTGTCTCAGAAGAGAGGGGGCATGAGAAAAGCTCACACACAGTTTTTTGTGTTTTTAACACAAAGCAGAAGCTCAGAACTGGGAGAAGGAGACTGAATAGATAATAACAAGTATGGAAGGAATTGTTAGTCTCACCATGGGCAGCAACATATCATAGGTTATGTTTGAGTGGAATACCCTTTATAATAAAGACATTATGCTGTTCTCTGATAAAAATGGCCACAGCAGCTGTTTACTAAAGCAATAAACCATACAGTAACTATAATAAACATTTTAACCATAACAAAGTGAGTGTTTCTTAAAGCCTAAAAAAATGCTACTGGTGGTCTCAAGTAATCTCTGCGCACAGTGTATTACCTGCAGTCATCAAAAAGTAAGTAGCTGTATGTTTCTACCTCACCTCGCTCCCTCGACAACTTCATGTTACATATAACTCAGCAAGGGTCAATTGTTTACAAACAGCCAGTCCCCAAAGCATCCACCATCATTTGTTCCTCCCTAACAACAAGGCCTAGTCATGCAGACCTCCCCTTAGGGGCTTTGCCCACTTTGTACGGCCTAGCTTTACTACAGATTAGCCTTAATATAGCATATAACATCGTTGTGCCACTAAAACAGCTCACATGGAGGCATATACTCCACAAGACATATGAGGGAATCATGTGGTACACAAACTGGTATCTGAAGAAATCCTGTCACATAGAAAATGCAGTCCAATCTGGGTAGAAGGTAGTCAATATATAGTTAATATATATTTTTATAGGTGCAGGATAATTTTTCATTTATTCCTGGACATTCATGGTTCATTTTGGGCTAAAGGCCCTTTTACATATCGTATAAGGCTGAGTTCACATGTACCAGAATAGCAGCAGATTTAACGCTGCAAGTTCCACAGGAAGACCCCCTCTCCTTCCATGCGCACAACTTCACTGTCATGTTTTCTATTCACCTGAACATTGGTCACTATAGCTGCCCCTTGGCTCTCTCTCCCACAGCCTGGTCTTAAAACTGCCCCTCGGCTCTCTCTCCCACAGCCTGGTCCTACAACTGCCCCTCGGCTCTCTCTCCCACAGCCTGGTCCTACAACTGCCCCTTGGCTCTCTTTCTCCAACAGCCTGGCCCTGTATTCAGCAGGGAAACCCCCTCTTCTCCTGCATTTTCTTGACTACCTGATATTCACTGTAGTTGCCGCTTTTTGCCCCTGTGCTGGGAACCTAAGCTCCTTGCAGGCACTTGCCCAGAAGGGGGAGACTCTTCTCCTGCTGCACAACATCTGGCTCTGTTTTGGGGCTGCCTGTGCAGTCTATACCTTCTTTGCATTCTTACTGCAGGATACTCCTCTTCTCTACCAATAGGAGGATCCCTGTTTCACATAAAGTTCATGTCACACAAGTTCCACAGGAAGACCCTCTCTCTTTCCATGCGCACAACTTCACTGTCATGTTTTCTATTCACCTGGACATTGGTCCTACAGCTGCCCCTTGGCTCTCTCTCTCCCACAGCCTGGTCGTACAGCTGCCCCTCGGCTCTCTCTCTCCCACAGCCTGGTCCTACTGCTGCCTCTCAGCTCTCTCTCCCACAGCCTGGTCCTACAGCTGCCCCTCGGCTCTCTCTCTCCCACAACCTGGTCCTACAGCTGCCTCTCGACTCTCTCTCCCACAGCCTGGTCCTACAGCTGCCCCTTGGCTCTCTCTCCCACAGCCTGGTCCTACAGCTGCCCCTCGGCTCTCTCTCTCCCACAGCCTGGTCCTACAGCTGCCTCTCGACTCTCTCTCCCACAGCCTGGTCCTACAACTGCCCCTCGGCTCTCTCTCCCACAGCCTGGTCCTACTGCTGCCCCTCGGCTCTCTCTCTCCCACAGCCTGGTCCTACAGCTGCCTCTCGACTCTCTCTCCCACAGCCTGGTCCTACAGCTGCCCCTTGGCTCTCTCTCCCACATCCTGGTCCTACAGCTGCCTCTCGACTCTCTCTCCCACAGCCTGGTCCTACAGCTGCCCCTTGGCTCTCTCTCCCACATCCTGGTCCTACAGCTGCCTCTCGACTCTCTCTCCCACAGCCTGGTCCTACAGCTACCCCTCGGCTTTGTCTCCCACAGCCTGGTCCTACAGCTGCCCCTCAGCTCTCTCTCCCACAGCCTGGTCCCACAGCCTGGTCCTACAGCTGCCCCCCGGCTCTCTCTCCCATAGCCTGGTCCTACAGCTGCCCTGCGGCTCTCTCCCCCACAGTCTGGTCCTACAGCTGCCCTGCGGCTCTCTCTCCCACAGCCTGGTCCCACAGCCTGGTCCTACAGCTGCCCCTCGGCTCTCTATCCCACAGCCTGGTCCTACAGCTGCCACTCGGCTCTCTCCACCACAGCCTGGTCCCACAGCCTGGTCCTAAAGCTGCCCCTCGGCTCTCTCTCCCACAGAATGGTCCTACAGCTGCCCCTCGGCTCTCTCTCCCACAGCCTGGTCCTACAGCTGCTCCTCGGCTCTCTCTCCCACATAATGGTCCTAAAGTTGCCCCTCGGCTCTCTCTCCCACAGCCTAGTCCTACAGCTGCCCCTCGGCTCTCTCTCCCACAGCCTGGTCTTAAAACTGCCCCTCGGCTCTCTCTCCCACAGCCTGGTCCTACAACTGCCCCTCGGCTCTCTCTCCCACAGCCTGGTCCTACAACTGCCCCTTGGCTCTCTCTCCAACAGCCTGGCCCTGTATTCAGCAGGGAAACCCCCTCTTCTCCTGCATTCTCTTGACTACCTGATATTCACTGTAGTTGCCGCTTTTTGCCCCTGTGCTGGGAACCTAAGCTCCTTGCAGGCACTTGCCCAGAAGGGGGAGACTCTTCTCCTGCTGCACAACATCTGGCTCTGTTTGGGGGCTGCCTGTGCAGTCTATACCTTCTTTGCATTCTTACTGCAGGATACTCCTCTTCTCTACCAATAGGAGGATCCCTGTTTCACATAAAGTTCATGTCACACTTTAACACATATTGCCCAACCGGTGTCTATATATCATCTCCTTTTTCAGAGCAGGTGATTCTCTAGCCAGGACTGACATCCCTGCAAGTCTCTATGTGGTGATGGGATAGCCATGTTACCAAACATGTCTACAAAGGGGCTACTATTTCCCTCTTGATTTTTAATGGGACCATAGCACTAAAAGTAATGCTTGTCCCTCATAGCTTACAGCATCATCCTCCCTTTAGGTTATGGTCTTTATTAGACTGTTATGCAAATACATTAAGATGGGAAACCTGTTTTTTTCCTATCAGAAAATCATAACATGTGGCCAGTTTAAGATAGACAGAATAAGAATAATTTTACTTAACTTCCAACCACACAAGTATCGGCTACATAGTGAGTGTTTGACAAATGAGGGGCTGTTTTGTTTCTTTATATGCTGAAATCACATGATCAGGAAAGGAAGCAAGAACAGAGAGAAACATTTAGTTGGAAAAGAAATCCGTTGTGACAGAGGTATATTTTCCACAAAGCGCACATGACATTTTTTTTTTTTCTTTGAATGAAGTGATCAAACTGGACAGCCTCAGATGAATATCACTCCCATAGAGCTAGCACAGGTGTGCACTGTGCAGATTTCTATACCGTACAAATATTTACACAATGTCCCAAGAGAGGAAGAGACCAGGCCAGAAGAGCAAGACCTGGAGTGTTAGAAAGGTTAGTAATGATGATGTAAAAAATAACACCAGCACAGCGGTGAGGAGAGTATAATCTATGTGAGGTCAAAAAAAAAAAAAAAAAAAAAATTGGCCTCTGTTCATTTTGGTAAACATCACTTGTGTGAAACCAAGGCTGATGGATTTCCATCTCTTGCTGGTTGTTTTTATATATTTTTTATATTAATGTCTCCTTAAATTAGCCTTGAAATATTTAAGTTTATATTTGAAATACAGCTGTATAACCAAAGATAAGAGAGGAAACTATTTGGCAAAAAATGGGTTGAAGGAAAAATGATTAAGTCCGTCTTTTCAGAAAACTTTCCTTTTCACAGTGAATTAAATAATCAAGTTTAGACTGGCCCACCAGAGTTCTAGAAGATTCTAAAAGGTGCCCAGGCCGCATTTACTTTAAGATCCCAGAGACAAACCTAGAGCAGAGTTTTGAATCAACCACTTTCCACTTGAGTCTACGTTTTATGGTTTTAATCCACAATAAGATCTTGCATGAACAAGGAATAAAAGTAGACAAAGACATGTTGTTTATCCCATTCTCAACACCCACTATACAAAATATTGAGGAGTAAGTGACCAGCAACATAGATATACATATATCACTGTGACTGCTAGTTGACAGTCTCTATCCTTAAACAGTGGCCAAGAGGGGTGACAACAGGCTACCAGTATTACATTGCAATACATTGATATTCCATTCAAATGTTAACAGCTAAGGTCATAATAAAAGGAACAAAAAATAATCTTATATCATATATATCCATACATTTTGAGCCTCTTTATTATTGCAGTTGGGTGATATTATCCCCACTCAGACCACCAGTCTATCAAATCCACATGTATAGTGTGGTTTAGGGAATATAGTATACCACATGTATAGTGTGGTTTGGGGGCGACCTTCTCCGCCGGCGGTGCTGGCCGGGTTCTGGTGTGGTGTTTTTGGGTCTGGTCCTGTGGCTTGGGGGTCGCAGGGCCGTCCCATGGCCCCCAATCCCTGGCTATGCGTGCCTGCAGGGTTGCTGGCCACTGACTGGCACGGTGTGGACTTAGTGTAGGGACCCATGTGTATAAAATACCTGCACAATGGTACATGAGGCAGTATGGCTTGATCAATTCATACACAAAATTCTGATGTGTTTTTTATTTAGCCTAGGGGCACCAGTATCAGCCATAGGTGTGAGGTGCAGCGCTCCTTTTCTTCTCTGAACCACATGTATAGTGTGTTGCTGAAGAGATTTCTGACCTAAGCGAACAGGAGTGCGATCATATAGTACAAACTCTGGCCTGTGGGCCAAATCTGGTCCGTGGTGCCATTATCTTTAGCCCGCCAGGCAATTCAGAGTTTGAATTACATCTGGCCCGCCATCGGGGAAGGTTGGCTACTATATGAGACTACTGGGGAGGGCTGGCTACTATGTAAGAGACTACTGGGCAGGGCTGGCTACTACATGAGATTATTGGGGAGGGCTGGCTACTTTTTGAGACTACAGGGGAGGGCTGCCTACTATAAAAAAAAGACTATGGGGGAGGGCTGGCTACTATATGAAATGAGATGAGGGCTGGCTACTATATGAGACTACAGGGAGGGCTGGCTACTGTATGAGACTATTAGGGAGGGATGGCTTCTATATGGGACATTTGGGGGGCTGACTACCATTTGGGCACTATTGGGAGGGCTGGCTTATATGTGGGGCAATTTTAGTTGGGTTGACTACTTCATGGGGCAATATTGGAGGTGGGGGTGGCAATTACATGTGTTGGAGTTTAATCATATCATATCAATTAATCATGTCATTATCATAGTGCACAGCGCTGGGAGATGCACACCACTGACAGTGCCAGGACTGCTGCATTGACGCTTCAATAATTATGGAGGTTGGCCCGCGACTTTGTCCAATTTTTTAATTTTGGCCCACTGTGTATTTGAGTTTGACACCCCTGATATAGTAGATGAATCCAAAGAATGATTAGCTGCAGGGTTATAAAGCTCCTCTAACTCCTATATTATTGACTGTCTTTTCTACATGGTGTATTCAGATGTTCTAGTGCAGCGGTAGGGAACCTTGGCTCTCCAGCTGTTGTAAAACTACAACTCCTATCATGTCTGGACAGCCAAAGCTAAAGCTTTGGCTGTCCAGGCATGGTAGAAATTGTAGTTTTGCAACAGCTGGAGAGTCAAGGTTCCCTACCCCTGTTCTAGTGTTTCTTATAAGATGCGGTTTCACTCTGCTCTCACCTGTCTCCTCCTAGGAGCTGACAGGGAATAATCTATAACAATCAGATAGGTAGAAGGGGCATCACTCAAGAATACACCAATCAAAACACTAAGGGGGCATTTATCAAGACTGGCGTACTCGTACTTAGTTCTTAGTACATAGCAACTGGATCACTGCCTATACAAACTTCTAACATGTAACTTTAATGTGTCAAAAGGCTGAGCAGTCAGCAGAATGTCATTGGAAGAAGGATGAACAACAACAGATCAGCGACCAGAAGATATCACAACTCCAGTTTCAGGGGAGCTGTTCTAATGCACAGGGATATACAGGGCTAAATAGCCAGACAGCCATATTGGGGGCTGCAGATCACTGATGTAACTATATTACTTCCAGTTGAAACTATTTCTGTAGTTAGGGATTTGCATAAATTGGGGAGGGAGGGGGTATAGGGGTGGCAATGCTTCTCTTCTCAAAAAATTAGTCTGGGGTCCATATGAAATAACTACGCAGTGATTTCACATGGACATCGTATTCATCTATGCTCATTAGCATACTGAGTGCGTCAGCGATTTCTCATCTATGGGAACGAGATCCAGGGCATCAACAGAATCGGGATCCAGGGCATCAACAGGAGAAGATGGAAAGTATCCAAAGCTTTATTAAAAGGTAGGATGGGTTCTGCCCCGGTCTCCAACCTGACAGGTTTCCTTACAATTTTTGCTTACCTGCCTCATGTGTCAGTCAAGACAAAAATGTAGCCATACTTACCTTCCCCACTACCCAAGTGGACAGTCTCTGCCAGCACAAAACATCATCATAAGTAAGAAAAAGGTCAGTAAGTTAGAACCAGAATAATTTCAACTGGCAGCAGTGAGGTGGGCAGGGGAGGTGAGTATAGCTGAATTATTGTATTCTTACTGTGCAGGTTGCTTTACCCTGGAAAAACTATTTAAAAAAAATGATCTGCAGTTCCAGATGAAGCCTATGGCCTAGAGTAGTGCTGTTTCAGAAAAAAAAAAGATCCTTTTTCCCTTTCTTCAAATCATATATTTTATGTAAGTTTGTGACAAATTAATATGGATAAAAACTTCTTACAAATGTATTATTTATTAAAAAGGTCAGAAAAAGTAAAGCAGAAAACCTTTTAAAGTAATCCATAAAGTAAGCCATAAGCCAGCTTTGTTTCTTATGTCTGGGTGTTTGTACTGCGACAATCAACCACAAAGAGAGAAAACTAAGACTTGTCAGTTTGGACGGCAAGAATTTTATAAACTGGATATGTCAATTAAAATTGCAAGTTTCCAAAATAATGTAATGAATCGATTTTACTTCTCTATAACAAGAGCAGAAGTGTTTTGTCACAACAACCGGGAAATATGTCACATCTAATACTCCTTGAACAATGGCACTTCTCAGACGACACTATTAATAAATCTCTTTCAAGTGGCCGTGGCTAAGACCTATGAAATGTACACAGAGGCTGGAATCGATAATCACAGGTTATGGAGTGGGATATTGAGACTAAGAAGAAAAGAAAAATCCTTCTCGCTCCTTTAATGATAGATGCTGTTTTCAGAGGCCACAGGAGGTAAAGCACTTTTAAAAGACTAAATTAAGAGGTTCTAAATCTATTGTTTACCAGTCACGTCATACACTAAGTTTCTTTTTCTCAAGAGCGTGTCTTGATCTGTCCTGGGTTTGCAGACCTGCCACTATTAAAGCCCTCTGAATAATCCGCAATGAAACGAAACACAGGGTGTTGCTCAGTAGGCCGCAAAGGAAAAAAAAAAAAAAGCAAAGCCAAGGCCCGGCAAAGTTAGAAAGGATGGCAAAAGCTTTTCACTCTTGTTTCTCAGCCGATTACACTCATTCAGGGCTAGGTGGGTGGAACGAAAACAGAAAGATTACCTCCTGTTCTCCTCAACTGCTTTGTTGGCAGCAGCCTACAGATCTAGAAACATTTTAACCAGAACAACAAAGGATATCTAGGAAGGGACAGGGTTCAGACCTGTTACTGGCTGGGATGCGTATAAAAACAGATATTTGTACAGGGAAGATAATGGCTGTTTATTGAATAGTGGAGCATTTACAAAAAAAAAAAAAAATGTCTCTTAACAATAACACGCACGGATGCTTTGAGTTTCTCACTCCACATGGGATTTGCTCATCTACATGATGTCTCACTTATTCAGACAGCACAAGGACATCCTGATATAATCAGCAACTGTGTGCAACAACATAATACAGAGAGCTCACCAGTAGACAGGTGGCAAGAGAGGGATACCCACCGTGCCCTTGGAAGCACTTACAAATGTTTGTGCTGCCAGTCTCTTTTGTCCGGTGTGTATACTAAACCTTCAACAGGCAGAGAAAAAAACAAAAACAAAAATGGTTTATAGCCATTGATACACTTGAAATAATGATGCAGGGGCATGTTAACCCTCTCTCACTGCAACAATTTTTGTACAGTATTTTAGTTTTTTTTTTTCATTCTCATATTCTATGAGCTTCATGTTTCTGTATTTTTTGTAAAAAGTTGTACTTTTTATGTGAATTCATAGGGAAGGAAAATATGGGGGTTTCTTCTTTTGCAGTTGTTTACAATGCAGTCCAACGAGTGAGTAACATTCTTTTATCATTCTGTCAATAAAGCTGGGTGGAGGCTCGTTTTTTGTAGGGTAAGCTGTGCATTGGGATACATATAACTTTTTAATTACTTTTAAATGCACAATTTTTTAAGACAAGTTGAACAAAAGAAAAGATATTCTGGTAATAATTATGTCTACTGTGCAGGATATATTTATCTGTATTTCAAGCAAGATTTTTTTGAAAAGTAGTAAAGCAAAAAAAAAAAAAAAAGTAAATAGAGATGATGTCAATTCGCTTCCTGCTAATTTCTTAAGGAAATTAAAAAAAAATGGCTACAAGGCCTTTGTGATGTCAGCACCCCCCCAGCCTGGAAAACTGGGATACAGCCTATGGCTATGGTTGTATTTTCCAGGCGGTCCTCAGGCTGTATCCACCCTCTCCACGGAGCGGGCAGACAGCGGGAATCAGAAGCCGAGAGTTCAGGTTTATACAAACCTAAACCTCAGCCTGTTCGCTCATCTCTTTGGGGGAATCAAGGAGGATAAGTATGCTTTATTTCTATTTATAAAGCTTCCTTCTTCTTTTGAGAAATAAATATGGTTGGAAAAACCTTTTAATATTTCAGATATTTATGAACACAGCAATATCAACAAAGGGGGGTTTGCAGCAAAGTGGGGGGGAGACATGGCCACCACCTGCTCCTGATTTATTAGGGTCTATGCAAATAGGTACAATTCATGTCAAAATTTACTGTTCCGAAGCAGGTGTAGATTTCCCAGCCCACTGTACGAGAGGCGACTGGTGGGGTGAATGGGGGCAGAACTTTTTTAAGGCTAGCTTATGAGTACACTAGTTTTGATAAATATCCCCCCATATGTCACTAATGAATATACATCCCCAAAGTCCTGCTCACAGTCAGTTCAGTTCAGTTCTGCAATGTTTGTTCTATGTTGAGAGGATGATCTGCATTTGATGCAAGGCCAGTTTCAACACCATGTCAACCAAGGCAGATGCTAACAGACTGGTGGCATTAAAGGGAACCTGTCACCCCCCGTGCCGGGGTGACAGGCTCCCGACCCCCCGTTAGAGACCCCTATACTTACCTAATCCCGCCGGGTCCCGCTTCTGAAGATGGTCGGGTCCCGGAGATCTCAGCCGCCGCAGCCCGGTGCGCGCGCTGAGAGATGAGTCCAACACCCATAGAGAATGACAGGAGAGTCCAGCGCTCCGTCATTCTCTATGAGCGTTGGACTCATCTCTCAGCGCGCGCGCCGGGCTGCAGCGGCTGAGATCTCCGGGACCCGACCGAATCCAGAAGCGGGACCCGGCGGGATGAGGTAAGTATAGGGGTCTCTAACGGGTGGTCGGGAGCCTGTCACCCCGGCACGGGGGGTGACAGGTTCCCTTTAAGGGGCTTGGTCTCTCGAGACCATGAGAGTATAAATCACAAAAACAAAAGTCTAAATTACAATTATCTTTTTCTCTATATATCTGCAAGGATTTTAGATTTAATGCTATGTCTAATGTGAACATTGCCGCACAAGAAGAATAAAATAAAAAGGAAAAAAACAGCAACAACACAATGCATAATCCCTAGGCGTAGATTCAGACAAATAGTAATTTTATTTACTCATATCCATCTTTTCCAGCGTAAAGCAGGAAACAGCCAGCCTAATCCCAATACTAACACAATATTGATTCTCATTCAGTTTTAGTATTTATTGACGTGCGCTGCATACAGTGGAGGCTATCAATTAGGTCTCCGCATTCAAGGAATGGCAAAATCTTATAAGGAAGAGCTGGAGCGTGTAGTTTATACAAGTCTAATTGTGTGTAATGTAGACCCGGCAAACACTAGGTTCACGAGAGGGAAAATGCATGTGCTGATGAAAAGCAAATGATCCCAGCCCAATTTATTATATAGCTGTTTACTGATGTTTATTATTATGTCTGCGATTGATACACTAGACATATTATGGGTCGGTGGAGCATTCACTTTTAAGCCCTGTTTTATGCAGGTAATAACCATTTAAGAAAACCACTGGAATGAGGTTCAATTTTACTCATAGTTTAGAGGATTGCCTTTTACTATTTTTTTTCTGAAGCTGCAAAATGGTGACAAACAACTTTTAATGCATTACAAAGATAGAGAATTAATTTGTGTGTGTTCTTAAAACCTTTATAAGCAAACCTTTTGTCACAGTCAGTGGTTAAAGTGTGTACTCTGGGTAATGACATGTGGAGGAGTATATTGGAAGTGTAATTGTTTCATTTCTCATTCATCTAACATTGATATTCCCTTAGAGTGCAGTAAAAGTTTCATTTTCAGAAATACAAGAACTGCTCAAAATCTTTCTAGAGACATGTATGCATTTTATGTTAGAAAAGTAGAAATAATGTGGAGATAGAGAATTATATTCAATTGAAATGTGTATTTGCAAACATTTAAGGGGAATAATCAGGGATTGGGAACCTTGGGCCCTCCAGCTGTTGAAAACTACAATTCCCACCATGCCTGCACAGCCAAAGCCAAGTGTTCAGAATAAGAGAAAGTAGCCGAAACCGAACAGTTATTTGGTAGTGGCCAACTATGGTAGCAACAGATTGTATAGCTCAGTGCCCGCTGGGTGCAGCAGTGTGTAATGCATGTCAGGGTGGCAGGGTGGTGTAACTGGTGTAGTGTCCTTTAGGTACCACACATACTGTGTTTCAGTGATACAAAGTACAGGCAAATTACTTCTGACTCCAGGAGTATGTGAAATAACTATAACTTAACTGAACTTGTGCAACAATAATTACAAAGTCTCATATAGCACAAGGCAGATATAGCTTCTACAATTTGGAGTAAGAATATTTGGTCACTGTCCCTTTCAGGTTATTGCAAATAACAGATTTACTGGCGACTCTTAGGCACCTTGGTAGAAATATATAGCTTGGTTCTTACTGGTTATGGATCTATTAAAAGGGAACTCATTACAATTAGACTAAACTTTGCTTATAAAGCACTTCACAGCTGGGTTGACTGGTTAAGAAGAAACATCCGTACTCGCAGAAGAACTCTGGAGATCTGTCACATGATGCAAGGATATATGCATGCAGGATTGCAGTCACCAACCTGGAAGCCGATCAGTAAACTCCATAGTGCCTTTGAACAGATTATCCAACCCTGGACTAAAAGGTGGTTAAAGAGCAGAGAATTTAAAGAGGTTGTGCCGAAAAAATAAATTATTGGCCTGGCTGCCGAGGGACGTGTCGGTAATGTATACTTACTTGTCTGATTCCCCACTGCTGCCAGATCCAGGGCCTCCTGCTCTGCACTATATTCTGTGTTTTTATAACATACAATGACGTTGCGCTACCACTGGAAATGACTGCTCAGCATAGACTCTATACTAAGCGGCCGCTTCCTATGGGAGCACAATGTCATCAGATGTTCTGAAAACAGAAGCAACAGTGCAGAGTTGGTGGCCCCAGCAGCCTGGCAAAGTATTTATTTTTCCTGGACAACCTCTTTAACCTTGCAGTATGGACTGTAGCAGGTTCAGGGCCCTGGAGGGAAAATGTATCCTCACATGTATCCTTTGCCTTTACCTTTGTAGATGATCAGGTTTAGCACTGGAACTTGTCCTGAAACTATTTCCATTTTTGCTTGTCTCTCTGTATATTCTGTTATACAGGATACTGAGAAAACTGTACATTATCAGCTGACTAATCTGACAAGCTTGAGCTGAGCCAACATATGTGCTCTGGCCAAACTAGACTGGTTTAGGTCCACTCCTTTCTAGGTTATTAAGGGCTGGACTAGGGTCTCCTCTCATTGTTTGATATCATGTGACCAAAGCATTTTACTTTCAGGCATGTGACCACTAGGTGCGGTAAAGGTACAAAACTGATATTATCCCCTTGCACAGACAGCATACTTTAGTTTCTGATGTAAAACAGTATGACAAGGAAAATAGCAGTACATACAAATAACATACAATACCTAACAAAGTGTTAAAGGAGTACTCCCCCCCCCAAAAAAAAAAAAAAGAAACACACAGAAAACGTACTTACCACCATCCGGTGACAATCGCCGTTCGAATTTACCACCGGCCACGTCCCCGCCATCTTCGGCCGCCGTCCTCACTTCCGGGTCCGGGTGCAGTGAATGGAAGAGAATCAGGGCTGAGCAAGCTGGAAGCCATGTGATGCACTCCAGCCAATGAAAAGGCTGCCGATGCACATGTAGGAAAGGGGAGGAACGGGGCCAGACCGCTTATTAACACATATTACAAAGTTATATAACTTTGTAATGTGTGTTAAGCAGAAAAAGAAAATCGCCACACTACCCCTTTAAGCAAAGTAGCAGTAGCTGGGATATAGATACTAAGTCAGGTGGGCAGTACTACTGAGGAATTGACACCTATCTGCATATGTATGCTAACACATGGAAGGCTGTAAGGAAGACCTCCCACTAGAGTCTTAACTTTAGAATATGCAGAGGTTTAGATGAATACATTACTTATAACATTGAACTTTTTCCCACAAACATGTATATAAATCCATTCAGCAATTTCTGCTTTGCAATTTTCTTTTCTGTCAGAAAACATACAGTATAATTCATTGATTTGTACTTTGTCACAAAAGGGATAAGAAGTAAGCTCAGATCTCACCCACAGCCTCTCCCCATTAGTGATGAGCTAACATCCTGATGTTCTGTTCGGATCCCGAACAAGAACATAAAAAAAGAAAAAAAAAAGATTTGCGTACAGATAGTGTACATTTTGGTCTAGAGTTACACACATGCGTAAAGATTATCAAGCACAAAGTGTAAATTACGCAGTTGCGTACGTTCGCAAGTTCACAAATGATCGTTATAACCATTCCGAACATCAAACAAATTGTTGGTGATTGGCGAACACAAACAATTAGCGTCATGTTTGTACAAACATACGAACATGTTCGCTCATCACTACTCTCCATGCCTACTAACAGATGTTGCGCTAGGCCACAAACCACAACTGGGGGACAAACCCTACACTAAATATGTGTACAGCAAAGATGGAGGACGAACAACACTAAAGACAAACAAGACAGCAATCGGGTACAACTAGCCAGGTCAAACCAAGAAGGTAGCAAAGTACAAAATTATCAGGCAAAAGAATAGCCAGAAGGTCTGAGGCACAATACACAGAAGGAATGCTGGTGTGCCACAGTATGACAATTACCCAGCCACCACCCAGCTGATTGGTGTTACCTCCTGGTCCTTCTATTGGCCCATGTGACCTGCCTACAGTGGCTGTACTGACACTCTAGAAGTCTCTAGCAGAACATCTCCTTGAGTGTGGTCGCAAGACTGTCTCCAGCTGTCTCAAGCCAACTTAGCCAATCACTGACAGTAAAGCATGGTGGCCAGTTATTGGCTGAGCCTGTCTCATTCAGTGATTGGCTGAGTATGCGGGAGAAACTAGGAAGGAGGAAAACACCTGAGGAGGACACCAGGGAAGCATGGACAGGTGAGCATACCTGTTTTTCTTTAAATTATGTATGTGTGACTGACACCTTTACAAACTCTTTCCCAACAATGCAAAACATTTTGTTCAGTAGTAAACCAAAGTTTTTGCAAAGTTCGAAACAAATCTAATTTCTTTGAGAAATATGGATGCTTTATTCCAGAAACATCACCACCCTTTTCCTCAGTTTGGGTGTGGTTTCAGATCAGTTCCATTGAACTCAATGGAGCTGAATTGTAGTAGTAGTAGTAGTAGTAGTAGTAGTAGTAGTAGTAGTAGTAGTAGTAGTAGTAGTAGTATTCTTAGAAAACATTAGGTTCCAAAGGTGGGATCTCCACAGACAAAACTCAGAAGGTTGGAATAACTTATGTAAAAGAAGTACTTTTATCTTCTCTGGGACCTATCTGCTGTAAATATACAGTACATGCAAATCATCTTGGCTGTAAAAATTTGTACAATGATATCTTCCACTTTAATACACTCTCTATTTTTAAGATCTGTTCACATTAGTGTTCTAACTTTACAGCCAAGGTGGCTGAATGGTGCTTTTTTGTAGTATATATTTTGGAAAATCTTATTCTTATTTCTCAACTGAAACCTGGTAGAAAAGTGTCAACTCAAGTGTGAACATAGTCTTAGCCATGCAAAAATGCTATATTTTATGTGGTTATGCAAAATACACAACTGTTCTAACAAATAACGTTACTATTGAGTGTTACTATGAGTACTATTATAAAGTACCATAATACATTTGTACTGTAGATCAATACAATAATTACGCAATAATTACAGCAAATACTAACACAGACGTAGAGTTTACATGTATTTAGTTCTATAAAACTAAGTTTAAAAAACTAAAAAATTCTGAATAAATATATGTGTTAATGACATGTTGGCAAATATTATTTATATTTATTGGCACATTTTTGTAATATGTCGGGCAATAAAAATACAGTTATCAGTGCAAGGTGCATTGTCTGGACTAAGGCCGAATTTCTGATAAATTATGCTTTGCTTATAACACAAAATGTCTCTTTAAATTGAGCCGTCATAGAGAAGGCTAACAAAAGTAGTACACAAGGCCCCCAACCCACTGAAATGCAATTCCTCTGGTCAGAGCTGAGTTCTATCAAGACAATCAAGGTCATACATGATGGATGAAGGTTGACTGTGCAAGTCTGTATTGTTACTAAACTATATCTATAATCTTTGTTTTGATATGAGATTATTACTCCCAAGTTTCAAAATTCCAGGACAGGAAATTGAAAAATAGAGAGCAAGACATTAAACCAAAGTTAAAGAAGATGTCTATTATACGGCAGATCACGCCACTGTTTGCTGAGAACTTGGGTGCAGCATAGGTTCCATTTTGAATTAATTTCTTTGCCTTCTATGCACATTAGGAACATTGCTTTATTTTAAGACATAACTCAGTTACTTCATGAAATAATATATCACTTACTGCATTCGTTCATGTGTGGTGACCGGGGATTGCTAGATGGATGTTGCAAGGGCAGGTGTTGCAGTATGGTTGCAGCACTTGTCACTGGGCCTGTCATGCCAGTTAAAAGGTTGTATGTGTAGTCTCTAGAGTGTATAAGGCAGTTCAGGATAAACTTAACCCTTTGAATGCTTTACTGTAATGTTTCTTAAAGTGACAGAATAGCTTAATAATTTGCACAAGTTTAAAGTCAGCTGTTTGTGCTTAAGTGTGATGGCCACTTCCCTTTGAAATACTTGGGCAATAGTTTTGGATAGGTTAGACTTAACGTTTCAATAATATTTATTAAAGATTTCTAAAAATTTTACAAGTAACAAACATACATGTAAAGCAACACTTGTTGCAAATACCAGTCTATGTAAAAGAACAATGAGTATGTAAAACAGAATACAGATATGTAAGTACACACATAAAAGTCATATGTGAGATAAAATCTCAGTCCTGCTTGCTGAGCAAACCTAAGCTGAGTAAAGCTCATGACAAGTATAGGTGTAGGAGCATTAAAAGTAGGGAGGTGGACCAAGAGCTCAAGTAGATGACATAGATTAGTATGTATTGAAAGAGCAACAGACATTACCAACAGAAAGCCAATAACAGTAATAAGCTGGTATCTCAGCAAAGCAAATATAACACACACACACACACACACACACACACACACGTGTGGGGCACAAAGTCCAACGAGTAACCAAGGGGTATGGGGAAGCAAGCAGTATAACAAAAGTTCACCAAAACTGCAATATGCCAATTTAAGTCACTGATGTTGTCAGTTGTGGGAAGAAACTTTAGACAGTAGGTTCTTCTCTCTCTGAGAGAGATGCTATATTGGCCCTTCGTGGACCAGTGGAGATATTCCAATCGGTCAAAAGTTGCAGACTAGCTTCCAAATCGTGTACTGCAAAAGTTTCAGATCCTTTAAGCACCATTAAGCGTGACGGAGAACCCCATTTATAGGAAATGTTATTTTCCCTCAGTGCTGACGTAAACGGCACCATTGATCTGCGCCAATTCAATGTGGCAGACGATAGGTCAGGATATGCAGAGAGTACAGCCCGTTTGTAGGAGAGTCTATTATTCCTCCTGGTAGCAGCCAGGAAAGCTGTTTTAATGTGCACATGGTGGAGTCAGACAATGGTGTCACGAGGAACATCAATGGGCAGGTGTTTAGGCCTAGGAACCCGACTTATCCGACTTATTGATAGTTATCTCCTTTGGCGAGCAATCAGGCAGCTGTTCTTTGATGAAGTTTTGAACAAAATGAGGTAGATCAGGAGCTAAGATGGATTCAGGAATGCCTCTTATTTTAACATTATTGGACCTAGATCGGTAATCCACAGTCGCTAAGGTAGTACGTAGTTGGCGTACTTCTGTTTGTAATTCCCAATGTGATTCCAATAGGGCATTATATTCAATGATAGACTCGGCCATAGCCTCCTCTAATGTATGTACTTTCCTTTCCATCGCTTGTACAGAATCCCTGACAGACGCTATGGTGCGTTCAAACCCTGTATTAATAGAGTGGAGCAATGCCAGAAGTATGTTTTTTAGGGAATAAATTGATACTGAGGCTGCAGGGTCAAGCGTGCCATCCAGACAGTTCTTAGTAATCATGGCAAAGATCTCATCGCCCAGAGGGTTTTCTGTGGGCTGCACATGTTGAGAAAATGTGGGGGTGAGATTATGAGCATCATGCACAGGCTGAAACTTCTGGTTAATAGAAGACCGGGCATTAGGTGACCTGAGAAAGCCTGCGGGTGAGTGTCCCTGACCATGTTGCTGCCCAGAGTCGGGAGCCTTAGGGGTTAATTTGTGCTCTGCATGTGTGCGAGCAGGGCTTCTTCTTCTCTGACTCACCGGGTGGGATCTTTGATGTGAGGAGGAGCCGGAGGGGGCTTCCGGAGCTTCAACTTGGCGTCTCTCAGCTTTCTCATCTGGTGTCGGGGAAGTCTGCCACACCGCGCTAGCAGCAGCCGTAATGAGGTCTAGGAAGGGGTCCGTGCGCCATTTTGTGGAGCTGGTGCAGCAGGACGGGATAATTGCTGTTTCTTCCGGGCGGCCGCCATCGCTCTTTTCGATGTTGTCCTCATAGCAAGGAAGAAGCAGGGAGTCCGGTGTAAGCTGGGTGATGAGCAGGAGGGGTGGAAAAGTAGTGAATAGTTGCTTGTAGGCAGATAGAGCAGGAGCTTGGTGAAGACACGTCTGATCCCCTCGGCCACAGGTTAGACTTAAAGCAGCAGTATCAGCAGCTTCTGCCCAATGAACCTGCTGATATGCTCTGGAAACTCATTACCTTATAACTGCAGGTCTATTAATGATTCTTTTCTTCTTCTCCGCATTATGTAATTATTCGCTAACTGCCCCTATGCTAATAAGGGGCTTAGGAGCATTTGAGGCATTGCCTGGAGCACCAGCTAGGCCTGCCTAGCTCACCCCCTCCCGTGTTGCTTACTATGCATAGTGGATGGCCCGAAGCAACCCCTTGGTACGCCCAGCACACCCCCTCCTATGCTGCTCAGCCTGTCCTTTCCTGTGCCCCAAATGCTCCTAAGCCCCTGATTAGAATAGGGGCAATTAGTTAATAACTACAAAATGCAGAGGAGCAGAAAAGAATCATACAGTTATAAGGTAATGAGCTTCTGGGACACATCAGCAGGTTTATTGGGCATAACTTGCTGATAGTGCCGCTTTAAATAAGGACAGTCTCTTTGGTAGGTTTTCAATTAGAAGATTTTGTAGAGTAGATGGGGGTTACCTAGACAACGCAGAACCATGTCAGTGTGGCTTTAATACTTGAAACATGATAGAAGAATCCTGTACTCACGATTTAAAAAAATACTGCCTAAATACTGCTGAAAGACATTACAGAGTACCAGATCCAGGAACATGGGCCCCAGGCTTAAAAAACCCAGGGTAGCTTATCTATCAAGATTATTGATTGGATGAAGGTTCAGTGGGGTACATCAGCTTTAACTGCTCTTTGCCACCACTGGGGATAGTCCGTACAGTTAAAGGACTTCCATAAGAATACTTTAGAGAGCACGGCAACCCCAGATGTAGAAAGCTTAGGTCGCTTGGGTGGTAGTTGCCTCTCTTATGGTTTAAAGTGTACCCACAATCTGATGCCCCCAAACCACTTGTACCAGCTTTTAATCCAAGATCTGTCCTGTGGTCCATTCGGCAGGTGATGCAGTTATTGTCCTAAAAAAATACTTTTAAATTTGAAGCCCATGCCAAACGGGAGTATCTGTGCCCTTTTTTTTCCTCACTAATGGGAGTTTTTCAAAGAGCTTTACATAATTACGTGAAATATACATTTATCTGAAAGGTACAAAAGGTACAATTGGGAGCGGAACTGTTCCCCCAATACAACTCACAAGAATCACCAGTAAGCCATTACACTTAGTGAGCGGTTCACTACTCACTCCTAGTAAATGCCCAAAACAATTTCCTTATGCTGATTTACTGCAATCCTTCCGGACAGGCTCACAGGTCCCCCGGTATAGAGATAATGGCCAAAAAAAGGGGGCAAATGGAGACCAGACTCTAATTTCAGCTAACAGCAATCAGTGATTATGACCCCTTAAGCATACAGGTTTACTCACTGTTCGGAGAGGAGTAGTCACCAATCTCTCCTCTGGGCCAGGAACATCCTTTTCTTATGCCTCCTTATGATATTATTATTTATTTTATAAAGCGCAATTGGTTCCAGAATGCTATACAAGCGTTAAGGGGTTAACAAACAGGAGCATTACAAGATCAAAACACATTAAAGGCAAATAGCAGACTGGTACATGGGGAAAGAGGACCCTGCCTGCGAGAGCTTGCAATCTATAATATCTATGATATTGGGACTCCGCGATCTCCTGCACCATCATCACCACGCTAAAAAACACCTTGCTAGGCAGGGAAAACTTTACACATTCCGATCCTCTCCAGGGAAGCCTTCTTTGTAGAATTGGGACTACTCAATCTCCAGCTCGTCTCAGCGACTACCCCCCTCTGAACAGCGAGTAAACCTGTATGCTTAAAGGGGTATTCCCCCTAAGAGCTAAAAAAAAAAATGAAATGCCCCCAAACTAGCTAGTCTTACTTACCACAACCCCAGAGTATTTTGAACCATCTCCCATCTTTCTAGCTGCTTCCGTTCCAGAGTTACAAGTTTTTCTAAAAAATGGTCTATATTCAAGATAGGAAACTTCATTTGCCATCCCGTAGTTGAATTGGGGAGGGGGGGGTAACAATGAAAGGATGCTGGGGGGCTGCGGGTGGTTGCAGATGACCTCTGGCTGCTTGAGGGGGCAGACAGTAATGGAGGGGCTGCGGGGGAGCTCCAGTGGAGGCAGTCAGAGGAGCACCTTGGAGGGGTCCACACAGTGACCTGTCCTTAGTCACTTCAGTGGGAAGCTCCATTGAGGAGACAGGGGACAGGTGTTCCCGACACAGAGGGTAGGGGGCCAGGAGTAGGGAGCAGTGTCGGGTTGGGCTTAGTTTTGATGATTTTATGTGATAAGAGGTGGTGAGTACGCCTAGAAAACAGCAAAACTGTGCAAAATCCATAATGTATTGATATTGGTAAGTTGGAAAGCTATGGGTGGGCAGTTTATTAATGCAAAAACAAATTTGGGGGGAATACCCCTTTAAGGAGTCATAATCTCTGATTGCTGTTAAATGATACTAGAGTCCACTTTCCATTCTTCCTTTTCTTTTTGCCATTATGAAATATACATTTATCACTCATCAGTGACTTTACCATTTAAATAATTTCATTATATGAAGAATACCAGGTATATATTTTTTTAAGTTTTTTTAAACAAATTATCTATCTATTCTTCTATCTCTTTAACTTTCATATCTATCTTATATCAATCGATCACTCGATCAATCTATCTATTGATAGTTCACCTTTGATTATGTCAAATGAGTTTCAGGGAAAAAGAATGTGTCCTAACAAGGACAAATTAGGGTCAGCATAAGGTTCCCATCTTTAAGAAAAGAAACTATTCTTACATTTTAAAATTTAAAAAGAACTAAAAACCAGATACGAAGGTACTGAGCCAGTACCGGATGGCCAGATTTTATCAAAATGTTATTTTAGGATTTGTTGGTTGTCATCTGATATGTATAACTTTTATTGCAGCAGTGCTCTTTTGCCATCTTACTATAGCTGAGCACATTATCTACTCCGCTGTGCTGTATTTATACATTTCAACATGATCAGTAGCATTGTGAGGTAAATGATATTTCATCTGAGCAAAGTGTTGTATATTACACCAGATTACTGACACCAGCTGAGACTTGCTAGGAGATAGTATTGCAAATGCAATCACTCATAAATCTGTCACCAGTTTCCATGTGCCTTCAATTCATATATCTACTCCAGTATTTCACAAGCGGGCAAAGAATTGCTCTGTTTGGCATTGGAGGAATGAAGCAAGCAATGCTAGTCCTTACACCTGTGATTATCCTATCATGCGAATATGCAGCACTAACTAAATAAATCATCCACATCCTATTATTGTTACCATTAATAACAAAGTAACCTAGTAAAGTAGGAAAGGCCCATTTGATACAGTGAGTCTAATAAGATGAGCATATGGTAGAATAAACAATAAGAAATCCTAGCGATACAGAGTATAATGTCTGTGTAGTGGTCATCTCATGTCAACAGTCAATCATATATAGCAGCAGTGTGTATAGCGGAGTGTAAGTGCAGGCACATTATAACAGCAGCAGTGTGTATAGCTGAGTGTAAGTGCAGGCACATTATAGCAGCAGTGTGTAGCTGAGTGTGAGTGCAGGCACATTATAGCAGCAGTGTGTATAGCTGAGTATAAATGCAGACAGATTATAGCAGCAGTGTGTATAGCTGAGAGTAAGTTCAGGCACATTACAACAGGAATGGAGAGGATGGGAAACACAAGGGCTATCAGAGACTTCAGGGAGCATGAAGGAGTGAGCAGGACATATGTGGGCACAGTAAAGCAGAACTTTCTTTTCCGGGAGAGAGGGATTACAGCTATAAAGAGATTACCTCCACAGTCCTTTCCCCTGATGCAAGCCCCAGTTCAAAGTGTATCTGCCATGATTTGGAAGGTAAGGGGAACTTCCTGGGTCAGAGTTCAGTGCTGTTAAATGCTATGCAGACCATGCCCCTCCACCACTCCTCTTTAACCCACTACAGGGGGCTCTGAAACCAAAGTAATGCCCTTAAACCAAGTCACAATTTTGAAGAACTTTGAGCTCTTCTTGCAAAGTGCTCTTAATCCAAGTAACTCTTAAACCGAGGTACCACTGTATTTGGGTGCTCTAAGCAGTAGAGGGGGCAGAGTATCAGGGGTAGTAGTTGGATGACACTGTTAGGATACAAAAATGGCTAGTTTGTGGTGCTAAGTTACAGTAGGCAGGATTATGGAAAAGTGAAGTACCTAAATGTCTGGGTAGGGATAAGTTATGGCTAGAAGAAGCACCATGGTGGTATAGGGTAGATGAAACAAATGAGCAAAGTGAATGTTTATAATGAGAGATGAGGTCACTGGTGAGTCCCTGGATATAACTGTTGTGTATCTGGCCTGTGACTGCATCTGCTTAGTGCTGAACTCCCCTGTATATTCTGGAAACCTGTCAGTTTAGTTGTGCTGGCTTCACTGTTTTCAGTGGTCTGGAGCGAAAAGTAATGGGTACATACGCATGTCTGATATTTTTAGACTGTAGCAATGACCATGGTTTGTGTCTTTAACCCACTATAACATTGAAATCATCCCACAACCTTTCACTTATATGCATAGAGATTTGTGCAGCCATTGAATAGTCTGTGCGGCATATGACCATTTCCAACAGTATTAGATCTATGGATGTGCACCTTTCTCAACAACTGTGGATTACTTTACCTGTGAGCGAAAGCTCAGGGTGAAAAGTGCTTTTGCATTGTCACACTGCATTGTCCCCTGTGGCCCATGTAAATTCATTTTTGGTCAAGTGTTTATGGTATTTTACTATCTTGCACTATTGTATATTGTTCATGTATGATTTTGCTTGCATTGTCTGCATCCTGTACTGGCTGTGAGTGACAGAACCCCTTCATTTATACGTGTCCCATATCTTAACATTGCAACGTTCAAGTTAGTGGGAGGAGCTTGCTGTAGCACAGCCTCTCTTCCTAAACTTGTGGTTGATAAACAACAGATTTTCAGGGACCTGCACCCCACAGTTGGCATTGCAGCTCATCTCAGTGAGTATTGCTATTTTATTCGGAATCTGCTGGGAGCTAATCAGCCTGCATCCCTCAGAGTGGAAGTCTAGACTAGAAGTCAGTAGACTAAGGTGTAACCAAAAGGATAAGATCAAAGCATAGCAAATATCTAGGACAGATATTTCCCGCTACCTACATTACTTTCTTAAGGGCAGCCCCCTGATACATTAGCCATTTGTTAGTACATTGTAATCATAAAAGACTGTGCCTGCATTTTACTGGAAGATTTGCTGTCTATGAGAGTTATAGGTAGAAAGGATATACAAAATAGCTCAAAACGGCCATTTGCAAATAAATTAAGTCGCATCTGGCCTTTTACGCCAACAAATACAACTTTTCGATAACTAATTTTGATAACTAATTGATAAAAAATAAATATATAAAAACAATTATACTTTTGAATGCATTTTATCTTTGCAGCATTTTATTCACACACGCCTAAAACTTTTGCACAGTGCTGTATATCCTAATTGTGCAGCTCCCCTTTCAAAGTGCCAATCTACAGGACATGGGACAATCCTCTGGAAGCCCTTGTGACAACATGATAGCAACTATGACCCATAAGGAAGCACGAGTCCCAGCCATCCCTCTGCATTTGCCCTTGCTATGCTCCCCCTGGGTTGCAGCACTCTAGTTGGCGGAATCAGAAACAACTGTGCAGCAATACAGAAATACTTTGATGTCGTGATAGAAACATAAATGTTTGCAGGTTTTTGCATTCAACTATAAATTGTAAGTCTAAATAATGTGAGAATCGGATGACATTATTATAGATGAATGTTCGAAGCCATTCTCAGATCTACAAACATTGATATGGTTGATCCTTGCCATGTCATGAATGAATGAAATCATCTTACACAGATAGTCCTGTTCAACTCCAGCTAAAGAAGATCTAGATATGCAATCTGTAGAGCCTGTAACAATTTGTTATTTTTAATTTATTGCTTCATTTGTGACTGCTGCTACAGCAAGGTAAATTTATTCTGATTTGCACAACCTCTGTCCCAGCTCTGACAATGACTAATTATTACCTGAGTTAAAATAATGAAAGTGTCTGAAAGTGTCCGATTGCAATTTGTTAGGAAAACATGTGCCATGCTGTGTTACCATGATCCGCGATAGTATGAACTCTACCTAGCCACTGAGAGCTTGTTAAATGCAGCAAATTATAGTACAGGAAACAGATATTTATATAATGTTAACATATCCTGCAACACTGTACATATAATATGTCCACTTATCTCAACACCAATGCCAAGCAGGGCTTGCAATCTAATTTCCTATTTCAAGCACAAAGATATATAGTTATAACTTTTTAACCCACCAGAGTTAGCTTTGGTTAACTTGTATTAACTTGTACTCTGGTAAACAGTGCTTGCCCTCTGAGCTATAGTGAAACATTGTTAAAGCAAATGTACTAATTTGCTTTCTTTTCTTTTTTTTTTTTTTTTTTTTTTTACACTACCTGGTTGGTGCCAGCACAGAGATCCCAGTGGCACATTTTATTTTTCAAATTGCCACCCATGTGCACTTCGGGCAGCTCAATGTGATGGAGGAGGGCCCAGTGCCCCCAGAGTAAATAGTGTAATTAGTGATGAGCGAACATGTTCGTAAATGTTCGTGTTCGCCGATCACAGACAATTTATTTGATGATCAGAATGGTTATAACGATCATTTTCTAACATATTCGAACTTGCGAACATACTCAACTGCGTAATTTGCACTTTGTGCCTGATAATCTGTATGCATGTGCGTAACTCTAGACCAAAACATACACAATGTGTACACAAATCAATGCAAATGAAATGCGTATGCAAATGCGTAATTTACTGTACACTTTGCACCTGATAATCTGTACGCATGTGCGTAGACTGAAATGTACGCTTCTACTGAGCGTTTGTTATTTGCTCGGGAATGTTTGGCAAACACGAACATGAACTGATAACAATCATTTTTTTTTTTTTTTTTTTGTGTTCGGTGTCTGAACCGAACATCGGGATGTTCGCTCATTACTAGTAACAATGTCCCCTCCCCTCTTAATCCTAATGGGGGCACATTGAGGGGAAGGGATATTGTTACTCTTGGGGCGCTTTGCTCACCTCTTCTGCATACAGCTAGCCTGTGCACATGAAAAAAAACCCGGTGCCAATAGAGGAAACTGTGCACTGTTTAAAATAATAGACCGTACCACTGGTATCTCTGTGCTGGGGTCGACAAGGTAGTGTAATAAAAAAATAATCTGTAAGCGAATTGGTACATTTGCTTTAATGATTGTGCTTTCTCCCTAACAAATCCTCCATGTAAAAAAAAAACAAAAACACAACTTTGTAAAGTATTAAGCAAATAAAATATGTTTGCGTTAAGTTAGAAACATGGCGTCATAATATTGCTTTACTGTCTCTTGTTTCAATAATTCTCCCCCCCCCCCTCTCTCTCCCGACTCCCTCCTTTCCTCCTGTTCTATATAATGTATAATTATAGTTAATCTGATTACCAATAAATCATGTCTTCTTTTGCTCCCATATGAGATGTGCAACAGAGGTCATAAACATTACCCACAGCCATTCAATTTATTGATAACAAGAACAGAAATACCAGGAGTCCTTGCATGGCCTATGCACACCTCCTCAGGATGAAGGAATGGTACTTTTTCCTGTGATGTTGTTTTGACCTCAAGGCTTAAATGCTCAATAATCTTTCAGATAAAGATGGCACATAGGTGCGCTACAGCTACATTCAGCATTAGGTCTCCGCTGGGATATGGCATTTTAAGTCAATGTGCAAAACATCAAGAGATTTCACCTGGGAATTAGAAAGACCTGTTTAATAATAATAGAACATGCCTGGCTTTCTAGGCTAATAGACCATGCAAGATGACATTTAGAACAAGACATTCTGATCTAGGGCCCTATTGTATAACGTCTACATTAAATTGTCCAGGACTTTCATAGGCCATCAATATCATATATGCCATGGTCTGACTTTCCGCACCCACATGGTCATCTGCCTGATGGGTCTACAACACTTCAGTGACTGCCACAACTTTTTCATTGTTTACCAGAAAGAGTTTCCTTCATATTATAGTGGCTGAGCCTAGTTTTGCAGCTTAGTCTTATTAACTTAAATAAACATCAGACATAACAGCGACAAAATGTACAGGTGTGCTTGGTGAACAACAAAGGGGACAAAGCAGTGGTGGATATATATTGGGGACAGGCCCACTCAGCCTTTGTCGAACTGGCCCACTAGACAACCAGAGGATGCTCCGATGGGCCCCATTGCCTGTGTAGTATGGGTTGCATGGGTTTCAACTGTGTGTGAGCCTTTAAAGGGCTAATCCCTCCACTGATATAGTTAATCATGTTAGGCTTGTCAAGTTTTACACTTTTGCAAATTCATTCATTTAGCAAACTTGCCTCCTTCTCCTGATATGCTGCGCTTTCCCTCTCATTGTTGACAGTGCATTGTCTAGGTTACTGACCCCCAATCTGCCCTAAAAGCAGTGGTCTGGTATATATATATGATAAATGTTTTTATATATTATTATATTATAAAGTATATATACACTATGGGCAGGCCTGTATTTGGAGTACATGCTGCCCTAGGCACTTTTGAGTGCTGCCCCCCCCAAAAAAAAAAAAAAAAAAAATTTGAGGGTGTGACGTCCATTACACTAACATACAGGATGCTGGGAAAGCTGTGTGACCTCCATTATACACTGACATACAGGATGCTGGGAAAGCTGTGTGACCTCCATTTTACACTGACATACAGGATGCTGGGAAAGCTGTGTGACTTCCATTACACACTGACATACAGGATGCTGGGAAAGCTGGGTGACATCTATCATACTGACTACAAGATGCTAGGAAAGCTGAGTGACCTCCATCATACTGAGTATAAGATGCTGGGAAAGCTGGGTGACCTCCATTACACTGACATACAGGATGCTGGAAAACCTGGGCGACCTCAATCATACTGACTACAAGATGCTGTAAGGCTACATTCACACGTAGCAAAACTAGCGGAATTGTCCGCCGCGGAATGCCGCCAGCCTCCCTGACATAATGGGAGCTAATGGGAGGCACCCGCTGCTTCCCTCTGCACGCTGAAGAATGTACGTGTTTATTCTTCAGTGCGGAGAGACGCAGTAAGAGCAGCAGCCTGAGCCTCCCATAGACTCCCATTATGTCAGGAATTCCGCGGTGGACAATTCCGCTAGTTTTGTGACCTTAGTATACAAAGAAGAGGTAGGGGATCCTGTACACCCCATGCCCTCCCCCCCCTCCTCACCCTCACCTATGTACTGTTCAGGGCCTGGTGCCTATACAGAGCCCCCCCCCCTGTATATATGATCACCAGGCCCTAAACAGTACATGGGTGAAGGGGGGGGGGGGTGTACAGGATCACCTCCTGCTCACAATATTGCTTACTAGGCCATGGTGCAGGGGAGGGGGGATACTGTATAAATATCCCACCCAGATTCTGCTCATGGCCTAGTGGATGCCCTTAGCCCTCGATAATGGCCCCGCCCACTCCCACTGACGATCATGGGGGAATTATTATTTTTTTTTTTTTTTCTTCCTCTGAAGATGCCGCCCCCTACAGGGTGCCGCCCTAGGCACCGGACCACGGGTGCCTAGTGGCAAATACGGCCCTGACTATGGGGGAGATTTATCAAACTGGTGTAAAGTACAATTATTTTATTCCATTATCATTCCATCTTATTCCAATTATCAGATTCCACCTTTCATATTTCATGTGAGTAATGAAAAGTGGAATCTGGTTGCTGGGGGCAACTGAGCCAGATCTACTTTACATCAGTTTGATAAATCTCCCCCTATATGTGTATATATCTACATTACAGCTATATATAGACCAGCCAGACCACTGGTTTTAGAGCAGAGTGGGTGTCTGTAACCTAGACAACGAATTGTCAACAATGGGAGGGATAGAGCAACATATAGGGAGAAGATGACAAGTTTGCTAAATTAATGTATTTACAAAAATATTTAACTCGATGAGTCCTACGAGTATAACTGTGTTAGTTGAAATGAGAATACACACACACCCATTGAAAGCTTGCAAACAGAAAAAAGTAAATGTTTAAAATGTTCATCCATGTTAATACATTGGCCCTGGTGCAATGTACTGCAGATTATTCTATCTCTACTTGCAAATGTGAGTAAAATACACTAAACATAAGTTTAACAATTCTAAGTATTCACTATTTGTCTATAGAGTAGGGGAACTGCTGGGTTGCTGATATTCTTAGTAAATAAATGCTATATACTGATATTTTATATAAATCAAGTATATGTGGAATGTATATACATTTAATAAGTTCCAGCACATACTGGAACACATGCCTCCACATAGCAATATACACCCAGCATTACCTTAGGGAGAAGGTCTCTCACTATTAGATTACTTTACTTGAGACTAGTCACTAACAGATATCATTCTCACAGCAGGCAGACTGAAGTACCTGTTTTAAAATCAATTCAACACCTTCTTTGTGTAAGATCCTAGGCAAAGTCTGCCCATAAAACTGACATGCCCTGGGGCTGACGGTTACAGATGCAGGGCCAAGGAATAAAGGTGCTCTACAGGTATGCACTGAAGTGGAAGATTAAAGACACCGAATATGTACAAGGACCAGAAAGAGTGATGAGGCTGGAATGCAAAATAAATACCGAGAGCCCTCCACCAAGCAATGACATGACAAGAGGTAACATCACTCTGAGAAAATGGATCATGTAACTCACTATTTGCTTATGACAGTGTGTAGGTTTCATCACTGAATCCAATAAAATCACAATTATCTGTTCATGTTTAATTCAAGCATGTAGTGGTTACAGGCAACACTTCTTCATAGTGGCTTAGATGTATAGGGTGCCAGACTTGTGGTTCGCCTTTCAGCCACAAGCGATTATACAAACAATCAAAGAAGCTGTCGGCACACCAAAAGTAAGTTTTACTTGTGCAGTACATACATAGCTGTGCCAAAAAATACTAAGACGTGACATTTCAGTCAGTATAAGCCCTTCCTCAGATTACTGCTCATAGGGATGGGAAAGGGTGTAGTAGCTTGTCCTATGCTGGGCAAAAGTGGAAATCCATAATATGGCAGAAAAATTGTGCATATGATGATTCATGTAAAACCTGCCTAACATTGCTCTGTATTGAAGCACTATATGAAGGCACATGGATTTATAACACTTGGTCTCTCTTATGTGCAGGAATAGGAGGATAATTGCAATAGTCTATTATATTGTAAGGGAACCCCAGACCTCGATGTAAGATAGTCTTGTATTTTATAGGTCATGTCCCAGTTCTGCATGGACAGACAGACAGCGTGAGCCCTAGCGTTAGGCCCCCCCAAGACTGTCCCTGCCTACTTGCCAGCCGGACCCTAGGAGGTCGGCAACAATTAGATGGTGTTCCCTTCGCTATGTAAGTGAAATACAGAGCTAGATAAGACAGCCAAGCACAATAGAAAATAGTCAGTTAGATATAGGTCAAACCGGACATAGCAGAACGATACAAGAAAAGCAGGCGAAACAGCGGTCAGAAGGACAGGCAAAGAGGTCAGAATTGCAGGTAATGCAATGCAATATTAAATGCCAGCTTAAGCTGCAGAAACTATTGTAAGCGATTAGAGATGAGCTAGCAGAGATAGGTGGG
This sequence comes from Dendropsophus ebraccatus, assembly GCF_027789765.1. Taxonomy (NCBI): domain Eukaryota; kingdom Metazoa; phylum Chordata; class Amphibia; order Anura; family Hylidae; genus Dendropsophus; species Dendropsophus ebraccatus. The sequence continues at coordinate 177,885,646 of NC_091454.1, read as the reverse complement.
GAGGTGGAGCACCGGAAGGCAGAAGAGGTAGGAACATTTTAGCTCTTCGGATAACCCCGTTAACAGTATCTGCTTAAAAAAAAAAAAGAAGCCATACTTTGTAAGTCACTATCCACAACCAGGTACTCTAGCTTTTTAGACTATTCGGACTGTTTTGCTGAGTCTTCCAAGCAGGAATATTACCTACTGTATGCTTAAGTAGCCTACTGTAGCCTAAGTAGGCTTCACAAAAGCCAGAGCTTCTCCTTGTAGACCATACAAAATAGGGCTCTCCATCCACACTCTGAGCTGGCTCTTCCTCTCTTTGGAGCAGGAACAGGATACAATGGTGACCAAGGGTGGAACTAACATTGAAGCAGCCATAGCGGCTGGTATGGGGCCTGCCACATCTGGGGGCCCAGTGGTCTGCTCATCCTTTTATTGTCCCTGGTTAGCCATTCAGGACTTTTGTCCTGAAACTGTCTAACCAGGGAAGGTGTGCACTACAGCTGCCCCCACTACACTAGAGGCCCGGCACTTCACACTTCTGGCTCTTGAAACACTTACTGTTGAGCAGGCACAGCTGGGCAGCACAGAGAAAGGGAGAGGGAGAGATCTTAAAGAGTGTGTGTGTGTGTGTGTGTGTGTGTGTGTTTGTGTCAGTGGAGTGTGTGTTTATGTATGCAGCAGCTGCTATTCATGCTGAACTTTGGTTTTCATTTTAAGACCCCATTACAGATGGAAGTTGTTTCCCTTATATATTGCCCCATTTTTGCACTTCAGTAGTATTTAAAAGATAATTTGCAGCTCTGCTTCCAAAGAGTTTCTGCAACAGCTGCTATTCATGCTGGGTTCTGATTTGCAAATGTATGATCATCTACCACATGTCCCCTCTTGCTGTCTTTCTGTTGTATAATGCCACATAAAGTCCACTTCCAAAGATGTTCTGCAGCAGCTGGTATTAATACTGGAATCATTATTAATCACAAGTCTTCTCACCATAAATATTGTCCCTTCATGTTACACTATTCCTGATATTTCAGCGATTAGGTGATTGGCCGTTTTGCTTCTAAAGATGCTCTGTAGCAGCTGCTATTACTGCTAGGCTTTAATATTTAATTAAATAATTGTATAATATAGTATATCATGTATTTAAATGTAAATCCTAAGTGAGTATAAAGTGACCAGTGCACTATACAAATGAATAAGTAAAAATCATACACAGAAAGATGGATGACCTCTCAAACAGTAATATATACTACTATGCCCTGGATGACCACACGCTTCTGCCCCAACTTGCGTTTCAGTATCTGCCTTTGTCAAGGGATTAGAAGTGTGGCAAATGTACGGATTGTCTCACTGCGATCCCAAAATACAGCTGGGGGAGAGCACAGATTAGTACAACTCTGTTTAAAAATGTTCTATAAACTGACCAATCATATATTTATGAAATCAATGAAAGCCATTCGATCAATTAAATATCTGCTAGTTTGGCTTTACACCATCACACTCTCTAGTTAAATTAAATCCATAATATATATATATATATATATATATATATATATATATATATATATATATATATATATGACACAAAACACACCGATCAGCCTATATTACAACAACATCAGTTTCACTTAAGAAATGGGATTTGTCATACAAATCTCTGGCCACCAGCTTGTGCCTACAAGGAATGTAATTTTCGATCCAACCAGTTTCTCCTTATAAGATTGACATTTTCAGGAAGGTGGACAGGCAGGTAGGTGAGCACAGATCAAAACAGATTTCAACAACCTTCCTCTTTAAAGGTCAAGTTTGTTTCATAGCAGCTTTTCACATTTATCTAGTAGTTCCAGACTCTATCTGAACGTCATAATCGTACCCTGCAAAACCTTTGTCCCTACGTCTTCCTGCCACAGAATATTTCTATATAGAAATCCATTCAAATCCTTACATCATTTACTCCTAGATTCTACATACATCTGGATTTGGGATTTAGCCTAATAGGTCATGTGTTAGGAATGATTGGACAGGTTTATCTGTCCAAATGTGAGAGTCGGACACACAAGTAGTACAAACTATAAAGGAATACAACGTAACCCTTCATGCATTCTTTCCCTTTGTTAAATTTAATGCACAAGTGTCTTTTTTTCAACCATAGTATGTAACTATATGTCATTATGCAAGTGTATGAACAGATCCCCTAGGCATAGCAAAGTTTGCCTATTGATTTGCATATGTTGCATTAGTTAGCACCCTAATATTCTTTCTACCAACTGTGAAAATTATAACAAAGTCAGCTGTGCAGTTTTTTCCCACACATCTCTTAATAGGTAGCCTATTCTACTTGACATAAAAATGGTTAAAAACTAGAGATGAGCAAACCGGGTTTGGGTTCGAGTCCATCCGAACCCGATCGTTCGGTATTTGATTAGCTGGGGCTGCTGAACTTGGATAAAGCTCTAAGGTTGTCTGGAAAACATGGATACAGCCAATGACTATGTCCATGTTTTCCACATAGCCTTAGGGCTTTATCCAACTTCAGCAGCCACCGCTAATCAAATGGCGAACGTTCGGGATCGGATGGACTCGAGCATGCTCAAGGTTCGCTCATATCTATTAAAAACTTATATATGACAAAAAGAAATGCTGCGATTCTTCTCTGACCTGTACATCCTTCTACAAAGCTGAGGGGCATTGACCAATTTTATTTTAGCAATTTCATATTCACAACTAACAATCAATGACGATCCTTAGTTCTGGATGGCAGCATGGAGAATAGGGTTTGCAGCAGTCACACGTGATGGGAATTTGTATCCGTAATGGTATGTTTACACGTTCAGGTTTTTAATTATGATGGGGTACTCTGAAGAATTATTATTATTTTTAATTAATCAACTGGTGTTAGAAAGTTTGTAAATTTGTAAATTACTTCCATTTAAAAATCTCAAATCTTTCAGTACTTAGCAGCTAATGTGTGTTCTGCAGGAAGTGGTGTATTCTTTCCATTCTGACACAATGCTCTCTGCTGCCACCTCTGTCTGTGACTGGAACTATCTAGAATGGTTGCAAATACTTATAGAAAAATTTTGCTGCTTTGGACAGTTGAGGATAGACTGAGGTGGCAGCAGAGAGCACTGTGTCAGACTTGAAAGAATACATACAGCGGGTGATAAGTATTGGACCTGGGATTTTCAAATGGAAGTCATTTACAAATCTGAATAACTAATGGGACGTTTACACAGACAGATTATCTGACAGATTCTTGAAGCCAAAGCCAGGAATGGATCTAAAAAGAGTTGAAATCAATCTTTCCTTTATGATCTGTTACCTGTTTATAGTCTGTGTAAACGCACCATTACTCCTTTAATGAAAACAAACGCCTTGGCTTCAATAATTACCATTAAAAACCTGACGATCTTTACATATAACAAAAACAAAAAAAACATATATATATGTAAAAGATAGGCTTAAGCGATCTTAAAAACGATCGCAATAACAATTTTTCTTACGAATATTCTTACGATTTTTCTAACGATTTATTCGTCTAAACGCTGATCGTTATAAAAACCAAATTGTTGCTTCAAAATCGGTAAACGATCGATTGGGCGAATTATCGCTTCGTGTAAACGCAGCATTACAAATCTCTATAACTTACTCCTTCAATGAAAACAAACGCTTCAGCTTCAATAATTGCCATTAAAAACCTGACTATCTGTATATATATATAAAAAAAAAAAAAAAAATATATATATATATATATATATATATATATCTTTTGTGTGCTGTTCCCTATTAAAATGAATGAACAGATGCATATGGGTTATAATTTCTTTTTAAAAGGGCCTATAGTTTGACATTGTCCAATCATCATCATTAGTATCAGATTGTGTGGGGACAGCCCTCCCCCCTGCTAACACCCAGTTGTCGAAGTATTCATACATTTTGTGGAGGTCTAAAAGAAGAGTGGCACATTGCACAGTTTCTACAAAAGAACCTTCTTATATTATCATGCGTCTATTTACTAAAACAGACATGTCAAGATACTTGAAAGGTTCTCCTGAAGAATATCGGGAAAGCACTTAAAATCGTTTATTCTGTCATTTTCTCTTTAATATAAAAGGTAAACTTCAAGTCACATTTATAACATCAGGGCGCGGCTACGAATGACAAAAAGATGTGACACATACACTACAAGTTTCATAATTGTAGAATAAACATAGCTTCACATAAAGCAAAGCTGCAGATCCTGGCGGGATTAAGGATCCTTTCAACTCGAGGTTGTCAAATTACTCAGTTTAACCCCTAGCTAGTAAAAGTGCTTATCTCTAATGTTGCTTGACAGATATAGGGTTAACCTAATTTAGTGTCACAGTATTTTTTTTCTTCAGGAAACAATCTGTACCACAGAGCTTTGTGACCTACTGCAAGGCTATATCCCCCTAGGGTGCCATCAGACCCTAACACTATTTCCTTTCCATTGTATGCCAAACGGGCACCAATTAAGTCAACTGTTTTTCAATTAGGTTTTTTTCTCTTTCTCTCTCAAAAGTTGTCTTGTGCTCTACCTTCAGGTTCCTAAGTGAGTGCAGGTTTGGAGTTTCAGTTTCACTCGCTGAAAGAGACGAAAAAATCAGCCATTTCCTGCAAACTGATAGCAAAGAGTTTGGCCTGTTATCCATTTTCATAATATGATACTGGACATTTGGCAAAGCCTTAATGTTACTTAAATGGATTTTGTTTGTATTATTAGAAAGACAATCAACCAAAGTGGTTTTGGCTGAGAAAAAGATATTAGGTGTGTTTGTTCAATACCTTTACAATAGGAATACACCTAGACTTTTTGTAGGAAGACTTTTTTCAACAGAGTAATCCAAACCTTAACATGTGATTTTCCAGATTTTTTTTTTATACTTTTTCGGGGTGAAAATAAATATGAGATGCTTCTTTTTAGAATCATTCTGGAATCCAAGCATGTAGCCCTTAATACATTTTAAAGAAAGACTTTAAGGTGTACAGAAACTTTCAGACAACTTCTTGCAGGCCATAAAGCTAGAAGTAAGGGACAGAAGAACACACCTTTGCACTGCGTCCCTTTGTTTCTTTTCAGCTTTCTTCGGCAACCTGAGCACAAGGTGGTTGGACTAAGTGAAAATTACATAGACCTTCAGTCCATACTTTGCGCTGTGGTTTCTGAGGGTGGTCTAAAAGAAACAAAGGGACACGGCACTCAGACAAGTGCTTTTGTCTCTTTATTCTTGCAATTGGTGAGGTCCAATCAGAACTTTTGACTTGTCTCTATGACATGTTAGACATTGTCTGAAGTTTTGATACAGGCTACACAAAGCATCCCTATATGCACTGCTTTATGCACTTTGTTTTGTGAAATATAAATCATCTAGGTGTAACCTAGACCTACCCTGTTTCCCTGAAAATAAGACAGTGTGTAATACAATTTTTTGGAGCAGTGAAATCCATAAAAGGTAAGTTTCAAGAATTTACCAAATGTGTGGTATGGTACCTAATGACTCATAACTATTTTTTGTGCTGTGATTCATATTACCTACAAGTAGCAGGAGTTTCCATGGGGGCGAAACACTCGCCTTCCATGGCAAATTTAGCCATGGCTTATTGGGAGGAAAAGCATGTTTATGCGCATGATAATCCATATTTACAGTACATACAGTGGTATGGCAGGTACATAGATGACTTGCTCTTGGTCTGGAGCGGTCCTGTACCTGCCATACCACTGTTCATAGATTATGCCAACTCCAACCCATGGGGTCTAAAATTCACCTTTATACACAGTCAAGATAAAATCATATTTTTAGATCTGGAGCTAACAGGTATACAAAACAAAACAGTTGTGACGAGAACCCATAGGAAACCGATTTCAGGAAATGTTACACTCCACGCCAGAAGCTGCCATCCGCCACACACTGTCAAGTCCATCCCAGTTGGGGAGCTGACACGTATGAGACGCAATTGCAGCACTGTGGAGGCATTTACCCAAGAGTGTAATGTCAGTCAGGAGAGACTCCGTGATCGGGGGTACCCGACATGGATGCTAAAAAGAGCCCTAAAAAGGGTGGAGAACAGAGATAGAGATAATCTTATCAACCCAACAAAAAATAGGGAAGAAATAAAAAATCAGTGTTTGTAACTAAATTTAGTCCACAGTTCAAGAGTATCAAACAAATTATCACTAAAAACTTAAGTATCTTGCGAGGGGATCCCATTTTGAATGAAATCCTAAAAGAAGGGTGTACCATAGTTTCCAAACGAGCACAAACCTTAGGGGATACTTTATCCCCATCGGTTCCTAGATCCAACACATCAGCGAGAACATGGCCATCCTGTAAAGGATATTATAGATGCGGGAGCTGCAGCATATGCAAATATGCAAACCAAAGTAAACATTTCACAGATAATAAAAATGCCAACAAGCATGAAATAAAAACTTTTCTAAACTGTAAAAGCTCTTTTGTGGTGTACACCATAAGCTGTGCGGAATGCAATGTACAGTACGTGGGGTGCACCACGAGACAGCTACGAACCCGTGTCCTGGAACATATTTATGATGCGGGACACAGCAACTCACGCAATCTCTCTGGTGCATCGCGACATTTTGCCGAGGCCCATGAGGGTAAGGTAGACAATATGAAAGTCATGGCTATTGAACAAGTTCAGCGTCCATGGAGGGGTGGGGACAGAAGGGTTAAATTGCAAGAAAGAGAAGCTTTTTGGATGTATCATTAAGAAACATGTGCCCCCAACGGGTTGAACCAGCGCCGTGAATTGCATCTATATTATTAAAATTTAACAAGCCCCTAACATCTATGTACAGTCCTTTGAGTGAATTTATACAGCAATGCTTTTAAATGTATTTGTAACTAGTTACAATGAATGCTTATTAAGAACATTTTATTGTCAACACGTGAGCCATTTCCCCACTTGGGGGGATGGGCTACATGTATATATGTGTGCACTATGTTACCTATCTTTGTCGTGAAACACCAGAAACGCGTTGACATTCTGTGAGAAGTGATCGATGTGTCCATGTTCTTATGGGTCTTTCCAATAAACACGTCTGATGTCTTCACCTGCACACGCTGGTCCATGAATCTTTCTTGTAAGTTTCTATAATACCAAAAAAGTATTTTCAAAACTTCTTACCAAAATAGTATACAGTTAATATAAGTATGAAGTAAGGAAAAGTCCCTAAGTGACCCTGTGGGCCAATGTGCTGTGTGCAGTCATGGATAAGTCATTATGTTATATTTACCATGTTTCAGGAGCCAGGCCGCGCGCTTGGCTTCCCGCACTCAGCGCCAATAGCGTCACTGGCGACCAGCTTGGCTGGTTACAAGGGGGCTCCAAGCTCCATCCCTAGCTGCGGGCTGGGTTGCTAGGGATGCGTCGGCATTTCCTTTTAATGTAGATGCAGGAGGGGCTTTATCGCTTCAAGCTAATCGGCATAAGGTGTGGATCATTTAATTAACTGACTGGCCGTTGAACTTTGACTATTTTCCAGTATTAAATTTTGTACTGCCCTCTTGTCGCTGACTTGGACCTCTGACCTTGCTGTATTGTGTTGCGTTTGTGTTGTCTATTGTTCCACGTTCACACTAAGTAAGGACTAGGGACCGTCGACCAGTTGTCTGCTGCCATTAGGGCTTTGAGGCAAGTAGGCAGGGACAGTGTGGCGGGCGCAAGCTTCAGGGCTGCACCTGTCTCTTGTCTTCCTGGTCCCACATCCTGACACCATGTCTGATTATTCATTACTAACTAATAAAAAAAATGATATTTTAGAAGCTTTTTTGATCAAAGTATGACTATGTAAAACTGGTAACCAAATCTCCTTCTAACTACAATCTTAGAAAATCATTGTAGCCATTCTAAAATTTTACTGTGTGTGAGTTTCCCAAACAAGTTACTAAACAACATGTGCACATTACATTACATTTCTTCACAACCTTTTACGGGAAAGTTCTATGGGAGAAACGTATTGGTACTCATTCCATTAGAAAAATCAAGCGTCCCATGAGAACCTACAGAGCAGGGAACGTTGTAGCAGCTAGTAGTGTGACATTTCCCGTCCTGTTCTCTTGTAGGATTTGTCCTGTACTCTTGACTATTAGAGTATACTCTAGAGGGATCAGGGCAGCTGCACATCCATTCACATGAAAAGAAATTGTACTGTTTCTTAAACTAAACCAGGATAGTTGATATTCCATCAGATTGCATGTTCTTCTGGGGTCTTAGTTGACATTTACTTGCTGCATTGCATTATTTACTCGCATTTTGCTAATAGTTGATTTTCAGATTTCATAACTGCTACTGTTTAGGCTGGGTTCACACTACGTATATTTCAGTCAGTATTTTGGTCCTCATATTGCAACCAAAACCAGGAGTGGATTAAAAACACAGAAAGGATCTGTTCACACAATGTTGAAATTGAGTGGATGGCCGCCATTTAATATTAAATATTTACTGTTATTTTAAAACAACGGCTGTTATATTGAAATAATGGCAGTTATTTGCTGTTATATGACGGCCATCCACTCAATTTCAACATTGTGTGAACAGAGCCTTTCTGTGTTTTTAATCCACTCCTGGTTTTGGTTGCAATATGAGGACCACAATACTGACTGAAATATACGTAGTGTGAACCCAGCCTCGACATGGAATAATATGCCAGTCACTGTCTCTGGGCGATACCTGCTATTTATCTACTCTAGGGTTGGCTGCTTGGTTGCTTTTTAGCTTTTCTCTATTAGGGCAGCACTGTGATCTGTGACTGAAGTTTAGCTGCATTGTCTGATGTAAGTCTGAATTAGTCTAAAATGATAGGGACACAATTACAGAATGCCAATCAGGTTGTGGAATATAAGCAAGGAGAAATTCTGGAGAAGAGTTTAAAAGTTGTTTGTCTTCAGCATATGGATAAAACAGAAGCAAAAGGGCTATCGGATGTGGGATAAGAAAGAAAACCGAGGAAGATAACCACAAAAAGAGAAGGCTAACCACAGAAGGAGAAGGCTAACCAGCAATTGACTGGAAACCTTAGTGAGAGGAGTTTCTCTTGAATGCACACTTTTTCCTCATCAATGTGTTTTATGACTTGTAGACACTTCCAGTAACTCCTCATTTTAACCCTTAGGGGACACAGCCAGTTTTCATTTTTGCGATTTAGTTTTTTCCTCCTTGTGTATATAAGGCCATAGCACCTGCATTTTTCCACCTAGAGACCCAAATGAGCCCTTATTTTTTGAGCAACTAATTGTACTTTGCTATGGCAGATGTAATTTTTGCCTAAAATGTGCCGGGAAACCAGTAAAAAATTATATGTGTGGTGAAATTGGAAAAAAAAAAAAAAATGTTTTATTTTTTTTATTTGGGGGGGGGGGGGGGGGGGGGGGTTGTTTTTACTCCGTTCGCCCTGGGGTAAAACTGACTCGTTATATATGTTCCTTAAGTTGTTACGATTACAACGATATATAACATGTATAACTTTTATTTGAGTTGATGGCTTGTAAAAAATTTAAACCTTTTAAAGAAAATATATGTTCCTTAAAATTGCTCCATTCCCAGGCTTATAGCGCTTTTATCCTTTGGTCTATGGGGCTGTGTGAGGTGTCATTTTTTGCGCCATGATGTGATCTTTCTATTGGTACCTTGATTGTGCATATACGACTTTTTGATCGCTTTTTATTACAATTATTTCTTGATTTGATGCGACCAAAAATGCACAATTTTGCACTTTGGTTTTTTTTTGTGCTTACGCCGTTTACCGTGTGAGATCAGGAATGTGATTAATTAATAGTTTGGGCGATTACGCATGTGGCGATAGCAAACATGTTTGTTTATTTATTTATTTTTATTTATAACATGGGGAAAGGGGGGTGATTCACACTTTTATTAGGGGAGGGGATTTAGTGTTATTAAAAATACATTTTTCTCTTACTTTACACATATACTAGAAGCCCCCCTGGGGGACTTCTAGTATATGCACTCTGATCTCTCATAGAGATCCATGCAGTATAGTTATACTGCATGAATCCATGAGATCATTGTTCTTTTGCTTTTGGCTGCTGCAGCCGAAAGCAATAGAATGCAGAGGCAGTATCAGCGCCATTATGGCGCCGACCTCGGCCCGGGTTGAATGCGGGAATCGCTAGACCACCAGGTATTGAGATGAGCAAGTATTTAGAAGCAGCTGTCAACTTTGACAACTGCTTCTAAGTACTTAATTAGCGGGCACGGCGATCGGACCGCCGCGCGACCCCCCTCTGAACTCCTCTGAACGCGCGACCCCCCTCTGAACGTTCAATAACGTCCTGGCCATGGGTTAAAAGAAACATAAATGAAACAAATTATATTAGTGATACAACTTCACGGAACGGCCGGTCTCTGGCCGGATCATCTCGGCCGGTACTTAACTACCGGCCGGATGATCTTTCGGCTGCGGAGCTCTGATGCGGGCGCATCAGCGTGCACCCGCATCAGAGCTTGCCATAGCACACAGTGAAGAAAGCGTCCGGAGCCGCTCGCTTCACTGTGTGAACTGACAGGTCTTTCTGCGGCCGAAATTCACTGAATTCCGGCCGCAGAAAACTGACCTGTCAGTTATTTGCTGCGCCGCATAGATCCCGGACGGAGCGTATACGATGTGTGTACGCTCCGGCCAGGATCCCATTGAAAGTAAGGTTATGTTCCACCCCGCAAAACTACGGCCGTAGTTCTCGGGCGAGAACTACGGCCGTAGTTTCACGTAGTGTGAACATAGCCTAATAGTGTAAGTCCTTTTTTTTATTTTTTTTTTATTTTACAACACAAAATGAAGCACTAAGGGCAAACTACTCTCCATTCATTCTTTACGGGGCTACTAAACACTTTCGAGTACTGAATTTGAAAACCTTTGGCAGCCCCATGGAGAATGAATAAAGCACAGGCCACAGTGGCCAAGCACTCTGTTCATTCCAGGGCGATTACGTTCTTGATGGATCATTGGTGGTATGGGCAGAAGGATTCCCAGCTTTTAGCTTGTTGTCCTCTATTATATGGATAATGGATACTAAGTTTAGATGAGAGCTTTATAGATACCCCTTTAAAGTAAATCTCTCGTCCCCTGGCCAACTACTGAGCTGGCTGCAGCCCTTAATAGATATTAGTGTAAGCATTCAGAACATACCTCTGTTGCCTGTGTCTGTATTTTCATTAAAAAAAATAAATAAATAATTTTGGCTGTGAATAGAGGCAGAGGCTTTAATTCCTTGGGCCTTAGCACCATTATATCTTACCATGCTGTATTCCCATGGCTTTAATAATCAGCAATTTACACTGTGCATAGAACACAGGGAAGTGTAGCGCTGCTAGGCCCAGGGAATGATGGCTCCAGCGCTGGTGGCTGCATACCACTGATCTGATTCCCGGGTCCCTAACCGCTCCTATGTCTAAGTGGGGACCTCGAAGACAGGAAGCGTCTGAGGACCTGATTGGCAGTATGCGTCAACCAGCACTTGAGACCGGTGGTTGAAAGTATGTTATTTCCTTTTATCCGACACTTGTTAAAAACCTTTGCTACCTGTGTCTGTGTTTTTATTTTCATAAAAAACACCTTTATTTGGGCTGTGAATGGTATAAAGGAGGTGGAGCCTGGGCTCTAGCACCACTGCATCGAACTGTACTGTATGCAGAATGTATGTCTCTAATTATCAGTGCTAGGGCCCAAAGAATAATTGGCTCCTCCTCTTTGACACCATGCACATCCTAAATAAAGTGTTGGTTTTTTTTTGTTTTTTTTAGAAACAATAATAATTCAGGCAACAATAACACACACAGGCATATTTGGCTCCATTCTTCATGTGGAGAATGATAAAAGTAGTGGCTAGACTTATGGTTTCTCTCCCTTCAAAACAAAACGATCAGTCTTGTTGAAATCCAGCATGCTCAACCCCTACTTCCCCCAAGATTAGATAGTCCTAAGCCCCTTATTCCATGGAAGCTACAGATTAGGGAGGTCCTGCAGTGGTCTCTATCCTCACTTGGCATCATGTATCAATATGTTGCCGGGAGCAGAGAAAGTGTTTGAATCCTTGGGGCACAATAATGACACAGCTGCTTCATTACAGTGGCGTTAAGATTTAAACACTTTCCCCGCTCTTAACATCATATTGAAACATGATGCCAGGCAGGAAAAGTGTTCATTTAAGGGCTTACCTGTTCGTAGCTTCCATGGTTTACAGATCGCAGGAATTAGCCCTTACACTGAACAAATAGTTATTGGTAATATTGGTATATGGTTATCTTGGTTGTGCTTCACTTTTAAAGTAATTGTGAGGAGTCCTGCTGTAACAAACAATATGAAAAAAGAGCATGCCAGTAAAAAAAATGAGAAAAAGGCAAGGGTCACATTTTAATGCAATTAAGTATATTTTTGGCTTGATATGACAGAATAACCATATCCAGTAAACCATATGCCCCAAGCATTCCACACAATGGATGGCATAATTGTAGAAGATTTTGAATGGTTCTCTTATCTAGATCTAGTCGTTTGAATAAATAAGTGACATTAAAGATGTGTCTTCCTTTCCCAATATAATCACTGACATAGACACACACCGAGATAACGATTTCATTCAATGCTTCATCAACAATTTTTATGAATGAGGCATAAATACTCCCCCCCCCCCCCCCATACACAGAACTCGACATCCTTCAGCATCACAGGATGAGTGACACATTGCTAAGTATGTTATTTGTAATCAAACGACAGCAATATATTTAGAAGGGATTGATTCGTGGCCGGCTGCGCAATCTTGTTTTCTCGAAGAATGCAAGGAATTGAAGCTTTGAAAATCTTAATTTCCCAGAGCATGTTAAGTGCACTGATTGCTCAGCACAATAACTGCCACATGTTGGGTGTACAGATGTCCAAACACGTGGGAACATTTCCTTTTACTTGGAAACAAATGAAGATTTTCATCGTGTTTTCATTTTGTTTGGTAAACCTGTCAGCAGTCGTGCATTCTGTTCAAGGTGTTTATATAACAGAGCCAACTGCACCATCTTCTCTCGGATTCACAGCTGCAAATGTACAGCGTTCCTACGCCTTTAGTGGTCTAATGGGGAAATCTTACCTGCAGACAAACTAAATAATGTATATACTCTTCACTCTTACAACTGCTGCTTCAAGGAAATGAATACCACAAAAGAAGACAAATCTGTAAAAAAAAAAAATCAAGTTCTATTAGATGTTTTATATACAAAACTAGAAATTATATTAAAGGGGTTATCCAGCGCTACAAAAACATGGCCACTTTCCCCCTACTGTTCTCTCCAGTTTGGGTGGGGTTTTGAAACTGAATTCCGTTGAAGTAAATGGAGCTTAATTGCAAACCGCTCCTGAACTGGAGACAACAGTAGGGGGAAAAGTGGCCATGTTTTTGTAGCGCTGGATAACCCCTTTAAGAGAAAAAAAAAAAGCACAAGAGAATTGAACGGGTTATTCGGGAGGCAGTAAAGGTCCTACCTGTTCTCCTCTCTGACATTGCACTTTCTCCCTCTGAAGTATTTTCCAGGACAAGGGGGGGGCAGCTGCATGTTTATCACTGGTCAGACCACACATGGAATACTGTGTACAGTTTTGGGCACCGGTATATAAGAAGGACACAGCTGAACTGGAGCGGGTGCAGAGGAGGGCAACAAAGGTCATTAAGGGAATGGGTGGGTTACAGTAACAGGACAGGTTATCAAGCTTGGGGCGATCTGATCACAATGTACAAATATATGAATGGACAGTACAGAGATCTTTGTAGTGATCTTTTTACTCCTAGGACTGTAACCATGACTAGGGGGCATCCTCTACGTCTAGAGGAAAGAAGATTTCATCATCAGCATCGATGCGGGTTCTTTACTGTACAAGCGGTAAGACTGTGGAACTCTCTGCCACATTATGTTGTCATGGCCGATTCATTAAATAAGTTCAAGGGAGGCCTGGATGCTTTTCTTGAACAATATAATATTACAAGTTATGGGCATTAGATTTCCGGTGATACGTCGATCCAGGGATTGTTCTGGGTGCCATTGGAGTCGGGAGGGAGTTTTCTCCCTGTGATGGGGCAATTGTCGCCTGCCTCATGGGGGGTTTTGCTTTCCCTGGATCAACACAGTAGGATTTCCCTAGGTTGAACCTGACGGACTCTTGTCTTCTTTCAGCCTTATTTACTATGTTACTATGTTACTACAGTATGTTACTATGTTGTAAGCATTGTGTGTGGCCAAAACCATGCCATCATGCAATGTCCAATAGGTGCCTGATGTTGCCATGACATTGTTAACATTGTTCAGCTACATGCACCTCCCTTCTGGTCTCTGAAGGAGTGTCTAGAAGGAGAAAGTATAGCGCTGGACAGCAGAACACATAGGACCTTTTCTGCTCTCCAAATAACCCCTTTAAGTCCAACAAGGCATGATGGAACATGTAAAAACACTTAAAGGGGAACTATCAGCAGGTCAGACAAATCTAACCTGCTGATAGCCCCCAAAGAGCGAGCCAAACCCACTCCTTCAAATGACAATCAATGGAGCGGACGGGCCATCTTGCGTGATTGGGGTGGGGCCATGCTCTTAATGGTGCTCCGGACTGATGATTACACTGCTAACAGCTTGGGAACGGCACCAAGAAGAAAGATAAGAGACATACCTTCCTCCTCAGCACCCCATGCGCAATAGGGAGCTATCAGCAGGTTAGTCTCGACAGTTGCTCAGAGACAAATTTGCAAATAAGCTAAGCAGAGGGTGATTCTCAGGGTATTTATGATGGCATAAAGTACAATACAAGCCAAAGCATGTACAATGCTAAATGTAAATACAGAAGTATCAAGGCTACATAAGAATACACACAGAGAGAATTTCTAAATGTACTATGTGTGAGACACTGAAGGGGTTAATCCTGGATGGTCGCTATGTTTCGCCTGTGTTCAGCTATTACACCTACTAGGACTGAGGGAAGTTCATGTCTCACTATCTGAGACATGGAAAAACCAGGGATGTGTTGTGATCTCCAGCAAAGGTAGTTGCTGGGGATGTATTGATAAAATGTGTTTGGGCTTGGTTTTTAGGGATGGATGGCAGGCTTGGTAGTGGGGCTGTCCATTCCACTTCCTCCACTCCAGATATTGTTTGGCATCAGACGCCACAGGTGCTGAGGCTGGATCATCAGCAGCTTCATAAAGTTTTGCAAAGCCATGGCCAGAGTGAGGCTGGGTGCAGCTGAGAGTGCTAGAAGGCTGCAGCCTCAGGAGAAGCCGTATACCTGCCCAAGGTAAAATACTGGACTGTATACAATATGTTGTGTTCGTGCGACTGCAGCTAGTCGTAGCGTATAGACAGGGCCGTCTTCTGTTTAGTTAGTGCTGGACAAGCAGAGTTTATTTTTTGTTATGCCTAAAGCCAAGGCTGTTTATTTGTTTTCTTGCATTTAATAATAAACACAGGCAAAGCCTGTACTTGGACTTCATTAGTTTGAGCCTGTTGACTGCTGTTCACACTGCAATCCTGCACTCTACTGAGCAAATCCTGACACATATGGTGCTTCGGAGCGGGCGGTGAAAAAAAAAACGCAGGACTCATTTTGTGACCTGTGTATGTCCTGGGTGAAAGCTGCAGGTGAACTGCATAAAAAAAGACTACTGCAATGGAGGACCTGGTAAAACAAATGATCCAAGCCAATCTGCAGCAAAAAGAAATTCATCTCCAACAGCGAGAGGAGACTAAAGCAATCATTTAGGCTCTGCAGCAGCAGCAGCAGCAAGCACAGGCTCAGGCTCTGCAGCAGCAGCAAGCACAGGCTCAGGCCATGCAGCAGCAGCAAGCACAGGCTCAGGCTCTGCAGCAGCAGCAAGCACAGGCTCAGGCTCTGCAGCAGCAGCAGCAAGCACAGGCCCAGGCTAATGTACAACAGCAGGAGACGAATCGTCTACTGATGGAACAAGTGGCTGCACTGAGAGATGCAATAACTGCACAGCGGACTGCAACTGCTGAGGGGCAAAACACAAATCTGCAAGGGGCCCGAGGAGTACAACCATCCGTGAGGGCCACAGTGCAAGCTGCGCCGCAGAAGATGTCTCCTATAGATGACATAGAAGCATATCTCACCATCTATGAGAGAGTTGCTGAGCGTGAAAGGCTACCCATGGACCAGTGGGCAGATGTCGTGGCACCTTTCCCCACAGGCGAATCTCAAAAGGCCTACTATGACCTGAATGAGCTGGACTCTCGGGACTACACCAAGCTAAAGGCAGAGATCCTTGCTCGGCTGGGGGTAACCTTGCAGGTGCGTGCAGGAAGAGTGCACGCCTGGACTTTCTCAGAAAGCCTACCTGTCTCAGAAAGCCTACCTGTCTCATTTTAGGAGCCCTTTGGTACCCCTACCGATTTATAGAAGTACCTCTTAACAGGATCGCTATGGATCTAGTGGGCCCAGTAGTTAAGTCTGCAAGGGGGCGTCAGTATATATTGATTGTGTTAGACTATGCCACACGGTATCCTGAGGCTGTACCCTTGCGAAACACCTCCTCGAAACTCATTGCCAGGGAGCTTTTCCATATGTTTTCCCGTACAGGCATACCCAAGGAGATTCTCACGGACCAGGGGACGCCATTTATGTCAAAGATCATGAAGGAGATGTGTAAGCTACTAAAAATTAAGCATCTACGTACATCAGTGTATCATCCCCAGACTGATGGCCTGGTGGAAAGATATAACAAAACTTTGAAGGGCATGTTAAAAAGGGTGGTCAGCAAGGATGGGAAGGACTGGGATTGTTTGTTACCATATTTGATGTTTGCAATCCGTAAGGTACCCCAGTCTTCCACCAGTTTTTCTCCATTTGAACTAGTGTATGGCAGACACCCACGTGGCCTTCTTAACATCGCCAAAGAAACCTGGGAAAATGAACACACCCCTTACAAAAGTGTCATAGAGCACTAATGCAGGACAGAATAGCAGCGGTCATGCCCTTAGTAAAGGAACACCTAGAGCAGGCACAAGAGGCACAGAGTCGGGTCTATAACAGGGCAGCTAAAGTCAGGACCTTTAACCCGGGTGACAGAGTGTTGGTATTGGTACCCACAGTAGAAAGTAAGTTTCTGGCTAAGTGGCAAGGGCCCTATGAGGTAATTGAGAGAGTGGGGGAGGTTAATTACAAAGTGTACCAGCCTGGCAGGAGAAAGCCTGAGCAGATATACCATGTGAACTTGCTCCAACCCTGGAAAGATAGGGAATCTCTTTCAGCTGTGGGTGTGCTAAATAGGGGTGTTTCAGTAAAGTCTGGGGTGAACACCCCTAGTGAGAAGGAACCCGAGGTGCGTATCTCAGAGACCCTGTCTAAGGTGCAAAGGCAGAAAACAAAAGAGTTTGTGCTTAGAAACAGTGATGTGTTTTCGGAAGTCCCTGGGCGTACTTCAGTAATCAAACACGACATTGTAACTGAGCCACAGGTACGGGTCTATTTGAAACCGTACAGGGTACCCGAGGCTCGTAGACAAGCCATACCAGAAGAGGTCCGAAAGATGTTGGACCTTGGGGTTATTGAAGAGTCAAAAAGTGATTGGTCAAGTCCCATTGTCCTGATTCCTAAACCAGATGGTACACTGAGGTTCTGCAATGACTTCAGAAAGCTGAATTTGGTCTCAAAGTTCGACTCTTACCCAATGCCACGGGTTGATGAGCTGATAGAGAGACTGAGACATGCTAGGTTTTTCTCTACATTAGACTTGACTAAAGGGTATTGGCAGGTATCACTCACTGACAGTGCCAAAGAGAAGACTGCTTTTGTTACCCCTGATGGTCTTTTTAAGTATGTCTGTCTTCCCTTTGGGCTACATGGGGCTCCTGCCACTTTCCAAAGATTGATAGATGTTGTCTTGAAACCTCACCGTAGATATGCCTCCGCATATCTAGACAACATCATTATTTTTAGTAATGATTAAGAAGGTCACTTGGCAAAGGTACAGGCTGTAATTGATTCTCTCAGGGCTGCAGGGTTGACGGCCAACCCTAAAAAGTGTGCGTTGGGTTTGAAGGAGGCACGTTACCTGGGGTACATTATAGGAAGAGGTGTCATAAAGCCCCAAGTTAATAAAGTAGAGGCAATCCAAACCTAGCCCCAGCCAGTGACTAAGAAGCAGGTGAGAGATTTTTTAGGTATTGTGGGCTACTACCGCAGATTCATCCCTTACTTTGCCACCATTGCAGCTCCCCTGACAGATCTAACCAAGGGAAGTAGATCCATTATAGTAAAGTGGAGTGAAGAGGCTGAGCGGGCGTTCCAAAAGTTGAAGTCAGTCCTCTGCAGAGAACCAGTCCTAATTACTTCACCAAAATGTTTGTGGTACAGACAGATGCTTCTGATGTGGGTTTAGGGGCTGTCCTGTCCCAAGAGGTTGGGGGTGAGGAGCACCCAGTCACCTATCTTAGTAGGAAGCTTACACCTGCAGAGAGAAATTACAGCATCGTTGAACGTAAGTGTCTGGCGATAAAATGGGCGCGAGAGTCCTTGAGATATTACCTGCTGGGTCGACACTTTAGGTTGGTAACAGACCATTCCCCTCTCACAAGGTGGTTTCTCACACTGCAGAACTTTAAGTTTACCGTAGAGCACAGGGCTGGTAAACTACAGGAAAATGCTGATGCGTTGTCAAGAACCCACTGTTTGTTGGCTAAAGGTGTTCGCCCCCACAGGTTCGAACAGAGGGGGAGGGTATGTGAGACACTGAAGGGGTTAATCCTGGATGTTCGCTATGTTTCGCCTGGGTTCAGCTATTACACCTACTAGGACTGAGGGAAGTTCATGTCTCACTATCTGAGACATGGAAAAACCAGGGATGTGTTGTGATCTCCAGCAAAGGTAGTTGCTGGGGATGTATTGATAAAATGTGTTTGAGCTTGGTTTGTAGGAATGGATGGCAGGCTTGGTAGTGGGGCTGTCCATTCCACTTCCTCCACTCCAGATATTGTTTGGCTTCAGCCACCACAGGTGCTGAGGCTGGATCATCAGCAGCTTCATAAAGTTTTGCAAAGCCATGGACAGAGGGAGGCTGGGTGCAGATGAGTGTGCTAGAAGGCTGCAGCCTCAGGAGAAGCCGTATACCTGCCCAAGGTAAAATACTGGACTGTATACAATATGTTGTGTTCGTGCGACTGCAGCTAGTCGTAGCGTATAGACAGGGCCGTCTTCTGTTTAGTTAGTGCTGGACAAGCAGAGTTTATTTTGTGTTCTGCCTAAAGCCAAGGCTGTTTATTTGTTTTCTTGCATTTGATAATAAACACAGGCAAAGCCTGTACTTGGACTTCATTAGTTTGAGCCTGTTGACTGCTGTTCACACTGCAATCCTGCACTCTACTGAGCAAATCCTCCCACATATGGTATTTCCATACAGATCTATGCTAAGAGGAGATGAAACATGAATCGCTACAAATAAAAGCGAATACAACATGTACAGTATTAATTCCTAATAGACCACACTACATATAAAAGCACTAAAATTAGTCTGTACTATTTTTCTAAATTTTTGGAAGGATGGCCGAAATAATGAACATGCTTATTTACTGCCTGCTTTTGCAAAACACAGCTGTTTTTTTTTCCCCACCTGTTTACACGTTGTTTCATTTTCACGCAAAATTACAGCCGTAGACTATGTTCACACTACGTAAGTTCCCTTGAAATCACGGCCGTGGACTCAGGGTCCGCTTTATTCATAATTTTTTCCGCTCTGAGCTGGCGTAGGTTTCCTGGCACGCACACTGGTGCGAACGGGATTTATGTAGAGGCAGTGTGCCTCTACGTAAATCTCCGTGCTATCGGAGCAGCGGGGACATTTTTAGGTCCAGCACAGAAAACGCCCGACTTAATAAATGTCCCCCAAAGTATGCACACGGGCCGGGATTCCTAGCAGCGCCCCAAGAAACTGACATGTCAGTTTTCTGCGACCGCTATTCAGTAAATAGCGGCTGCAGAAAACCCTGTCAGTGCACACAGTAGAGCTCCATTGTGTGCATCAGAACTCTGCAGCGCCAAAAATAATCCGGCCGGTACTGCAGTACCGGCTGGGAAGATCTTTTTGGGTCACGGAATGGCCAGTCTCTTACAGTGAACGTAGCCTTATTGTGGTATTATTTATATAGGAGTAATAATTACTGTCACACAGAGCATTAGGAATTTTGGATTAACATATACGTGTTTAGGAACACTTATGGCAACACCAATATAAGCCTAAGGGAAGTAAAGGGCATGAGGCTGGTTTTCTCTGGTGCTTCATGTATCACTGTGTCATGCATCGCTCTACCAGGACCGGCATAATATAGAGCATCATTTTTCCCCAATTTTTTTTTCTCCCAATTTGTCCAATGTATCATGAATTTCTGTTGCATTAAGGACATGTGATCCTTGGAAATTTCCTATTTTAATGTCACTTTGTCCATCATTCCAAGTATGAAGAGGATGCAGACCTTCATGATGTGATCTACATTTGCTATTAATGTGTTTTAGGAGATGGATGTAGTGCTTTTAGGCCCCATTCACACTAGGGAATTGGCACCGAGATTCTGTGCGGAACCCCCCCGTGAGGAGCCCAATCCTGCCTTCAGTGTTTTTGAATGGAAGTGCTTACATGCCTCCACTCTCTGTGCCTCTGCAGTACCGGTCAGATGATCTTTTCGGCCACAGGGTGCGTCTGCATCAGAACTCCCCCCTGCACGATATAGAGCGAGCGAGCGGGCAGAACCGCTAACTCCAAAGTGTGCACTGACTTGGTTTTCTGTGGCCGCAATTCACTGAATAGCGTCCGCAGAAAACTGACATGTCAGTTGTTTGTGTCACCGCTAGGGATCCCGGCTGGAGTGTATACCATGTGTATAAACTCCGGCCGGGATCCCATAGACGGAGAGGTAACATTTATTTACGTAATAATTACGATTTTACGGAAATATAAGTTGTGTGAATATAGCCATAGGGTGTTTCCATGTTTTCCAGGACTCGTTTAGGACGATCAGATGTTTGGACGATCTGGACAATGGGATGGATTCATCTCTAGTTTTGAGCCTTGTGTCATGCGTCATCAGGCAATCTATGTCAGGAACATTGTATGTATGGAGATAATCCTAAGGCTATGTTCACACTAAGTAAAAACTGTCCATATTTCATAACAAGCATGCAAACAATGGCAATTGTTATGAAATACGCCTGTTTACATGGTGTGAACATAGCCTAAAAGTAAAGCCCAATATAGTCAGTGTGGCAGTGCATGGAGACTATATGGTTCTATATCAAAGGAGATGTAAAGGCTCTATTCACTTCCAAACAGACTCTGTGCCAGTGTACACGAGCCTTTATGTAGAAATAAAAGAATTGGGCAGAAATAAGCTTTTCCTGGTTTTATATAAAGTTCTACATCAAAATGAGAGCATCCGACTATCAGCACAAGGAGCACAGTCTGATGTGCGTACTGACACTCCTGGCAGAACATGCCGTATAAAAAACAGCTTTCCATGGATCTTAATTCTTTAAAATTTAAAAGCTAATTTTGTGTCTTTTAGCTCATTTTACATGTAGAAGAGAAGAATTTATGAACTAGCTCTTTCTGTTAAATGGAGTGCTAATGGGCAAGTATAACAATTCAACAGGTGCCAAGTAGAAATATAGAGACATTATTAAATCATTATAAATCTTGATGGCAGAGGGAAGCATATTCACATTTTTTTCTCTTCGGTTTTGAGTCCTGTGCCAATTTATTCTGGGAAAACTTGCGACATCCCACACACATATAGCAAAAAGGATTCATCTGAATAGATTTTTCAGTGAATAAAGCTTAGATCCAAAACGACTTTCAATTACATTAAGCGTTTTAAACTAGTCTATCTGGGCAGCAACAGCATAGAAGTGATTAAGGAATATTGTCGTAGGGACATTAGCTATGGTATAATGTCATAAAAACCAAAGATCTTAAGAAAGGTGGAAGCATGATACAAGCATGGTCAGACAAAAAAAAAAAAAAAAAACGGGGCTGTTTTTAAAGGGGACTTGTCATCACTTGCTGCCTGGACCATATGGTGGGGGGTGGGGGATGGGGTTTGTATCCAATTATTACAGTGAAAACTAAGGATTCTATTTCACACACAGCGGAGACATTTATTTAAAGGCTAAAATGCCTTTTTAGACGCAAATGGGCCCAATCGGCATAAAAATATTCGCAAATGGTCTTTTTGCGAATATTTTATTTGCATCGGGCCCATCTGCGCGTCCTGCGCCAGTGGGGCGGAGAGGGTGCGTTACAGGTGGAAAAATTATAGTGAAACCTACACCAGCTCCGAGCTGGCATAAGTTTCAATTCATTCGCGCAAATGGGCTCTGTGCACACAGGATTTATGTAGAGGCAGTGAGCACTCCTCTACATAAATCTTCTGAGCTATGGAGCTCCAGGGGCATTTGTAAGCCCGCCAGACTTAATAAATGTCCCCCACAGATTTATCTGACAGATTATTGAAGCCAAAGCCAGGAACAGACCACCGTAATTGCGCAAATAACAGACGTTATTTGCATAATGTTGGCCGTCACTATGAAAGACTGCCATTTCTGAACAACCGCTGCGTGTATGTAATTCTGCTGGCCCCTTAACCCCTTCGGCTCCCGCCCCGCTGTGTCTGTATATACGTTACCTGTCCTCGCTGCACGGGGTCCCGCTGTCCTGCTCTCCCACCCAGCCAATCAGTGCCTGCGGCTGGGCAACACACTGATTGGCCGGGCGGGAGAGCAGGACGCCGGGACCCCGTGCAGGAGGGGGCCGGCAGAATTACATATCCGCAGCCGTCGTTCAGATTTGCAGTGCGAGTCTGTACGTGTGGACAGACCCTAAGGGTGCCTTCACATGTACTGTATTGCTGCGTTTTTATCGCTGTGAGTTTCTCGCACATAAATCCACAGTGATACTGATTGCTATAAAGTCAATGTATGTGTATTCTCACTACGTGTTTGGTGCGATTTTTACATGCGAGTTTTGATTTTCACATGACAGTTTAACACCACAAAAAAACGCAGCTACTTTCGTGCGGGTTTTGTGCTATAAATACGCAGCAATACGGTATGTGTGAAGGCACCCTAAGGGTCCATTTACACAGAAAGATTATCTGACAGATTATCTGCCAAAGATTTGAAGCCAAAGCCAGAAACAGACTATAAACAGAGATCAGGTCATAAAGGAAAGCCTGAGATTTCTCCTCTTTTCAAATCCCTTCCTGGCTTTGGCTTCAAATCTTTGGCAGATAATCTGTCAGATAATCTTTCTGTGTAAATGGACCCTGAGGGTACAAACACACACACCGTATACGCAGCAGATACGCAACAGATCTGCTGCAGATTTGATGGTGCAGATTTGATGCTCTGTTCAGTTATTTAGATCTAATCTGCTGCATATCTGCTGCATATTGCAGTAGGAAATACGCTGCGTATACAGTGTGTGTGTTTATACCCTTAGGGTACGTTCACACTTACCGGATCCGCAGCTGATTTTCTGCTGCGGATCCGCAGCAGATTTAATTTAAATAACTGAACACAGCATCAAATCAGCACCATCAAATCTGCTGCAGATCTGCTGCGGATCCTGTAGGTGTGAACGCACCCTTAGGGTAGCTTCACACGTATCGTATCGCTGCGTTTTTAACGCTGCATTTTTATCGATGCGATTTTTACATGCGAGTTTAGATTTTCACATGAAAATCATGTGAAAATCAAAACTCGCATGTAAACGCAGCAAAAACACACACACCGCATCGCAGCGTATTTTCTGCTGCGATACGCAGCAGATATGCAGCAGATTAGATCTAAATAACTGAACACAGCATCAAATGTACACCATCAAATCTGTTCAGACACTGCTGTTATCTATTTCTTATTTTTTGAGACCTGTGTATAGTTAGAGCCCAGCTGGGCAGGTGTTTATTTTGTGTCCTGTTTTGCACAGTGTTGCCACGTTTATGTCTGCCTGAACTTTTATATGCCATATGCAGATCTTGGTGGTAGTAGCAAATATTCAAACGAGAACTTTGAAGCCCAAAGTGGAGAAGGGTGCCATGTGCACAGTTTCTTCGTTAAATTGGCATAAGGACTGCTTTATTTCACGCTACCCCCTACTAAAGATCCCCACACTATTTAGCATATATTTATTAGATTCTTTTATGGGACCAAATGAGTAATATTTCAACTTGAGGAAAGTGTTATAAAAATGTATGGAAACTTGCAGGCCACCCCTGCTTTAGGGGATGTATACGCAGCGAGTTTCTCACTGCATATCCCGTCCCTGTGTAGTCAATGGCAGGCAAAATCGCAGCAGGGATAAACATTTCTGCTGCAAGTTTGTCTGCAGCCCGCCCTTTTAACCCCCCGGCCGCCGGAGCGTACACTTTACCTGATCCCGGCTCCGGCGGTTCCCGGTGTCTTCAGCAAGCCGGAGCGGGGACCAGGTAAAGTATATGCTCCAGCCAGCTGCCGCCCGCAGCCTCCTTAACACATCCTGCAGCCCCGATC
Source organism: Dendropsophus ebraccatus (assembly GCF_027789765.1). Taxonomy (NCBI): domain Eukaryota; kingdom Metazoa; phylum Chordata; class Amphibia; order Anura; family Hylidae; genus Dendropsophus; species Dendropsophus ebraccatus. Next base: position 177,861,084 of record NC_091454.1, on the reverse strand, counting down.
GCCCCCACGGCTGCACGATCGCTCCCTGGCAGCCCCGATCGCTGCCGGGGGGGCCACCGGGCAGGCGTGGGGACGATCGGGGCTGCTGGGGGGGGGTGGCGATCGGGGCTGCAGGATGTGTTAAGGAGGCTGCGGGCGGCTGCTGGCTGGAGCATATACTTTACCTGGTCCCCGCTACGGCTTGCTGAAGACACCGGGAACCGCCGGAGCCAGGATCAAGTAAAGTATACGCTCTTGCGGCCGGGCGCGTGGGCTGCAGACAAACTTGCAGCAGGGATGTTCATCCCTGCTGCGATTTTGCCTGCCATTGACTACACAGGGAGAGGATACGCAGCGAGTTTCGCTGCGTATATGTCCTGTGTGTTTGTACCCTTAGACTAGGTTCACACTGCGTTTTTGCAAACCCATTTTTTTTTTTTCGAAAAACAGATGAAAAAAACAAGATGCATTTGTGTGCATCCGTTTTGATCAGTTTTTCCATTGACTTCCATTATAAAAAAACGGATCAAAACTTTTTTTTACGGACACAAAAGTAGTGTCAGCTACGTGTGCAGACAGCAAGGCTGCAAGTGTCAGGCTCCTCCCCTACTCCCAGTGTGTGAGGAGGAAGTGAGGCTGCAGACCATGGAGGCAGAACAGAGAGGACACCGAGCGCACAGGAGAGCCTGGCTGCAGCTGCTGCCTCTAAAGAATTGGACAGACTGCAGCTCAGGAGCAGCGCTCACAGGTAATTCCTGTGCACATGTTCTGTGGTATCTGTCTCCTGCAGGAACCCGGGCAGCAGCAATGTGAGGCCCAGCCCCCCTCAGTGTAAGAATGAACAGGCCCAGTAATCCTGTGGTAAAGAGAGTATGACTCCGGAGCCCAGATACCTCACACAGCATGGGGGGGGGGGGGAGGTTTACTCCATCTGTCCCCTTTTCCTGTAGTTCCCAGCTCCATCATCTCATGTGCTGATTGTGGGTGCAGGACTGTATATCATACAGCACCCCCCGGCTATGTATACCATACAGCACCCCCAGCAATGTATACCACACAGCACCCCCAGCTATGTACAGTATACCATAGAGCACCCTCAGCACTTTATACCACACAACACCCCCAGCTATGTATACCATACAGCACCCCCCAGCACTGTATACCTCACAGCACCCCCAGCTATGTATACCACACAGCACCCCCAGCCCTGTATACCACACAGCACCCCCAGCCCTATATACCACACAGCACCCCCAGGAATGTATACCACACAGCACCCCCAGGAATGTATACCACACAGCACCCTTAGCCCTGTATACCACACAGCACCCTCAGCCCTGTATACCACACAGCACCCTCAGCCCTGTATACCACACAGCACCCCCAGCAATGCATACCACACAGCACCCCCAGCCCTGCATACCACACAGCACCCCCAGCCCTGCATACCACACAGAACCCCCAGCCCTGCATACCACACAGCACCCCCAGCCCTGCATACCACACAGCACCCCCAGCCCTGCATACCACACAGCACCCCCAGCCCTGCATACCACACAGCACCCCCAGCCCTGCATACCACACAGCACCCCCAGCCCTGCATACCACACAGCACCCCCAGCCCTGCATACCACACAGCACCCCCAGCCCTGCATACCACACAGCACCCCCAGCAATGTATACCACACAGCACCCACATGAATGTATACCATACAACACCCCCAGTTATGTATACCTCACAGCACCCCCAGCCCTGTATACCACACAGCACCCCCAACATTGCATACCATACAGCACCCCCAGCACTTTATGGGGGCATATTACTACCTATACTGTGTATATGCTCAGTGGCTTTCACTAACACAGTACGACAAAGAGGAATACCAAGTAAGTTATCCCGTGTCTGTGTATCCTAAGACTCATGGGCTAGCCATCCTATCCTATCCCATCCCATCCCATCCCATGGACCCCCCTGGTCTGTCTGCAAGGCCCAGTGTGCAAATGAATAAAGACCGCTTGAACTAACCTGCTATTACAGAAGTCCAGATATCTAGAAGTCCAGGTAAGTAGTACTTGCTCCAAGTGGTCTGTACAGCAGGTCTTCTAGACTGGACATCTAGATATCTGGACTTCTGTAATAACAGGTTAGATCAAGCGGTCTTTATTCATTTGCACGCTGGGCCTTGTGATACTACAACTCTATGGAGTGTAATGCGTCTGGTGTAAGGTATAGTTCTCTCCCTGTGGACAGAGGAATATGTATAGTAATATAGAGAAGACATCAGCAATGGGCATATGGTGCAAACTTTTGGATATTGTTATCAGTTATCCCCTAAGGCTTGCTGAGCCTTGTAGTTCAATTTTTGTCTTAATATTCTTTGAGCGCGGCAAGGTACACAATATTAATTACAGATACTAGATAGACAGACCAGAGGGATTCATGGGATGGATAGAATATTTTAAGGTGTTGTAAGGAGGTGATCAACCTTCTCTATCTCACACTTGTGGTCAGACAGTGCACTAAGGGGGCACAGTACAATATACTTCATGGGAGGGCGCCACACTGAATCTTTGCCCTGGGTGCAGGAAATGCTAGCTACACCTCTGGGCTATGTTCACACATCATTGAAATGATTACCCTTTTTATTGAACGGTCATCAGTTAACAGAAAATAACGGCTATCATTATGCAAACAGCAAGTATTATAAAATAACAGCCGTTATTTTCCTTTAAATGACAGCCATCCAATAAAAACGGCTGTCATTTTGCCGGTGTGTGAACATAGCCATAAGATGTAATTGTATCACATTGCATAATACAAATGTGGAGATAAATCAGAAAAAAAGACATGTTTTCCTTACTAATATATGCTGACTTTATGCTGGCAGTGTAAGTGTATCAAGATTACTTTGTGTGAAATATAAAGTGCAAGAATAAAAGAACAGCCAGCGTGGTACAAGGCTCAGTACTCAGCCAACATGAAATCATTACATCGCGAGCTATGACTTATGCATTAAAACAATGTTTGTATAGACATTAAGAGGTTTAGACAAAATGCCTGGGCCGCATAAATTGACTACATGAGTTCTTAAACACGCTCCAAAGATCTAAAGCATGTATATAATCCTACTAGGGCTATATTTTACTGTCCACTTTTGATCACTTATGCCAGTACAACTTTACTGTACGAAGACAACTCTTTGGGTAAGAGAACGTCTCATTTAAAAAAAAAAAAAAAAAAAAAAGGATATCCATTTTGAGGATTTTTTTTTAACATGACAGACAGAATAGTAATTAGATATTAGCTTACTATTGACCATACCAACCAATAATGAACTTAATGGCTAAAGTATCTTAAGGTGAAAGAGCTTTATTTTCTACTAGCAGCATTCCTCTCCTAGGACATGCATGCACCATCTACATGACATGTGACTGACAAGGAAAATAAATTAGTAGTTACCATGCCCTGATTTCAGCTTTTTTAACATAAATGTCATTATTCCAATTTACCACATAAAAGCAATGTGTGAATCTACATTAAGATTCAATAAATTAGCCAATGGCTTGCTTACTTGTGTAAACATTGTTCTACTTTCCAAGTATCCCAGAAAAGTCTGGGATGATACCAGTTTCTTTTGGAAATCAGAACACTTAAAAGTCTTTTACAAGATGAAAGAAATTTTGGATTTGGATTCAGCAAATCTTACTGTACAGTCATATATCTCTACTACTGAGCCACACAGTTAGGCCGTGTTCATACATCATAAGAGACCGGCCGTTCCGTGACTTGGCTGGGTTACGGAATGGCCAGTCTCTGAAAAGATCATCCCGTGGCCGGATCCGCTCACTCCACAGTGTGCACTGACATGGTTTTTTGCTGCCGCTGTTCAATGAATAGCGGCCGCTGAAAACTGACGTCAGTTGTTTGCGGTGCTTGTAGGGCACACGGTTGGAGCGTATACTATGTGTATACGCTCCGGCCGGGATCCTATAGAGATCAATGCAAAGTAAATTCTCATAATATTCACAGCTGTTGTACAACAGCCGTGATTTTACCAAAATATACGTTGTGTGAACATAGCCTTATACTGCATCTAATTTTAAATGGATCCTGCCTCATCCTTTAGACCTTATTGACTATTATATAAAGGTCTGTAATGGTGCGTTGACACAGAGATTTATCTGACAGATTTTTGAAGCCAAAGCCAGGAACAGACTATAAACAGGGTGCAGGTCATAAAGGAAAGACTGAGATTCCCTGTCTTTTCAAGTCCATTCCTGACTTTGGCTTTCAAAATTGGTCAGATAAATCTGCCTGTGTAAACGCACCATTAGGCTTCCTTTAGGGTTCTAGTATATGGGTGGGTTCACACTGAGGAATTCTTGCAGATAAACTCTGCGGAATTCCGTCGGCTGTACGCGCGCACAGCCGTGTGCCTTTCAGCCGGCTCCATAGACACCATTCTATGGGCCGGCTGATTCCGCATTACGCCGAAAGAATTAACGTGTCAATTCTTTCGGCGGAATGCGGAATCAGACGGCCCATAGAATTGTGTCTATGGAGCCGGCTGAAAGGCGCATGGCTTTGCGCGCGTACAGCCGTCGGAATTCCGCAAAATCCATCCGCGAGAATTCCTCTGTGCGAACCCACCCTTATCTGAGTAATGAAAAAATAGAGAGAAGCCTTAAGAAGGTTTTGCAGGAAAAATGAATCCTTGACCAGGTTGCCGGTGCTGCAGGCGACCTGCCAGTAATGTATACTTACTTTTCCCATTCCCCCGAGGCTGCCAGACCCTAGGTCACCCACTCTGCACTTCTTCCTGTGCTTTCATAAGATACAGGGATGTTGCTCTCCTGCTGGAAATGGTCACTCAGCATAGACTCTATATGAAGGGTCTGTTTCCTGTGGGAGCACAACATCAATGGATGTTCTGAAAGCACAGGAAGCAGTGCAGAGCGGGCGGCTTAGGATCTGGCAGCGGCGGGGGAAATAGGACAGGTAAGTATACATTACCGACAAGCAGCCCTGGCAACCTGGCCAAGTATTATTATTTATTTTTTTTATTTCTTTAAGGTGCTTATATACCTTTAATAGCTGCTGAAAAATATTTGTCCATCTGATCTCTTCTATTCAAGCCATACATATGAGCTTTTGGCCCAGAAAAACATTTATAGTATATGTTCTGGATGAGGAGAGGGGAAGCTCTGGTGGCAGCTCTAATGGAAAACAAAAGTATCACACAGGTAAACTCAAACATGCCTAACATCATCTGTCGGAGGAAAGGTGGGAGGTCTCCATATAGATTAGACAAACCCTCTGAAATCGGTAGGTTTAGCCAAAATTCCAAAACATGAATGGGGCCTTAATGTGTTCATTGTGTCTCAGTTTACTTTTTTTAGTACAGTGATTACTAGTGATGAGCGAATAGTGAGATATTCGTACGAATATCCCGCGAATATTCGATCCCATTAAAGTCTATGGAAACAAGTATCCGATTAGTGAAAAACATCTATTTGACCATTTGGATGGTAAAACCGGAAGCTGGGGGATTTGAACGCTTATCGAATATTTGTCAAATATTTGCGGGATATTCGTACAAATATTGAATATTTGAATATCTCACTATTCGATCGAATATCTATTCAAACGAACAGTATTCGCTCATCACTAGTGATTACTTGAATTCTATGATTTTTCATTATGTATATGTATACGTGTGTGTTTCACTTTAGGACACAGTACAGTGATTGTTTAAATTTTATGACCTGATTCTGTTATTCACACTGTGAATCTAATACCTTCTAGTTTACAGCATTACTGATGTCATTGATTTATTTATCCTAAGCTGGATAATAATACATAATGTCATACAGAAGTTATTTTATTTTACCTCGGAGATGTAAGATCTGAAAATGGACCACCTGTGATTTAACCATGGCTGGACTTTGATCTCTACAGCGGCCAGGTTTGGATGTTATTGTCACAGCATGGATCTAAACTATAGGGGTTCACCTAATTGGAGAGAACCGTTACCTAATTGGTTACTCTAGTGCTTGCTGGCTCCCACGACCCTTGAAGGTCACCGTCAACATTGCTGGAAGTCAGTGGTGTCATCAAGGAGGTCAAAGGTGATTCTCAGCCTCCCAATTGGTTTGGATTATATCCAGACCTCGATTTAGGATCTATTGCCTTTAGATGAAAAATAGAGAAAAAAAAGCATAAAAAAACCCTCACCAGTCCAAAAAAACTATGAAGCAATTTGATATACTAAACACCACAATGTGGCTCTTTAAAAACTAATTGCAATTGTATCAAGTTCACATTGAACTGGCCCATGCTTAAACAACATGACATGCCACTCATATTGTGCAGAGGCTTATGAAGATCAGTGGGGAGGGTTGTCATATCCATTTTCATGGCTTTGGCAATATTGCTACATGAAAGTAATATTACAAAAGCTACTGCTAAGCTTCTCTCAACTTTTCCACAAATGCTTTTGTGAGTTCTCCAAGCAGCAAGAGAAAATGCTTACACCCAGGAAAATGAGCACGCTGTGTAAGATGATACACAATATCTCTATACACTTCTTAATTCCCCCAGGCCCTTTCTTGAACAACTCCAAGTAGTCCCAACTCACCCACCCTGTCAGAATGCCAGGATTACTTCTGTGTCCATCATGACCCTGTGTCATCCACAATATTGTTTATTGCCAAGCCGGACTCAAATACAAGAGACACCACTTTAGTGTAACTGACTTAACTAGTGTGTTTTGTTTGTTACTTGGTATTCTAGCAGGGTTCACAGCAGCTGTGGGCGCATTCACGTCACTTTCGACATATGGTTTAAAATAGTTACAGACCACCAGTAATGGATTTAATGGCTAAAGTCTCTGTAGGTGAAGGGGTTTTATCTACAATGAGTATTGCTCTCTTAGGACGTGCATGCTCCATCTACATGATATTCGGTGGATCAGAGCAATTTGCACTGGTGAGTCAGCTGCATGATGCTATTCTGGATGACTACAGAGATTAAGTTAAATTCATTTGTTCAGGTTCTTGTTGAGTCTGCGACATTTTAAGTAGATAGAGTTTACAACCAAAATATCAGTCTGCCAACTTGAAATTTTGCATTGTGACACTTGTATCTGCCTTATTAAACATTTCATGGTGCCAGTGACAAAGGAATAGGGGGTGCAGAGATGGTAGCAACAACTGGGCCCTGTTACCAATTGGGGCCTAAAGGTATTTCTAAAGCACATTACATGTAAGGGTAAGTTGTAGCCACCCAGGAGTACATTTTAGCCAGTTACTTGTATGATGATGTCAGTAGTGTGCACAGCTAAATTAGTTTCCATATACTTTACATGAAGTGTGATTTGGAGACCTACAGAAAAGTTTATGAACATAAGCTGGACCTTGATGCCAGTCCATGTCCTAGCAAAAGATTGTCAATGAGAAGGTTAAGTCATTTAGTAATTAAAATATTACCGTGTGATGCTTTCCAGCCAATGAAAAGGCTGCTGGTGCACATGCACACCTGTTGGAAGCTGAAGAGGAGGAAGACCAAGCCAGTCCCACGCTCATGACAACATCTGACACATGGTGCCGGGAGAAGAGGACCTGGTCGACAGTATATGGGTAAGCGTAGCTTTCTTTCACTTCCGGAGGAGGTAGAGGCAGAACCGCTCAAGACTGCTGATTAGCATATAACTTTCTAATGTGAGTAGAGATGAGCGAACCTGAAGCATGGTCAAGTCGATCCGAACCCAAACTTTCAGCATTTGATTAGCGGTGGCTGCTGAAGTTTGATAAAGCCCTAAGGCTATGTGGAAAACATGGATATAGTCATTGGCTGTATCCATGTTTTCCAGACAACCTTAGAGCTTTATCCAAGTTCAGCAGCCCCCGCTAATCAAATACCGAACGTTTGGGTTCGGATCGACTCGAACCCGAACCCGGTTTGCTCTTCTCTAAGGGGGAGGCACCAGAGTTGTCCTTTAATAAGTTAAATAGAATTTATGTTAAAAGTGGTGGATTGACAGTCAGAAAATAAATAATTGTTTGGACAGCCAAAATAAACTATTGTCGTTTGCAAAATAACGGCCACCATGAATATTAATTTGACGACCGCTGTGAACAACGGATAATATTATATACATTGTGTGAAGAGAAGGCTGTTGTTTGTATAGATTTCAATGGTAATCGTTAAAAATTAGAAACAACGGACGTTGTTCTAAGAAAATTTTGTGACCGTTTAAAAGACATTGCGTGAACAAAGCCTTAAAGGCCCTATTCCACAGAACGATTATCGTTCGTATTCGGCCGATATCGGCCGCTATGGACGATAATCGTCCCGTGGAATAGAGTGCAACGATCAGCCGACATCGTTCATGTCAGCTGATCGTTGCAGTCGCTTGTTTTTCAACATGTTGAAAAACAAGCGACTGATATAGCAGCGATCTGCTGCCGTTGCTCCGTTGAATAGGAGCGTCGGCAGCAGATGCTGCTATATCCTATGGGCTGCCCGGACGATCAGCGATCCCCCGGGCAGCTCCCCGCCGCCCCTCCCGCACTCACTTGCTCGCTGCAGCCGCGCTGAATAGCGGCGGCAGCGAGCGTGAAACGAGGAGCAAACGAGCTCTGAGAGCGCTCGTTTGCTCCTCTGACGACCAGTGGAATAGGGGCATAAGGGGACTTTCCTTATAGTTGAGGCATGCAATTTCTATTATCATCATATCCTTGTAAAAATGAATATTACTGAGCAATGTAGTCAAAAAATAATGGACAATCCATGGGGCTTTAGTTCTGTGGGGAGATAAGTCCCATGTCAAAAGCCTTTAAAATATCTAGGGAGCTGTTCAGTTATGTATACCAGAATTATCTATTTTATGGTTTTCCCAGCTGCTTCCATTGTAAAGAGCAGGAGCAATAAAGTTCTTTCCGTGCCATATGCCTGACAGAATGATATCATTTTGAATGTTCTTGTAAATACAATAAGAGTCAGCAATAAAGCTGGTTTGTTTTTGAATAAATCGTTCCCTCGCTGAACATAGTCATTGCAGTGCAAATGGCTTACTTGTAGATTTATGAAAACACAAAGAGAGAGAGCAGAAAAAAAAAAGTTTTCAACATGGTATCAAAAACAAAGATGACTGATAAAGCCATTTCCTGTGTAGATATGTTTCATTCATTTGTGGTGTGTCAGGGTGACTAGTGCTGTGTCTGGTACAACGTATCCATCACTTCAGCTAATACTGTTTATTTATAAAGATACAAAATATTCCCGCTGAGTGGAACAATGAGGTGGAAGCAATGATATACCAGAGAGGAAATGGATATGATGGCAAATTGTCCCAAAAGGTATAGCAGATCCTGTCTGAGAAGGGCTGGCTTTCACAAGGTTAGAAAAGTCTGGAAAACATGTCAAAAAAGGTTTCTGAGCAATAATAAGAATTTTAAAGTTTGATTATTTTCTTCTTTTGTTTAAAGGGCAACTCCAGCATTTTTATTTTCTTCAAATCAACTAGGATCAGAAAGTTCCAGAGATGTGTAATTTACTTCTAGAAAATCTCAAGTCTTCCAGTACTTATCAACTGCTGTATGTCCTACATATTTAAATCTATGTCTAGGACATACAGCAACTGATAATTACTAGAAGACTTGAGTTTTTTTTAATAAAAGTAAATTACACATCAATTACAATAAAAGTAAATCACACTTTCTGATCCTAGTTGGTTTGAAAGAAAAAAAATTGCTGGAGTTTCCCTTTAAACAAAAGAAGAAAATAATCATCAACCTTTTTGATCATTATTATTGCTCAGAGTTTGTGACATCTTTTTCCAGACTTTTCTAACCTTGTGAAAACCATTAGTTGGTTTAAAAGATTTTTTTTTTGCTGGAGTTGCCCTTTAAGTATTCTATTTAATACTTATCTGTTACAGCAGAGGTTGCCACAGATGCAGCTTCAGAAAAACCTAGAAAAAAGTGCAGCCAAAGCTTTGACTAGTTAAACACTGCCACATCCACCAAGTGTAAACATCCCTGGATGTATACCTTGCTTTATATCATATTTCTGCACTTGTGTGTGTTTACAAGACTTTTTATGGGGGTTTATAATCACCCGGACTTTATTTCCATTCACTGAACATAAGGGGTTACATTTTGGTTCTCTTTGACTATATGTAATGTTCTGTAAAGTGTACGCATAGAGAGATGTATGGAGCAAACACAAAGATGCGGACAAATAACATATAGGAAAGTTTTACTAATAGTAGCAAAGGGCCTCTTAATATCCATGCACTTTGTACCCCATGTCTAACAGGATCATGCTATTTAGCATTGAGCCATAGTGCTTCCATTTTCTATTTTGCTTTGGTAAATAGTCTTTTTTTTTTTCTTTTTCATTATGCAAAGAAGGAATTGTAGAGAATGACACCATCTGCTGCTGTATGACTCTCTGCTTAAAATAGTGATGGCTTGAATATCTGAATTGTAATGTCATTGATCTGCGAATGAATAAAGAGCTTTAATATTAATGATATCACAAAGGGAACACATACAAATAATAGGTTTGTTTGTTTTGAAAACCTTGTTCTAAATATTATGATAAATACATCTAAAAGCTCATGTAATATTTTATAGTGTTATCTTAGAGTGTATACTGTATCACATATATTCACATTAGAAACACACTACATGTGCGTGTGCTGTACATATTAAGGCTATGTTCACACAACGTATATTTTCGTAAAATCATGATTATTACGAGAATATATGTTGCATTGCTGTTTAGGGGATCCCGGCCAGAGCGTATACACATAGTATATGCTCCAGCCGGGATCCATAGCGGCGCCGCAAACAACTGATATGTCAGTTTTCTGTGGCCGCTATTCAGTGAATAGCAGCCATAGAAGACCATGTTAGTACACACTGTGGAGCGAGCGGCTGCGGCCATACACTCCATAGCGTGCAGTGGAAACTTCTGATGTGGGTGCGCACGGGTGTGCCCACATCAGAACCCTGCGGCCGAAAAGATCATCCCGGCTGGTACTGCAGTACAGGTCGGGATGATCTTTTCAGAGACCGGTCGTTCCGTGACCGGCTGGGTCACGGAACGGCCGGTCTCTCACGTTGTGTGAACATGGCCTAAACCTGTAAACACTGAAGATGGCTTAAAGCAGCACTATCAGCAGGTTCAGGCCAGTGAACCTGCTGATATGCACCTGCCGCTCTTCACCTCAGAATCTCCGGGCTGTCTTCTTTATTCCTCTGCGGATTTCTGCTAGTTACTGATATGGTAATTAGCGTGCTCAGAGCATTTGGGGCATTCCCCATGCTCCCGGAGCACCCGCTCAACCAGCCTAGCCTGCCCCCTCCCGGCCCACTATACATATTCAAATATGCATAGCTAGGCCGGTTGATAGTCGCTGCTCCCTGCACATGCACCATAACAACCTAGCTATGCATATATGAATATGCATAGTGGGCGGGCCGGGAGGGGGTAGGCTAGGGCAGCCGAGCGAGTGCTGCTGATAGTGCCGCTTTAAAGGGAACCTGTCACTAATTTCATGTTGTCCATAAACACTCACAGACATCAAAACATTTTAATTCTAAAACGCTTTGATGTTTAAGGCTGGGTTCACACACAGTATATTTCAGACAGTATTTGGTCCTCATGTCAGGTCCTCATAGCAACCAAAGCCAGGAGTGGATTAAAAACACAGAAAGTCTATGTTCACATAATGTTGAAATTGAGTGGATGGCCGCCATATAACGGTAAATAATTGCCATTATTTCAATATAACAGCCGTTGTTTTAAGATAACAGCAAATATTTGCCATTAAATGGCAGCCATCCACTCAATTATAACATTATGTGAACAGAGCCTTTCTGTGCTTTCAATCCACTCCTGGTTTTGGTTGCTATGAGGACCTGACATGGCCTGAAATATTTCAGTCAGTATTGTGGTCCTCATATTGCAACCAAAACCAGGAATGGATTAAAAACACAAAGGATCTGTTCACACAATGTTGAAATTGAGTGGATGGACGTCATTTAATGGCAACTATTTGCTGTTATTTTAAAACAACGGCTGTTATATTGAAATAATGGCAGTTATTTACCGTTATATGGCGGCCATCCACTCAATTTCAACATTGTGTGAACAGATCCTTTCTGTGTTTTTAATCCACTCCTGGTTTTGGTTGCAATATGAGGACCACAATACTGACTGGAATATACGTAGTGTGAACCCAGCCTAAAAGAAGATAGAACACCAGTCTCTGAGTCACCAGGGTGTCCCTGGCCAGCCAGCCATGTTTGTTTGTTCTCTCCCTATACCTCATAAAAATACCACTCAGAGCCAGCATGAAAGGAAAAGCTTCAGGGACTACCTCAATTAGTTAGAGTCCCATTCCCAGACAGTCTTCTACCTATAGCATTGAAATGGCAAGTCTTAAAGTTTGTTTCTTAAAGTGAGTTTTCCATCCCCCACCCCTTACCCTATATGTGGAGCTTTGCACTATCCACAAGCTTAGATGCCTCAACACTCAATATATACATGTAAGAATCTTGTCCGTGTTTTCTTTGTCATACAATCACCAAGAAAAAGATGGGGCCCAACTAGGTGACACTGTCCACTGATGGAATTAAGCGATTTTAGAGCATAAATAAGACACAGACAGGTATATATTGAATGATGGATGGTGCAGAGAACCGCACATGGGGGGGAAATTTATGAAAATGGTGTAAAGAAGAACTGTCTCAGTTGCCCCTAGCAAACAATTAGATTCCACTTTTCATTTCCAAAGACTCAGTGAGGAATGAAAAGTGGAATCTGACTGGTTGCTAGGGGCAACTGAGCAAATTCTACTTTAGCCCAGTTTGATAAATCTCCCCCATAGAGTAAGCGGATAACAGTATCACTTTAAATTGACTCTATCACCCTCTTTTGAGCTTGGGGCACCAATGGATAGATATCAATAAAGGAATTTAGAACATACTTTTGTTGCCTGAGTTTATTTAGTTATAAAATGGCCTTTATAAATATTACCACAGAGGTGTAGCCTATACTTTCCCTCACTGTGATGTATGCACAGTTCTCAGCCCTTCAAAGAGGCAGGCATAAAACATAAAGTGTTGTAGCAGTGCTAGGACCCAAGAAATGATCATCTTCACCTCCTTGACACTATTCACAGCCCAACTAAAATCAAAACACAGAAATAAAGGCAAAAAGAGTATTTTCTGAATGCCTTTATTGATATCTATTCAAGGGTGCCACCAGCTCATTACACAGTCAGGGGGTGTGTCACTGTAAATGTACTAAAAACTTTAGTTGTCTTATATGATTAAGTGATCAAAAAGTGTATCATAACCTTAATGATGCGCATTCAATAAATACCATATCAGAAATAAAAATAGCATAAAAATTCTGCCTATAGAAAAATCTAAAAACATGCAAAATAGAGTCTTCAAGTTACCAAATGACCATTACTGTTACTGCCATGCAGAGTCCTGAGAAAGTTGCATTGAAGCTATGTTCCCACATAGTAAAATAAATGCAAAATACGACAGGAAAATAGTATAAAACCCAGCCGTATTTTAAATCTAATTATGTGATACAATGATGTCTATGGAAAAACAGACGTCTGTGCACGCTTGGAAAAAAAAAATTGCTTTTATTTTACTATGTGGGAACATGGCCTAAATGGCCATAAATGTTATTACAATGCGGAATCCTGGGATGCTTGGATTAATGTAGCATATTGGTTGGATAAACAAGTAATTGCATAATCCTTTAAGCAGTGTTCTATCCATGATCACTCTGAAATGGTGAAGCGTTCCCGAGTTATTCATATATCACTGTATGAATGGGCCTGTCAGTGTTTCATGCTGGTTGTGGTTCGAGCAGCGTAAAAAATGCTGATAGGTTCCTTTTAATATCCTTGGTACAGGCACCTTGCTGTGAATATTGATTACATATACACATCTGCAATAACCTAAACAGATTTGGGTCAGTGCTTAGTAAGCTATAAGGACAAATAATTATTCCTTTGCTGTGCAGTGAATAGTTCAATTTTTGCAGGAGTCCCCCTTTAAATTATTCAAGTAAGCACCCCTATCTTTATTTACCATACATCGCCCAATCTAATAGGAATGTCTGAGATGTGTAAAACACCTTCTTAAAGGAGAAATCCTACCAAAAAAATTCAGGGCCAGCAGGGGGTTGCAAGAAAATAATAAAGAATATATGCTTACTAGAGATGAGCGAACCGGGTTCGGGTTCGAGTCCATCCGAACCCGAACGTTCAGTATTTGTTTAGCTGGGGCTGCTGAACTTGGATAAAGCTCTAAGGTTTTCTGGAAAACATGGATACAGCCAATGACTATATCCATGATTTCCACATAGCCTTAGGGCTTTATCCAAGTTCAGCAGCCACCGCTAATCAAATGCCGAAAGTTCGGGTTTAGATCGACTTGAGCATGCTCGAGGTTCTCTCATCTCTAATGCTTACCAGTCCCCATGTACCTACATCATTGCATGCTTGTTCTCGGATCCAAAGCGGCCTCCTTCACTTCCTACTCTTGCAAGGTCTTGACCTGGCATAGAAATGTCCGCTCAGCCAGTCAGTGACTGAGGTAGGACACCATTGCAGTCAGTGACTAGTTAATGACACCGAAACCCAGAAGAAACTGGAGCCAGGCGGTGGTGAGTGTCTGGATATGGCACTGCAGGGGCACGAGGGTGGGTAAGTATAGCTATTATGTTTCTGCACCTAACTGCAGGCCTCTTTTATTTTTTGCTTTGGCCAGACATCTCCTTTAAATTTCCCACACATCTCATCCTTTTATTGGCCGTACCCACCGCTTGCCATGGGTTCAGCCACCAGTATAAGATGTATGGATGATGCTGGATGTATGGATGATGCTGGTGTATATAAATACAAAGGTACAGGAGCAGTACAATCAGGAAGACAAGCCCCAAATACTACTCTACATAAAAACTATTAAAAATGGGGTGGTCTCTGGTCCCACCTGACCCTCTCTTTACCTGTTTTGTACTGCATGTGGTGAACTTTTCTTTATCTTTTTCCCATTTATTTCATTCGTCTTTTCTCTTGTTGTGCCTTATTTTTTCTTGGTTTGGAGTAGAACTATTTATATTGCATATACAGTCCTGGGGTCAGGTTAGTTAAACTAGTCCTGACTGAAACGCCAGTAGGACTATGGCTGACATTTTAATGTAGAGTAGTATTTGGGGCTTGTCTCCCAGATTGTACTGCTCCTGTATTTGTATATGATATTTTTGTCTATTGGTATCTGTTATTTAATAAAGATTCTTTTGTGATTTGCTACCAGTTTTTATTGCATATGCTTTTTTCTCTAGAGGATTTAGTATTTTTTATATGCATTGGTTTAGCACTCTATTTGTATTGTGTGGTTCCCACTCGTTTTGTGTGTGTGTGTGTATATGTATATGTATATGTATGTGTGTGTGTGTATATATATATATATATATATATATATATATATATATATATATATATATATATATATATATAATCTGTGCTGCCATTAAACAATGCATTCTCACTCATGAGAAATTTTTGTGTTTAGTTTCCATATAAATCCAAGGCATATAATATTCCAGGCCAGAGCAGTAAATGGACACCAGCAGTAAAGCACAGGTACGCCATACAGCAGTGAGCATGAGACCTAAGGCTACTTGTAAGTTACCATTCACCTACATGAACCTTGCACATTGGTGACTTTCCACTGTACCATGCTCCTCTGTTCCAATATACATATAAACACCTTAGTAAATGTAAGGGAAACACTGATTCCTAACTAAAGACAAATGGTTATTATGTGAGCATGTTGTTACAGTTACCAGATGTTTTGCAGGTTTTACAATATTGAGCAGTTTTATTTTTTTATCGGAAAACAAATAATAAAAAAAAAAAAGTATTTGCAATAAACCAGGCCCACATCTGTTAACCCCTCCTTCCCCACTTGAAAGGCTTCTCATGCTGACAGAGTTAATCCAGCTGAAGATGTTGTTCCAGACCCCTGTGTGTGCGAATCCTTTGCTGCCTGGCAGGATAGCCAGTATAGTACAAGCAGACAAGCAGAGGAGACATGGTTAACAGCACTTGAACCATTTGATTGTTGTGTCCCTGAAAGAGACATCCAGGAAGTGCCTGAACTTCATGTTGTGATCTTTGATATGACAGGAGCAATGAGCGCAGTTAGCAGGCCAGGAAACAAGTGGTTTTGAGGAAAGGGACATGACACAGGGTGGAAGCCGAATGTTTTCATAGCAGTGTAACAGGAACTAGCAGCAAAGGGCTCGCAGCCTCCTGCCGCCAGCTTCACAAACTATAGACAATAGCAATAACTCTTAGACCTCACAATGAGTCCACTGTACTGTATTATACAGAGCTGTCCAATTCTAAAGACATTAACAGGCAAGGGGTGCGGAAGAATGCACATCTTCATATGCGTTATTGTTAGACACTGTGTTTTCATTACTTTGAATGGAAGTTTTAATACACGTCATATTAACAATAATAGCACTATACAATATTTTAGTAGAGAATTGCTGAGAGCTGTAAAATGGGTCATATAATAGGCGGAAAAAGGTAAATGGCATTTCCCTCTTAGAAAAAATTCAAAATAATAATCATCTGTCATCTTACTGAAAGCTCCTTAGTTTTGCCCATGTATGTAGTTGTTTAGTCTTCTATATCTGTCAAAACGGTTTCTGTGTGTAACCAAAGCACACAGGCCATAGGACCTGAAGGATCCATCTTTGAAAATATCGAGCAATAGCAGTGTTCTTTACGGTAAAATCCCTATTTGGGATATATTTCTCTTCTGTTCATCATTTCGCGAATTATTCCCTTATATATTGACATCACTGTGACAATTATTTATATTAGTTCAAATAAATCCCAGCTTTCTCTCTGTATTGTGACATAACTATATTTATAATGAAAGTACTGTGACATCACAGGATGAATCTGACATCGCTTTATTTATTATCAATGTACTGCCGCACTACTGTATCCATTATCATGGCACTGTGACATCACAGTATAGCTTATAACTTACTGTTATTGGGTGCCTTCCCTGTGCCCCATTTACTCTAATAATAAAGCTCCGCTCCCTACAGGTTCCCCATCCCCCTGTGCCGCTGGACAACTACTTTGTGCATGGTTGGCTGACTATGGAGGAGAACGTGACAACACATGCAGTGTACTGCTATGAAGGAGGGACAGGATAAAGGATAACTAGCTGATTGCAGGTATCAGACTGCTGGGGACCTGAGTCTCCTGTTAGAATGAAGCAGGGGTTCCATGTGCATGCTGCAGCTTCATTTATTCTCTATGGAAGCTGTGGAAACAGCCAGATACTGTAATCACCTGTTTCATCGGCTTTTATAGAGAATGAATGCAGTGGCAGAACACATGCCCGACCTGCTGCTCTTTTCTTCTGCATGGGTGCGTTCAGATTGAGGAATCCGGGCGGATAACCCGCCGTGGTTTCCGTCGCTCACGCCCGCTTGCATCTCCACCCGTGACATAGACTTTGGACCATACTAAGCATTCATTAATTAAAATACTTAAAAGAGAAACCTGGAGAAAATTTTTATTAAAGTATTGCATTGCCCCCCAAAAGTTATACAAATCACTAGAGATGAGCAAACCTTGAGCATGCTCGAGTCCATCTGAACTTGAACTTTCGGCATTTGATTTGCGGTGGCTGCTGAACTTGGATAAAGCCCTAAGGCTATGTGGAAAACATGGATATAGTCATTGGCTGTATCCATGTTTTCCAGATAACCTTAGAGCTTTATCCAAGTTCAGCAGCCCCAGCTAATCAAATACAGAACGTTCGGGTTCGGATCGACTCAAACCCGAACCCGGTCCGCTCATCTCTACAAATCACCAATATACACTTATTATGGGAAATGCGCATAAAGTGCTTTTTTCCCTGCACTTACTACTACATCAAGGCTTCACTTCCTGGATAACATGGTGATGTCACGACCCGTCTCCCAGAGCTGAGCGGGCTGTGGCTGCTGGAGAGGATGATGGCAGAGGGATGCTCAGTGTCCCTCCAGTGCCACGTGTCCCCCTGTCATCATCGTCTCCAGCAGCCACAGCCCGCACAGCTCTGGGAGTCGGGTCGTGACATCATCATGTTATCCAGGAAGTGACATCACCATGTTATCCAGGAAGTGACATCACCATTTTATCCAGGAAGTAAGGCCTTGATGCAGTAGTAAGTGCAGGGAAAAAAGCACTTTATGTGCTCTTCCCGTAATGGGTATATTGGTGATTTGTATAACTTTTGGAGAGCAATGCAATACTTTAATAACAATTTTCACCAGACTTCTCATTCAAACAGGCACTGTCAGTGACTGGGACTGTGTCCTGCCCCAGTCACTGATTGGCTGAGTGGGTAATAGATCATAGTATAAATTGTTTACTATGTTTCCTGCATGTTTTTTGTTACGTGAGACTTCTCCTTTAGGTCTGACAAATATATGTGTAATTTTGGAATGGCATTAAGTGACTGATGTTGAGGCCCATGAATTGTCATGTTCTCAGATGTGATTTAATAACATTAGAAAACCCTATTTCAGATAAATATTATTTTCCTCTTAAATGTCAATTTTAGAAAAAAAAAACTAAAATAAAACTATATTGTAAACCTTTATGGGAATGACATTTTATGTCCACAACAATGGAGTATGGAAACTGAATCAATCATCATCCTTTCTGCCTAAGGATTTCCTAAAAAAAATATTGAGCATTGTTCATTTTTCATCTTCTTTTGAATGTAATAAAATGGTAATCAAGTAATAGCTAGGGAATAATTGAAATATACAGTACTGAAAAAAGCATTTGCACCATTCCAGATGTCCTTTTTATTGTGTGTGGTTTTTTTTTCTATTTAATATTTGAATTGGTTTTGAATTATTACAGGATTTAACTAACACAGCTCTCCAATATCCATAGCACGCATGTGAAAAAGGAACTGTGCCCTTAAACATGACAACAGAATACATAATATATAGCAACAATACTTTATATGAGTGAAAACACCTTATATAATATGATATGAACCTTTCATATAGCCCTTCAAAAACTTTAACCTAATATATGTGTGTATATATATATATATATATATATATATATATATATATATATATATATATATATATTAGTATATGTGTAAGCATTATGAATTTCTACCAATACATCTTTTTTAAGGTCATATCAGGTCTTGGCTAATTTAAAACTGTTTTTTTTTTCTTTTAAAACACTGCCATTTGCAACTAAACCTCTTCCACTTCATTGAAAATAAACTGCAATAACAAATGCAACCCATAGACATAACACCGTATTTAAAGGAACTAGATGAATCCTGAGTAAGGCTATGCTCGCACATTGTTTAACAGCGTCCGTTGCATAGCAACGGACGCTGTTAACCTCTTAAGGACAGAGACAATTTTCGTTTTTGTGTTTTTTCACTTTTTCCTCCTTGTGTTTAAAAGGCCATAGCACTTGCATTTTTTTCACCTAGAAACCCCCATGAGCCCTTATTTTTTGCGTCAATAATTGTACTTTGCAATGGCAGACTTCATTTTTGCATAAAATATGCTGTTTTTACGCCATTTGCCCTATGGAAAAACTGACATGTTAAGCATGTTCCTTAAGTCGGTACAATTAAAACGATATGTAACTTGCATAACTTTTATATCATTTGATGGCTTTAAAAAAAAAATCTTATACAGAAAAAAAAAAACATTCCTCAAAATTGCTCTTTTCCCATACTTATAACGCTTTTATCCTTTGGTCTATGTGGCTGATTGAGGTGTTGTGTTTTGCACAAGGATGTGTTCTTTCTATCGGTACCTTGATTGCGTATATGCAACTTTTTAGTCGCTTTTTATTACAATGTTTCTGGATTTGATGTGACCAAAAATGCACAATTGCATAAGTATTAATCACGGCTGTTGTTAATACTTAACTTACATTGTGCTGCAGCTAGAGGGAATTCTGGCAGAAGTGTATACACATAGGGGGAGATTTATCAAAGGTTTAAAATTTAGACTGGTGCAAAATGGCCACAGCAACCAATCACAGCTCAGCTTTCAGTTCTGGTGAAAGGAAAAAGGAGCTGTGATTGGTTGCTGTGGCCAGTTTGCACCAGTCTAAATTTTACACCCTTTGATAAATCTCCCCTATAGTATACACTCCGTCCGGAATCGCTAGCGGCCACACAAAAATCTGACAAGTCAGTTTTCTGTGGCCGCTATTCATTAAACAGGGGCCGCAGAAGACATGTCAGGGCACCCAATGGAGCATGCAGCTCCAGCCACACGCTTCATTGTGTGCAGCGATAAATTAGGATGTGGGCGCACACTGATGCACCCGCATCTCTATTCATCAGAAGTGAAGATCATCCGGTGGTACTGCAGTACCGGCCAGGATGATCGTCTCAAACACCGGCCGTTGTGTGACCCGACCGGGTCACAGAATGGGCAGTGTGTTAGTGTGAACATGGCCTAGTACTGTATACTGTGCAATTTACTACAAAGTGGCAAACCCCTTTAATGCAACAGATCCTTCTTTTTCAAGACCAGTAGCCCCAGCAGTCAGATACTAACGTGCCATCTTTTATGATAGTGGGGAGACTTTTTAACTTTGTACCATGGGCAGAATATGTTTCTTACGACTTAACAGTTACCTCAAAACACTGAAGAATGAAGTAAGGGCCACTAATGTGATCTTTGAGTTTCTGAAGAAGAAAAAAAAAAAAAAAAAACAGCCCTTATTCTGGTTGACAGTTGTTAAATACTGGTTCCAAACATTATTTCATTTGAAACATTTCTATTGGAACAGAAGTACAGAAGTGATAGTGTTAAGTCAGGTCAATAGTTTAGTTGCCATTACAAGTCCCTTTAAAATAATAATTCCTTTTTACTTTTTTTTTTTAACTTACATGAGACTTTTTCAGAACCATTTATTACTGTCCAAGTGCCATAAGTATATGTTTATTTGTGTATGAAAGTGTGTTTTAAGACATTCAGTTTTCCACAAATACGTCTTTAAAGGCACATCTGAACTTTTTCCCATCCTTGTGTTTCTCATGAACACTTGGCAAGCCTTCCAGGACAACTCGCAAAGCTGGGATTTTTCCAGCTATGAGTAACTTGTTAAAAAGCCACTCTTTCCCTAACACTAACAGTAAACAGAGTTCACATCCGCATTAACCTATTATGTGACCTCCAGGGAAAGGAGTTTAGCTAATGAAATCATGTTTTCCCTTCTCCATCAAGAACATGTTGGGAATATAACATGGTGGATTCATGCTGGGGTGTGAGAGAGACACAGAGTTTATGTGGGAATTATTTGAAGTTCCCATTTTTGTTACTGAGGGCGAGAATGACCCCAGATCTGTAGCAATAACCTCTAAGCTTACAAGAAATAAAGGCATTATAGTTCAATCTCTCAGAATTAAATGGTGTTACTGGGAGGTCTTTTCTGCATTTATGAGAGATACAATCATTTGCAAAGCTTTTTTAAAGGAACTTAAAATCATATGTACTAAAATTTCATTTTTTTTCTACATAAAAGGTAAATATACTGTACAGGTAGTCATTGTTATACATTATTTTGTAAAAATTACTTTAAAACTTTATTCTAATGTTTTCCAACCAGTGTCTCATGTCTCAGTCCATATGCGGACCTTGTGTTCTTCATATGTGTAGTTTACAGCTACAGATACAGCAATGCCCTAGTGGTACCAAAGACAGCCCAGCATTAATAGAACCTGGAACACTGTGCCACACTCTATGAAAGGCAGTTAGTATGTAGAAACCCATATCACTCAATATTAGTCATGAGCGAACCAAACTTCAAGAACCGAGATTCATTTCAAACTTTGTACTTTTAGTTGAATAAGGCATAAGAACAAGCATAGGAAAAGCTTGGAAAAGAGCATTTTTGTCATCAGGAGCCTATTGTTTTATGTTCTTGGTTACAGTGGGATTGAGAAGGTAATTTCCTTGAGGAGACCTCAAACTGGGTATAATCCATGCAATGTTCCATGGGCAAAATTATGAAAATTTGTTCTCCCCCAGAAGGAAAACCTTGCTCCTGACTGTCACCTATTTGATGTAGCGTTCCTTCAATTACTTTTTTGACCCTTAAAGAGCCTTAAACTATGACTGAGGATTATACATGAACACAATTTGAGCATGCTTTGGTCTGTCCAAACCAGAGCGTGTGGCATTTGTTTAGCAGTGGCTGAAGTAGTTGGATGCAGCAGTAATGCAGCCTGGAAAACATTGATACAGCCATAGGTCATACCCATGATTTTCAGGATTCACTAGGGCTGCATTCAGCTTCTTCAGCCACCGGTAATTTAAGGGGTTTTCCAGCAAAATTTTTTTTCTTTTAAATCAACTGGTGTCAGAAAATTATATAGATTTGTAATTTACTTCTATTTAAAAATCTCATGTCTTCCCATACTGTATATCCTGCAGGAAGTGTTGTTTATTTACATTCAGACACAGTGCTCTCTGCTGACATCTCTGGCCGAGTCAGGAACTGTACAGAGTAGCAGCAAATCCAAATAGAAAACCTCTCCTGCTCAGGACAGTTCCTGACTCGGCCAGAGATGTCAGCAGAGAGCACTGTGTCTGAATGTTAATAAACAACACTTCCTGCAGGACATACAGCAGCTTATAAGTATGGGAAGACATGAAATTTTTAAATAGAAATAAATTACAAATCTATATAACTTTCTTACACCAGTTGATTTGAAATATTTTTTTTTTCCCGCTGGAAAACCCCTTTAAATGCTGAATGCTTAGATTTGGAGGAACAGAGCATGGTCAGGTTGTGATCTTATCTACTGGGGATTATATTGCAAGCCAATTTTTTTTCACTCCCGCCTCTGGTAAAGCTGCAACACTTAAAGCGAATGTACCTGATGGTACATTTACTTTAGTTTCAAGGATATATTTATGGCTTATAAATAAAGTAGATATGGATATCCATCTTGGGATTCCACATCGTACAGGGATCCAGTAAAAAATGTATTTTCCATTCTAGTGGATTCAGCATAACTACACTCACCGGCCACTTTATTAAGTACACCTGTCAAACTTCACGTTACCACTTAATTTCTAATCAGCCAATCACATGGTGGCAACTCAGTGCATGTAGACATGGTCAAGACAATCTCCTGCAATTCAAACCAAGCATCAGTATGGGGAAGAAAGGTGATTTGAGTGCCTTTGAACGTGGCATGGTTGTTGGTGCCAGAAGGGCTGGTCTGAGTATTTCAGAAACTGCTGATCTTCTGGGATTTTCACACACAACCATCTCTAGGGTTTACAGAGATTGGTCCGAAAAAGAAAAAACATCCAGTGAGCGGCAGTTCTGTGGGTAGAAATGCCTTGTTGAGGTCAGAGGAGAATGGGCAGACTGGTTCGAGCTGATAGAAAGGCAACAGTGATTCAAATAGCCAACCGTTACAACCAAGGTAGGCAGAAGAGCATCTCTGAACGCACAGTACGTCGAACTTTGAGGCAGATGGGCTACAGCAGCAGAAGACCACACCGGGTGCCACTCCTTTCAGCTAAGAACAGGAAACTGAGGCTATAATTTGCACAAGCTCATCGAAATTGGACAGTAGAAGATTGGAAAAAGTTGCCTGGTCTGATGAGTCTTGATTTCTGCTGCGACATTTGGATGGTAGGGTCAGAATTTGGCGTCAACAACATGAAAGCATGGATCCATCCTGCCTTGTATCAACGGTTCAGGCTGGTGGTGGTGGTGTCATGGTGTGGGGAATATTTTCTTGGCACTCTTTGGGCCCCTTGGTACCAATTGAGCATCGTTTCAACGCCACAGCCTACCTGAGTATTGTTGCTGACCATGTCTCTCCCTTTATGACCACAATGTACCCAACATCTGATGGCTACTTTCAGCAGGATAATGCGCCATGTCATAAAGCTAGAATCATCTCAGACTGGTTTCTTGAACATGACAATGAGTTCACTGTACTCAAATGGCCTCCATAGTCACCAGATCTCAATCCAATAGAGCATCTTTGGGATGTGGTGGAACGGGAGATTTGCATCATGAATGTGCAGCCGACAAATCTGCGGCAACTGTGTGATGCCATCATGTCAATATGGACCAAAATCTCTGAGGAATGCTTCCAGCACCTTGTTGTATCTATGCCACCAAGAATTGAGGCAGTTCTGAAGGCAAAAGGGGGTCCAACCTGTTACTAGCATGGTGTACCTAATAAAGTGGCCGGTGAGTGTATATATTACATTGTTGCCCTTTCATTAGAATAGGTAATACTACATTTTCCCAGCAAGGAAATAAACAACGACATAGGACATAATACAATAACTCGTAAAATCTTAGAAGTGTATATGCAGCTATGTGTATAGAAACATTCTCATAATATTAAAACACAATTACATGTTGTTTAATTAAATAGAAAAAAAAAGTCCACAGGTGAAAAAAAAAATATTTGAGACCTTTAAGGCAAAAACTCATATACTGTAAGTATTTCATAAATACTAAAAGTAGGAAATCATAAACACAAAATATAGAAAGTTTCATTTGGATTTTGCTGGAAAGGTGGGAAACATTACTCAGCTATTGCTTGTTAGTTAAGTTGACTATTTTCACTATGCGAGTCAGGTTATTTGGAGAACAGATACTGGGGCTTAACCAAAGTCCGAAGGAACACTTGAACTTTTGTAGCTATACAGTATGTTATGCCGTTTTTGAGCCAAACACAGGACTGAGCACAAAAGAAAGCAGATGTATCTGTCCTTCTTTTATACGTACATGACCTGTTGGGTTTCCTTTTTGCCTCTGGCACAAACTACCGCAAAAACTGTATGCATGCTTCCAGCCTAAATGGATAGTGAACCATATCTCCCTGTATGAAATGATTCTGTATCCTAGTCTCCAGGCCATAAAATATCCTGATTAGTCCTCTAGTTTTGGCAATGAATAGGTGAAGAACCCAGTCTCATATCAGAAAATTGCAAATGCTGCCAAAAGAGATGCACTTAATGCTTGAAGCCCTGAATCAACTTTGCTAAGCACAGACCATTATCCCTGAACAAAAGAAAATCATCTTCTGCATGTCTTACAGTATCCAAGTGCATGGAAGGCTGTGTCTTGTTTAAAAGGCCTGGATTTGATCAGACTCGTGAGTGCAAATACAAATGGTGGTTAATTAATGTATGCCTTCTTGTGCTCCATTTGAATGGGATTCTGTACAAATACATATAAAATGCTTAATGCGACAAAAAAAATGAAAGAAAAATATTTAACCAGGCAAAACCTCATTTACCCTAAAGCTCCAGTGGCAGATGCTGCCCTTGCTGGAAATGAGCAGTGAGGATAAAAAAATAGATATACTTAACCCCTCGAATTACAAAAAGATTGCAAACCATTGTACTTTATTGTTGGCTGTTTAGATCACCAAGTTTCTGTTGTTGTATCCTGTAAACTTTTGCACGATCCATTGGAAATCTAATGTCTATAGGGGGTGAAAATCCACCTATACTAGGATCATACAGGTTGGATAGGATCCTGACTGACTGTAATTTTGACCTCGATAGAAATGTCGAAAAGCTACCTACCACAAGGTCTTATTATGTTATGCAAGATAACCACAATATTACACAGTGCTTGTAACATAGTACAACCCTTCATGCTTAAAAGGGATCATTGTGGTCACTGCATGTAATATTGGGGGGGGGTGAGAATATACAATAATCCCATTGCACATTAACACACTGTGCCAGGTCTTGTGGACCGCAGCTATACATGGGTCTGAACTTTATTAATAGGTAACTTTAATGAAGGGGAGCCAGTAAATTTGCATAGGTATTTTGAGTCAGGAGGCTTTCCACCATACACATTAGAAGGTAAGGTAATCCCACTGAAATTAGCAGGTTCAGCCACCTCTAATCTTATGTGTATGACCAGGTTTAGTCAAAGTCTTTAGATTTATTTCAATGTCCCGTAATCCATGAACGTTAGAGACTAAAGCTAAAGTTTTCTCTGCCTGGCATTATGTATCAATATGATGCTAGGGGCCGAGAAAGTGTTTCAATCTTCGTAGCATTGTAATGAAGCAGACGCCATTACAGTGCGGCAAAGATTCAAACACTTTTCCCCATCCCTGTATCATGTTGATACATAATGCCAGGCAAAAAACCACTACAGGACTTTCCCATCCATAGCTTCCATGGTATACTTGACATGGGAATAAGCCCTAAGGGTCCATTGAGTGTGTAGTATGAACATGCATGTGTAAATAAAACATACAAACCACATATACTTAACCTTTTGAGGACCAGGCCCAAAATGACCCAGTGGACCGCGCAAATTTTGATCTTTGCGCTTTCGTTTTTTCCTCCTCCCCTTCTAAGAGCTCCAGCACTTTCAGTTTTCTATCTACAGGCCATGTAATGGCTTGCTTTTTACAGGAATAGTTGTACTTTGTAATGGCGTCTTTCATTCTACCATAACATGTATGACGGAATCCCAAAGTTATATTATGAAGATATAAATAGGTGAAATGGTAAAAAAGAATGCAATATGGTAACGTTTGGGAGGTTCCTGTGTCTACGCAATGCACTATATGGTAAAAGCGACATTATACTATTATTCTATAGATCAGGCCAAACACAACCATATGCAGGTTTATACAGATTCTCTACTGTTATATATATTTTTTTTAATGAAATATTTTTTTGGGGTAATTAATTATTAATTAAAGGGGCATATTGTGACGCTTATAACTGTTTTATTTTTTCACCTACAGGGCTGTATGTGATGTCATTTTTTCCGCCATGATCTCTAGTTTTTATTAATACCATATTTGTGAAGATCGGTAAGTGACAGGGGACTCCCCCTGCCAATTATACTTAAACGCCGCGGCCGCTCATGGCATTTAAGGAGCTAATGACACGCTGCAGCGCGATCACTGCAGCCTGTCATTAACGGTGAGGCGCCGGCTGCTCATTGCAGCCGGCCCCCACCTCTTATGAAGCGTGCTCCGCTCAGGACGTACCGGTGCGCCCAGGGTCGTCTGGGTACAGACTTCCAGGGCGCACCTGTAGGTCCTAGGTCGTCTAGGGGTTAAAGGATTAGGCTGTGTTCACACACTGTCTTTTTATCTTAAATAATATACCTTATTAATTTTTTAAATAATGGCTGTTGTTTTCGGTTTAAATGATTCCCCATTAGGGTGCCTTCACATGTACAGG
The DNA here is from genome assembly GCF_027789765.1 of Dendropsophus ebraccatus. Lineage (NCBI taxonomy): Eukaryota > Metazoa > Chordata > Amphibia > Anura > Hylidae > Dendropsophus > Dendropsophus ebraccatus. The sequence continues at coordinate 177,833,771 of NC_091454.1, read as the reverse complement.
ATCTGCAGAGCTTGGCCAGGTAATGTATTAGCCCGGAAGTGGTGGGTTAATTTGGAAGGAGCTTTCCATACTCGCAGAATATAAAATATGCTGCAAGTATGTAAATCCATAGAAAATGACAGGATACAGTTTTGCAGTGGATTTCGCTGTGGAACTTATTGTGTGGAACGGATTGTGTAAGTGTGAATGCACCCTTAAAGTCTCTGCAAACAACGGCTGTCTGTTCACATAATGTATAGAACAACAGCCGTTGCTTGCAGCGGATATGAAATTAATGTTCAGGACACATATTTACAGCCATTATTTAGGCAACAAGGGCCATCATATTTAGTTGTTCACACATTGATATTTTTTCTGCCCACCATTCCACCGTTTGTTTTCATATTATATTTTAATGCAACTTTTTTAATGGTCAAACCCAAAAGGGTGTTAAAAGCGGGCATCATTATATGTAAACTTTAATAATGCGCCAATGGCCATCATTTCAATAATGGCAGCCAAAGTATACTAAACAACAGATATTATTATATTAAAAAAAAAAAAAAGACATTATTTCAAACTCAAAACAACGGCCATTGTTTTAAGTTTAAAATGACGGCCTTTGAAAATCAATGTACTCCAGCTGTTGCCAAATTACAATTCCCATTATCCCTGGACAGCAAAAGCTTTGACTTTGGCTGTCCCGTTATGATGGGGATTGTAGTTTGGCAACAGCAAGAGAGCTGTGTGTTTGACCTCCCATATCTAATGGGTATATGGGATTGTCCACTTCATGACTTCACAATGAATGAATAAATGTATAAATATGCAGTATTTTCTCTTCTATTCCTTCCATTGAACACAGTGAACTTAACAAGCCTTCCTAAGGTTTGACACTGCCAAACTATAAAGAATGGCATTCTAATCACACATGTAATAAATTCCATTTGTATGAGCGGAGAGCAGGTATTCCACCTAACCACGCATTCGCCTTCTGCTGCACATCCAGACCTGAGAAAGAACAGGAGCACTTAATGGTGTGACAATTTTACGTTCCTCTTTGTACTAAAAATATACCCGCCAAATCTGTCGTCTTATGTAGTCTGCTTGGTGTCAAACCTTAAAAGCAGCCATTGGATGGAATGGGCCAGGAATGTAAATAAAACCGTGGGCCAGCAGATGTACCATCCAAACATAAAAAGGACCTAATTCTGTTTAATATAGTCCTTGGCATCTTTGTGCTACTTCTGTCAAACTGAATCAAAACCTGTGCTAAATTTTGAAGCAAAACCTCTATGATCATTTCACATGTGATTGAATCCAGATTTAACCTAAGGGCTTTAAAGTTCAAAGATCAATGAAGTAATTTACTATACCGAACAATGTGATGCAGGCCTGCCTCACTATTATTCACAGGCACTTTTTCCTCTATTGTCAGCCAAGGCTTGTACATTATTTTCAAGAAATATTGTGCATACATTCCACTATTGGACTTGAAGAACATTTTCTTGTTGAGAAAGTTTGGAAACTATAAACCTAGAAATTGACAAATATACTCCATACATCTATATCTCTTATTCAGCCTTTAGAGACAGTAAAAGGATTTTATTTATGATGAAACTTTAGATAGATAGATAGATAGATAGATAGATAGATAGATAGATAGGTAGGCCATCTTGTTGCATCTCCGTCAGCATTATATTCATAGTTCTCTGCTCCAGCATCACACTCCTGTTTCTATTTAGAGTGTGCGCCATGTTTCTATGTAACAAGGATGCAATGATGACCACACCTTTTAATCCTGGTGGCCTGTGCAAACTTGCCGTTGTTCCCGATTTTCTCCTGTGTTATGCTGTTTCTCTTGCATTGCCACATCCTGCTGCCACAGCAACCTTTTACTGGTTCTGGGATTCTTAGAACTGTTAATAGGCCACATAATGTATACTTGTGTACTGTGTAAAATAGGTGTCTGCATTATACTCTTCAAGGACTAGTTATTTAAACCCAGCCAGATCTCCAACTTACTGTCCCACTTCCTCTGTTCCTAGTCTGACTGTATCATGATTCCTAGTATCTCACACTGGTCTTGTTCCTGGTCTCTGGTTCCCTGTTACTAGAAAAAGTTACTGTTACTTTTTTTCCCCTGTTCCTACCTTTGTACACTATGCATATTCCATAACTGCTCTTTTAGTACCCATTTAGCCCATTTTTTATCACATTCTAGTGCTATGACCACTTACCAGCTCCTGGCTGCATATTGTTCTGTGTCTTGAGTTCCAGAGCCTGGACTAATGCTTTTAATGATCTTGGGTCCAGATATATGTTCTAGTTTCTGCCCTCACGTTGCTGCTACATGAGGCCATCAGTTGAAGACTGTTATGGGGCCCGTGACCCTTGGATTCTCTTGCAGTAAAGTCTATATCTCCTTGCACAAATAACAAAGAAAACCAGGGGATCATTTAGACTCCACACCCTAGTATAGCCAGCAAAAGCTGGTTGCATTCATAAATACTACCTATCTTGTCAAGACAAACCGAATACCAATGTTCAACCTGTGTCCCTGCACAGCAGAGCTCTAAGTCAAGAGAGACATTGCCTACTTAAAGTGAATGTACCATCAGACCGATGCGGAGATGCTGGTGCCGCAGTCCTTTTTTTGGACTGCTGAATGGTTCCTGTACACAGCATCGGCCTATTACCAAGCACCAGCCTGGCATTAAGCACTAGAGGTGGGCCCGCAGGCCCCCAGTGTGATGGGTCTGCTCCCAGTGCTTAACGCCAGGCCAATGCTTGGGAGTAGACTGGTATTGTGCCCAGGAACCAGGCGGTGGTCCAAAAAAAGGACTGCAGCAGCATCCTCACGCTGGTGCCGATCCATTCATGTAAAAAGCTTAAAGTGAAGGAACTAATGCTATATTAAAAATCAATGAAATGGCATATAAGAAAATGTACTGCAAAGCAAAAATTGTAACAAAACCAGAAGCCCTACATGAAGATGGATAGGTAGACAGGACAGTTTGGATGGCATGCAGTATGTGTTCCTAAAGCAATGTGCCTTAAAGGCATTGGTATATCTGTGGCCTGCCAAGAGTGAGTCTAATGGTGCCACGTAAGGGTCCGTTTACACACACAGATTATCTGACAGATATCTGCCAGATTTTTGCAGCCAAAGCCAGGAATGGACTATAAACAGGGAACAGGTCATAAAGGAAAGACTGAGATTTCTTTTTTTCAAATCCATTTCTGGTTTTGGCTGCAAAAACCTGGCAGATATCTGTCAGATAATCTGTGTGTGTAAACGGACCCTTATGCTAAGTTTACACAAGGCGATTATTGGCCCGATTCTACGATTAACGATTTCGAAGTAACGATTTTTTTTTATAATGATCAGCGTTTAGACGGTACGATATATCGTACGGAAAAATCGTTTTGCGATCGTTTTGCGATTGCGCGCCCGCAAGGCAGCACTGATTGGCTGAAGGGGAGCCGTTTGAAATTCCCGGCTCATCTCTTCAGCCAATCAATGCGCTGAAGATGGTAGCCGGGGATGTCGGAAGACCTGCTGCGTGGAGCAGGTAACGTATGCTCTTGGCCGCAGCGGTGGGGGCGATCGGAGCGGGGGGGGGGGGCAATCGAAGCAGCGGCGGTGGTGGCGATCAGAGCGGCGGCGGGGGTGGTGATCGAGCCGGTGCAGGGGGCTGCGGATGAGCAGGGGGCCGGGCTGCGAGCAGGGGGGCTGGGTGGCGGGCGGGCGGACTATCACGCGACGACTGTTTACACGGAACGATCGCCGAATTTTTTGCGAACTACGAACGAAGATTTATGAACATGTTAAAGATCAAAATGAACGATTTTTCGATCGTTCGCCGCGTTTACACGTACGATTATCGTTGGAATTCGATCGTTATCGCAAAAATTCGCCCGATAATCGCTCCGTGTAAATGTAGCATTAGGCAAACAGATGTAAGAATGATAGAATTTTTTTTACAATAAATTTTGCAGCTCTAGAATGAAGGCCACAGCTAACAGGATGTCTATCCTACTGGAAGATATAGATCAAAATGGCAGTTATATTTAAAAATGTTTTTTGACATTTAATTAAAGCATTTTAACATCACAGAACCAACATTTGCAATACTTGCCCTTCAGACTCTTGATTTTCGTGGATCTCCAATCCTATTGTTTTGAGTAGCGCCGACGACATAATTCTGAATATATATTGGAGTGTGATCTTTTCCGTTCTACCTTCAATAAAGAAAAATAGGAACAGTACGTAACAATATGAAGTGACTTCATCTTCTTGCAATCCAATATATATTTTCTACCTAAAACTTTCACCTTTAAACCCAAATAATTTCAGCATTCGTCTTTTGCAAAGATTCCATTTTATTGTCCCGGTTTCAAGGTGACCTCAGATATATAGGAAGACCCCATACATATTGGAACCTTGGAGAGAAGGAAGCTGTTGCAATAAGAGCAAAACAAAAAAAAATACAAAGGTTTGCAACTATATAGAAAGAAAAATAACACACTAATAATAGTTTTGGCTCACGGGCCCCGAGGAGCACTTAATCATATCAGTGTGGCCTGTTTCTGACACAGGGCTACCCTGAAACCCATCCATAGCATTCTTGTTTGAAGCTATTCTGATTCATACCAGCTTCAAACCCATTGCTAGCATCCACTGACAGTTTCCTGAAGCCCTGTATTGTTATCATGGAGAAAGGTTCATGCAAATGACCTCCTGTCATAGTCCAGACCTGACAGGTTCATTTGACCTTCACCACGGCGGCTTAACTGCCAAGAGGTAGACGGAGGAAGGGAGGGGAAGAACTAGCGAGTAGAAAAATCTATGTTAATCACATATTTTCAGCATGTTCATGTTATAAAATGATTAATATCTCAGAGCCAAGTGTGTCAGATGTAGCAGAGCTGAGTGTGTTACAAAGCACAATTCATAATTCTACAATTTTAATAAAACTGTGAAGCAAACTGATAGCAGAGAGGATGTACTGGCAAAGCAGTCACGTTTACCCAGCTCCTTAAAGGTTGAAAAATATGTGTCATGTCTCTGTCCCACTTTTAGGTGTCCAATTTAAAAGTGATTAAAGAACACACAGTATATAGTAAAGCTGCCAAAATCTATTAAATCATGTACATCTGACATTCCAAAAATGAAATGGCCCCAATAGAATCTGTTATCAGGGTGACGTTATCAACTGTTACACTAGAGTCACTGGGCAGATTCTATCAACACCTCGCCTCTTTCTGATGTGCAGCGTTAAACTTGGCTTAGTTGGTTCGCCTTTTAACTCTGAGTTCCCAGGAAATGTTGAAATCAGTAAGAGAGACGCAGAGAGATAGTTGCCAACATTTGCTGAGGATGTCAGCCAGAGTATTTAAGCCTATCATATGGGATCCTGTCTAGAACCAGAGAGTCTCTGTTGTAGGAACGTCGGATGTTATGTTAGCACTATGTAATACAATTTATTCAGACAATAATACTCAATATTGTACCTCATCCAAGATAATAAAAGGATACACATTGGGGATGATTTCTCAATAGCTTTAATAAAAGCATCAATGAAAATTTAAAGTGTCACATTTAAAGGGGTTCTCCGAAGGGGGAAAAAAAAAATGTTTTTAAAGTTAAACTGATAGCAGGGATAGACATATATCCATGCAGCCAGTTTCTTATTGCCGATCACATGTGTCGGAAAGTTGTGCGGATTTGTATGTAACGTCTATTGAAAAATCTGAAGCCTTCCAGTACTTATCAGCTGTTGTATGTCCTGCAGGAAGTAGTGTATTCTTTCCTGTCAGACACAGTGTTCTCTGCTGCCACCTGATATGAACTGTCCTAAGCAGTAGCAAATCCCCATAGAAAACAAAATATTTTGCACTGAAAAATCTCTTGATGAGGATTTACGCAGTACATACTATATAGGTGTAAAAGCCATGTAGAGGAAGAAGAGGTTACTGATGCACAGGGATTGCAAGGTGCTATGGGAGCAGAAATGAAAGAAACAGCAGCAGCACTGCAAGAAAGGGGTTATATTGCACACTGATCTGCTGCTGACAAGCTAAAAGCGGAGGGGATTATACTGAAGCACTATGGACATGTAGCAGTAGGTACACTGGTATTTACAAGGGACAGTTGTCTGGTAAGAGAGGAGACCAAAGCCTGGATTTAGCTTTCAGGAACAGTGTGGATCATCTTCAGCAAGGAGACTGGTACAGTTTTTTGATGCTCAGCCCACACATTCACTTCTGTGTAGCACATGCTAAGCCCTGCCCCCACTTTCCGTGTTATGTCCTTAGCCTAACAACAGACTAGAGTACAGCAGACACAGATACCTATGGCAAAGACTCTGTCTTTTTTTTTTTTTTTTTTTTGTAAATAAAATAAATTTGAAACGTGTTGGGAATTACATAGGCTTTTAAATGGAAGGAAGTGGTTTGAAACAACAGTGACCATTTATGAGAAACATTTCAGTAACATGTTGAAAAATTTTACAACTGAAGCAAATGTAATTTTCCAAAATTAGGTAAAAAAAGAAAGAAAGAAAAATGAAAGAAACTCCAAATGTAATCAGAATATATTCCAGGATCAACAGTCCCTCTTGAGAACTCAGTACCTGTAGCTGATATATTTTGGGAAAACCAACCAGGCAACATGAGTTGGGACTTTATAAAGCATATAAGCCATAGACCAGAACACTTCAACAAAATTCACATATTGAGATTTCATTAATAAATCTTTTATTACCCAAAATTATTTCTCTACCTGACAATTTGAAGATTTATGACATCTATTTAAACAAGTCCAATCCAATGGAATTATGTAGTTTTCATTTAACTTCAAAGAGGTTGTTCACCCCAATTTTTTTTCTTTCAAATCAACTGCAAACCAGAAAGTTCCAGAGATTTGTAATTTACTTCTATTTAAAAAAAAAAAAATCTTGTCTTCCAGTACTTATCAGCTGCTGTATATACTGCAGGAAGTAGTGTATTCTCTCCACTGTCACCTCTGTTCATGTCAGGAACTGTCCAGAGCAGCAGCAAATCCCCATAGCAAACCTCTCCTGCTCTCCAGATTGGAAAGAATGCCACTTCCTACAGGAAGCAGCTGCTGATAAGTACTGGAAGACTTGAGATTTTCTTTTTAAATAGAAGTAAATTACAAATCTCTGGAAATTTCTGATTTGAAAAAAAAATAAAAAATAAAAAATATATAGTACTAATAAAAGCACTATTTTATTACAGCACTTTGTCCAAGTCTGTGTTGGTGTCTAGTCTAAGGTCAAAGAGTATTTGACTTGTGGTTGAATGATACTGGCGTTTCTTCCCTACAAGTAGAACGAACAAATGCATTGTTCCTTCTGTTGCCCGATCAATGACTTGCTGAGTCAAAGACGTGGCAAGTTCAGCTTTAGGCCGAATCTGCCAAGTTATATGATGTGAATTAATGTCCAGAAGAGCAGCAGCCAAGACTCTGATTTAAGCTCTTAGGTTGAACTTGTCTTTAGTTGTGGAGGTGAAAGGCCATTGTGTACCCATTAATTAATCTAATCCATCTCCATCCACTTTAGTACTTCTAGGGGTGTGTGGTTCCAAGAATCATATTAAGATAAAGTAATGTTTAAGCCTAAGAAATCCTGAGCTGTCACTAAGCATCTGTTAAGAGGGGAAAAACTTAAGCCATTTCTAGTTTATAATCTTTAAAGTTAACATTCTGAAAATCTACTATTCAAGAGAATATCGCCATACAAAAGACAAAGAAATACTCTTAGGCCTTCTTTTTAAATGGAAACACACCTTATACTATGGCAACAGCATTAGGCAATCTCTTGTGTCCATTCAGGGGTTGAGTTACCAGGGGCCCTAAAGAGGATCTAGTAGCAAACAAAAGAGCTCAGTAGGCTCACTTACAACACATGTACCTTTCTTATAAGAGCCCAAATGCACAGAAAAAATAATACGAGATTAAGAAAAACATAACCAGATGTCAGGCTCTAAGCACAATCAATTATTTCCCAAAACTAAAACATTTAAATGGGAAATACATTTTTACTAACTTTTTTCATCTGCTCTAGAGGCTTGTTAAGCTAAATTGTTATCATGAAATGGAGGCAATGAAAACAAAATGGTTTCAATATAGACTTTAGTTCAAATTTATCATGCATATGTTCCTGCTATTGCAGTCTGTAAAATAAATACAGAAAGAAAATATAGTCTAGAGTGCTATAAAAATAGGACTCTGAAGATGCTCTACAGCTTTAAGCCCAATGCTGTCAGTCCAGGGGCTGGGGTTAAGAACGACCAGAACAGACTCACAAAAAGGAGGGGTTGTGTTATGTTAAATGGGCATTGTCTTTTAAAATAATAAAAAAAGGGAGTGGCATGTCAAATGTTTTGATCGGTCAGGGTCTGAGTGTTCTGCCCTCAACCGATCAGGAGAATGAGCTGGGAGAAGTCTGCACACCACGTGTTCTCTCCCAGCACTGTCAATTTCCTGCTTAATCAGCCTAATACACTTAAATTATGCGGATGACCAGGTGTGGTGGGTGTAGCTACCTCCTGTTGGCTTGCACTTCATCCTTCTTCTGTGGGAGTTTTAAAAAGAGAGTAGTTGGATCTTTCATGCCCAGTTTGTAGGCTTAATGTGAGTCCAAGAGAGGCCATTGCTAGTGTAGGACCATGTCTTTGAGGTCACCTTAACGTGGTGAGATGGTACACTCTGATCAAATAGTTTGCTAAGAACCTAAATTAAAAAAAAAAAATCTTTAGAACAAGTTTTTATCTGGAGGGAGTATGTGAGGTTCTGGCACTTGCAGGTTGCTGTTGCACTTTCCTGTTATTGTCTGTATTTTAGCCACTGCAACGTGCAAACTGCATAGTGTGAACTAAAGTGTTGGAGTGCTGGCCAATTTCTGTATTTCACTTTGATATGTCAAAAGTTTATTTTTTTTTCCATAGGTCTTTGAATTGAACTTTGGTTTGTTTTGTCCATACTTCAGTAAGTAGTAGTCTAATGATGAACATGGTCTGGACTGTATGTGTTTTTCCTGCACTGCTATATTTAGTAAAAATGTAATAAATAAGTTTATAGAAAATAACATGAAATAAAATGCATCTTTATTTGGCTAGAGATTTTTATTAGCAGATCCATAAAAAATATACTGTATTTGCATCACCTTTTGTGATGTGTATTGGGACCACTTCCCTTTGTGTTCATTTTACAATAACCATATGTACACCAAAGCATGTTCTTTTGGCAAATAATTGTCCGATTTATGTTGATACATCTTTGTTTTTACTTGTAATAAAAAAAAAAGTAGTCATCTGTGTTGTCAAGATAATCTAGACATGTACACTATATGCTATATAAGAATACAGAAATGCATACTATTTGTCTAATGATCACTACATTAAGAAAAAACACTCTTTTTTATGTTTGCACTCTTTTCCCAGTAGAATGCTTTTTTTTTGTTGACAAATGTATCTATCTATCTATCTATCTTTCTATCTATTCATACTGTATTTTTCTATTTTTCTGCATACAAGATTACTTTTTAACCCAGGAAATATCTTATCAACAGTCCGCGGTTGTCTTATATGTCATGTTATGTGTCATCTTATAGGATGGGTGATGAAAAAATTTGGAAATGGACTGGAGAATCTGAGGTCACCACATATGGTGGAGGGAGCTCAAAAATGGCTACATTATCGACATATGTGGCGCCTGTATAAAGGGCAGAGCAAGGTGCAGGCATCTGGGGTATGGGAAAAAGAGATACACTAGAGTGGTGCTCTGCCCAGAGAAACACACCTCTTTCAGTTGCCTGGCCCAGTCCTGTATTCTATCAGTTTTACTATACCTCCTTCTCTGCTTCTCTGGCTGCTGTCTGATGTTTTTTATTAATTTTTATTTGGTGCGTGTTGAAAGAGGGCTAGTCTTATATGGCAAGTATATCCCAAATTCTATATTTTAACTGGAAAAGTTGGAGGTCGTCTTATACGCCCAACGGTCATGGCCTGGGATGTTGAGGTATTATGCAGCAGTGTGCATTTGGTTTTTTTTGCTGGTTCACTTGTCACGGTGGCCAGGTGTGGCGTTACCCACCCCCAGACACACGGGCACTTGCACTTGTAGGGGTAGCACAATGTGGGGTTGCAGGTGTGGGGAGCAAATAAACCACTTGACTCTTGTAGACTGTCTTGTCAAAGTGGAGTAGAATCCCTGGAGTAGAATCCCTGGCGTAGACAAGGTTGCCTTAGAGGACTGTTTCCCTCCTGTGGGTTTAGGACCGAATAATAATTAGACTATCTTGGAGGAGAAACAGCAACTCACTCTTAGTCTCTCTTTCCGCCATCAACTGACAACAGAAAACACCCCCAGGGCCCTGGCTTGAGCCAGGCCTGGCTGTAGACTGCAGCAGGAACTTTCACTCTTTGTGTTCTCCTCACTACAGCTTACTAGAAAGACCTCCCACCAGGAACTAGCTATGCTTAAATAGGGATCAAACCTCCTATTGGTGGGGCTGTGCAAAGGAAAGAGAGGGAAGAAGTGTAAGGGGTTGTGTGCTGTGTGAGGCACCTGCACCTGAGATTGGTTAAAACAGTGAACATAAAATCCACATAGTTAACCCTTTATCCTGCAGCTGCGCTTTTACAAATTGGGGAGAGTGAAACACCAAGTGGTGAAATGCATCTATAATCTCATAGTTGGACACCTGACAAAGTTACTGTACATTTACCTGGGTGACATAAAACTTAGTGGACCTTAGTGGGGCCTAACAACAGGGGTAACCTGCCTACTGGTATAAACAGGTAGAAATATTTACAAGAGGGCCTAATTGCTAGGGAACCTACCTATTGGGGATCCTATATATTAGGGAAACTACCTACTGGGGTCTATATACTGAGGAAGCTACCTACTAGGAGTCTTAATACTGGGAAAGTACCTGCTGGAGTACCTATATACTAGACCAACTACCTTCTGGGACACTTATATCTACTGGTGTAATCTACCTAAGAAGTAAACTATGATATATGGTCATGGTGTGATGGAATTATTTTTTTTGTTAAAGCCCCTCCCCCCTTGAGAAAATCCTGTGTACACCCCTGAACAAAATTGAGTTGTCTGTGTTCTCACCACTCTGCAGCCATAGTAGAACATTTTTCTTGTGGGATATCTGAAGTTCCCAAGTATACCAGTCTCTTATGTACATGACAGGATGTTCTCAGCTGACAACCTAATTATGTAAAGTAAAATAATAAATGGAAATTACATTTTTTTGTTTTTGTTTTTACATACATGAAATTATCGCTGTGATTTCACAAATAACATTCGCTGTCTCTCCTTCCATTGTGAAGGCACGCTTGTTTGAAAACCTCCTCTGAAATTTTGCTTTGGCTTGCACCAGCTCGACTGGCAGCAGACCAAGTGCTGAAAAGTTATATGGCAATGCATTTAAGGCATATTTACCTTTCATCTTAGAAAAGAAAAAGCGTGTTAAAGAGAAAACCTTTCTGTTTGTTCATTTAACTTCTTCAGCTGTAATGTATTTTCCAGCCAGTTGAGCCAGGTTGCCAGATATGCTAAAGTGTTGAAAAGAAACATAATTTTGGTACAGCATATGATTTTAAGTTAATTCACTTGAAAAACCTTTTTAGTGAGTAAAGGTTGTGTACTCAATTTTACTGGTGCTGAGAAAAGGCTTCTGTGCATCCACTCTATCTATCTATCTATCTATCTATCTATCTATCTATCTATCTCCTATCTATCTATCTATCTATCTATCTATCTATCTATCTTTAGCATTGATGGCCTATCCTAAAAGGGCCCGATACACCCATCATTTTGCCCCTCACAGCGACGAACAGCCGTTATTTCATAATGATAACAGTGATTGTACACATAGGCATTAAAGAATGATGGCAATCCTAAAAGGCAGCTGTCAAACTGCCAGAAAAGGCTGGTGTGTAAACATAGCTTTAAATTACAAATTAGGTAATTTATTGAGGAATCACATGTTCATAGAAATAAATTGTTTGCCCAAATGTCACAGTTTGCCCAAAAAATGCCACACGCTCAGCAGGCTGCGCTTTGGAAATACGGCAGAGAGAGAGAAAGATGCCACACCAAAAAAAACACTTGCCACACCAAAAAAACACTATGGGGGAGATTTATCAAACATGGTGTAACGTGAAACTGGCTCAGTTGCCCCTAGAAACCAATCAGATTCCACTTTTCATTCCTCACAGACTCTTTGGAAAATGGAAAAAATGCAATCTGATTGGTTGCTAGGGGCAACTGAGCCAGTTTCACTTTACACCATGTTTTATAAATCTCCTCCCATGTCTTTAAGGCATATCATAAACTTTCATTGACTTCCATAAAAAAATCTGTTTTGTTTTTTTTCCGAAACACAGGACTAGCCAGCCTTGGCTGGGTCCTTCCCGAAGGGATATCTGGCTAGTCCTGTGTTTGCATATTCATGTTTCCAAGAGGGCAATGCACCTAGGACTTCACTGCATTGAGCCCTTTCACTAACAGCCGGCAGTGTTGTCGTTTGGCTGGTGTCCCTGAGATCAGCGATCTGTTTCTGCTTGCTTCTCAGGCTCTTGACCCCCTGGTGTCCTGCTCAGCCAATCAGTGGCTGCAGCAGGACAGCGGATCCTGTACATGTGACTCCCATCCTTACTAGATATTTTTTCCACTTTTTTCTCATTCAAGTCATTTAAGTAAGTTTTCTGTTGCAGAATTTGAAAAAACACCATCAAAAAATTTATCAAAATATGGGCGCATTTTTGCTTTAAAATGACGGCTGTCAAAAAATATATTGAATGTTGTATGAACATATTAAAATTTTTAAGCTGCTAACACACCACAAAAAAAAGTGATTGTAAAGCAAACTAAAACAAGAATTTTAGCAAAGCTCGATCTTACAATCTTTAATTTAGAATTTAGTGTCATGAATTTCCTGTAATAAAAATCCATGAACTCCACTGAATGGATTTCACTGTTATTTAGTGAAGGTGGAGGGTGTGGACACCACAAGTGTTTCTTTGTCAAAAAATCAGGGGGTGGATTTCCCCTTTAAATTTATTATTTGAGTAAATATGAGTAATCATAGCTCTTCCCAAAGACTCCTTTACAGTATATGCTGTCAGTATTAGTATAAATATTTGGTATTGGTGGTAAACGATCAATCAAACCTTTAACTTATTATAAAGGTAATCAAAACTTTTTTTCCTATTTACTGCTGTGAGGATATTTAAAGCAATTTGCTATAAAAAAAAGAAGAAAAAAAAGGGGGGGAGGGGAGAAAGCCTGAGATAAAATGAGGAGGAATGTGTAATCCAAACACAGCTTTTGCCGCTCATCTCTTCACTTCCCACACTGGAACGTCATCACATGTGAACTGCATCAGGCGAGGATGTAACCGTGCGTTTGTTGTGCTTGGCAGAGATTCACAAAACCCCTAATCCGTTTTGTGTTCACAGCCTGGGCTTGCATCCTTATGTATCACCTTGCCTATGTGAATTTCTGACTGAACAGTCGTCATCATTCCGATGCAAAAGCTTCAGAGAGAGAGATTGAGAAAAAAAGGCAGTTTGCTATTTCAGTGACAGCGCTCACTGTGGGACAGAGTGTAAGAAATCTCTTCATGAGTCGATTGGTGCCGGCGCCAAATCTCATGGAACTTGCTTCTCACAAGTTTCTTTATTTTACAATCTCACAGATTAAAGCCAGAAAGATTTAGCTGGGCAAGTTGTAACACCGAAAGATACTAACATTTCACAGATTCTGCAAGAGGATTAACACTTCACAGCCAAGCCTTCTGTTTGCATAGATCTCTATAGCTGAAATCCCTGCAGAAAAGCTGACTAAATATTACCTCTGATCAGCCATAGCATTAAAACCACCTGTCTTATATTGTATAGGACTCCAGGTTGCAAGGTGGAACCTCCCTACATCAGCTTTAGAATTCAGCATCAGCACATCTTTCAGGTGTCAAATTGATTTTGTATCTGGGAAATTTGAAAGTTTACCACTTTGTCATGTTCCTTAAAGGGGAATTCCGGATAGGAAAAACTCACTTTGTCTCCTGTTCCCTCTGCTCTCCCCCCCCCCCCCTTAGAAGACAGAGATTACATGGTTCTGCCTCACATTGTGTGTGTTTGCTGAGCACAGGCTGATGATGCAGACAGGGGGCAGGGTGTGATCTCACAGGAGGCTTGGCTGGATCTTGTCTCCCACCCCCGTGAGTAATTCACCACCTCTGACAAGCCTCTCTAGCCTACACCTGAGCAGTCAAGGAGTGACAGAAAGCAGCAAATTGTGCAAAAGTCTGCAGTGAAATTAGGACTATTTTCACACATGTAGTTTCATTGCAGTTCTTCAGCATCTTCACAAAAATGATGCAATAACACAATTAAATAATGATAAATGGCACAGAGTGTCCCAGTCGACACTACCAATCCCACTTGGACAAAAAAACATAGCATAAACAGTATATCCCAAATAAGATAAAAAATATATGATAAAGTCCTTATTGTGGGGCTCAATTTTAAAGCCTCTCACTGATGTGCCCGCAGTAACTTGCCCATTCCTAAGGTGAAGGCTGATGGTGGGCTCCTCCCATATTTTGAACTAGTGTATTTACAAAGGTTGTAGTGTATTTAAAAATGAGTTTATATTTGGCTTTGTATAAAAATAAAAAAGAACTGACACTCACCTACCCTAATCCCCTGCAGATGCAGTTGTGACACTCCCCTCTCCCCTCTTTACCACTCATGATTACTTCTTACTGGTTCCTCTGATCTGAACTGAACCTCTCAGCCAATCTATGGTTTTAGTGGTGTTTAATTAAGTGGGCAGTTCCTGTGTAGTTGACATATCACAGGAACCAGGAAGAAGCAGTGATGAGCAGAGAACCGTAGCATCTAAATAAAAGCAGCTGCAGGGGAACAGGGTAGGTGAGTATCAAGTTTGTTTTATTTTTACACCACACCAGCCAACCATTAAATCATTTTCATCTGGACAAACTCTCTAAGTCTTGATTATTTAATTTAGCATAATATTATCCAATACAAGTCCCTGCCTTAAAAAATGCAAAAGGGGTTTTCCTGTTTTATGCAAATGACCCTTAGCCTGAAAGTATTATTACTTACAAACACTGGAATCCTCTATAGACTTAATAATTCTCACAACTGAGAATTTGCTACATTATCCACTCTTGACAATCCTCTACTTACTAAACAGCCTGGATTATACATTGATATGTTTTACCTACAGTGATTTATTGTATCAGCTGACGACGGAAATCTATAACATAGAATTCCCTACGCTGCAGCGAAAAAAATCAGCTGTGAGAAGAACAAGATACGGTATGTATACATTTTCATCCTTAGTGCAAAACAAAATTATTCCCATTGACTTTCAGAGAGTTGACATCTTGGAAAAGGTGATACATTTATAAATTTATATTTATAAACATAGTTTGCTTGAAAATTTCTGATATTTTTATATTACCATCATCAACTTTATTTACATGAAAACTTATTTGTAAAAATCACCTCAACTTGTTTTAATACTTTGGGGACACTTATCATGGTCTAAGCCTAGCACAAACTAGTGAAAATTTAAACCTATTGTGGAAAGTCACATACTGTGCAAAAACGTGTGACGTGTGGCTGCATCTTGCTTGTCAAGTACACAGGAATTGGGTGTGGCATTGCACAATAGGAGGCATTGCCTGGCTCGGAGCTGGAGTAGATTTTCGAGGCAGGTATGTCCAATGAATTCGACATGAGGTGGAGGGTTTCAAATTATATAGAGATGAAATAGATTATGACTGTGTTACTAAAACAATTGGATAGGCCTCTGTTGACAACAGATACACCAGATAACAGATTTAGGCTATGATCACACACCGTAATACAGCAGCCATAGTTTACTACGGCCACTTTATTCAGCAGTAAACTACGGCCGCTGTCTTACATGTTCCTACGTCCGACATTGGTATATCAGCTGCGGGAATATTACCTTTTTCCAATTTGGATTGCGGGCACCTTTGGGTGTACCTGCAATCAAATTAAGTATTTAACACAATGTAAAGTATGGCCATTAGCTGTACTTTACATTGTGTGCACAACTATTTTCTATGGCCACTGTTTGCCAAACTGTGGCTGTAGAAAATAGACATGCTCATTATTCTCTACAGCCAAAGTTCAATAACGGCCATAGTGTATACTGTGTGTATACACTATGCCCGTTGATGCATTGAAATCAATGCAAACGTATCTATTTCATTTTCACTAAAAAGAATAGTCGTTGTAAATTAAATAAATTCTTTGTGCAAACATAGCCTTAAAGGGAATCTTCCACTTTAAATGACTTTGACTTGTGATAACAAGTTATTTTGCAATTTAATGTATGTAGTATTAACAACAAAATAAAGGTTTATTTGTCCCTGGAAAACATTCTTAAAGTATTGTCCACCAGGGGTCTCCTTTCTGCCCTACTCGTGCTTCACCACCCATGATCAATGCAATTCTGTCTGTAGCAACCATTAGCCACTTGAACAGCAACTATTTAAATGTTTTATTGGCAATGTATATCGGCAATGTACAGTTTCAAGTCAAGGAATGGACATTACCATGAGATCATCTATTACTTCCTATGCAAAATCAGGAGCTCTTGTAAAATGTATTCTCAGGGCATTGGTACATTATTTAAAGACAATATCGAGCAAAAAAAAAAAAAAAAAAAAATCTTCTGACCTTTCATAGACACATGCCAAGAGATCCTAAGGCCGTGAGCTCAGAACACCAACAATCTCCTGAACAAAAGGGCTGTTTGCCTCCGCTCTGCAATTTCTGTCACTACTAATCCCTGATACAACATTCTAAGCAAAGATTTAATAACCTTTTGCTTAGAATGCAGCGGTGGAGATTTCCATTAATGGGAAAGGGACATCCTATAGTTTGGGGAATTCATCCCTTCTGACATGGTTTAATATGTCAAAATTGTCCCCTTTAGCTTTTGCTGCTTTGTATATAAGCCTAAAGCATAAAAGCAGAATATAAGGGAAACTTTTTATATTTTTATTTTGAGTAAATATGAGATCAAAGATGTTTTCCAATGAGGGGCCCTTTATGGCAATTTTATTACATACAGTATGTCATAATTGTGTAATAAGTAGAGATGAGCAAACTGAATCTTACAAACCAAGATTCATTACTAACTTTGCTAAAAGTTCAGTTCAGTACCCAACTGAACTTTTTGCAAGATTCGCAATGAGTTCATAAAGATTGCAGCCGCACAATTTAATACACATAAAAATCCAAAGAGTATGCTCACCTGTCTGTGCTTCCCCGATGTCGTCCTATGGCTCTTCTGTGTCTCCAGCTTCCTCTAGCCCCCTCAGCTATTTACTGAATGAGATGGGTAAGCGAGTGTCGTGGCCAGTGATCGGCTGAGTGGGCCCAAGATGAGAGTGACAGCCTGCATAACCACTCACTTGCCACAGCTCTGTCTTTTCTCAATCAGTCACTGGTTGGGTGAGCAGGCTGTCAGTTTTGTCTCAGGAGAGACAGACGTTTAAACTTTCACTGACTGACTGAGACAGGATAAAGAAGATAGAGGATAGGATAGAGAAACAAAAGTGACAGTCCACTCAGCTAATCACTGGCCGCAGGGCTTTCTAAGTTAGTGATTGGCTGAGTGGGCTGGAGTTGGCTGCGAGGAACATCAGAGACCAGAGTAGGAGGACACTGAAGCATAGACAGGTAAGTATTGATGAGCAAACTTGCTGAATAGCACTAAAACATCTAAATGCCTACAGTTGTTTAGCTGTTTTTATGCAGTTGGTTTAAGGTTTGGTTCAGACACACCCGAAATTTGTTTCAAAGTTTGAAGAATCTGCTGAACCAAACTTTTTAAACATTTGCTTACCTCTAGTAATAAGGTTTCACCTTTTGGACCTATTGTCAAGACTTGTAGTCATGGCGTCCATGCCGTTGGTTCTGCCTCTGACTCTGCAGGTGATGTGGATGCTCGCTTGCATTCTCGATCATTAGGTGCACGCCGGAGAATGCAAGCATTGTAGTCTATTGCCATGTTGTATAGACATGGGCACCCAAGGGTTAATTGTTCTCTCGAGTTTCTCCTCCCATTCCAGGCTGCATTTAAGGTCTGCAAACAGTCTGCTAGTTGCCAGTGTTTGAATCTCTCTGCACTAGCTAGTTTGGTGGTTTGTTCTCTGCAGTTCTGACCTTGCTCTGTGTTCTGATCATCACCTTTGCCTTGCAGTTGGTTTTTTACTTTTACTTGTTTCTGACTATTCTTAGCTTTGTGATTTTGTCCTGACGCACCTTCCTGGTTTTGACTCGGCCTATTTGACCATTCTTCTCTGTTTGTTTGTCTGTCTGTCTCTTGTCTCCCATCCCCTGCACCCTAGTCAGTGTATATCACAGTCATCTTGGTTGTCGCCCCACGGTCTAGCGTGGGTGGGGCAATAGGCAGGGACAGAGGTTGGGGTAAGCTCAGGGCTCACGTTCCTTTGTTGTCTGTTTATCCTAGCCCTGACACCTACTGTATATTCTTTGGCAGAACAGGGGTGTCATGCTTCTTTAGTGTTTTTTTTTTTTTTGTTATTTCAGGTAAACTTCGATAAAGAATAAAGCAACACAACCCTTTCTTTCTTTAGCCACACCTTCATGCCTCTGAGAGATGGCATCTACAGCAAAAGGAGGTCATGGGACAAGATTGGTCAATATCATTAATGCCTTTCCTTTGAATAAAACAGTGAATCTGTCAGCTGTTTACAGAAATGGGGGAATTTGCCATTCTGTTAATAGAATCAGAATTTTTCATGGAAACTCTTCTTTGCAAGAGGAAAGGGGGTGGGGGCAGCTACATTTGAAGGGGAGAGGCCCCTGGAAATTGTAGCTGAAATGTTCACCAGCTCTGAGCTGCTATAGATTTCACTGGTGGTGCACACGTAATGTCTCCATAAAGACAATCACCTTTTAAGTCTCAGCTCATTAAGCTTTCTAGTATTATAGGTAAGATCACAATTACTGGAAAATAAAATGTTACTTTCTGACTCTAGTCTGGGACAGGTCTACATGTATATAGTATTGGGCATGGAAGGGGAATGCTAATGCATTGGAATAGCTTTAGGAGTAAAAAGGGGTAGCCCAGCTGGGTTCTTGTCCTTATAATTGCTCATAAGCCCTTCTGCAACATAAAAATATGTCAGTACTAGAGATGAGCGAACTGGGTTCGGGTTCGAGTCGATCCGAACCCGAACGTTCGGTATTTGATTAGCTGGTGCTGTTGAACTTGGATAAAGCTCTAAGTTTGTCTGGAAAACATGGAAACAGCCAATGACTATATCCATGATTTCCACATAGCCTTAGGGCTTTATCCAAGTTCAGCAGCCACCTCTAATCAAATGCCGAAAGTCCGAGTTCGGATTGACTCGAGCATGCTCCAGGTTCGCTCATCTCTAGTCAGTACTAAATGGTACAGGGTTTACATGGGACTGTCTCAGAAATATTAATGACACTCCAGCAAAAATTTTATTCTACCCCTCCAACAAAGAGGTAAATTGCTGACCTGCTCCTCGGTAAAGTGTTGATTCACACAGTGCTGGCTGTATCGACTGGCAAGTAACGTTCCCTAGAAGAAGCTCATAGACTAATGTACATTAAGAAAGTGAACTTTAGTACACGCAAACCCCAGTTTGAATCAGCTACTCATACCAGGCAGCAGCAGATATGTATGGGGGGAGAGGACCTGGTAAGCAGAGGAAGCAGGGAAGGGGAACCCCAACTGATCAATAGAATAGAGGAAATCTGTGCCCCAAATGATTAGTGTGCACTGTATGTGTGCAGCCAGGGCTCTATTAACTCTTTTTGGCTTCCAAATATTGCCAAGCTCAGCGCTCAGTGCATAGGACCTTAGAGAGGGTGTGCACCTGATCATTCAGTGGAAATTTTTCCTCCGTTCATATGATCAGTAATATCCCAGCAGTGGACCCCCACACGCGCACACACACACACATCGCTATCGCTCCTCTGGATTGTGCGCGGCGTTCCTCCTTTATCCTGGTATATTCTTTCTTGTGCCTTTACACCCATGCAATTAAGCGCTGCTGAAGACATAAGACATTGTGTTTCTCTGGATATTCTCCTGTGTTATCTGCTTATTGTTTTTTTGTTTTGTTTTTTCCTTACAGCAAGAAAAGCCAAAAGCCTATTCAGAATGCTATGTTTGGCAAAAGATGAAGCAAAAGTGGAATAATAAGAGAATGAATGCAATGAATGCAGACCAACTATATTTTCTTTGCTAGGAATAATTGCTTGTAGCCTATAAGATAGATGGAGGCTGTATGTGATTCCATGGATAGATATTGTAACTAAGCTGTGTAAGCAGAGGATTCTCATCATGTAGTGAAGATACAAGAGTCTGAAATGTCATTAGACTTTCCATTTGTTTTTCTGTGTTTAAACACGTGAAAAAAAGAGCAAAGCCTAATATCCTACAGGGTGTAATATTTCAAGGAGCGCCTATATACTTGTTACATTTATGCAATACAGAGGAAGTGTCATCTATCACACCGCTTGTACTGTCTAATTGTTTGGACTCGCACTAATAATGTCAGCAACTATTAGCAACTCACATCAGCCGCAGATAACATATTGCAGTCAGTCATATCAGTTGACAAACTCATCTACATTGCATTAATAGACTTGGCTCTGCTATATCAGTTGTTTTGATCATTCAAAGATTGAGTTCTATACATATGTTGTTGTCCCTTTAACCAACAATACAGGGCATAGGGGAAAATATCTTATATCATTGAATTGTCTTCTAGCTGTCATTATATTCCCACCATTTCATGTGATATTCCCACCAGGATACATTTACAATTGGTACTAAACAGCCAGGTCCAGACTGGGACCAGGACCAGCTCTAGTGAGCAGATCATTTGGCCCTATGTTTATGGACTCATGTGCAGCCAAAAGTAATCCTCAAAGCTTAAGAAAGCTAAATCACTTGGAGCCGCTTTCTGGCACCGTTAGACGCTATGGCCAAGGCTGGAGGGTGAGTGAGTCACATGAGTCCTTTTTAATCTTCCAGGTCATTTATTGTTATTAAAAAGAACATTTGTGTATCATGCCAAAGGTGACAATGGCAGTCCAGACCTTCATCTAGGCCTCATTCCTTAATTGTAGCAGTTGTTTCTTCAATAATATATACTCCGGGGATAAAGCCGAACAAAACAAATAGCAAAAATAAATAAAATTAAAGAGAAGTTAACATACTTCTATCTATCTATCTATCTATCTATCTATCTATCTATCTATCTATCTATCTATCTCCCTTTATTATTTAGAGGCTTCAAATAAAGGACCAGGATGATGTCAATAAGCATCATACAATACTCCGTTCCTTTTGGAGTGCTACTGCTTTAGTAAACCTGTGCAAATTTTTGTACTTAGGGGGCCTATTTAAGACCCCTAAGGCCAATTTTTTCATCTGAAGTTAATATGCTATCCACAGTATCTCAGTATCTACATCATAGAGCACAACTAAAAGATTACAGGGGGTAGAACCAATCCCCCCACCCCACCCTGTCAGAACAGGGATGCTACCACTCTATTAATTCTCTATAGAGTCACCAAAGAGAGTAAAGCAGCGGTGCACATAGGCTGCCGCAGCTCCATTCAGTGGAGACTTTGGAGTGCACATTTTCAAGATTGTCTCCTCTTAAATATGGCTAGAGATTAGCAAAATTAATCTGACAAATTCCGATTTGCAGCAAATTGAGCATTAAATTAGCTTTGTTGCAATTCGCCTTATTCGCTTCGCAAATTTACTAAACATGGCGGCCGCACATGTTAACTTACAGAACTGTCTTTTGGTGGGAGTAAGGGGTTATCCATAATCCTTTGCACCTATCCAATCACCTGTAAACCCCACTGTGATGTCAGCACCTCACCCTCTATATAAGGTGATTGGCTTCCTGGAGGCGGTCAGCCGGCTGTGTATAGTGGAGAGCAGGTTGCAGCAGGCAGTTAGAGCAGGGAGAGAAATACAGAGAGATAGGGACAGGGAGGAGAGGAGGGTGTATTGTGGGTGGTTTTCTATGGGAGCAGTGAAGCCATTGTCCAGTATACCAAGTAACTGGGTGCTGGGTGTGAATTGTAAGAAGTCACATTGAACATAATGTCCATCTTAATAACTAACTGGGTGCTCATTTACCAATGTCCACTGCTGTCCTGGGAGAAAATTGTTGTTACGCCGCTGATCCACCAACGTCCACTTCTGTCTATTTGACAGGCTGATAGACATTTTTTTTTTTAATTAACATTTTCCAATTTTGACACTGTCACAGCAACAGCTGTTGAAAAAAATCGCTGCTCTGTAATAGTCCCACTGTTGCTGCTGATTTGACTGAATGAAAAAATTAGTTTGTATGCAATTTGTGAACTTCGAGTGAGTCGCTCATCTCTAGTTATGGCCTATACCATGGTTACTGTGGATAGGGCATATCTACACCATATGAAAATACCCCTTTAAGTATTAGTATAAGCGCTCTACTACATTGTCCCATATGCGCTGTAAATGAGCAGAACTTGTTTAAAGTGGCCATTACAAGGCTTGACTAATGTATGGCCCAGGCCATGTAAATGATTGCTTGATCTCCCTTATTACACGGGGAAGCGTTCTGCCAATGAACAATGATTTTGTAATGATAATGAATGAGTGTTTGCTCATCCATTGGCTGATCACTGGTCCTGTTACACAAGGCGATACCAGCCAATAACCACTCCGTATAATGGGGTTCTTAGTCAGTCGTTTCCTATTATGTACTTTTTTCATTTTTGCTGTTTCCCCTTTATTTGCAGATGTTGCAGAGATGAATTTGTCATGAAACATTTTCTTTTGTGCATTGTGATCATTCCCTTAGTCAGTAGAACAGATCACGGCGAGAAGCTGTACCACATAGCAAACCCAGCTTTGCTACATCTGTAGAAATGCGGTACATGAAGACAATCTTAAAAAACATGGATAAGGTCAGTATTGTGCTGTCATCTGTCTCCCGGTATAAACCTCTTTATTTTCTCTGTTTGTGTGCATAGAAACTATTCAAGTCCTTTAAATCCTTTCCTAATTTCTTGCGGCCATTAAAAGATACATTTTTAAACACAACCTCTATCAGAATATGGTATTACATGACACTGTAACCTTTCTCCTTCCAGAAAACCACCCTTTATGAATAAAACATAGCTGACCTTTAAAAACTTTGCCGTTGTACCAGGTGATTGCATATTAACAAGCTTTTTGAAGAAATAGGACAGGAATGGGGGATTTCAGTTAAATTCAGATAATGGTACTATTGAAGTCATTTATTATTCCACACAATATAGAGGATATAACAAGTGCTACAACAAGCGTCCATACTCTTGCATATGATTTCTGAGAAAAGAAAAAAAATGTTCTTGCCGTGAAGTGGACGCCAATCCCAGTTATGTTCCTAAAGTGACATTAAAGTTTAGTTATTCAAATAAAAGAGTGCCAGTAATATTCTAAAGAAAGATGATGTCTTATGTTGTATTCGAGGCTAGGTCATATCAACCTGAAAAGAGATGACCAGTCAGGATATTATTGTATTGATAGGATACACCAGGTATGGAGATAGAACAGGAAATAGTGCAGACTTGGTTGTACATATAAAGTGAGGACATTATTTATGGGATATAGTTTATTCTAAAACCCAATGGAAAATATAAGCCTTTCATTAACCCCTTCGATCGTTTTTGCACTTTAGTTTTTTTCCTCCACTTGCTTAAAAGACCATAGTACTTTTATTTTTCATCTACAGATCCGTATGAGGTCTTATTTTTTTTTCCAACACCCATTGAACGTCGTAATGACACACTTAATTTTTCAGTGGGCAGTGAAACTGAAAAAAAAAAAAAAAAAAATCGGAGAGTTTTGTCTTTAACCATGTGGTAAAACCGAGATGTTATCTATATTCCTCAAGTCAGTATGATTACAGCGATAACCAAATTTTATATAACTTTTATTTGGTTTTACAACTTAAAAAAGCTTAAAAGAAAATAAATGTGTTCAATAAACTTACTCAATTCTGACTTATTTTTTTTTTTCTTGGTCTATTGGGCTGTCTTAGGTGTCTTTTTATTTAGTTTTTTTTTGCACTTTGATCTGTAGTTTATATCGGTACCACACTTGCTTATATACATTTTTTTTTTTTTAAATCACTTTTTATTTACATTTTTCTGGAATGTCATGTGTCTAAAAATCTAAAGTTTTTGCACTTTGGCGAGATCAAGTTTTTGAGAATTTAATAGTTCAGGCATTTCCACATGTGGCAATAACAAAAGTGTTTTTTTTTTGTTTTTGTTTATAGGAAAAAAGGCTAATTAAAACTTTTATTTAAACTTTGGTTTTGGGATTTTTTTAATATTAAAAATATATTTATTATATAGCACCTGCACCTTTTAACCATAATAATAAGGGTATCTCTCTATCAACTGGACATGTTGTGTTGTGTACTGACATAATTTATACAGTACTGCAAAGGGGGCAGAGTTTATGTAAAACCTAGGCAGCTTGTGGTTGCTGAGCTTCAGTTAGATATCACTACCACTACACAGTGAATGGAGCCAATTGTTTATGACCCTGTTCACTATGTAGTGCAGACACTAAACAGCATCGTGTTGGCACCCCACCATTGATTGATTACCTATCTTGTGGATTGGCCATCAATGTATTTTGCCCAGAAAACCCTTTTGATAAAAGGGGTTTTCAAGGCTTAAAAAATATTGTCCTAGGGCAGAGGATGGTATAAAATAATCAAACAAACTCATCCTATGGCTTCCTCCCAGTCCAATGGTGCTACGGTCAGCTCTCCTATTACACCATTCACACTAGGCAGGAGAATGCTGCCACGGCTGAATTTGCAGACACACAAAAACAGAAAACAATTTAACAGCTCACCTCTAATGGCAAGACACAGACTCAATACAGACATGGACATCACTAAAAGCAGCCTCCCCCCAACCGCTAAATAAATCTCCATAAAAATAATGAGGTTCTTGGCAAACCATTTGCAAATAGTGCGAACCATCCCATCCATTGTGAGCATGAGGCCACCTTATCGTGGTGGGACAGTTCACATTATTTCTAAATGGTATGCCAAGAGCCTTATTGATTTTATGAAAAAAAAAATTAGCACTTGGGCGGCTGCTTTTAGTGATTTTCATTTCTGTATTGGGACTGTGTCTTGCCATTAGCAGTGAGCTTTTCCTTTTTTTTAGTGTTTTTCTGATCCCAACAAGAGTAGTGTATTCTGGTAACATTATACACTGTGCACAGAATGCTGCAGCAAATCACTGACCTCAACATAGTCCCGGGCTGAAGTCTGTATAAAATGCAGATAGCTACAACGCCCCTCAGCTAATTTTGCTCAGCTTCTGCATCAGTGTCAACAGGAAGTGGGCAAAGCTTGGGCCCTGTCTCTCCATGAGCTCCTGAGCAGCATGTATAGTATGTCCATAAATAAAGAAAACCTCTTATTCAACATAAGTTCTGGTTAGTTACTTTGCCATGTAAACTGATCTAATCCTCTAAGACTATGATATTCTACTCATAGTTTCCTTAAATAACCAATTTCCAGTATAAAAAGCCACAGGAAATAACAAGGTTCCCCAGCATTGAAATAGATTGAGTTTCTTTTATCCATAATGATGCAATATTCATATAAAATCCAAAATGATATAAACAACTGTGAGCCCATCACCTAGTTGCACAAGAAAAACCCAAATGTGCCTATGCTCGATTTACTTACTGGACATTTCTTGCAAGTGACATTTTCCTGTATCTTTATATTAATTTTTATTTGTGCCTTTCCACTGAAGCTACAACAAGAAAAAGTCAAGCATATGCCAAAATTATGGCAATAAACTTTGTATGCTTTATTGGACAATATTGGTTACAATTGCCTCAAGGTGGCTTTGATGTTGCTTTAACCTTCTGCTATGCCAGTTCCCTCCTCAGAGAATAAGATATATTCCTCAGCAATGGGAAGACAAAATCACTTACATTTGTCATTTAAACATTTGGGGCTCCCGGGATTGTGTCTGTGTGAAACGCGTGGGGGAGTGAGTGGAGAGAAGTCCTGTTACTTTTCTTTTGTTTCCATTCGAACACACAGAGTAAAGCTGCTTCCTTTAAACAAAGAGTGCTGAGTGTCTTATAAGAGGCTAACCTGATAGGTGTCTCCGATGTGTCATTAAGGTGTTTGAGAGGATCTGGCTTCCTGCTACCTCTACTGGATGAGACAACAATGCAATCAATTTCAGTAGCGAACACTAATTTATCACTGTGCCATCTTTTATTGCGGCATACAGAATATCTGCCTGCCACTGCGCTTCCGCTTGTTATTCATATCTCTCAATTTACAAACTGGATGTGTCATTCCCGAGGAGTTTTTTCATTCATTATTTGACTTCACACTTCCTAGATAGTGTGCTTTTTTTTTTTTTTTTAGAACAATTCAGTTTCACTAATTGTTCATAATTTTTTTTGCAATAGAATACCTACAAACTCTATTCTGATCATTGTTAGTGCCAACATATTCAATAGTAGTATGCAATTTGCCTTATAAATGAAATTTGTTAATATCACTGTAGGTGACTGTCCAGCAGGATACAACCACTTGCAACATCCCCCCCCCCCCTTTAGTTTTCTATAAAAATCTAAGATCTAATTAACCTTTCTGGGTTATAACTATTGCTAAATACTGTTACACTCTCCATTGGTTAAAGTGGAACAGACACTATTAAAAGGGTAGTTTACTTTTTTTTTTTTCTTTCAGATCAACTGGTCCCAATAAGTTCCAGAGATTTGTAATTTTACTTCTATCTAAAACGTTACGATTTCTAGTACTTTTTTAGCTGCTGTATGGTCTGCAGGAAGTTGTGTATTCTTTCCAGTTTTAGACTCTGCGGATACCTCTGTCTGTGACAGGAACTGTACAGAGCAGTAGCAAATCCCTATAGAAAATCGGTTCTGCTTTCCAGACCGTAAAGAATACAACTTTCTGCAGGACATACAGCAGCCTATAAGTAGTTGAAGACTTGAGATTTTTAATAGAAGTAAATTACAAATCTCTGACACTTTTTTGTCACCAGTTGATTTAAAAAAAAAAATGTTTGGCGAATTACCGCTTTA
Source organism: Dendropsophus ebraccatus (assembly GCF_027789765.1). NCBI lineage: Eukaryota > Metazoa > Chordata > Amphibia > Anura > Hylidae > Dendropsophus > Dendropsophus ebraccatus. The sequence goes on along the minus strand of NC_091454.1, from coordinate 177,806,506 downwards.
AGTTGCATCCATTGCAAAAAAAAATCAACCGAAAGTTCTGTCATGTTCAGCTTGGAGAGGGAGTCACAATGAAGCCCTAATGCAGCAGTACTGTATCTTATATGAGAGGTTAATGCAGGACAGACATACTGATAGCAATAGGCCATACACTATATTAACAAAAATATTAGGACAACTACACGTTACACCTACAGGAGCTTTTATGATATTGGTTGGTCCCTCATTTACTAGGGAGTCTTTCTACAAGAATTTGCAGTGCTGGGGCCTAGCGAACAATCTCTAGTCTAGCCCATCCCAAACTTGTTCTATGGGGTTGAGGTTAGGGATCTGGTTTGGTTGTTCCACACCAAACTCGCCCAACTATGTCTCTATGGACCTTGCTTTGTGCTCTGGGGAACAGTCATGATAGAACAGAAAAGACCTGAACCCAAATTGTTCCCCCAAAATTATAAGCATACAATTGTCCAAAATGTCTTGGTATGCTGAAACATCAAACATGATCATCACTGGTCCTGAAAAACGTAATTCGCCAAACACCAGACTTTATTCCACAGAACATGCAGTATTTCTATTGCAGCGCTTATATAAGACCTGCATGTAACTCATTAGCCAATGACATTAGCGGATTATATTAGGTCCTTTTTGGGTGCTAGCCCGGGGCCCTGAGTTCCTGGGGGGCCCATGGCCACCCAAACAGACTTATACTTTCAGTGGTGTATTGTTCCTGGCTGCAGTTCCGCCATGATTTGCAAACAATCGCTACTTTTTTTCCTCAATTTTGCAAAAATCAGGGCATCATGACATTATCTTTCCTGTACTATGAACACCACGCTAGTGTTGCCATAGTTACAGTGGGGTGGAGGGGTCCAGGTGAATAGCCCTGGACCTATGGAAAAGTTAACCCACCTCTGGCCATGAAAACCAATGCCATGTAGTCCCTGGCTCACATTTTTGTGCTGATTTCAATTCCAAGTGAGATTTGGTACTTTAGTTATTTTTTTTTGCACTATATGTTATGTGACAATTTGGTATGGATCTTAAATGAGTCCACTTCCAATACTTCTGAGTCATGTTGTATATTTATAAAAACAATTGATCCATTTTATGGCTGTACTTTTATATAAATACAGTTCACCCTTATCCTTAAAGGAGAAGTCCGGTGAAAGTAAAAGAAAATTCTGTGCAGACAGCGGGTGGGGGGAGCATAATAAAGAAAGTATACTTACTGACTGACTAACTGAATGGGCAATCCATCATTCTGGTTGGGTACTTTCACAAATGATGTAGCAGTAAACTGGTGGTGAAGCAGGATGCGGTGCTGTGGCGTCATGGGGGCACGGGGACAGGTAAGTATAAATTCTAGATTATGTTACCCCTACCTACACAGGATTTTTTATTTTCTCTGGGCTGCTCTTTTAATTTCATTGTACAGGGTGTTTGCTACATTTATGAAACTCCCAACTTTTATTTTGATACATGTAGTGTAAAAGTTGGCACCGCTAGCAATTTGCTCACAATGCCATTTGTTTTTTAAAGAAAGCCTCCACTTTTCAACATAAAAAATTCCAACCTCAGTGTTCCGCATTTTAGTGAATACAGTACCTCTATGATGATAATCACAAGCGACCATGCTTTGCATTGAATAGTATCTGGAGGAAAAAAAGAGAGTTTGCAAATATTCATATATGATAAATCAATTCCAATATTAATTAACATAGTATCAGTCCGAAGTGATCATTATTTATTTCATCCCTTCAAATTTTGTGTAATACTGTAACTCCTAATAGGAAACATGGACAGGGGACATGTATATGCCATTATGCACAATGACTGTGCACCATGTTAGCCCAGCACTGTTAGAAACTGATAGCCTTGCTTCCTTGCTTTAAATTGCAGACATACAAGGAATCGTTCATCCCATTTGTTGACATGTTGGATACGGTAATTCCCCTTCAGGAATATATATATATATATATATATATATATATATATATATATATATATATATATATATATATAATAATTTTTTTTTTCTTCAAGCCAGAATTAAGCAAAGTGTGAACATTTTTCAAATTCTGCTTTCTGCATTAACTATTTTACTGGAAATGTAAGTGCAGGTGTGAAGCGTCATCTTAATAAGCAGATGAATACAATTTACATTGAATGTGACATTAATCATAATATTCATGAGTTCATTATAATCTTTCTTGGATACTTTATTTCCAGGTAAATTATATATGGCATCACTCTCCAGTGAGTTGGGTTTGTTCAGGAAGGCTATTTAATAGAGAAAAAAAAAATAAAAATGATAACACATATACCAAAAATATACATATTTATCAATGACACTTTACACAGCAATGTTGGGAAATTAATTCTTATCAGTTTCTGTCGCAAGTGGGAACAAAGCGGGCATATTTTATGGTGAGTTTTATAGACACCCAATCAACCTAAACCTGTTTTTGGAGTAGAAAAGGTAGAGAGGTGATACATGATTACAACCACATATTGTTTTTCACTCAAACAGCTGTTGGACAAGTCCTTTAAAGGGGATTTCAATTCAAATTAAACTTTCAATATGCTGCTGGCAATGGGAAGTACATAAACACCCTTCTCTTACCTTTCCATGCTCTTCAGGTGTCCTCATACGTCATCTTTGGTCCCAGCTGAGGGATCCTGCTTTCAATTCCGAGACAGACTCATCTTGGGAGTGACAGTCCAATCAACCAATCATTGGCCATGGTGCTGTCCTGTCTCAGTCAGTGATTGGCTGAGCAGGCTATCACCCACGAGATGAGGTAAGATTCAGCTGGAACCCAAAGATGATATGGGAGGACACTGGGTGAGAAAGGCAAGAATAAACTGTGTTATGTTCTCCCCAAGGTTAGCAGCATATTAAAAGTTTGTTTTCAATATGCTTTAAATAAAGCTCCTAGTTGTTTAGAACCCTAATAATCCATTTCTTAGTGCCCAAAACGATAGCTGGCCATATACTTCAGCTGTCTCCGCTGATCCCCCTATCCAAACTTGCATGCAGAGCTTAAAAGAGCTTTCATGTATTCTAAATAAGGAGATTATTATACCCACAATCTGCCCCCCCCCCCCCCCCCCAAACCACTTGTGCCTTTGAATAGCTGCTTTTAATCCAAGATCTGTCCTGGTGTCTGTTCGGCAGGGGATGCAGTGATTGTCCTAAAAAACAACTTTTGAACTTGCAGCCCTGTGTCAAATTGACATGGCCTAGAATACCCATGCCCTAGGATTGTGACACCCCTCCGTCTGCTATTCATCACCTGTGTAAACACTTCACATGTGCTAAATTGTTAAGGTACCTTTGCAGTGTTCAGTCAAGTGATGAATAGGAAAAATCCTACCCAGGGGCATTCATAATAGGAGGAGGGCGGGGAGGAAGGACGGAGAGCTAGTGCAGGCCTCGGGCATGGGTACTCTAGGCCACCCCAATTTGACACAGCGCGGCAAGTTTAAAAGTTGTTTTTTAGGACAATAACTGCTTCACCTGCCGAATGGACCCCAGGACAGATCTTGAATTAAAAGGGGTTTGTCAGATGCGTACAGAGTCGCTTTAAAGGTGCCAGTACAACTTCAATAAGCTATCTTTCCCATCTTATCCATACACATAAACGTTTGGCTTGGCAGAATGATCATATGCTGTGAATGAGGGGAAGTTAGCCACCACCAGACTGCTTTGGTAGCAGCTTTTGTCCTTGGGGAAAAAAAAAACAAAAAACTGAAACTTTCAGGGAAGAGTAGGGCGGAGTTGCTGGCTCTGCCAAAATCAGTGTGGCTGGCCAACTTTTCAACTTATTGAACCTTCATTAATCTAATGACCATTTAGGTTGGGCTATGTTCACACAAAGCGCTTCATTAGCACCATTTTGCCACAAATTGCACAATCGCGGTAGAATAGCGCTGTTTTCCTGATTTGCGTAACTTGCTGCTTTCAATCATTTAGAAGTGTTTTTACAGAAAACCTACATAAAATAGTAAGAAACTTTTTCTAAAGCATATATATATATATATATATATATATATATATATATATATATATATATATATTGTATACATATTGTACATTGTAACCGGTCATGACCTTTAGCAAGGGTGCTCATAGCTCACCGTTGAATTTTTCATAAAAATACAGGGTGGCGTTACCTTTCACAAAGACAAAACTGAATAAAACTGTACCCTGACCGGACACCATAAGTATAAAAACAATAGACTAAAAACAATAAACTAATGTCAGTGATTCACACTATAAAACGCTCTCAACTAAATATAATAAGTCAAAATAACTGCTTTAGCTTTTTCTTTATGTGTTCTGAGTCAATAAACACCAATCTCTGTCAAAGTAGAGAACTTCTTAGTAGTTCGTCATTTTTCAGCAAAGCTCTGGTGTTTGTTTCTGCAGTCTGCACCCAGCCACATCAATAAAGCAAAGATTATTGTGCTTTGTCAGGTTTTGTTTTGTAACATTATGGGACATTTTCTACTGTTTTGGATGAGTGCATAAACTCTTATTGCTTGACAATTAACAAAGCTAGTAATAAGAGATGCAATGTAATTTACCTTAATACAAGAGATCTCCGTTAAAAAAATTAAACTATTGAACTCTTCTATTGTAATAAAATGGGAATTCTCCTAATTTACTTTTTTATAACAAATTCTAATGGGACTGAATTGTGCTATGTGTGAATAGTTCTGCATAGAAAGCAGAATTAACTAAATCTACATCATAATGCATTGGAAAACACAGACAATTGGGGTCATAAAAAGCATTCCAAGATCAGGGCTGCACTATAAACTATTCTGCCCTGATGATACACTTGACTTTTAGTGAGTGTGTCTGTGTTTGTCTGTGTATGTGTTTGTGAATATGTAGGTATGGAACCCCTATGTAAGTCAGGTTGGGATATTATTTAGTCAGTATAGTTTTATACAAAGGAACAATGTAGGTGTTGAACGGCACTGTGTTGACTTCTAGTCGAAATAGCTTCCAGCGTGGTGGGTGCACGTCCCAACGGTAGTCGACCCCAGACTTCACTAAATATCTAAGTATAGACGGGAGGACTGCACTCCAATGGTGTTAAATAAGTGATGATTTATTTACCCATACACATACAGCGATGTTTCAACTCAAGCATGAGTCTTTTTCAAGCCTTGAAAAAGACTCGTGCTTGAGTCAAAACATCGCTGTACGTGTATGGGTGAATAAATCATCACTTATTTAACACCATTGGAATGCTGTCCTCCCGTCTATACTTTAGTTGTATACAAATGTACTGGCATTAGGGGCACTGAATTTTTATCTATAATATTCCCAGTAACTATTGAACAAAACAGAGTTTCCAAAGTGTTGTAGGTCATGAGTAGAGATGAGCAAACCTCGATCATGCTTGAGTCGATCCGAACCCGAACTTTCTGCATTTGATTATCGGTGGCTGCTGAACTTGGAAAAAGCTCTAAAGATATGTGGAAAACATGGATATAGTCATTGGCTGTATCCATGTTTTCCAGACAACCTTAGAGCTTTATCCAAGTCCAGCAGCCCCAGCTAATCAAATACAGAACGTTCGGGTTCGGATCGACTCGAACCCGAACCTGGTTCGCTCATCTCTAGTAATGAGCTATAGAATGGTCGCACCAATATAGCCAACTAGTATGTCTTTTAACCTAGTATAAAATGCAGGTAGTATGGCTTTTTTCCCTTCTGTCAAGTTCTAGTAATTCTATAGTATCACTTATGCATATAAAGGCTATGTTCTCACATGGGAAGACATTTATGAAGACCGACGTATTCATACACTGGTCCTAAATTAGGTCCCCACCCCTAATTGCCCCACCACATTCACTTAGAGTCGTACGTCCCTTAGTAAATCCGGCCTGACCTGCACCCGCACAACACTGCTATGTGTCTGGAACATTGATTTCCCATTGTATTTCATAGAATCGTGATTTATTGATATATTATAACACAAAACCTTCTTTTTTTTAAAAATAGAGATGAGTATGGCATTTAAATACCGGTGAAGAAGTTGGATGCAGCCCTAAGGAGTCCAGAAAAACATGGATACAGTCTATGGCTATGGTTGCGCTCATTTCTAATAGTAACATGTTCCCTGGCCATACTGGGTGCCTTCTCGCATAAGAACAGGTGTGAAGTCATCTGGACATACAGATTAGCACCTCCCAGAGATACCTTATAGTATGTGTGGTGAAAGTGAATGATAGATTATCCACAACATTGTATATATTCTCTGACATATCAACTACCAGCAACCCTGAGGAAGCTCAGAGAAGGAAGAGGCAGAGGCAGTCAATTCTTCTAATAGCATCAAGGCCTAAAGTTGTGCCTCTTGACCAACATCTCATATGAGCATGCTGGCAACAAAGCCGCTGTCCTCCCTCACTGAGATCACAGGTGTAAATTGTGATTAATATGGAACATGCCAAAGTTACACACCCTCAGAGCATAGCTATGCCTTTTGTTTCACCCTCTCTCCACCTCCCTGGTTTCCCAGTGCAGATGGCAAAAAGTAGCAAAATGTTTGCTCAGAATGAGTGTGCAAAAATTTAATAATTTTTTGGCTGTCTGCATCTGGATTGACCTTGAATATCTGGTCCCTGTCTCTACTAGTGATGAGCACGAACATTAAAAAAAATATATATTGTGATCAGTTTGTGTTCTCCGATTATTCACGGACAAATAACGAGCATACAGTAGAAGTGTACATTTCAGTTTATGTACATATGTACAGATTATCAGATGCATAGCATAAATTACGCAGTTGCATACATTTGTAAGTTCGAATATGTTTGAAAATGATTCTTATAGCCATTCCGATGATGGAACAAATTGTTCGTGATCGGCGAACACAAACAATTAGCATCATGTTTGTACGAACATACGAACGTGTTCGCTCATCACAAGCCTCTACACACAGGAATTGTCTGTTTAGTCAAGCATTGGCCACAATGCTTAGCGACTTGAACAACCAGTGATGAGTGGGAATCTCTTAAGGTCCTCATACACTTTAAACTGATCCCGAAAAGTTTGGCTGCCAATAAAACATGTATTGTTCTTTATTCTGGGAGAGATAAGACAGAGCAAGAGCGCTTTCACTGCGGCTTATCCCTCCCCATAAAGAATACAGAAATGATCAGCCGTTGGCTTTTCAGCCAGCTGCCTTTGAGCTCTGTGCTGCTCTGGGTGCCTAGAAAAGCTAGATTCAGTCTTGGGATACTGGATGGAGTTTCCCAGGACTGGATTCAGCTTTTCCAGCCACCCAGAGCAGAACGGAGTTCAAAGGCAGCCGACTGACAAGTCGACCACCAAGCCTAGTGAAGTGGTTCAGTTTGCTAGTACTGTAAATTTGCTCATCGCTAGTTGTGGTATCTCACCTACTCACTTCTGATATGACAGGGAATTATGTCAAATAATTTATCTTTACAAAAAAATGAATACAATACTGTACCATCTTAATCAATGCTAAAACCTTTGCACAAGACTCTATTGGCATTTACATAGCAAATTTGCTCCAACCTCATTTATCAAACCGCTGTCCTCTGTCACACAGGAATTGCTGGACGTATATTAGAGAAGATGATTTGGGTTGCTCTTGGCACAGCTGCTGCCGTAATGAGGAAGAACGGATCATTTTCACTGGTATCAGTTCTGGAAAGTCTCTCTGCCCTTCCATTCAGTAATAAGACAGTCATTCCCCCTACTTTGGGTTGTAATGGCCATTCAGCCCTTGATTTTCAATATAATCTCTCATTCGGAGATGATAATTTAATTACATACATTTAAAAGTGCATAGGCAATTTAAAATAACAGTTTAACAGCACTCCAAGCTTTATTAGATGGAGAAACAGCAGTGGAATATATTCATTTTGCTAGGAATGGAGCATTGCAGAATTATAATAATTTGAGACTGTAAAGACACCAAATTTCAAGTGTTGGAAAGTAATACTTAGAAAGGTCATTGCAGATTATTTGTATCTGCTGGCTTGCATTTTGTAATATTTACCATACTCAGGTGCGTCATTGCTGTTTAATTAGATTAGAAACACAAATGACATTTTAACATTACTTTATTGGAAGCTCGATGCGGGGATTCGATGCATAGTCGGCAGCTAGAGAGAAAAGTTTATTAGAAAATACAAAGGAAAATACCTTTTCTGCGTGACGTTTGAAATACCAATGCCTCCAAGAGCAGATTTTCACAAGCAGAAATGGAAATTTAAAAGAGAGGTCCATCTGTTTTTAAAATCTGGCAGCCGGCAGGGGCAAAGGAGGAATTCTATCAGGGATATGAACTTACCTCTCCCTGTGCCCATGGTGAGTGGTGGGACTGGCCATGAGACCTCCACCAGAAGACATTTCCCCAGAGTTGTTACGACATCACTACTCGGGGGAAAAGTCCTGTCCCAGATGACGGACTGGTCGCTCAGCCAATCAGTGACGAGTGGCATCCTGTCCCAGTGACTGACTGGCTGAGCGGCCAGTCCATCAGCTGAGTCGTAACATGCTAGCGACAGAGATCTCGGAGCCCGGATTGATAGATGGCAGAACTAGGCTTTACCTATAGCTGTCACCTGTCCTGGCATCGGGTACTCAGATACCCCTAGGACTTACAGTGAAGATGACCAGTGGGCAGTCAAAAGAAAATTATACAGGCAAGTAATATTTCTTTTTTTTTTTTTTTTTCCCTTATGAGGTTCAATTTAGATTGTGCCACTTCAGAATCTGAATGGAATCCTATAACTTTGGTGGCTTATTTATATAGTTTTAAATATAGTGAAATCAACATTTATTGTTACCTTGGGTCAGTAAAGATGGACATTATAAAGTTGAGCATGAAGGCCTTTATTATTTAAGACTTATTCCCACGCTCTGAAGTCCATGGACGAAACGGAGCATGAAGCTGCGCAGTGGAATGACAGACCTCCTGGCATCATCTATCATTATGATGCTGGTAGCACCAAAAGTACATAATAGTACTGATACAACTGTGAGACATGGGGGGTAGAGGAGCAAAGCATTCTGCAACTCAGCACTGCCTCTATGACACTAAAACTTTCAAGGAAAACATGATTTTATAACTGCTAATATCCATGAGCTAATAGACTGATATCTTTAGCGTTCAGCATGCACATTTTAACTTTGAAAACGATCTTTTAATGTATTTTGTTATCTTTTTGTATCATTGTATACTTGTTTGCTCAAAGCAATACTTACTTAACCTTTTAAACCAATTTATTAACTTAACCATATTTCTAGCAACTTCACGGTCAACAAAACTTAGCCAGCCCAGCTACTGTATTTGATGCATCTCATCCTGTTTTACACATTTGTGATTTTATAGGGGGGGGGGGGGGATTCGGCTTTGTGTTGAAGCCACTTAATAAAGTGGTTACAGTGACCTTCTCTAATAAATAGTTTATTTTTATTTTATTTTTTTAGGGGTAAAAGGGGTACTCCACTGAAAGGTGTCAAAAAAGTGCCAGAGATTTGTAATCTATATGCTTCTGTTTAAAAATCCCCAGTCTTCCAGTACTAGTCAGCTGCTGTATGTCCTGCAGAAAGTAATGTATTCTTTCACCGTGCTCTCTGCTGCCACCTCTGTCTGTAATAGGAACTGTCCAGAGAAGTACAATTCCCTATAGAAAACATCTCCTGCTGTCCAGACTGGAAATAATACACAACTTTCTGCAAGACATACAGCAGCTGATAAGTACAAAAGACTCGAGATTTTGTAATAGAAGTAAATTATAAATCTCTGCCACTTTCTGGCGGCACCAGTTGATTTTTTTTTTTTTTTTTTTGCTTGAGTGCTAAAAAGCACAAATATTGCAAATACACATAACTTGCAATGATGTTTAACTATTTTGATTTTAACTAGTATGACTAATGATGCAAGTGTGATAGAGAAATGTGGGGCAACTAATTCGCCTCTAATATCAGAAGACCATTTACCGATACTGTACCGCATACTCTTACATGTTCATTTATCATTCACGTCCTACGTCCCTAACGTGGCTTAAAGTTTGTTATACGGTAACTCTTTGCCACCTTCTGTTAGCTTTCTGTATTTAGTTAAGCCTCCCAACAGCCTCATTTTAAGTCTGGCATTAAAATGATAGCAACCCCAGGACATTTCCTAATATCAGCCGTGTTGTCATCACCAACTACCTGCACCTGAGTGTATCTGAATAGAACGACTTTTGAAGAACGACTTCTTTGAGACTGTTAAATGACATAAAGCGTTCTGCATTCAGATTCTATCATCGCAAAAGAAAAACGAATCCTGCGGGCATTAAGGAAGCTGTTTAAGGAAGTGGTATGAGTTGGAATATAGGGTAATATTGTTTTCTCTCTCTTCTTCACCTCTTGGTGTAAAATATTCAAAGGATACAGAATTTAGGCAGGGCAAAGGAAGACCTGTGGAGGACTTCGGAAATAAAATCATCAGGAATCAAAGCTAGATCAGAAGGAAAAAGTATGCTGGAGGCAAGTGTTTCCTTCATTTATTTTTCTTTCATTTTATTTTGAAGACGATTGCCTCTCCACTCAACCTCCCCCTGTGATTAAGAAGGATGATTAAAATGTATTGTACCCCTCGCCTGACCTGTTATGCTTTGTGCAGTAATTTATTAGCACCCAGAGTATTGAGTCAAGAAGTGTCTGGAAAATGTTAAACATACCAACCACAGGAATTTACGAATCTCTGCTATTACATTTTATGTATCTGATATTAGCCGCTTGTCCCAAATTTCCAAGGTCTATGTCCTTCATTTGGATCCTATCAGCCAGAGACGAGCGAACACTGGTTATTAAGCCATTATGCTAAGCACATTTCAATGAGGGCTTTTGGTTTTAACAAGTGAGAAAAAATGCTCTCATAAGAAAGGCAATTTTCATTAAAGATTCATTATGAAAAAAATTACCTGCAGTTGAAAAGTATGAAAAATCTACTGATTCATTTAGCTAACAATAATCCTCCAGCAATTAGAAAATGAATCGCCTGAAAAAGTGTTTCTTCTTCCCAGTCAATAGGCCTCGTGTGGTTTGAGATTATGAATAAAGCTTTATGTTACTGTCGGGGCACAGAAGCTATGGCACAAGGGTCTAACATGGCATGGAAACACCTCGCTTAGGCATCTAATTTTATATCATATCAATCTATATTTGACGCTTCTTTGGAGAACGTTGCACTAGTAATTCTGAAAAACAATTGTCAAGGTAAGCAGGCAGATTGGTCTGCTGAATATAGGTGCTCATAGAATTCTTCTGAAAGTGACACTGTCATTCCCTTTTTGCATTCTGACTTCTCTTCATAGGTGTAAAGGGTACATTTACCAGTTTTCATACCTTAATTTATATCATACATTATGGGGCTTGTTCAAGTAAAAAGTGATCTTTTATCATCTGCAGATTGTGCTAAGTGGGCAGGGCTTCATGGCAACTGCATCACTCAGCCCCACCCTCAGCGCTACCATAGGCTCTGTGACGTCATTGGCAAATAGGCCCTGAGAAGACTGTACTAAATGTCTAGGGGCCTATGTGATGATGACATCACGGAGGGACGGGCCTATGGTGGCACTGGGGGTGGGGCTAAGTGGTGCAGTTGCTGTGAAGCCCCGCCCACTTAGCACAATCTGCAGATGATAAAAGATCACTTTTTACTTGAACAAGCACCATGATGTATGATGTAAAATAAGGTATGAAAACTGCTAAATTTACCCCTTACACCTGTGTGGAGGAGTTGGAATGCAAAAAGGGGGGACAGTATCACTTTAAAGATTTGTTCCTCCATGAGTACACCTTTTAGAGTTAACATTCCATGCTAAAAGTTTAGAATATGAAGGATAGTTGTAGTGGTGGTCAAGTTAGTAATGGTAAATATTATGTACCAACTGGTCCTTTTACTTGACCTTCGCCATACTTACAATAGTTCAGGTCCGGTAAAAGACTGAAGTATAATATTTCAGCTGCGAGAAAAGTTTGCAGTGTGACTACAATAAAGAATTTATCGGCTTCTTTTTACTACGTACTCTGATAATATTTTGTAAGACCATTCCTAAAATGGTAATTCCTTACAAGGTCTGAATAATCAACAGGAGGTTGCCAGAGGTTTAGTCTTATAGCAGATGTCTATCTTTACCCAAATCGGTTTTCTAATAAGCGCTTGTTTGGAATAATAATAATAATAATAATAATAATAATAATAATAATAATTTAAATTTATCTAGCGTCAACAGATTCAGTAATTTAAGTAATTCCCAATTTTCGAAAATATCAAAAATATCAAATGGAGCATAACAAGCAGTATACCTAAATTATAAGTAGTATTTCATTGTATCCAATATCATACTTTTATTTATAAAATAGGGCTAGGGTAATACAGCCACTGTGGCCATGACACAGGTCACATAATCACATAAGATTGCTGTTAGATCCACTGTGATCGTAAAATACAGCCATGGTGAGAGCAATTGACTCCCCGGCTGTATCTCCTGATAATTCTGACAATATAAGTCCATGAGGCTACATATGAGGCTGGCCAGGGAGTGGATTGCATTGCTGCTGCGGTCTCTACCAGGCCATATTTCCTGATCACAGTTGGTCTCAGCAATGAGACCCGCTGCAATCAATAACCTTTTTCATGCCTGATGACTTATCAAAAGTTATTTTTAATGATAGGTACTCTTTAAGGCTATGTTCACACTACGTAGAACTACGGCCATAGTTTTGAGGAGTTGAACATAGCCTTATTTGCAATGGGATTCCATGCGGCGCCGGAAAAAACTGACATGTCAGTTTTCTGCGGCTGGAATTCAGTGAATTCCGGCCGCAGAAAGACCTGTCAGTTCACACAGTGAAGCAAGCGGCTCTGGCCACTTGCTTCACTATGGGCTATGGGAAGCTTCATAGCTCCACGGCCAGAAAGATCACCCGGACGGTACTTAAGTACCGGCCGGGATGATCCGGGCTGAGATTGGCCGTTCCGTGACCCGGCCGGGGTCATGGAACGCCCGGCCTCACACGCCGTGTGAACATAGCCTAATTCTTTACCTCAGAAGAACACACAAGGGTCAATATTTATGGAAAGCCAGTTAATTGATCACTAAAAAATTGTGAAAATTGTAAAAAAAAAAAAAAAAATCAGTAGAACATACCAGGAAGATTTTACCCATTCACTGCAGGGCCCTTATGCTGCCACTATGATACTCTGTTTATATAATAGGATTATTCCTGACATGGCCAAACCAGCGCTTAATGCTTAGTCTAATGCCCAATTTTAAACTGTAGATACAACATATTGCTGTAGCAAGTATAGTTTACTGTTGATTGCTTAAATTCTTCTCCCACATTTTAACAATTTCCTATAGTGAAACAGTATTGAAACAGTGTAATTTACAATGACTTTCCTCTGTGCGAGTGTAACGCTGTTAATAAATACTTACATTAATCACACATCCCGAAAGTCGAGCAATAGATGACAAAACAAATGGTTGAGAACAGAAGTCTTTCTGACCTGATCCTTTTCCTTCAAGGGCCAGACAATATAAACAAATCCCAAAAGAGAAGTAAAAATTTTAGTGTGATGTAGAAGATCCTGCAAAGCATGATAAAAATCTTATAAACATAGTCTAGAGAACCTTGGCAAGCCTGTGCTATCTGCCAAAGTCAGCAGACCCCCCTTCCCAAAGAAAACAAAAGGATATTGAGCCTCAAGGACATTGAACTCAGAAGTTATCAGATTATGAAAAACTAAAGTCACAACCTTGGATACTGTCGCTTTGAGTGGACTCCAGCAAAAAAAATGGTAGCTCTATCACTATCAGTCAGGTCACAGCACATAGGGCTGAGGTCTTTTGATGTCATGTCACCCCTTGAACTGTCTCTTTGAGCCTTTTTGTTCTATCATTATAACTGTTGTTCCTTCACAATGGCATGTTACCAGTATAGAGGAACATTGGGTGTAACTGTATGTATTTAAAGAGAATTTGTCACTAGGTTTATACTGCCTTAAATGAGGGAAGCATAAACTAGTGATATAAATGCTGAACAGATCGGTGTATTACTTATATCATTTTATTAAGCCATGCTCCTAATATGCAGAAGAATATGATTCTTGCCACACCCTCCCCCCGCCCTCCAGCTGCTGATTGACATTTGACTGCCTTTACACAGCATGGATAGATAACTGCCAATAACTCATGAATATCCAGGACTACTGGGCTCATGCACATAATGGGAAGGACTACTTATTGTCCATGATATTCAGGAGGATATCTCTGAATCAGCTGCACAGAACAATGTGAGGCATATATCATCCTTTTTAGCTTCTCTGTCACTAGTTTATTCTACCCTTAGACAGCATAAACCTACTGACATAGTCTCTTTAAACTGGAAAAACTGTGCTCTTTCTAAGCATGACATGTATTTGGAGCATGGTTCTGGTTAATAACACCACTAACTAATATTAGAGGGGAGTGGGCTCCTTCCATCGCTGAAGAGTGATTGGGGTCTCCCTGGTGTGATGTAATGAGATATTTTACTCCTACTACATTCTCAAACACACAATGACAAAGGGATAGCGCCCCCCCCCCCCCTCCTCCCTTATTACTGGTGTTTGCTAATGTTTACACAGTTGGTGTAACGCATTGAGGAGCCACCTCAGTCCTTTTTTTTTTTTTTTTTTTTTGCAATCTTACAATAATAGATGCCACGTCTTTCTTTGTCTTTTTTTTACCGCTACTTAACCTGTCAAACCTGAATATAAAAATTATCATTTCATACCTGAAATTAAAACCTGTTTTTGTTTTCTGCTTTAAGCTATATGTGAATAATATTTTGTGCTTTAAGGTGCCAATTAAGCAAATTGTTGCCTCTCCACAACTTGTCTTCTAATTTTGTAGTGGCCTTAACACTGCTAACCCTCTTCCTGTCAGAATTTCTTTGGTTTCCATGTGCCTTTAAATAGTATAGAAAGCTATACTGACTGCCATCTTGACTTTCCTGGCAACTATTCTTTAGGACAGAATTATATTTCCACAATGGAAGATAATGGGTGATGGTCCTAGTACTCCAAAATTAACGTTTCAAATTTTTTTATTGCATATCAAAATAGATAAAAAAAATAAATAAAAAAAAAGAGAGCTCATACAGTGACCGCTAGAAAACCAACAATTTCGTGATAATCATGAGACCATGCGTTGGTTTTCTAGCAGTTACTACATGAGCTCTCTTTTTTTTAATCTAATTTGATATGTAATAAAAGTTTTTGAAATTTAAATTCTGGAGTGCTGGGACCATCACTCATTTTCTTTAAGGAAGTGATGTGGAAGACGGCACTTCTGGACGTAGATACTAAAATTTAACTTTTATTCGTGCATATTAAAATATTTTGGTGAGCATAGCAGGACCTGCTATGCTCACCAAAATATTTTAATATGCACGAATAAAAGTTAAATTTTAGTATCTACGTCCAGGAGTGCCGTCTTCCACATCACTTCCTTTCAGCTATACCTTGCATGCGGCGTCCGGCCAACGCCTTGAAGATCGAGCACCCTCCTCTGCTAAATCCTGCCTGCTGTCACTCCACCTGCTTCATGGTGAGCTGTATCTCCCCTTTTTATATTTACTCATTTTCTTTCATTGCTGAATTAGCGGTAGGCCAACACCGGACCCGTACACCCTTTGTTATTGACTGAGATCCATCAAGCTTCTGGGGGTAATCTAACTTTCACTGTTTTGTTTTCTGATTATTTTTCCACATATGCATTGATAATGCATACTGAACATGGCGGAAATCCCCCCTGTTTCTTACTAAATAATTGTGCAATTTTGCTGGAATTATTGGCAAGTGGAGCTATTGGGTAGAAATGCATGGTTTACATCATGGATGTAGATGTGTCCATTGCTTTTTCCCATACGTCATAGCAAGAAGCTATTTAATCCCCGGAACGGCGTGCAACGTCCAGTCTCTATAGCCCTTGACAAAGACACTGATGTGGTAAAACGACGGGTGGAGGTGAACACATGATTTTAGCAGAACCCAGCAGCCTTTAGACAGATTAGGCTAGGTTCACACTGCGTTTTCAGCATCCGTTTAACGGATCCGTTTTTTGCAAAAAATGGATTGCAAAAAATGGATGCATTTGTGTGCATCCGTTTTTGATCCGTTTTTCCATTGACTTCCATTATAAAAAAAACGCATAAAAACGGATCCGTTTTTTTGACGCACAATAAAGTACTGTTGACACTACTTTTTTGACCGTTAAAAAAAACGGATCCGTTAAACGGATGCTGAAAACGCAGTGTGAACCTAGCCTAAGTGTAAAACAGACAGAGATATGTACTGCTGGCCAGTGGACAGAGTCAGCACTTGATAGTACAGCAGGGCTAGCTAGGCTCTAAGATTTTAATAGTCAAAGAGAAGATTCACTCATCGGAGGCAGGATGTGTGGAGTACTCGGACGCCTGGTGCAGTAATACGTTTTGAGGTGCAAGCCTCTTTATCAGGTAATTAAAAACATGCATACAAGCCCTACTATGAATGTAGGGCATGTATGCATGTTTTTAATTATCTGATAAAGAGGGTTGCACCTCGAAACGTATTACTGTTTTTTACGTCATTACAATAAAGAAGAGTGAGAATCTTGTACTATAACTCCTATCCTTTATCTTGAACTCTGTGAACAAGCCGCTCTGCGCCAGGCGTCCGAGTACTCCACACATCCTGCCTCCGATGAGTGAATCTTCTCTTTGATTTCCTAACCGGTTTCTTCAGATCCTCGGACGGGCAGCGAGCGGAAAGAACAAAACTTCTACAAAGCATCAGGCGGTGTCGGGCTCGTAGTACGACCCCCCCAAGGTGAGCAACACCTATTCAAAGATACACACAAATCCAGCTCTGCAGTATCACGCTTTGTGCACCGTGCGCTGTTCCTTTTATTTTTTGCAGCTAAGCATAGAATAAAGTTTATTTCATTTAATAATGTTAGTTGTGTAGGATAAAAAATGGGATTGAACCTTAGAGGTTCCTGGTGGTGGTCTACAAAATATACCACTCCCTACCCATTAGGTATTATTGCTGCAATAGCTTCATAGCTTTTTCCTTGTCATTATGATGGCAGTGTACTCTGTTGTGAAGAGCAAAACTGTCCAAAGACTAGTGATGAGCGAACATTCTGATGTTCGGTTCGGATCCCAAACACGAACATTAATAAAAATTATTGCGATCGGTTCGTGTTCGCCGAACAATTATGAACAAATAACGAACATACAGTAGAAGCGTGCGTTTCAGTCTACGCACATGCAAACAGATTATCAGGTGTGAAGCATTAATTACGCAGTGGGGGACGTTTGCAAGTTCGAAAATTATCGTTATAACCATTCCGATCATCTAACAAATTGTTTGTGATCTGCAAACACAAACAATTAGCGTCATGTTCGTATGAACATTTACAAACATGCTCGCTCGTCACTACCTAAGACTGCCCTAGAGGTTGTAATGCTCAAATATTTGTTTTATAGAGTCAGAGAGGTTTGAGAGTAACTTCCAAAAGTTGAGGCACCTGTTGGAATATATTGCATACAATTTCAAACCATATTTTTTTCTTCTGTGCAGCAGATTAGCTGTTTTTGATGTATTTCCTTATTATTTTTTTTTAGAAATTCAGACAACTTATTTTTGAGTTTAAAAATTCCTGTTATTTTTATGTTTTTTACTTACTTTTGAACCTTTGAACCATTTCATGTTATTTGCTGTATTAGAACTGTGATGGTCTAAATGAAAATTGCTGGAAAAATGTAGGTATTCTAAAGCTTTTGACCAATAGTGTATTCCAGAGTTTCATCTATTCACATACAACAATGGCTTTTGCAAACAAATGGCAACAATATTATTTTAGAAATAAAACCACACTGCAGTAGGCAGAAAATGCACACATTTTCAACTTTTCACCTTTTGATCTTCCAAAACCTGAATAATTTTCCTACATTGTTATTTTTGCAACAATGGTATTAGTTCTACATTGTCATCTGGCTTTTTAGATCAATACTGTAATGTGAATGCAGAGCCATAACATTGCGTACTGGGATAAGAGCAAGTGGAACGCTGCTATAATATATTACAAATACATTTCTAATGAGAAAGAATAAGGCACATGTGTAGCAGGTTTTTTTTTTTGGTTTTTTTTGTTTTTTTTAATCTGGTAACATGTCTCAGTGTAACCAGTATATGATGTAAGAGAAATGCAAGGCTGATAACAATAAAAACAACATTTATGGCTTCTGTAACTTTCTCACACTGTTGTGCACACAAAATGAATCTGTCAGCTCTATATCATGCTAATGTCTATGTACAAAATTATAAAATCATGTTTTCCTTCTAAGCTTAAGAATCATAGAGGCAAAATTGCAGTATGCACTACCTCTCTCCCCCACCCCTCCAAGTACAGCATAACTCCAAGTACAGCAGAAGGGGTGGAGGAGGGAGGAGGTATGCATGCTGCAGCTCGGCACAACCTCCATGACACTTGAGCATGGAAGGAAAATATTTTATAATTTTACGAACAGCCATCCATTAAGAAAAAGGTGTCATTTGTTTTATGGCCCCAACAGCTACAGGCCTAAGCTTAATATATAACATATAATTATATAGAATATAGTGCATTTTTTTTCTCCACTTGTGAATCAATGACTGAGACCTCCTGTACAGTTATTTAAGATAAGGTATATTTGCCACTACAAGGACTTATACATAGATTATCATTACTAACACCTCTCATATGAGACTGGTGGGGGAAGTATACTCGATCCTTGTCGCTAGGCCCAGTTCCCTTCCTACAGCTCTTAAAGGGAATATCCGAAGAGCAGAAAGATCCTTCCCCTTATCCTCTCCAACTCTCCACTTCTTTACTCTGATCTTCTCTGCTGACAACTTCCTCTGAAGGATGTGGGGGGGGGGGGAGCATGTTTCGGGCCTGTAAACATAATGTCCAATAGCCGCCCAATTTTGCTGCAAGGTGACGTTAGGCAGTTATTGATCATTGCCCACAACATGCCTGCTTCCCCCTCTTGCCTGCATCAGCAGAGATGGTTAGAGGGAAGAAGTAGAGCACTGGAAAGCAATAGTGAGAGGACCTTTACTGCTCCCAAGATAGCCCCTTTAGTTTCTCCCCTTTTTAAAAAATTCTATCACTTCTCTAGGTAAAATGTGCAGCATTCATAATAGAGTTTTATTCCTATTAAGTAAGAAATATATGTGTCTATGGCTATCGTAAGTTTTTCTAAAATTGAAACAAAGTATTTGAAATACCAACACTCCTCAGTCATGTGACCATAAAGTTCTGGTATTAAGAGGACTTTGACAAAGTTTCAGACCCACACAAAGCTGCTTGCAGTTTGGATCTCTTACCAACAACAACACTCCCTTCAAAGCTTTGCATGAGCCTGAGGCTGACTAATATTTTTGCTTGAAACAAGCCATTGCCCAGTCCAGCCCACAGGAGGTCTCCATCACTACAGACATATCCTCGGGGGCAAAACTGGTTCTCTTTTCCAATTCTCTTTGTCAATCTGATCATAAAATGCAGGATTTTTTTTAACATGTAAACTACCCACTGTTCAAAGCATCAGAATAAAGTAAGAATGTGCATGAATCACACAGAGTCCAAGCTTGGTCTCACCATGATTTTGGTCTTACTGCCAGTCCTATAAACTTCACAGGTGAAAATCAAGAAGTTTTCGGCAGGCTTTATTCTTTCTTGGGTAAAATGTCACCTTCATTGAAATAAAGAAATTATTTTCACCTTATTCATTATTCTGTATCAGTCAAATAAATGTAATAAATAGAGATGAGCAAATAGTGGAATATTCGACTTTCGAGAATTCGTATCGAATAGGCACCGAGATTCGACTATTCGAACGAATATTCAATCCCATTATAGTCTATGGGAAAAAAATTCTCGGCACTTGGAAATCCAAATTCGACCACTTGGAGGTCACCAAGTCCTCCATGAAACCTCCCTAAACGATGCCAACAACTCCGGAATGACACTGTGACATCAGGGGGAGCATTCCTGGGTGCACCCAACACCCCAAAATCACAGTATAATGCCACTCTCCGCAGTTGCGAATGAAAAATATTTGCGAACGCTTTACGAATGTTTACTCCAATGCTCACACATTTCCTTCGTATATCTTGCGCAGCGTTACATAAATTATTCCAATGTGCGTCCGCAGATCGTCACGTTATTCGAGAGGCGGAGGTCAATTATTAAATATTCGAGGTCATGTGGTTCAGCCATTCCATGAGGGTAGACGCCGTTTTTGCATTGCTTGCGTACAACCAGGGTCCCTCACGGCCTCCCTGCATGGTGATTGGATTAAAAAAAGCGCCAACTGCGATGGGAGGGCTTTCGAATGTTTCCCGTGTATTCGTCACACTACTCGGTTGAATTCAAATCTTTCAAATAACGCAATATTCGATCGAATAACATCTCGATCGAATTGTATTCGCTCATCTCTAGTAATAAACAGTATGTCCTGTTGTAGAGTGCTACTGTAATGAATTACTTTATAGTAGTAGTGTACTTATTTCTTTTGTGGTACCTACAATTTCTTACTTAAAGGGGTTCTCCAGGAATAGGAAAAAGCACAGCTACTTTCTTGCAAAAACAGTGTCCCCCGCTGTCCTCAGGTTGTACTGTATGTGGTAAACTAGGCTACAACCTATAATAATTCTGCATCACACTTGACTGACTGCACTTTACCTCCTGTCTCTCTCCCCTTACCTTATAGATTGTAAGCCCTCGCAGGCAGGGTCCTCTTTCCACATGTACCAGCCTGTCTTTTGCCTTCATGTAATGTGTCCTGATCTTGTACTGTTCCTGCTTGTTACCCCTATCTATTGTATAGCGCTCTGGAATTAATGGCGCTTTATAAATAAATAAATAATAATAATAATAATAATAATAATAATAATAATAATAATAATTGCAATCCAACTCCATTCACTTTAATGGAACTGATCTATAAAGCTACATCCAAACTGGGGACAGGAGAGAACTGGTCCCTATGAATATATAGTTCAATCGGTACTAATCACGCTGATCAGTTTAAAACACACTTTGGAGGACATTTATCGAGACTGGCGTACTAGTACACTAGTCTTAGATAAAGCCCTGCCTTTTTTTTCAATGCCAAATTTACTAAGAGACACACTCGTGTATGGCTAGTTTAAGGCTAGGGGCTACACAGCAATTTCCAAGTGCTTGACCACCATAACACACTGTCTGGTCACAACACTCCATCACTCAAGGCTATGTTCGCACAGTTAAACTGCCAGCCGCAGGGCTGCATTTAGGACGTTCATGCAGCCGATACCTCTGTATCGGCTGCAGGAACGTTAACTTTTTACTATTGATTTGCTGGCACCATTGGGTGTGCCCACAAATCTTCAATGTAATGTGCAGCCGCTGCCGCCGAGTCCAGAAATAATAGGCAGGTAAATGATTTTAACGCCCGTTCTAAAGAAAGGGCGTTAACATAAGGATGTGTGAACACAGTGGGTGGCATTGTATTGACTTCACTGTAATGACACGCCTGCAGTAAAGAACGGACGCTGATTCCATTGCAAACAGCGTCCGTTCTTTAATGATATATTATATTGCGTTAACATAGTTTTACAAGTAAATGAAAAGTTGCATTGCGACTCACAAAAGACCACAACCATGACCCTACAATCACAAGAAATCCCTTCAGAATAGTTTTTTGTGACTGTTGGGTCACAGTCCCAGCCACTTATAGGTGGCCTAGTGACCCAATGTACTTGTATGAGGCGGCAAGACACGTTGACACAGTAAGACACATTGGATTTCGGGTCATAAAATATTAGGCTAAATAAATTACGAAAAAAATAATATTTGTTGCACATCGGTTGAAGAAATGGTTCACATTGCATGTTCATAGTAGTTCATAGTAAAAAATAATAATAATAATACATATATATATATATCAGAGAAAAAAGTCCAGCACCAGGTCGGCATATACCATTAAAATTCCATACTTTATTAGACAATCTTCACATAGGACAGTAATAAAAGTTTACGCGTTTCAGCGCTTCTCGCGCCTTGTTCACAACTGAAGCATGATACATACAAGCTCATATTGCTATATAAAGGGTAGTGCTGTACATCACATGACTAACCCCCAATTAAGAACCATATAACACATGTTAAAAACTTCACAGGCTTGGAAAACAGGTTAACCCTTAAGGAGTAAGTTCAAAGTGGGAAGTGAATATAACCAATTTTTCTCATACATCATATAGGTTATTGAAAGCATGGCTAGAAGGTTGCTTACAATAAATGTAGTATATAAAGCACCAGACAATATATTTATAGACCTTAATATGTCAGGATCAGATCATGTCTAGAATTCAGACCTTCTGGGACTCTCGTTCCTAGTCTAAATATCCAGAAGGATTCTCTATTTAATAGTTTACGTCTCAGAGAGCCTCCTCTTTTTGGTGGACAGATTTTCTCAATGCCCATAACTTTTAGGGACTGTACCTTTCCAGCATGGGTTTCCCTGAAATGTCTGGTTAGGGATGACACATTCACCACCTCATTGCGCACATCTGATATATGTTTCCTAATTCTCATTTTGAGGCTGGTGGATGTGCACCCCACATACTGTACATTGCAGAGTGTACAGGTAGCAACATAAACTACATGGGTTGTATTACAGTTTATGTAACTTTGGATTTTATATGTATTATTATTAGAACATGATGTTACTTCTTTAGAAATCGCAACATGTGAACATGTTATACATCGCTGATGTCCGCACTTATATGACCCCTTCACATCTAGCCAGGTTTGTTCCCTGGGTTTCTCTCTAACATAAAGTGAGGGGGATAGAGTCATTCCTATGGTGGGGGCTCTGCGAGACACTACTTTGACTCCTCCTTTCGTCATCACCTGCAGTTTGTCATCTTGCCACAACAGTGGTAAATATTTTTTTATTATTTTACTTATTTTAGAAAATTGTTTACTGTAGGTGGTGACGAAGACTACCTGTTTCTTGTCCGATCTGTCCTTAGATTTCTTTTTCCTATTAGACAATTCCTCACTCAGCAGATCTTCTCTACTCACTAATGCTGCCCTCTCTATTGCTGAATCCAAAATTTCTTGCGGAAATTTCCTTTCCTTAAATCTGTCTTTTAGTTTTTCCAACTCCAATTCATATGTATCTTGCTTGCTACAGTTTCTTTTGAGCCTTAGACACTCCCCATAGGGCATATTCTGGATGACGTGTGGTGGGTGACAAGATGTAGCCATTAATATGGAATTACCTGCACAATCCTTTCTATATGGCATAATCTGTACACAATTATTGTTCGTGTCAGCCACCAAACGTACATCCAGGAAGGATACTTCATTACCTCCAAAACATGTTGTAAATTTCAGACCATATTCATTGTTATTTATATATTCAGCAAATAGCTTGAAGGAATCCTCCGAATCCTTCCACACCAGGACCAAGTCATCTATATAACGACCGATCCACTGAATATGCTTCAGAAATTTGTTATTTGCTGAGAATATGTATTTTTCCTCTAAGCATGACATCACAATATTGGCTAGGGGTGGTGAGAATTTGGCTCCCATACTCACTCCTTGGATCTGTAAATAATATTCTTCATTGAACACAAAATAATTGTGGCTTAAAAGAAAATCTGTAGCCATAATAATAAATTCAATTTCTGGATCTGAGTATGAGCCAAATTTCTTTAAATAGTATTCTAGTGATGTAATAGCTATCTCTCTCGGAATGGAAGGATATAACGCTACCACATCCATTGTAGCTAATTTCCACCCCTCACACCAACCAAAATTCCTCATGATATTCAGTACATGTTTCGTATCTCTCACATGAGAGGGAGTTACTGTAACCAAAGGTTGCAAGTAATGATCTACCCATGAGCCTAGTCGTTCTCCCATAGAGCCGATCCCGGCTACTATGGGTCTCATGGGGGGGGGGAAGGTCCCCTTGTGTACTTTTGGCAGAGAGTGGTATGTCGGGGTAATAGGATCTTCTACCAGCAGAAAATCTGCCATTTTTTGAGTAATAGCCCCCATAACTACACCATCCTCTACCAATCGTTGAAGTTTGGTCTGAAACAACTTTGTAGGATCTGATGAAAGCCTACGATACGTATTGGTATCCGCAAGCATTTCATAGTTGAGTTTTTCATATAAACCCGAGTCAAGCAGTACTACCGCTCCACCTTTATCCGCACTGCGGATCGTAAGATTTTTGTTATTTTTTAATTCCATGAGAGCAAGCCGCTCTTCTTTAGTTAAATTATCCTGTGCGTGGTTCAGTATTACTGCCGACTCAAGGTTCGTTAGATCCCTCTCTACTAGCTCCTGGAATCTATCCAGTGCCTCACAGCGTGAAGCCACTGGGTAAAACCCAGGATTGCTAGTCACAAAAGACGCAGCATGTGAATTGTCCTCTATCATAGATTCTGCAGCTAGACAATGTAGATTCAAAGTAGACAGCTGTTCAGTTAAATTAGTACACATGTTAACAGAATACATATTTTCCATACTAGATGTTACCTTATCCTCCTTCTGGCTGTCAAAAAAGTGTCTTTTAACTGTTAAATTGCGAGAAAATTTATTAACATCTAGTATAGTTTTAAATAAATCAAAATTACAGGTAGGTGAAAAGTTCAATCCCTTTTGTAAGACAGACAACTGCATATCAGAGATAATTTGGCCAGACAGATTTATAACTGACAGTTCAGGTGTTATTGTCTCTTTGGGTACCTTCTTATTCCCGTGTTTCCGGCCGCCTCTTCTCCTCCGTTTTTTGGAGTTTTCGTCTTTTTTGTAGTGGTTTTTTTCGTTGCTGTGGTCGATGGTCCTGCCACCGATGTGTCTGATTCGGAAGAAAGTCCTCGTTGGTCCTCAGAATCTGAAAAGCTCACATGCGGTTTATCCGCAGGACTTTTATTCGACTTGCGTTTTTTGAAGAAGCGTTTTTTTAGGATAGACCGTGGGGTAGAGGCACCATTTTCCAAATCATTTTGTTCTTGGAAATTTTTCCAGGCGTATACCTCTTTTCTTTCATAGTCCAATACATCTCTTTGGAATTTGGTACGCTTGAAGGTCATGATTTCGCTCTCTAGTTTTTCCACATTAGTTTTAATGGCAACATTTAATTCATCAAAGCCGGTTACTTGTTGAAACTGGTTTATCTGGGTTCTGGCTTCTTTAATTTCATCCGCCAATGCAGCCAAATATTTTTGCTCTCTGTTGATAATAAGTTTCATAATTTTTTGTGAGCACTCAGATAAAGCTTCCTCCCATTCTTCTTTAAACTCAGGGTCATATACACGTGTGGGCAATTTTTTCAACCTCAGTCCTCGTGGTATCATCTCTTTTTCCACGTATTTCATTAAGGTTTCTTTATCCCACCACACTTTTAACTCCTTAATTGTCAACTGTTCAAGCTTTCGCATAAGTATAAGTAGGTCAGAAGAGGCATTCTCACCCGTTGAACTGAGGTTCATCTCAAACACGCCTGCGGCTTTAGCCTTCCTGCTAGCGTTGTCTCCCAGTGGTATCTGGTCGATGCCTGCTTGTACGGGTGTTGATGCCTCTCCATTATCCGTTTGTGAAGATTGCTGAGACATGCTGTATTTTTCAGTCTTAGTGTGCTCAGCTCAGCTAGGTGTGCACGACCTGTTGGTTCCAGGATAATTGCAAAAGTCTGTTTGTTGGTCAGCTCACCTGCTGTGGTATAGCAGTCGGTGCACGGTAAGACCCGGAGCCAGGGTCACAGCATACCAGAGAAAAAAGTCCAGCACCAGGTCGGCATATACCATTAAAATTCCATACTTTATTAGACAATCTTCACATAGGACAGTAATAAAAGTTTACGCGTTTCAGCGCTTCCCGCGCCTTGTTCACAACTGAAGCATGATACATACAAGCTCATATTGCTATATAAAGGGTAGTGCTGTACATCACATGACTAACCCCCAATTAAGAACCATATAACACATGTTAAAAACTTCACAGGCTTGGAAAACAGGTTAACCCTTAAGGAGTAAGTTCAAAGTGGGAAGTGAATATAACCAATTTTTCTCATACATCATATAGGTTATTGAAAGCATGGCTAGAAGGTTGCTTACAATAAATGTAGTATATAAAGCACCAGACAATATATTTATAGACCTTAATATGTCAGGATCAGATCATGTCTGGAATTCAGACCTTCTGGGACTCTCGTTCCTAGTCTAAATATCCAGAAGGATTCTCTATTTAATAGTTTACGTCTCAGAGAGCCTCCTCTTTTTGGTGGACAGATTTTCTCAATGCCCATAACTTTATCATCCCTAACCAGACATTTCAGGGAAACCCATGCTGGAAAGGTACAGTCCCTAAAAGTTATGGGCATTGAGAAAATCTGTCCACCAAAAAGAGGAGGCTCTCTGAGACGTAAACTATTAAATAGAGAATCCTTCTGGATATTTAGACTAGGAACGAGAGTCCCAGAAGGTCTGAATTCTAGACATGATCTGATCCTGACATATTAAGGTCTATAAATATATTGTCTGGTGCTTTATATACTACATTTATTGTAAGCAACCTTCTAGCCATGCTTTCAATAACCTATATGATGTATGAGAAAAATTGGTTATATTCACTTCCCACTTTGAACTTACTCCTTAAGGGTTAACCTGTTTTCCAAGCCTGTGAAGTTTTTAACATGTGTTATATGGTTCTTAATTGGGGGTTAGTCATGTGATGTACAGCACTACCCTTTATATAGCAATATGAGCTTGTATGTATCATGCTTCAGTTGTGAACAAGGCGCGAGAAGCGCTGAAACGCGTAAACTTTTATTACTGTCCTATGTGAAGATTGTCTAATAAAGTATGGAATTTTAATGGTATATGCCGACCTGGTGCTGGACTTTTTTCTCTGGTATGCTGTGACCCTGGCTCCGGGTCTTACCGTGCACCGACTGCTATACCACAGCAGGTGAGCTGACCAACAAACAGACTTTTGCATATATATATATATATATATATATATATATATATATATTTATTTTTTGCGGAAGATGCAAAAGCCATATTTTATACTACAGGGCACCTAATGAATCATGTTTACTTGTGCCCTCATGTACTTACATCCTCATATACATCTATCCCGTAGCTGCGTCAGTACATGTTAAATATGCATATATCACATATATCTTTAAACGTTGTCATTACATTTGTCACGCTAGCGTTGTGCTTTGTGTATATTAAATCCGAGATCATACCTCTACTGAGTTCTATTAGAAGCACAAGCCGGTTACTGTCCACAAATCATCTCCGAGCTCAAGTTTTTGGTGGCAGCAGTGAGAAGCAGAGGGAGAGAAAAAAAAATTAGAAAAATTTCAATTTCAGGAGCATTATTATTTTCATTAATCATTGAAGGCGCTGTCACCTCTGTCCTTATACTTTAGAGGGAGATCTATTAGACGGTCCATTTAGTCTGAGCCATATTACCTCATATGTTTTCCTGGCTGACCAAATAAGACTTAAGAGATAAAACAATTTACTGTTCATTATGATCCGTGTCACTGGAATCAATCTATTAACCTATGTTAACTGGATATGTGCCGATGCCCCTTGCACACGCTCTGTAGGTTTAGAAAAAAAAGAAAGAATTATATAAATAAAGGAGGGGGGAAGGATAAAGCAAAGGAAAGCAGTGCCCATAAAATGCAGCAGACGTATAATTTGCCAGCCGAATACAACTTCATTTTCCAGCAGTAACGGCTGCTCCCTCCACATCTTCATGCAGCCCCTGACCTGTGAAGAATTCTAACAAATTGGCTTCTATTGTGAAGCCAAAAGGTGTCATCAATGAAGGGACGGTTCGCTGGTCCTAAAGTATGATGGGAAAGCGTTTGTGTGTGCTAGAATAAAGAGCTTTAGCTTTATGAAGTTAACTCTTCCATGGCCATAGGAGCCATTGCTGCTCTTGTAGTATAATATTTAGAGAAGAGAAGGTATTTTAGTTAAACTAGATCACTAGATTAGACTAGATCACAACCCTTAGTGCAATTACATTGGGATACATAGGCTGACACCAAAGCTTGGCAATTTTACATGGAGCATTTGCCTTTGTTCACACGTTTTTTTCTTCTCCATTTAAAATGACGTCCGTAATTTTGAGTTTAAAATTACGTTCATCATTTCGCTGTTTGGCCGCCCGTGCAATGACGGCTGCAGGTCCATTATTCTAGTTTGGCCTTTGGGTGTGTCTTTCATTGAAAAGTCCATTGAATTTAATAGACAAAAAAATGGTGAAAGGACAATGAAAAAAATAAAAACTGGGTGTGTACAACTAAAAAATGATGTCCGGTGTGTGCAGAAATATTGACGTCCCTCATTCCATTGACTTCAATGCATTGCATTGTGTTAATAACAGACGTCTTTTAAAATAGAAAAGGAGGACACTTTTTTTTTTTTTTTTTTACATAAGCATAGCCTCTTTATGTGCATGGGTGACATCCGTATATATTGAAAGTTTTATAAAATTGGATAGGAGGGGGTCAAAAAGGTACATACAAATGTAAAGGCCAAAACTTTTAGTGAAAATCTTTAACAGTGCATATGTCTTCAAAGAAGATACTTGTAATGTAAGTTTCATTAAAGGGGTTATCTATGATCAAAAGCACGTCTATTTTGTAAAAAAAACGGCACCCCTGTCCCCAGGTTGTGTGTGGTATTGCAATTAAACTCCATTTACTTCACTAAAACTGACCTGCAAAACCCACATCCAAACTGACTACAGAGGTGCTGTTTCTGAAAAAAAGTGACCATGTTTTTCTAAACCTGGATGACCCCTTTAAGTGTTTCCCCCCCCCCCACAAAAAAATGTAACACTATTTTCAGTGTATTTTTCCTGTGTTTATAGCATCAGATTATTTAACCCTTATACATTATAGAATAATAATTTCTATGATCTAGCTTTGCTAAATGCATCATAGTGGCTCAATGGTTAGCAGAGTTACTGTAGTACTGGAGTACTCATAGCCTAAGTATTAAACTGGAGAGTGAGAACATGTACTATGTTCATGGACTATGTAGGTTCTCCCATACTACAAAAACATACTGATAGGTTTATATCTCTTGCATCTTAAAGGGGTTGTCCAGCGGAAATCTTTTTCTTTCAAATCAGAAAGTTATATAGATTTGTAATTTACTTCTATTAAAACTTGTTAAGTCTTCCCATACTTATCAGCTGCTGTATGTCATGCAGGAAATGTTTCATTTTCAGTCTGACACAGTGCTGTCTGCTGCCATCTCTGGCCAAGACTGGAACTGTCCAGAGCAGGAGATGTTTTCTATTGGGATTTATAGAAAACCGAGACAGAGTGCCTGTCTCGGCCACAGATGTCAGCAGAGAGCACTGTGTAAGACTTAAAATAAAACAACATTTCCTGCAGGACATATAGGAGCTGATAATAGAAGTAAGTTCACTAGAAGTAATTCACAAATCTATATAACTTTCTGACACCAGTTGATTTGAAAGAAAAAGATTTTCGCTGGACAACCCCTTTAACTACAGTAACTACTACAAACTGTCAATGACTACAAATTATTAAAAGTAATCTGAAATTCTTTAAGGCCCATATAAGATAAAGAAATGCTCGATAAGATGAAATAACAATCATATACAATAACTAAGGAGCCCAGCAACCATATTTGGAGCTGAGAGTAGTTCTTTACAACCTGAATAATGTTATGGGAAGTAATATTATATGACATTACTTTTATATGTCATGTTACCCATTTATATTTCATGAACATTAAAACAAAGAAAATGAAAGTCATTTTCTACGGGTATTATTTTGGATCAGCTTCCCGGCCTATGAGACCGTGCGCACACAACCAATATGTCTCAAATTCTCTTTATGTAAAAGAAAAAGGGCTGTATATGTATTTATACGTGGAAGACGTTGTATCCAGCACCGTTTACTTACAAACCGCTCTATGTATGTTGTAGAGTTATAAGATGAAATGCAAAGCTTTTTGCCATAAATACTTCTTCAGATGGGAAATTACTGATACTTTGTTCCAACAGGCGAGAACCCGGACCGTCATCTTTCATTTATGACCAAATCTAAGTTAGAAATGATCTGTGAAAGCTCCAGCGAATGCATTAAGTACGAGATGTTACTTTGTTGTGTCTCTGCAACTCCTGGTTTAGTGGAACATTGCCTGATCCTTCTGGGGTTAAGGGTTAAGGAAGCATCCCCTTCTCTCCACCAAGAATAGCATCCTGGCAAGGAATATGACTTCATTCACAGGCAATGAAATGACTCCTGCTGTGCCACAGGCCACTCTGTCTCTGCTTGAGGGATCATAAGCATCCTCGGTGAGGAAACAGAATCCATAGGTGGTCTTGATGCACTCTTGCACAGCAAAATAACTTTTGAGTAAACTGTAGATGAGTTAAAATGGTCCATTCTGTACAACTCACTCACTCCGCAGCTTGTCTCTAATGGTGCATTCACAAATACATTTTCAGACAAACAGACTGAAAAGCACAGTCCAACCATAAAATAACACAATGTTTAGACAGGACAGGAAATGAAAGTACTTAGAAACACGTACACAATTCTTCTTTGTGCTTGAAGAAATCTCATTACACTTCTGCAAACAAGCATTTTACATTTTCCTAAAAGCCGCCATTAACAACAATGCCAACTTTTGTCCAAAGATTTTAAATCTACCTGTTTTTTTTTCTTGTCAAGGGAAAATGCCTTTGATGTGAAATCACTGGCTGCACAAGATGGCATTGTGTATTGAGCACATACACGCACATGGCAGATATTTCAAGGGATCAACCAATCTTCATTGGAAATCACCACAACAGGAATGTGGCGTCATTTATCGGAGAAAAGGTGTCCGTCTATTGATAATAAAATGCCATGATCATTATTTGTGGCCATCCGGATAGGTGAAAAGCATATTGGCCCACACTTACTAAAACAGTGCAAACTTAGAAAAAAAGTGCAAACCCGATCTGATGAACGATCTCAAAATGATCGCAAGGACGACTCTTCCAAACAATTTATCGCTTAATCTAAATGCAAATTGTTAAAGGGGGAAAAAATCGCCAATTTGAAAGTGTTAAACGATCGATGAGCAATATATCGTCCCGTACAAACGGACCATTAGGCTAGAAAATCTTTAAATGTCGAGATGAATCGGGCTTTTTGATAAGTCTGTCACACTTAAAGACTGTCTTGTTTTTTGGTGCAAAGTTTACACCATCTATTGTTTGGCTTGAGGTCCGCCAGAATTTTCAGCCAGATTCAGGTGGATTATTATTTCTTTTCTGTGTGTGTAAAACAGACACGCCCAATTTTTGCATAAATACCTCCACTTTTTCGTAATAGAAGGCAAAGTGTCTGAAAGTGGTGAGAAAGTGTCTAAAATGCATAATAAATGTGGAGAAAAGTCCAATGCACCACTTTTTCAGCCAAAATTGTGGTGGAGACACATTAGTAAATATGGGCCTTTTTCGTCATTGTAGAAATGGGGCAATACAAAAATGGGCCAATACTAGTAGTGATGCATCATCATCACTGATGATTGATACAATTTTCCAATAATATGGGGAAATCAATGATCAATTCTTTTGCCAAATGACTAAATATGAAAAAAATATTAGCCCACTGTAATGTAAATAGGGGCCTCTCATGGCATTGTAGGATCATAATTATGCTTATGCTCAGTTTTCATGCCAAACTTTTTTTTTTTTCTTTTTATGAAAGAAAATTTATATGGTGTTTTATTATGCATCCATAGAGCTAACCTTGTAAATTATATATTGTTAAAAAGTCTCTTACACAGCTGGGGCTTGAGCGCTGGATATTAGTGAGGGGTGTATGGTTTATATACTGTACACATCCCATACATATCGATTTCTTAGGACTCCAACTTTGTCTGGACTTGTTCTGTATCCCACCACTGGTACTATGACATTTAATTGACTGGCAATGGAAGAGGGTGAAAAAACTTTATGGATAGAAGGGGTTCTTTAATAGTTCTGGTAGAATTTAGATATTTTTTTTTTTTTTTACCGCAATAAAAAAAAAAGACACATTTGTCAAGAAATAAAGCTGTATATTAAAAACAAGTGTTTAAAGGTTATAGAAATTCCTAGAGAAACTGTTGATTCATGAAGATGGACAAAAAAAAAACATTTTATAAAAAAAATAGATTCACCTTAGGGGTGCCTTCACTTATACCGATTTCACGGCGGACTTTACGATGCAAGTGAAATACGCTGTGATACTCTGTACCATTATAGCCTATGGTCCATTGCAAAGTGTGTTGTACCGATCGCTAATGCTGCAGCTGAACTCTGGTCCGGCCCTACTTACCAGTGTATCTTTGCATTGGGAAGTACTACATAATATTGTCTTCCTGTGTTTTAGGCCTCAACCTCTCCTTGTGGGACTAGGAAGAACTCCTCAGAAGGGTAATGGTCTAGAGATCACGAGGACCCTCAAAGGTGGACAGCAACATATAAGAGGCTGGTTCAAACCAGTGAACAGGATGGGGCATGAAGTCTTGTTGAGTTGCCACTCTTAGACCTATAGCAGCATAGAAGCAGCACAGAAAGTAAGGGAAAGAGTTGTCAGGTATCTTGAGTGTGACATAACCTCCTGGAGGACATGTAGTGTGGCTCAAAATCTTCCAAGCCCCAGGAAGTGACTTCCTAAGTTTCTCTAACTGTTTTGCTGTTCACTTGTCAATGAAAACATATCCACTAAGAGTGAAAGGTCATCATGCCTACTGTGCCACTTAATGTGACTGTAACCTCTAAGCTTGTTGTGCTTGTGCACATTAAAAATACAGACAGCTCTTGATGTACTAGCTGTCTTTGTCTTAAATAAGAACTTGTGGGAAATGTTGTTTTTCATAATTTTCTTAATGAAAACAATTAAATTCTAGTGTTTCTTACACATAGGGAACATGTATTAAGATTATATTAAGCCCCTCGCCCCCCTTCCCTGGCCAAATGCACACCTCTTAGTGAATCCGGTCATGCACCTTTGCCGACACAACAAATCTATTTCAGCTGTAAGGGAAAATTTGAATCATGATTTACGCCTGCGATCCGGATAAATAAGGCGCGTGAGGAGGCAATACCTCCTGGCCGCCTTGCTGCCCCCCATATCCCTTGCTTGCCCCATATAGCAGGCGTACACCAGGGAGAAAGGATAAATCTGGGACTTTTCCCTGGCGTATGCTTAGGGCGGAATAATGATGAATCCCACCCAAAGTTTTGTGAAGATTTAATTTGGAATCAAGCATTTTTTTTTGTAACCAATTGTCTTTGACATTTTAGTGGGTCATAGCACCCCCAATAGATGAATCATAGGGCAGCACTATGGGTCCATAATAAAACACATTAGGGTCTCTATGTGCCTCTGAACAGGGTCAATGCATGCAGCACTAGGAAATAGTAGACAGCGAAGAATAGAAATTAAAAAAAAAAAAATCTCGCGTAAAATATTCTAGTATAAAAACATATAAGAAGAAAAAGCCTTGGTATTATTTAATCACGGCTTAAATGTAGTTTTTTGACAGGAGCTAAAAGTGACCTTCCACTGAAATAAATAATATACTGAGTTCTCTCTTTACTGCGGGAAATGTCTAGTCTTTGTTGACCATTCTAGCACTGAAGAGGTCAGTGTTAATTTCAGCGTAAGACGCTTTATGACTTACAAATTCATTTTTGGCTGGGAAAAAGATCTTTTTCAATATTCCCCACAATGCTCATTACAGTAAAACAGCTTTGCAATAAACTATCATTGTTTGTTTCTGCTGCGGGTTTTACAATAGGACGCATAGCTCCTGAAATATAGCATGGAGCAGGGCCGGTTTGCAAACTCTAAATTGCCTGTGTGCCTAGAGGGACGCTGTGTACAATCATTAGGCAGTAACTGCATCCATTCATTCCGGAAGCAGGTAACGCATGTGCATGTGTGTATCTGTATTTCTCTATGGCTCGGCCTGAACCAACATCCATGTATTTGGGATTGAGGTCACAGAGATTTTACGATATTACCAACAGGGATTTTTTTTAAAACTCATAAGCTGCCATGGTGAAATATTCATTTTGGGTTTCATTTTATTTTTTTCCTTATATTTTTATATCACATGTTGTTTTGTGTTCTGCATCATGATATACTGTACCGTGTGATTGCTTTTCCGGTTGGAGCCAAAATATGCCAGAAATAAAAGACAACTTTACATTAACCATAACATCACTTTCTTTAGAACACAGATCTTATCCAATTATTATGGAATGTAAAAATATAATCAGAAGGACAAGGTCATATAAATAATAATTTGTATATTTATTAGTATGCATTGGTTATGAAGCAGCAACACGCTGCAATGATGTACAGAGCAGTATTCTCACTGGTCATTGTTCTCATTGGGGCGTATTCTTCCTCTATCTGTGACAAATACAAAAGGGGGATTTCATAGGAAACCAACTCCCCTAGGCATGTACTGGAGTTGTAGGAGATAAGTGATAAAATCCATACAAATGCCAGGAAGTATGTGCAAAGTCAATGTCGATGAGTTCCTGGTAAGAGTCGGTTCAC